>NC_079323.1:35000-647468 GCF_029931775.1 Euleptes europaea
AACCCAACCTAACCCTAACCCCAACCCCTAACCACATCCCCTAACACTACCCCTAAACCTAACCCTAACCCAACATTAACCCTAACCCTAATCCTAACCCTAACCCTAACCCTAACCCTATTCCTAATCCTAACCCTAACCCTAACCCCAACCCCAACCCCAACCCCAACCCCTAACCCCAACTCCAATCACAACCCTAACCCTAACCCCAACCCCAACCCGAACCCCAAACCCTGTCTCTAACCCCTAACCCCAAACCCCTACCCCTAACTCTAACCCCTAACCCTAACCCTAACCCAACCCTAACCCTAACCCCCTAACCCTAACCCCCTAACCCAAACCGCAACCACAACCGCAACCCCAACCCTAACCCTAACCACAACCCCTAACCACAACCCCTAACCCTAACCATAACCCTAACACTTACCCTAATCCCTAACCCCATCCCCTAACACTACCCCTAAACCTAACCCTAACCCAACCCTAACCCAACATTAACCCTAACCCTTAACCCTAACCCTAACCCAACCCTAACCCCTAACCCCAACCCCTAACCCCAACCCCTAACCCCCTAACTCTAACCCCTAAACCTAACCCTAACCCTGACCCTAACCCTATCCCAACCCCCTAACCCCAACCCCTACCCCTAACCCAACCCTAACCCCTAACCCCTAACCCCTAACCCCAACCCAAAAACCTACCCCTACCCTAACCGTAACCCTAGCCCTAACCCCAACCCTAACCCACCCTACCTCTACCCCTACCCCTACCCTTAACCCTAACCCCAACCCCAACCCCCCTAACCTTAACCCTAACCCCCCTAACCCTAACCCCTAACCCTAACCCCTAACCGTAACCCTGACCCTAACCCCCCTAACCCTAACCCCCCTAACCCTAACCCTAACCCCCCTAGCCCTACCCCTAACCCCTAACCCTACCCCTAACCCCTAACCCAACCCTAACCCTAACCCCAACCCCAACCCCTACCCCCTAACCCCTACCTCAATCCTAAACCCTAACCCTAACCCCAACCCCTGACCCTGACCCTAACCCTAACCCTGGACAGCCGTGGCCACATGAACGGGACACTCTTTGCTACCCTTTCCACAAGAACATCACGTATAAATCCCCCTGGTCAATAATTAGGCTGATAAATTTGATTTTTTTATTCACAGTCTTTAGAAATGGGCGTATTGAAAACCAGACGAAATAACCAGTACCCATCCGAGACACCCTTCATTACTATCTCTACTATATATTTAGTGTAAAGGTGTGGGAAGAGAACAATACAAAACCGGTACAGTGGAGAAATAGATGGGGATGGTTCCAGGAGGTGTATCCTCCTATTCCATGAGTTTCATCACTTATACGTATTTATTGACACATTTTGTTTTATTTTATTCTATCACCAGGGGACTCAGACTCCACGGAGAATAGAAATTCTACCCCATTCATTCAGAGAGTGGAAAAAGATAATCATATTTTCCTGTGAAATATTTGGAACCATAGTTTTAATTTTGGTATTGGGAATTGTCGCTTACTATCTGTCTCTCCGTCTTCTTTAGTAGAACACTGTAATAAAAGAATAGGAATCAATGAGTAATAAACAAGCAAAACAATAAACAAACTTTCAATTTGAAACCAAAGTTATTACTGTTACCAAACTTATCACTGTTATTACTGTTATCACTGTTGTTATTACGGTTTTAGATATTACATATTATGTATAATGTGTCCTGTATGATGTATAATGTATTATGTAATCAGCACTATAGATTTAATGTTCAATGTTTAATGTTAATGTTGATGTTGACGATGGTTCAGACCTTTGTAATACTTTGCTGCTCATAATTGAGTTATTATGTAGAAAGGTTAATCTAAAAATAAAAATTATATTTTCCTAAAAAAAAATATTATATTTCCCTAACCCTAACCCCAACCCCAACCCCAACCCTAACCCTTGTTGGTGTTTGGAAGAAGTATCAGACACCCCAGAGGCGAGTGAATACTGCAGAGTCAGCACGTATACAAAAGTGCTATTTTATTTCACAGTGTCAAAGTGCTTCGCAAAGCATCCACTTCTCTCAACCCACAACCAAATACATATATGTTACACTTATATACATTACTGGCATAGTCTCCCAGCCAATCAGCAGTTGGCTGCCTTGTCTCCAGGACCATCTAGCTCAGTCCAGTGCAAGCCAGTTTTTCTGCTCAGTCATTGAGCTGTCATGTGACATCACCAATCACCTGGCTGTCACTTAGATCTTTTCTATCTGCTTGCCATGTGCAGTCTTACATGTCAACAACCCTAACCCTAAAAACTAACAAGATGTTATTTTAACCCAGTCTTTTGTAAACTCAAGCCTTCATCATCAGGCACATGAAGTGAGACATATCAGATTTTCTTGCCCTTGAGGAAATGGGCCATAATCCAAGAAAGTTTAGGCTGGAATACAAACAGGTGTTCATTTTAAAATAGCCACAAGACTAATCAAGTGTTCCTCTAGCTCAAAGGAGTTCCATCACACATCATGCACAGTTTCAGTCACCTTTATTGGCATGATAATAGTAATAATAGTAACAGGAATACATAAAACTCCATACTTGCTCAAAAGAGTCACACGTACAACAATATAGCCAAAACTTAACCATCGATTTAAAACTCTTCAGTTTTAAATGCAATAATAATACATTCTCCCAAACGACAACTGAGAACCAGGACCTATTGCACAGCACAGCTAATACCAATACCCTTTTATGTATTATTTCCCAGTGTCTGTATTGCCTCAGTTGGTTTTATTTATTCCCTTATCCTCTTATTTTTATTTTTAATAACAATCGCCAGAAACTCTGCCACCTGTTCGGAAACAGCAGGAATCCTATCAGCTAATAAAAATTTGGTACAATCATTTGCTAAATCTTTTAAGGACATAAGGTGAGGGTTAATTAGTTCTACACATTGTTTATGGTACAAGGGACAATATAGCAGAATATGTTCTACTGATTCTGGTTCTTTTAACTGACAGCTACATAGTCTTTTGTTCTGAGGAATACCCCTATATCTACCAGAAACTATGGCTGATGGAAATGTATCTGGCCAACATAAAGGCTCTGCGCTGGGAGGGATGCCCTAAATTACAACCATTGTTCTTTTAGGAGGAGAAAGGCCAAAAAAGGTAGGTGAGCAGATTATATTCGCTCCAGCATTTATTTTCTGCAATTCCATGTCCCAAATTCTCCCTGTAATCATCCGAGAATATAAGCTTCCCTGGAGTTTGCCAATGCCTCTATATCGATACCAAAAAAAATCTGATTTTCCTTACTATAAATTGGGACCATTTGGATACATAAGGGTCCGCATCCAAACTGGCTATGAGGCTGTTTAGGGGAGCACGAAAATGAAGGCGCAGCCAGAACTTAATGGTAGAGATCCAGGCTCTAGATTCAGTAAGGTAGAGACCCAAATCCACACAAAGTGTAAGGTATCCAACTGAGTTGGGTATACCCAGTATGCACCACAGAAAAGTCAAATTTGTCCTTTCTACCTCGTTGTTGAAAGCTTGGATCCACACAGGGATGCCATACAATAAGTGTGGAATTATTGTGGCCTGGAAAATTCTTATTGCCGCTGGTACAAATTGGTTTCTTTTTTTATAGAAAAACCGGATAATAGCTGACAACTTGCTCTTGGTTGAGACAAGGGAACGTTCCATATGGATAGACCAGTTCAGGTTATGAGACAAAAGTCTACCCAAATATCTAAATGATTTAACTTGTTCGATTTCCCTATCACCGATTCTCGAAACCGCCCGTTTCCATGATCTGGTTTCTCTTCAGATCGCACATCATGCACAATTTCTATTTTGCTGGATGAAGGCACAACCTTAGTTTTTGTTCCATTATGAACACATGAAGCCTCTTTAGGCCAGGTACACCTACACAACATTGTCTACTCTGTCTGTTCTCTGGGATCTTAGGCAGAGAGAGGTCTTTTCTAATGGCTCATTCCTGAGGTCCCTGTGGTTCTGGGGATGGCTCCTGGTCCTTCTGCATTCCAAGCGGCTGCTCTTCCATGGTGCCACAGCTGCTCCCCATGACCCTTTGCCTCTTCCTAGCCTCCATAGTCCTTTCATACAGAACATGGATATCTTGCATTGATTATGTCCCAATCCAGATAAGGAGACCTTTGCAGAAGCAAGAAACAGGGTTCATATGACAAGCCATGTCTCATACAAAGGAAAATAGATACATGTTGGATTGCTAACTGATATACTGACAGTGATCAAATTCTTTGTTTCACCAGATCAGCGTCTAAAGTAGAGTGTGAAGCTATACAATTTCACTTCAAAAAGTCATATTAAATCAAATATGTTTTAAATAGCTAATATTTAAACTAATATTTAGTTCTGTTATATATAAATGAAAAGATTCCAATATCACCTGAAGTTCTATTCCTAAAAGTGTCTTTAGAACTTTTCACACACAACATGAAAAGCCTATTAAGTGATAGTTATACATTATTCCATTGTGAAAAGTGCAAACAATTGGACTTCAAGAAGATCCAGCTCCTATTGAAGAACTTTGCTCTTGATCTTTATGAAATCAGACATGTCTATTTCCTTAAGCAGTAGTTTCTTAAGGATTCCAGATAAATGCCCAATCTGCGTTACAACCTTGATTTGCAATGCCATCCTAAGGAGAGTTACATTCTCCTAATAAATGGTCTCAGAACGGTGTAACTCTGCTTGCCACTGCACTGTTAGTCTTTACATCAGCATTGCAATCATAAACATACAACAAGAATAACACCATGTTGCATTTAATTGGTCTTCCCACTCACTTGTTGATGGTTTGGGTTGTTTGTTTCGTTATAAAGAAAAATATCAACAGTGTTTAATTCTCAGATTTCCTCATAACTGGACTGTGATCCAGACTGTCAGGCTCCTGCCATCCTAAAAAGACTCCTTATGAGGCCAGTGCCTCATGGAAAGCAATAGATCAGGGGTATCGAACTCATTTGTTGCGAGGGCAGGATATGACATAAATGTCACTTGGTGGGGCCGGACCATGTGTATCATAAAATGTAATGCCAGATACCAGAGATACAAACTTTATAGAAGACACAGCAAAGCCAATTAAAGTACAAACATGCTCAAAACAATAACACTGTTCGATAGAAGAAAATACTGTAAGAGTGTTATTGTTTTAAGCATGCTTGTATTTTAAGTAAAAAATAAAGTAAAAATAATATAATTAATTGGCTTTGCCTATGTCTCCTATAAAGTTTGTATCTGTGATCCCTAGTATTATTACTATTTTTTTAAAAAAAATTAAACTAGGAGGTGGCTGGTGAGCCTGCAGCAGATTCGCAAGCCCAGGACTAGGGGAGGGGTCAATCCTCTTCGCAGGAACAGACAGAGAAAGAGAGAGGGAGAGAGAGAGGGAGGGAAGAAAGAGAGAGAAGGAAGGAAGGAAGGAAGGAAGGAAGGAAGGAAGGAAGGAAGGAAGGAAGGAAGGAAGGAAGGAAGAAGGAAGGAAGGAAGGAAGGAAGGAAGGAAGGAAGGAAGGAAGGAAGGAAGGAAGGAAAAAGAAATAGAAAGAAAGAAATGGAGAAAGGGAGAAGCAGAGAGGAGAGAGGGAGGGAGAGAAAGGCAGAAAGATAGAGAGAAACAGGGAGAAAGAGAGGGATAGAAAGAGAGAGGAGGAGAAAAGAAAGGAAGAGAGAAACAGAGAGACAAAGAGGGAGAAAAGGGAGAGAAATAAATAGGAGGGAGAAAGAACCCTTGGCCAGAAACCCTTGAACCTCCCCCCCCACCAATAATCGGCCTGGTGGCACTGGAGGGGCCGCATCCTCAGCCCAGGCAGAGTAGGGGCGGCGCACGCAGCAGCTCAAAAAGGTCCCCCCCTCCCAGTCCCTCCCCAGCACAGCCCGCTCCCCGCTCTGGGCTGGAGCGTGTGAGCCCAGCTGTTTGCAGGCTCGGGGCGGCTTGCACACTCCAGCCCGGACTGGGGGGAGTGGAGGGGGCTGCCTTGCCTCCAGGGGCTGCATAAAAGCCCTCCGCGGGCCTGATGCAGCCCAGGGCCGTATCCTTGACACCCCTGCACCAAGGGAATTAAAAAATGGACTCGTTCAACCTTTCCAGTCCAGCACCCGGTTCCACACACCAGCCTGCTGCCTTGGAGGGGCAACCAGCATGGCAGAGAGGCCTTTCCCCTGCTTAGCTTCTGAGATCTGAGATCCGGCTCACCTGGGCCATCCCGGTTGGGGCACAGTTCTGCTAGAGAAGCATTCTTTTTTCCTGCCAGTGAGTGTCCTTTCGCCCTGCTGCTTGGGAACATACCCAGCATTAAAACTTCTACCTGTTGAGCCGTTTTTCTCCACCTGTTGGAGTATGGCTCTATCTTGTTTAGTAAACCTTGCCTTAAGAGCCCCGTGGCAGTGGTAAGCTGCAGTACTGCAGTCCAAGCTCTGTTCACGACCTGAGTTCTATCCCGACGGAAGTTGGTTTCAGGTAGCCGGCTCAAGGTTGAATCAGCCTTCCATGAGTACCCAGCTTGCTGGGGGTAAAGGGAAGATGACTGGGGAAGGCACTGGCAAACCATCCTGTAAACAAAGTCTGCCTAGGAAACGTTGGGATGTGACATCATCCCATGGGTCAGGAATGACCCGGTGCTTGCACAGGGGACCTTTACCTTAAACCTCACCTGGGTCCTTGCAATGCCGCACCAGGAGAGGGGTGCTAATCAAAAGGGTGAGATCAGACTGGAACAGCTGAGAAAGCCCTTGATTGCTCCAGGGCTATTGGGAGCAGGAGGGAGCACGTGTAGGCTGGAGAGGACCCCCCACCCTTGACAAACTCCCCCCCCCCACTTTCAACAGCTTGCCATCCAGATTGCTACTAAATCGAGACTTGTGTCAGCATTGAAAACCAAAGAACCTCTGCATAGCGCCAGCCCCCCCAAACCCCAAAGGGGCATGGGACTCAGAAGAATGCTATAGGGACTCTTTCGTGGTGATTATAGTGGAAAAGAACGCTGTAGGAAACGGGACTGGGAAAGGGCTCCCGGTAGCCCTGCCCTCCCTTTGCACGCAGTCCCTTGGGAGGAGAAAGTTAACACACAGTGTACACTTTTTAAAAGTTAAATTTAATCTGCCAGAATTAGAGGAGCAACCCTGATGCTCTCAAGGGAGGTGGGCATTGTACAAGGTGGCCGTTCCCAGCACCCTGCGGAGCATCACTCCGACGTGTCTATTTTGTCCTTCTGGAGCTTTTCCACGCTACATTGTTCTTGGCTAAAGGGGTGCAGCATATCCACATTAGGCCAGCGGGTGCAGCCATGGGAGAATCCCCCCTCCTCAGCAGAAAGATATTCATTTATACCCCCCTCTTCTCCCCAATTGGGAGCACACAGGATACATTGTTCCATTTTATCTTAACAGCAACCCTGTGATGTAGGATAGGGCTGAGAGAGTGCCTGAGAGAGAGTGCCAGAGAGAGAGAGAGAGTGCCAGAGAGAGAGAGAGAGTGCCAGAGAGAGAGAGTGCCAGAGAGTGCGAGTGCAAGTGCGAGACAGAGAGAGACTGCTATTGGAAGCCAGGGAGCTTCCAATAGCAGGACAGGGATTTGAACCCAAGCAGGCCTTGCAACAAGCAAACTGACAAGAATTCAGACTTTTCTGTCACTTCCAGGCTTTTAAAATCTGGGGGTTGGGGTGGAAGCAACAAAGCAACCAGTTCACATAGCAGAAGGCACGGATCCAGTGCAGCCAAGGGGGTAAGCAAGCGAAAGATGCTGCTGCTGCTGCCTTCTGCGCGCAAGCCGAGGGGTGGGACCCAGCAAAGAAATGGCGGTGCCTCTGGGCCAGGCACAAGCCTCCCACCAGTGCCCTGTGCTTGCTCTTGCTCACAGGGGTACAAATAAAGCGTGCCTACGGCCCGAAGGGTGACAACATGGGCCATGGTTGAGCATCTCTGAGCCAGTGGAGAAGCATCCCAGAAAAGTCACCGTTCAGGCAACAGCAGATGGGGACGGGAGCAATGCAGAAGTGGAAACGCTTGGCTATGGCACCGGGGGTTGTCAAGAGCCCAGCTGGAACCAAGGACAGGAGGGGGAGGCAGTCGATGCTTGCAGGGGCCTCTGCCACTCCTCCTGGCAATCTGGGGACCTGCCTAAAAGAATGATATGGAGGCAGATAGCCAAGAGTGGCCCCATTGGTGGAAGCAGCTCTTATTGGGCACACTACAGGAAACCCCACCCACACGCTGGTTGCAATTTGTTTGACAGCAGAGCGCACCTGAGCATGCCATGACGGTGCACTCCTTCCCCCTGCCCCACAAGAGTGAAGCAACTATAATCAAGCTGTAATCAGCCAGTTCCTTTTGCTTCCCCTTCCCATGGCAACAGAATCACGTTACTGAAAAGGCACCTCCTCAAGCACAACCATCAACCCAGCAAGTTACAGACCCTCAAATGGGCGCCAGGAGCTGCAATTTATCTACCCTCTCCACTTCCCTTCTGCTAATTAACTTCTACTCCATGGTTGCGGCCTCTTGAGAGGTGCCTGAACTTGAGGAAATCCCCCAAGAGGCAAAAGGACTCTCTACCCCTCTGTCAAAGGTCATGCATGGTACTCCAAGGATGCTTGCAGAGGTCAACAAAAGTGCATCACTCAACTAGAGTCTTCCCAGAGCTAAAAAGCACATGTGTTTTCTGTGCAGGGGGGTGCCTCCCACACAACACAGGCCTCTGGGCCCCTCCAGGGGCAGGCCCAGGATTCTGGAACAAACGGGCAGGACAAGACACGGAGGGCAGCTTCTCAGACTACAGCTCCAAAGTCAAGCACGAGGGCTGCTCTTTAAGGTGCCAACATTTTATCCCAGCACGGGTTTCTGTGGACGGATGCTGCAGGAAGGAAATCACTGGGAGGTGTAATAAGAAAAATCACTAGGGTGGAGAGGAAAAGTTCGAACAGAGGCAGGTGTGACTCCTGCCATCAATCTTTCAGGTTCCCGGGTGTGTGTGTGTGAATTTGTGATAAAGGTTCATAATTTTAAATAGAATGTTTTTTTCTATTTATTGATGTGACACTGTGTGTGTTTCTAATGGCATTGAACTGCAAACCATCTTGAATGGAGGAAAGGTTGACTAGAAACGCCGAAATAAGCCACGTAGTAATTTCCCAGAGGCTCACGCTGCATCCTCGACCAGGAAGACACCAGTCCACAGCCGGTCCCTGTAGAGCCACGGACCCCAGACTCACACAGCCCACCACGCAAGTCAGGCTGCTCTGGTCCCCCACTCGGCAAAAGCATCACTTCCTACTCAAGATATCCCCAAGGGCCAAACGGACGGGGTGGCGGTTCAAATGACTCCCGAAGGAGAAGCAGTTGCCTCCGCCACCCATAACGAGGACCTCCTCCTCCTCCGGCATGAAGACACTGCTGTGGCTGTGTAACATCAGAGGCCACTCCAGCCCTGCCTGGAAGAGAAGCGGGACTGGTGAGCACAGCAGGGAGAGCGGCAGGAAGTGGCCGGCCCAGAGACAACAGGCAGAAATACCGGTCTGACCCCCTTCCCTTCAACTGACGATTCTGCTTCTGCATGCAAACCCTTTGAAGGGAAAAAATGTTTCCCCCAAGTAGTGAGGGGAACGCCCTGGGGACTCGATAGGGGTGGAAAGTCGGCATAAAAATGCTTCAAATACATAAGAATAAAACAATAATGTGGCTTTGGCCGGTGGCCGGAACACAGCACACGAGCCTCCGAAACAAAGGTAGGGGTGCCTGCCTGCAGTCGCCAACCAAGACCCCCCACCCACCCAATGCCAATTCTTGGATCAAGTACAGGAACAAGTTAACGGTGCAAAGCCAGGAATCCGAGGGACAGTAGCTGGTCACCGGTGTCAGAACACTGAACTCTTGGGGAGGGTGGTCTCCAGAGACCCCCGCATGCCCTCTGCCCGCAGCCGCCACTCACCGTGTCCATGCCATATTCTGCGGTGAACCCTGTTGCCAGATCGATCACGGCCACACCAGGCACTGAAGGAGCATGAAACCAGACTCCGCCCACCAGCAACAGCTTCCCACGGTGCACATGAGCAGTGTGTGAGTACCTGAGGCAGACGGTGAAGGTGGACAAAAGGAGGACATGGGTGTAAGCCATCCCACCTGCATCTCGTGCCCAGCATGGCAGCCCTTCCACCGAGAGGGATGGCCGCAGCCACAGGCGGAATACGAGGCACCCTGGGAAGAGGCGGCTGCCTTGGGCAATGGCCACTGACCTTGGGGTGAGTGGGGGATGGGTCTCCACAGGGCACCACTGGAAGCCACTCTCCGTTGGCTTCAGACACAGGACGCTGCCCAGGGCCCTTTCCATTGCGTCCAGACCACCTGCAATGAGAACGCCGCCTGCCCACCCGCATGCACTGTGCGAATGGCGGCCAACGGGCACTGGACCCTCCACAGGAATCTGAAAAGGAGGAAGAGAAGGAAGCGGCGAAATGAAGGCCAGCCCCCGCCCCGCCTAGCCTCCCTTCCCCTCCACATGCTCAGGAGGAAGGCAGCAGCAGCAGAGGGCATCTGCCAGCGGGCACGTGCTCCAAGGGCACCTGAGATGTCCCCCACTGAGCTGCCGTCCCCTCACAGGGGAACACCAGAGCCCAGCCCAGAGAGAGGGGCAGAGGGTGGGCCCCTAGCACCGGCCACAATGGCCGGCCCCCCAGCACCCCCGCCCCCAACCACAAGGGGGCTCTGCCTGGCCCGTACCTGTCGGCAACGGAGCTCCTCCGCGTGCAGGAAGCCCCAGTCTGCCCGCACAGACTGCCCAGAGCCACGGCCGCCATAAACAAATAGGTATCTCTGCCCTAGGAAGACAGCAAACAGGCACCGTTCCTGCTGCCACGGTGGACAGACAGGCCAGCGCCACCCACATCTGGCACCCACCCCACCTCTGCCTGCCAACCACAGTTCATTATGCCAGCCTTGGATGAATCTGGGACTACTAAGCAATCGACTTTGCCTTGTTCAGAGTCAGACTCCTGGTCTATCAAGGTCATTATTGTCTCATCCGACTGACAGGGACATTATCTGTTGCCGGAGCCTTTCCAGTGGAGATGCCGCCGGGGACTGAACCGGGGACCTTCTGCGTTGCAAGGGGAGGCTCTGCCACAAGGGCACACCCCAACCTATCAGTGTGACTCTTGGACACATGAAGCTACCTTATACTGTATCAGACTGTGAGCACTTGTCCCTGTAGTAATCCCAAAAACAACATCCACAGACGAGTAGTCCAAAAGAGAGTTGATTTATTAGAAAACCTACAGGTATACAGAGCTAACAGGTAAGTTGGCACGAATGAGAACTAAAGACACGGCCTAAGGCCTATATGGAAGAGCACTGGTCATATCAGATAGTGGTGGCAGCCATGGCAACCACCCTCCCTATGAGGGCAGTTCCCACAGAGTTAGCGAAAGGAATTTGACAGTTAACAGGCCCGGCCTTTGTGCCGCACCTGGTGAAACCAAAACACGCACTGTGTCTTGGCAGAGAGCACGCCTGACACAGACCTTGGTCCATCAAAGTCAATACTGTCTACTCAGGCCGGCAGTGGCTCTCCAGGGACCCAGGCAGAGATCTTTCACATCACCTACAATGCCTAGTCCCTTGAACTGGAGATGCCGGGGATTGAACCTGGGACCTTCTGCGTGCCAAGCAGATGCTCTACCACTGAGCCACGGCCCCTCCCCTCTTCTGTGCTTATGGACAACAGAATTATGGGGGGAGGAGACTCAGCTGTCCCCACCCCGACATTCATTTTGTTTATTCCCCCCCCCCCCTTATTGAGCAGAGAGCAACACCCATGAGGATTTTACACGGCGTCCCACCAGGTATTTAATGGACCCGGGCCTACTTCACTGCAGAGATGGGATGACATAAAGGGCCTCTTGACGGTTCAGGGCCCCCTCCAGATGGCAAAGGAGCCCCTCTTACCTCGATGCACAACTTCCGTTGCTGTATGTCTCCAGCGTGGCAAAGCTGGGTCCTCAACAGGTGGCAGTCGCGTGAGCTCCACAACCGGGCAGCTCAGGGGGGTGGAGGAACCATCTGCCTCCAGCATTCTCAAGCCACAAACCTCCTGAGCAGGACTCACCGGGGACAGGCGCCCCCCCAGCACTACGGCCCAGCCTGGCTGCAGAAGGGTCACTGTGTGGAACAGCCGCCCGTCTGTAAGGAGAACACTCAGGCTTCAGGTGGACCCCAAGGAGAAGCTGGGCAGTTCATGGGGCTATCTCCAGTGGGGAAGCAAGGCGCCCTCCACCATGATGGCATGGGAACCAGGGACTGCCGTTTTGACAGTCGTGTGCTTCTGCCCCGAGGCTGGTTAGGTCCTTCCACCACCACCCCATACTTCACCGAGCTTACAATGCCGATGGACAAGAAGCCCGGTGGACTGGATACCCCTCCCCCCAGCTCACTTCCCACCACATCCCCCGAGTCCTCTCTCTCCCATCCCCATCTCTGGACCTCTTTGGGGCGTTCCACCTTCCCATTGGCCTGTCAGAGAGGCGCATCCACCTTGGGAGGGTGATCTCTCAGAGAGCCATCCTAGGAAACCAGGAGGACAGTGAAGGGAGGGAGGGCCGGTGCCCTGGGCAGAAGAGACAGCGTTGTGCCAGCTGCACCTGCACCTCAGTGGCATCTCCCAAGGAAAGATGATCTCCAAAGGGAACTGAGGCAGCAGCCCACAGTCATGCGCCAAACCAGCAGCACAACTGCAGCCCCCCCCCCCCCCGCTTACCCCAGGAGTTCCCAGACTTGGCCAGGCAGACGTCACCACTGGTCCATTTTTCTCCATCCTTGACCAGGGCATGCAGGTCAGTCAGGCGGCAATGACGGCCACCATGGTCACCAAAACCTCCTGTGGTAAGGATCACGTGTGGTGCAATGCGCACGGAGCGGTGGCCGTATCGTCTCAGGCCGGTGATTCCCATGTCTGCAGCGCAAACGGACGCAGCAACCATCCCAGCAAAGCCAGGGAATGCTGCAAGCAAGAGAGAGAGAAAGAACCAACCTGTCACAGGCCTGCGAGGGAGGCGGCTCTGCTGTCATTCTGCCCCAACGGGTTGTTCAGCATGAGCCCCACCGCGGTTCACTTTCCAAATCAAAGGCCGCTTTGCTGGCCTTTCAGGGGCCATTTGGAGTTAGACAGGGCTCCACTCGCCGTGCCTGAGAAGTTCAACAAAACTCGGCTCTTTTGCTGTGTCCTGGGCACCGCCGAAAAGAAATGTATGTGCCCAGCCAGGCATTCGATATGGGCACACCTTTTTCACTGCAGAGATGGATGACATCTCCCTGCCAGTCGGTGCCACCAGGGTCAGCCATTTACTGTTTTTGTAAATTTCATCTCAGTCACAGCACAGGGCAGCAATGGTGACCTGTTATTACCACAGTTTCTCCTCTGACTCCCTCTCAAAGTCATGCTCAGTTTTGGTGAAAGAGTGACACCCCCACCCCACCCCAAGTAAATTTCCAGGCCTCGTATTTTCACCCACAGTGATTCTGCGAAGGAGCGTCTCGCCCTTAACTTTCCTAACTGATTGGACCTCCTTCACTCCTCGACAGGCAGAACCACACCTGCTCTGCACAGGAAGCTGTTCCTGGATTCAGCCTGTGGAGAGGTCAAGGGTGCCTGGCTCCCACCAACTTCCACTGTGCCACCAGGTTTCTGACATGCCTCCTATAACTAAGTTACCTTCCACACATGAAGTTTCGGAAGGCAGCAGCGCAGTAACGCTCTCCATTTAACTGGGAAAGGGAGGCACAGCCTGGCTCAGCTCCAATTCCCACCCCCACCCCTTCTTTTTTTAAAAAAATTGGCCCCTGGAAGACTCTGACTGCAGCCACCTGCCATGTGCTCTGTTAACGGGCCAGCACACCTACAGTCGAGGGAGCATAGCCCGAAATACTTTGGATAGAAAGGTTAGACCGGCACCAGACACTCCATCAGCGCAACAGGACCATCCTACACACACACACCGGTGATGGAATGTAGGATTGATCACGTACACTGTGGGGTTCATATGTGGAATCTATTGATGCTTAACATGCACAAATCAGAAGGTTCAGTAAAGTCATGTGTTAGCTTATATTATAAGACAATTAAGTGCCATCATAGCATCATAGCGCTGGAAGGGACCACCAGGGTCATCAAGTCCAACCCCCTGCACAATGCAGAACAACTACCTCCCCCTCCCACACACACACTCCCAGTGACCAGAAGATGGCCAAGCTGCCCTTCCTAAGGTCACAGAATCAGCATTGCTGACAAATGGCCATCTAACCTCAAGTCACAACCGACTCCTGACAACCCCAGGATCATGGGCTTTTCAAGGCAAGAGATGAGCAGGGGTGGTTTGCCATTGCCTGCCTCTGTGTAGCAACCCTGGACTCCCTCGGCAGTCTCCCACCCAAGGACTAACCAAGGCCAACCCTGCTTAGTTTCAAGATCTGACCAATCTGGGTTAGTCAGGGACATTCAGGCTGCTGGAGGCCTATATAATAGTTTCTATATAACAGGGGTAGGGAACGTCAGGCCCGGGGGCCGTATAAGGCCCGCAAAATCATTTGGTCTGGCCCTTCATGAGTCCTGGCAGATCTCTAGTTCAGAAGGATATAAGACTGGAGATCTGCCCCCTCCCGCAGACAGGAATAGCCTCTATTCAAGGTGGATGTGAGTTTGTTTTGCCAAGAAAAGGAACCTTTTTTCCCCCTTGCAGAGGAGTCATTAACTATGGAGCTGCTAGGACGGCCCAAGAAACTGTGTTAACCCTTTCCCAACCGGGTCGTGGAGAAACATTCCCTCTGCACAAGAGGGCTGGGGGCGGAAGTGGCGACAATGGGGCGGTTAAAGGGGGCAGGGCAGAATGCGCGGGGGGGGGCGAGTTCTTAGCCAGTGTGTCCTCGTTTCATCCCTGCAGGCGGAGGTAGCAAGAGTCGACTGTAGAATCTGGCCCCGAGCATGCGAAGCAAGAGTAACTCTGGCATGCAGCTCGACGGCTACGCCCGGCTGGTGAAACAGACCATCCTGTGCCACCAGGTGGGCGAGGGCACCACCAGTTGGATGCCTGCCTGCTTGCCCTATTGGGGAGAGGGCTCATCTGGGCAGCTGCCTGCTTGGGGCTGGGTCGGTACCCCCTCTCCCTTCTGGTTCTTCCCCCTCTAAGTCCTGCAAAAGACTCATAGGGCGGGAAAGTGCCCGATCAGGGCATTACTGGACGGGGCTCCTTCGCCTACAAGCCCCGAGCGGCTTGTCGCTCACTCCATCTGGTGTTTGCTGCCCTGCCTGAATCTCTTGGTCTCATCTGGGGATGGCAGAGCTCAAAAGTGAGTCGCTCTATGTGGCCAACACTCGGAGCTGTCTCCGGTTGTGCCTCTTGGCTAAATGTTTGACCAAATATAGCAGGCTAATTTTTAAGTTGATAATTTTGTATGGCCCGCAAATGATGTTATAAATATCCAAATGGCCCTTGGCAGACCACCTGCTATATAAGGTGGTCACACTCCATAACCTTGAAGCTCTGATTATGGAATTCAGTGAAATGCACATTTTGTCAAAATAGGCTGGGCAAGTCACTTAGAAGTACATAAGAACATAAGAAAGGCCCTGATGGATCAGACCAAGGCCCATCAAGTCCAGCAGTCTGTTCACACAGTGGCCAACCAGGTGCCTCTAGGAAGCCACAAACAAGACGACTGCAGCAGCACCATCCTGACTGTGTTCCACCACACCCAAAATAATAGGCATGCTCCTCTGATACTAGACAGAATAGGTATGCAGCATGACTAGTATCCATTCTAACTAATAGCCATGAATACCCCTCTCCTCCATGAATATGTCCACTCCCCTCTTAAAGCCCTCTAAGCTGGCAGCCATCACCACATCCTGGGGAAGGGAGTTCCACAATTATTTTATAAGTAGATTTTTTTCTTGATGTCAATTTACATGTACGCTGACATGGGGTGGATGTCTGTGGGGTTCTGTGCCAGTGTTCTGTGCACCTACTGAGTAACATTTGGACCTGGCACCTTCTGTGCCAGCAGATGCCCTACCACTATGTCGCGGCCCCTCCCTTCACCTCCCTGTGGTAAGAATGGAAAGAAATGCAATCTGCCATTTTCCTGTCTTCCTTCACTGCTTCTTTGATCCACACAATCGTTCGCCCTTAAACAGCTGTAAGACGCCCCTGCAGACTAACCAGGCTTCCCCTGGGCAGAGAACGATGGCATCAGCTGGCTCAAATAGAGCCCGCAGGAGGATGCCCCCACTGACCACGGGCTCCAGGGGAGGGGCTTCTAGGGAAAGGATATGGCCCAAAGTCAAAACAGCAGGCAGGCGGCAGGCAACAGCTTGCCTGGGGAAGGGAAGAGAGCTCTTGAGGCCTGCTGAGTTTTTTTCAAGGCCTGGCTTTGAAGGGCTGCTCACAGCTCTTGCTCACCTCCACCTGCTATCTGGCTCTTTGAAGGGAGACGAGAGCTTCCAGGGGAAACGATGGGTGTGAAAGAGCCGGGACACCCAAGGACTAGGGGCTCCTTTGCCGTTTGAACACCAAGCAAGATTAAAAGAAACATTCTTTTAGGACTGAAGTGGGACTCCAGAGTGTCCTGGTTTGCCGAGGGTGCCAGCAGAAAACCTGGGGCTGCCAGAGTCCTCCGCCAGCAGGGCTGAGGCACCCCCCCACCCACACACATGCGAGCGCGCACACACACAGACACTCTCACTTAGCAGTTCTTGGCCTCACCAACCCAATTTAGTTGCAGGTTACTGCACCTTTCTCTTCCACGCCAGGAAACACAGGAGCCCGACGCAACCCCTCTCCTCTCGATGCAACCAGGATGAAGTAGTGGGAACACTTCAAGTGCCATTCCTGCCAACAGAGAGGGAAGGGGAAACTGGCGCCATTCCCTCTGTGCCCACCTCCCCTGCTCTGCTCCCAGGTCCCTCAGGGAAAGTTTCCACAGCCACAAACAAGCCAGCTGGTAGCTTCTTTCTGTGACCCCCACCCCGCCCGCAGCTGGCCCTTGAAGCCCTGCGGCGCCTATTGACAGGTGGTGGCAACAGCTGAAAGGCCAGTAGAGAAGGCAACCAGCGGAAAAAGGGAGCCCCACGTCAGAGGAAGGCTCAGCCTCCAGGGCACCCACTTGCCAGACCCCCTCAGTCCAGGATGGCTCAGCGGGAGAGAAAGCCACACCAGCCCCAGCCCCCACATCTTCACCAGGCCCATGGAAATGGCTGGAAAGCCTCAGGTCCTGCCCTGCTGCAGGACTCCCTCTCCAGACACAAAACTCCTCTGCCAGCAGAGAAGAAGGTACAAGCAGTAGAGACCCGAACACAGGGTCAGTCGCCAGACAGTAGTCTGGTGTTACTACCCACCACTGTATCCCTCGTGCCAGACAACTAGGCCATCAGGACTCAGACTGCCAGTCGGGACAGCTTCACGGCCAGAACACCTTCTGAGCTCTGGAAACATCCAGCTGCCAGAGCAAAAGGTAGCAATGGTAAACACACACAGACAAGGGAGGGCTGGCCAGTCGGGCACCTTCGCAGACAGCACGGATGATGGGCCGCCTCCTCCCTCCCTCTCTCCCTCCTAATACACCTGCTCTGTTAGCTACAACAACCTCAGCCAACACAGCTTTGGCCAAACCTCCCCTGGAACCATCACAGGCCCTGAAGCCCAACCTCAGCTGCAGCAAGAGTGGAAGATCCGGAATCACCTCAAACTCGTCAAAGGGCTCTAAGGCCTGGATCCTCCGTCGCTCATCTCCAGAGACAAAGCAGGCAAAGAACTCATTCATGTCAATGGCGTGACATTCAGCCCATCCCTGCAGAGAGAATCCCAGGGTTTTAATAAACAGCCTCTTTTCAAAGCACAACACCACACCTGCAAGTCAGCAACTGCACTCGAGACACGCCCAGCTCCAAGCAGGCAAATTCCCTCCTAGTCCCCCAGGGGCAGCTCTAGTCAGGGCTGGGGTGAGGGGGACAAAGGAAAGCACCATGTCCCCATAGCCAGGGCTGCAGAGCCAATGAGGAACCAGCATTGGTAAGAGGATAGTGGAGCGGTCCGGCCAGCAATACCTTCGAAACACCTGCAAAGAGGGCTCCAAAGCAGGGAGCCACGGATGCCACATCTGCTCAGAGCAAAGAGGCAAAAGTGGGCTGGAGGACAGGACTGGGGGGGACACGACTCGGAAGAACTTATTCCCCACTTTCTGTCCAGCATTGGCTACTCCAGCTTTTATGGAGAGAGCCGCAGGGCTTACTCATCAGACCGTACTCATTCGGCACCATCAACGGCAACGGGCATCCCCAAAACAGACCGCCTCAGAGGTTTTCAGCCAGATGACTGTTCAGAGCGTCTCATCTCCAGTGCTCAGATACACTCTGAAGAAGGAGTGTATAACTCAGAGGGGCCAGAATGGTGCTTGACTGGAATTCAGTGGGCAACACACAGGAGCTGCCTTCAACTGAACCGGACCCCCCTCGGTCCATCAAGGTCAGTCTTGCCTACTCAGGCTGGCAGCAGCTTTCCAGGGTCTCAGGCTCACATTACCTACTGCCTGATCCTTTCAGCTGGAGATGCTGGGGATTGGGACCTTCTGCTTGCCAAGCAGATGCTCTGCCACTGAGCCACATCATCTCCCCCCTCTCCCCCACATCAGCAGACTGAATTGTTCACTCCTAACTCAATACAAGGGGGGACTTCATAGATCACTCAAAGTACGCAAGAGTTTTTGGGAATCTTTTGTTGATGAGCCTCATCCCAGTAAACAAATAAGTAAATAAATACATCCACACGTTATTCTTTAGTATTGGAAGGGGCAAAGCACACAGCCTAAACTATACCAATCAGTCACAGAAGCACCTGCGGTTCTTGTTGTGCAAGATAGTTTCAGAGGGCAGCCATGTTGGTCTGCAGTAGAAGAGCTGGATTCGAGTCCAGGAGCACCATAGAGACCGACCAGATTTCCAGGGTATGAGCTTTTGAGAGCCAAAGCTCCCTTCCGGGTAAATTAGTGGAAAGCATTATTAAAGATAGAATTGTCAACCATATAGAAGGGCAAGGTCTGCTGGGCAAAACCCAACATGGCTTCTGTAAGGGTAGGTCCTGTCTCACTAACCTATTAAGAGTTTTTTTAAAGCGTCAATAAGCATGTGGACAAGAATGAGCCTGTGGATAGTGTGTATTTGGATTTCCAAAAAGCTTTTGACAAAGTCCCCCACCAAAGACTGCTAAGCAAACTTCATAATCATGGGATAAGAGGACAAGTCCTCTTATGGATTGAGAGCTGGCTGAAAAATAGGATGCACAGTAGGAATCAATGGTCAGTTCTCACAATGGGGGGATGTGAGCAGTGGGGTGCCTCAGGGATCTGTGTTGGGACCGGTGCTTTTCAACCTGTTCATCAATGACCTGGAGTTGGGGTTAAACAGTGAGGTAGCCAAGTTTGCAGATGACACCAAATTATTTAGGGTGGTTAAAACAAAATCGGACTGTGAAGAGCTCCAGAAGGATCTCTGCATACTGGAAGAATGGGCATTAAAATGGCAAATGAGATTCAATGTGAGCAAGTGTAAAGTGATGCATATTGGGGCAAAAAATCCCAACTTCACATATACACTGATGGGATCTGTGCTGGCAGCGACAGACCAAGAAAGGGATCTTGGGGTGGTAGTGGATAGCTCAATGAAGATGTCAACCCAGCGTGCATTGCTGTAAAAAAGGCAAATTCCATGCTGGCCATAATTAGACGAGGAATAGAAAATAAAACTGCTGATATCATACTGCCCTTGTACAAATCTATGGTGAGACCACACTTGGAATACTGTGTACAGTTCTGGTCACCACACCTAAAAAAGGATATTAAAGAGCTTGAGAAGGTGCAGAAAAGAGCAACCAAAATGATTAGGGGACTAGAGCAACTGTCCTATGGGGAGCGGTTAAGACGCTTAGGGCTGTTTAGCTTGGAAAGAAGGAGGATGAGGGGAGACATGATAGAGGTCTATAAAATTATGCATGGTTTAGAGAGAGTGTACAGGGAGAGGTTTTTCTCCCTCTCCCATAATACTAGAACACGGGGTCATCTGCTAAAGCTGGGGGGTGAGAGATTCCAAACAGATAAAAGGAAGTATTTTTTCACACAATGCATAGTTAAATTGTGGAACTCCCAGCCCCAGGATGTGGTGATGGCTGCCAGCTTAGAGGGCTTTAAGAGGGGAGTGGACATATTCATGGAGGAGAGGGGTATTCATGGCTATTAGTTAGAATGGATACTAGTCATGCTGCATACCTATTCTCTCTAGTATCAGAGGAGCATGCCTATTATTTTGGGTGCGGTGGAACACAGTCAGGATGGTGCTGCTGCAGTCGTCTTGTTGGTGGCTTCCTAGAGGCACCTGGTTGGCCGCTGTGTGAACGGACTGCTGGACTTGATGGGCCTTGGTCTGATCTAGCAGGGCTTTTCTTATGTTCTTATGTCCTCACATACCTGGCAAAGGGAGCTATGACCACAGAAAGCATATACTCTCCCCCCAAAAAAGAGTTAATGATCTCTAAGGTGCTACTGGACTCAAATCTAGCTTGCTATACAAGTAAGTCTAGAAAGACCCTTTGCTGGGTCTGAATTAATTCTGCCATGTCCGTGATCAAATATAACTAATATAGTTTGGGAAGATGCAAGCAACTATTTTTTCCTCTCATATTCCTTTTTCATTTTTTTTAACTGGTGCGCATTTTGTTTGTAAGATAAGAAGCTTTAAAAAATGCTTGAAGTTTTCCTGGTAAGAAATTATACGTGCTTATACCTTCTGCACCAGTCTCCTCCACCAGTGGAGAGAAGAAGAGTAAAAGGCAGAATGGCATTGCAGCAAAGGAGAAAGTCGGCCTGGCTTTTGGACAAAAGATGTAAGTTGTGGTGGAATGGGCACCAGCTAAGATTGTGAGCCCCAGGGCATCCCCCTCCCCCGGCATGTGGCGCGCACTACGCCAATGGGTCTCGTCCTAATCAGAGCAAGACTTTCACACTAGTCGCTGATGTTGTCATCGTAGCCCACTTTGCTCACCGTTACAGTTGAACCCTCTCACAAAATAGCACAGTCCCTTCGCTCCCCCCAGTTCTAAGCCCGGCACCTGCCTTCTGCAGGAAACGCATTTGCTGGGCCTTCAGGTCAGGGTACTGGGCCAAGGAGCAGAGCTGTGAGTTGCACCGTCTGAAATGGTTCTGCATAACGTGTCCAAAAGGATCCTCAGGATGGATCTGCTCATAGAGGACGAACCACGCCTGTGAGAAATGCCTGGCTGCCCACTGAATCAGGGCATCTGATCTGGAAGACATTGTCAGGAGAAGAAAGAGATAAATGAACTATAGAAGGAGGGCTGATAATCATTATTGGGGTTATGCTGGACTACCGTATATACTCGTGTATAAGCCGACCCGCATATAAGCCGAGGTGCCTAATTTCACCCCCAAAATGGGGAAAAATTAGGCACCCGCGTATAAGCCGAGGGTCGGCTTATACAACGGGTCGCCCTCCCGCCCGGCCTCCCGGGCCCTCCAGACCAACCCCAGTGCCACCTCCTCCCGGGCCCTCCAGACCCACCCCGACCCCAGCGCCACCCTGGGGGGGGGGGAAGAGCCCCTGAACCCCCAACTTACCGGGAGAGGTGGGAGGAGGAGGCCCGCTGATCAGCTGGAGGCGGCAGCGGAGCCCTTCCAGCGCTGGAGCCGGTGGCGGCGGCTGGCCACTTCCAGGCACTGGCCACTTCCCGGCGCCCAGAGAGCGCACCGGCCGGCGGCAGCGGGGCCCAGCCTGCGCGCAGGCAGGCCCCACTGGCCGCTTCCAGGCGCCCAGAGAGCGCGCTGGCCGGCGGCGGGGGCGGGGCCCAGCCTGCGCGCAGGCAGGCCCCGCTGGCCGCTTCCAGGCGCCCAGAGAGCGCGCTGGCCGGCGGCGGGGGCGGGGCCCAGCCTGCGCGCAGGCAGGCCCCGCTGGCCGCTTCCAGGCGCCCAGAGAGCGCGCTGGCCGGCGGCGGGGGCGGCGGCGGGGCCTAGCCTGCGTGCAGGCAGGCCCCGCTGGCCGCTTCCAGGCGCCCAGAGAGCGCGCTGGCCGGCGGCGGGGGCGGCGGGGCCCAGCCTGCGCGCAGGCAGGCCCCGCTGGCCGCTTTCAGGCGCCCAGAGAGCGTGCTGGCCGGCGGCGGGGGGCGGCAGCGGGGCCCTGCCTGCGAGCAGGCAGGCCCCGCTGGCCGCTTCCAGGCCGCCCAGAAGTCATGCGGGCCAGCGGCGGCGGTGGCGGCGCTAAGTTCCTCTTCCCTCCTTCCCTCCTCCCCCCTCCCACCGTATTGACCCGTGTATAAGCCGAGTTTGGTTTTTTCAGCCCTTTTTTTGGGCTGAAAAACTCGGCTTATACACGAGTATATACGGTAAACAAAAAAGGTCTTCACGGGCGAATTAGATTGCTGTGTGTGCACACACATACTTGTGTGTTAACAGGGCTGGTTACAATCAACTTAGCATTTTATTTGATCACACCAATAAACCCCTGTATCTCTTTTTCACTGTGTTTTTCTTACAGCTCCCCAACCTATGCAAAACACACAAGCGTTCTGGTCTACTTCACTTCAGTAGTGGAACAGCATCACACACTCTCAGGGCACTCACAGCCGTACACTACCCCGACTCCGCAGTAAGGAGAATCTATCGGCTACAACACCAATTATCCCTTTAAATACATAGCTGTTATCTGACAAAGCCTGACCGCTCAAACAGCCAGAAGCACCAGAGAACAGGGCACTCACCCCATACCTTTCGACTTCCATGTAGGTGAGCACCACTTCTGCCAGCAGCATGGTGGGCGCTTGGGGGTCTAAGCCAGCACAAGACAAGGCTTCCTCCAGCTTTGGAAGCTCAGCAAGATCCACCCCCAGCAGCCTGTAATCTTCTCCTGCAAAATGGACAGCTCCTAGGAAAAGAGAACACAACATTATCTGCCTTCGTGAGAGGAACTTCTGAGCGAAGCGCAAGACACTCTCCATAGGAGACATCTGTCACAGCAGGAGCAAGGGTCGGAATAGCCCAGAGAAATGTCACATTCCCTGGAAAGTGAACCTTCCTCCACATGTGTGCGCATCTGTGAGCAAAGCAGCCATTAAATTATGCCTCTGGAACCTACCTAGCGCGCTTATCAATTAAAGCAGCCAGCTCTTCCACGTTTCATACCAGTACAACCAGTAGAAATGCCTCCTATTCAGTCCTGGGACCTGAGAAGCTGAGACATTCCAGCACCAGGTTCTGTCCTGGCTGTCCGTTCCCAATTCACAAAGGGGCCATCTTTCCAGGATGATCCTGCATGCTGTCGAAACACCTCTTAGCCCTCACAGCTCAAGGGCAGCTGACTCCTGAACAGGGAACGAGTGGGCCTCTGTTCAGCCCGCCTGGCAGGCCGGCCACCCTCCCAGACCCACAGGGCTGCTCTTGGATTGTCGGCCCTCTCCTGGGGTCCCCACTGGCCACTCGGGGGGCGCGCTACCCAGGAGACCGCTCCCAGCACGGACACCCTCCGCACCTGACTCCCGATCCAAAGCTCTGCATCCCGCCACGGCGGCCAGCTCCCCCTGCGTCGCGATCAGGGCTGCTTTGTGGCGCGCCACGTCCGGGAAGTCCACCTCGAAGAAGGCGGCCTCCCCCAGGAGCCCCCGGGCCTTCAGGCAGAAGTACAGCGAGTCCAGGCCGGAGCCCAAGGAGAGGATCTACAAGGAAAGGAGGCCTGGCAGTGTTACCGCCCGCCCTGCCCTACTTGTTCCGAACCTGGCCTGCCCCCCCCACTTTGCCTTCCCAAGTGGGGTGTGGGGGGGGGGCTCACCTGCCTGTGCCCTCCAGGGGCCTGCAGGAAGGCGCCCGCACAGTGGTCCACTGCTCGGCTCCGGACGTAGTAGCCCCTGCAGAGGGAGAGAGGAGCCAGCAGAGGCTGGGAGGGAGGGGGGCTGCTGCCACCTCCAGGTTGGGCTACTAACCCTCCCCCCACCCACCCGAAAGCCCCAGCGGCCGACCGGCTGCGGCGGAGCTCCTGGGCTGCTCCCAAGCGCCGCCGAGAGGGGGAGGGGAAGAGACACCCCCCGCCCAGGGCCCCTCCCTCCCCCCCCGTGCCTGACCGACCGGTGGATGGGCGGGGCGCGGCGCCGGGCCGGGCGGGGGGCGGCGAGGCGGGGGGCGAAGGGGTCGCGGGTGTAGCCCAGCTGGGCGGCCGACCTCTTGCTGGCGGCGCTGCTGTCCCCGGTGCCCGCGACCTGAGCCCGAGGGGGGGGGAGGGGGAGGGGGGAGAGAGAGAGAGAGATGAGCAGCCGGAGCGAGGCAGCCCCCCCAGGGACAGACGCCCCCCCCCCACAGCCAGCCCCCCGCCCCCCCAGGGGACTCACCGCCGCCTCCCGGCGACGCCGCCGGCCCATGAGGAGAGGGGAGGGGAGCGAAGCCTGGGCGGAAGCGGAAGTGGGGGGAGTGGAGCCGCGCCATAGAGGCGGGCCGAGGCCCAGAGCGCCTCCGGCACCGCCCGGCCCACAGCGCCCCCTGCAAGGAGCAGCGGGCCGAGCGGCCGCTGGCCTGAGCACGTGGAGCGGCCTCGCGCTGAATCGGGGCCCCGCGCCCCCCACCCCCCCAACCCCCCACCCCCCCTCGGCCCATCGAAGCCAGCGTCGTCCGCTCAGGCCGGCAGCGGCTCTCCGGGGCCCCGCGGGCAGAGGGAGGCCTCTTTCCCACCCACCCCCCTCCTCGCCTGGCCCCTCTCCCTGAGGCCCCCCCGGGACCTCCCCCCCCCGGGACCTCCCCCCCCCCCGCTCCTGCGCGCCGAGCAGAGGCTCTGCGGAGCTGCCAAGAAGCTAAAGCGCAGTAGGAGCTTCGACCAGTGAGCTGCTCCAGGCCAGCAGCCAGGGTGGCTGCGCTCTAGGAGGCTGAAGTTGGTTCCTTATTCCCAGTTCGTTCCCTATTCCCAGTTCCTTATTCACATTTCCTAGTTCCAGAATGATTTTGAGGACATTACAAAAGCTCTACACCCCAAGATATGGATTGGACCACCACATATCATACACCCCCACATTCAGGAGACCGTGCCCTTCGAGATGGCGCATGCTGGGTCCTGGTCCAAAGTTCGGTTCTTGTGCCAGCGGCTCCCAAGTGGGGTGCCCCCAGGACAGATGCCATACAGGCACTGCACCCCAAAATAATCTTTGGACCACCCCAAATGACACATCCCCAAACTCCAGAGACTGTCCCCTCCAAGAAGACATGCAGCGGTGCCCGGTCCAAACACTGGTTCTGGTGCCATTGGCTTCTTTTTGGGTTCCCCCCCCCAGAAACCTGTATTGCAAAGAGGTTTTGAATAAGGAACTGGAGCTCTGCACCCCAAAATATGGATTGGACCATCACATATCATACACCCCCACATTCAGGGGACCGTGCCCTTCGAGATGGCGCATGCTGGGTCCTGGTCCAAAGTTCGGTTCTTGTGCCAGCGGCTCCCAAGTGGGGTGACCCCAGGACAGATGCCCATACAGGCACTGCACCCCAAAATAATCTTTGGACCACCCCAAATGACATATCCCCACACTCCAGAGACTGTCCCCTCCAAGAAGCCATACAGCGGTGCCCAGTCCAAACACTGGTTCTGGTGCCATTGGCTTCTTTTTGCCCCTCCCCCCAGAAACCTGAATTGCAAAGAGGTTTTGAATAAGGAACTGGAGCTCTGCACCCCAAAATATGGATTGGACCACCACATACCATACACCCCCACATTCAGGGGACTGTGCCCTTCGTTATGACATATGCTGGGTCCTGGTCCAAAGTCTGGTTCTTGTGCCAGCAGCTCCCAAGTGAGGTGCCCCCAGGACCAAGGCACATGCAGACCCTGCACCCCAAAATAATCTTTGGACCACCCCAATTGACACATCCCCACACTCCAGAGACTGTCCCCTCCAAGAAGACATACAGCGGTGGCCGATCCAAACACCGGTTCTGGTGCCATTGGCTTCTTTTTTGGTCCCCCCCCCGAAACCTGTATTGCAAAGAGGTTTTGAATAAGGAACTGGAGCTCTGCACCCCAAATATGGATTGGGCCACCACATATCATACACCCCCACATTCAGGGGACCGTGCCCTTCGAGATGGCGCATGCTGGGTCCTGGTCCAAAGTTCAGTTCTTGTGCCAGCGGCTCCCAAGTGGGGTGCCCCCAGGACAGATGCCCATACATACCCTGCACCCCAAAATAATCTTTGGACCACCCCAAATGACATATCCCCACACTCCAGAGACTGTCCCCTCTAAGAAGACATACAGCAGTGCCCAGTCCAAACACTGGTTCTGGTGCCATTGGCTTCTTTTTGCCCCCCCCCCAGAAACCTGTATTGCAAAGAGGTTTTGAATAAGGAACTGGAGCTCTGCACCCCAAAATATGGATTGGACCACCACATACCATACACCCCCACATTCAGGGGACGGTGCCCTTCGATATGACATATGCTGGGTCCTGGTCCAAAGTCCGGTTCTTGTGCCAGCGGCTCCCAAGTGGGGTGACCCAGGACAGATGACCATACAGGCACTGCACCCCAAAATAATCTTTGGACCACCCCAAATGACATATCCCCACACTCCAGAGACTGTCCCCTCCAAGAATACATACAGCGGTGGCCGGTCCAAACACCGGTTCTGGTGCCATTGGCTTCTTTTTGGGTCCCCCCCCCCCAGAAACCTGTATTGCAAAGAGGTTTTGAATAAGGAACTGGAGCTCTGCACCCCAAAATATGGATTGGACCTCCACATATCATACACCCCCACATTCAGGGGACCGTGCCCTTCGAGATGGCGCATGCTGGGTCCTGGTCCAAACTTCGGTTCTTGTGCCAGCGGCTCCCAAGTGGGGTGCCCCCAGGACAGATGCCCATACAGACCCTGCACCCAAAATAATCTTTGGACCACCCCAAATGACACATCCCCACACTCCAGAGACTGTCCCCTCCAAGAAGACATACAGTGGTGCCCGGTCCAAACAGCGGTTCTGGTGCCATTGGCTTCTTTTTGGGTCCCCCCCCCCAGAAACCTGTATTTCAAAGAGGTTTTGAATAAGGAACTGGAGCTGTGCACCACAAAATATGGATTGGACCACCACATATCATACACCCCCACATTCAGGGGACCGTGCCCTTCGAGATGGCGCATGCTGGGTCCTGGTCCAAAGTTTGGTTCTTGTGCCAGCGGCTCCCAAGTGGGGTGCCCCCAGGACAGATGCCCATACAGACCCTGCACCCCAAAATAATCTTTGGACCACCCCAAATGACACATCCCCACACTCCAGAGACTGTCCCCTCCAAGAAGACATACCGCGGTGCCCGGTCCAAACAGCGGTTCTAGTGCCATTTGCTTCTTTTTGGGTCCCCCCCCCGAAACCTGTATTGCAAAGAGGTTTTGAATAAGGAACTGGAGCTCTGCACCCCAAAATATGGATTGGACCACCACATATCATACACCCCCACATTCAGGGGACTGTGCCCTTCGAGATGACGTATTCTGGGTCCTGGTCCAAAGTCCAGTTCTTGTGCCAGCGGCTGCCAAGTGGAGTGACCCCGGACAGATGCCCATACAGACTGCACCCCAAAATAATCTTTGGACCACCCCAAATGATACATCCCCCCACTCCAGAGACTGTCCCCTCTAAGAAGACATACAGCGGTGCCCGGTCCAAACAGTGGTTCTGGTGCCATTGGCTTCTTTTTGGGTCCCCCCCAGAAACCTGTATTGCAAAGAGGTTTTGAATAAGGAACTGGAGCTCTGCACCCCAAAATATGGATTGGACCACCACATATCATACACCCCCACATTCAGGGGACCATGCCCTTCGAGATGACGCATGCTGGGTTCTGGTCCAAAGTCCGGATCTTGTACCAGCGGCTCTCAAGTGGGGTGACCCAGGACAGATGCCCATACAGACACTGCACCCCAAAATAATCTTTGGACCACCCGAAATGACACATCCCCACACTCCAGAGACTGTCCCCTCCAAGAAGACATACAGCGGTGCCTGTCCAAAAACCGGTTCTGGCACCATTGGCTTCTTTTTGGTTCGTCCCCCCACCCCAAAACCTGTATTGCAAAGAAGTTTTGAATAGGGAACTACTGTCCCCTGCAAGAGGACATACAGTGGTGCTCGGTCCACACACTGATTCTGGTACCACCTGTTTCTATTTGTGGTGGCCCCTGAAAATCTTGTATTGTGAAGAAATGTTTTGGACATTTGTGAGCCTTCTGCACCCCAAAATTAAGTTTTGAGCACCACATATCATACACTCAGAGTACTGTAAACTTCAAGGGGGTACGTGCTGGGTCCTGGGACAAAGGCCAATTCTTCTGCCAGCTGCTCTTAAGTGTGGTGGCTCCAGGACAAATGAGAAGTTATCAGCTCCCTTAGCATATGTGTTAAAGGTCCACTTGCAGGTCACTTAGTAACTGACAGCAGTTACCTAAGTAATTACTATTCTATTCAGGGATCTTGGAATCATTCCTTCTTCCTGGGAAAACTCCACCCAAAACCATTTCACTCATCTGGAAATGTATAGCTAATACTTAACAGTACTTTTTCCGAATAGTCTGGGTATTCTGCGTCTCTGTTTCTATCACCTGTCCTTTCTAACTAAATGTTCAAAGGTAATATAAAAGTTCATTGTCCCTGGCAATTTTTCGTGGCCAGTGAAGGTTGTGTTAGAACAGTTGCAATGTCTAGTGTGCAAAGCACAGTCCCCTGAATGTGGGGGTGTATGATACAGGTTTCTTTGCAATACAGGTTTCTGGGGGGGGACCCAAAAAGAAGCCAATGGCACCAGAACCGGTGTTTGGACCGGCCACCGCTGTATGTCTTCTTGGAGGGGAAAGTCTCTGGAGTGTGGGGATATGTCATTTGGGGTGGTCCAAAGATTATTTTGGGGTGCAGTGCCTGTATGGTCATCTGTCCTGGGTCACCCCACTTGGGAGCCGCTGGCACAACAACCAAACTTTGGACCAGGACCCAGCATGCGCCATCTCGAAGGGCACGGTCCCCTGAATGTGGGGGTGTATGATATGTGGTGGTCCAATCCATATTTTGGGGTGCAGAGCTCCAGTTCCTTATTCAAAACCTCTTTGCAATACAGGTTTCTGGGGGGGGGACCCAAAAAGAAGCCAATGGCACCAGAACCGGTGTTTGGACCGGGCACCGCTGTATGTCCTCTTGGAGGGGACAGTCTCTGGAGTGTGGGGATATGTCATTTGGGGTGGTCCAAAGATTATTTTGGGGTGCAGTGCCTGTATGGTCATCTGTCCTGGGTCACCCCACTTGGGAGCCGCTGGCACAAGAACCGAACTTTGGACCAGGACCCAGCATGCGCCATATCGAAGGGCACGGTCCCCTGAATGTGGGGGTGTATGATATGTGGTGGTCCAATCCATATTTTGGGGTGCAGAGCTCCAGTTCCTTATTCAAAACCTCTTTGCAATACAGGTTTCTGGGGGGGGACCCAAAAAGAAGCCAATGGCACCAGAACCGGTGTTTGGACCGGGCACCGCTGAATGTCTTCTTGGAGGGGACAGTCTCTGGAGTGTGGGGATGTGTCATTTGGGGTGGTCCAAAGATTATTTTGGGGTGCAGTGCCTGTATGGGCATTTGTCCTGGGGTCACCCCACTTGGGAGCCGCTGGCACAAGTACCGAACTTTGGACCAGGACCCAGCATGCGCCATCTCGAAGGGCACGGTCCCCTGAATGTGGGGGTGTATGATATGTGGTGGTCCAATCCATATTTTGGGGTGCAGAGCTCCAGTTCCCTATCCAAAACCTCTTTGCAATACAGGTTTCTGGGGGGGGGGGACCCAAAAAGAAGCCAATGGCAAAAGAACCAGTGTTTGGACCGGGCACCGCTGTATGTCTTCTTGGAGGGGACAGTCTCTGGAGTGTGGGGATATGTCATTTGGGGTGGTCCAAAGATTATTTTGGGGTGCAGTGCCTGTATGGGCATCTGTCCTGGGGTCACCCAACTTGGGAGCCGCTGGCACAAGAACCGAACTTTGGACCAGGACCCAGCATGCGCCATCTCGAAGGGCACGGTCCCCTGAATGTGGGGGTGTATGATATGTGGTGGTCCAATCCATATTTTGGGGTGCAGAGCTCCAGTTCCCTATTCAAAACCTCTTTGCAATACAGGTTTCTGGGGGGGTGGACCCAAAAAGAAGCCAATGGCACCAGAACCGGTGTTTGGACCGGGCACCGCTGTATGTCTTCTTGGAGGGGACAGTCTCTGGAGTGTGGGGATATGTCATTTGGGGTGGTCCAAAGATTATTTTGGGGTGCAGTGCCTGTATGGGCATTTGTCCTGGGGTCACCCCACTTGGGAGCCGCTGGCACAAGTACCGAACTTTGGACCAGGACCCAGCATGCGCCATCTCGAAGGGCACGGTCCCCTGAATGTGGGGGTGTATGATATGTGGTGGTCCAATCCATATTTTGGGGTGCAGAGCTCCAGTTCCCTATTCAAAACCTCTTTGCAATACAGGTTTCTGGGGGGGGGACCCAAAAAGAAGCCAATGGCAAAAGAACCAGTGTTTGGACCGGGCACCGCTGTATGTCTTCTTGGAGGGGACAGTCTCTGGAGTGTGGGGATATGTCATTTGGGGTGGTCCAAAGATTATTTTGGGGTGCAGTGCCTGTATGGTCATCTGTCCTGGGTCACCCCACTTGGGAGCCGCTGGCACAAGAACCGAACTTTGGACCAGGACCCAGTATGCACCATATCGAAGGGCACGGTCCCCTGAATGTGGGGGTGTATGATATGTGGTGGTCCAATCCATATTTTGGGGTGCAGAGCTCCAGTTCCTTATTCAAAACCTCTTTGCAATACAGGTTTCTGGGGGGGGGACCCAAAAAGAAGCCAATGGCACCAGAACCGGTGTTTGGACCGGGCACCGCTGTGTGTCTTCTTGGAGGGGACAGTCTCTGGAGTGTGGGGATATGTCATTTGGGGTGGTCCAAAGATTATTTTGGGGTGCAGTGCCTGTATGGGCATTTGTCCTGGGGTCACCCCACTTGGGAGCCGCTGGCACAAGTACCGAACTTTGGACCAGGACCCAGCATGCGCCATCTCGAAGGGCACGGTCCCCTGAATGTGGGGGTGTATGATATGTGGTGGTCCAATCCATATTTTGGGGTGCAGAGCTCCAGTTCCCTATTCAAAACCTCTTTGCAATAAAGGTTTCTGGGGAGGGGGACCCAAAAAGAAGCCAATGGCAAAAGAACCAGTGTTTGGACCGGGCAACGCTGTATGTCTTCTTGGAGGGGACAGTCTCTGGAGTGTGGGGATATGTCATTTGGGGTGGTCCAAAGATTATTTTGGGGTGCAGTGCCTTTATGGGCATCTGTCCTGGGGTCACCCAACTTGGGAGCCGCTGGCACAAGAACCAAACTTTGGACCAGGACCCAGCATGTGCCATCTCGAAGGGCACGGTCCCCTGAATGTGGGGGTGTATGATATGTGGTGGTCCAATCCATATTTTGGGGTGCAGAGCTCCAGTTCCTTATTCAAAACCTCTTTGTAATGCAGGTTTCTGGGGGGGGGAACCCAAAAAGAAGCCAATGGCACCAGAACCAGTGTTTGGACCGGGCACCGCTGCATGTCTTCTTGGAGGGGACAGTCTCTGGAGTTTGGGGATGTGTCATTTGGGGTGGTCCAAAGATTATTTTGGGGTGCAGTGCCTGTATGGGCATCTGTCCTGGGGGCACCCCACTTGGGAGCCGCTGGCACAAGAACCGAACTTTGGACCAGGACCCAGCATGCGCCATCTCGAATGGCACGGTCCCCTGAATGTGGGGGTGTATGATATGTGGTGGTCCAATCCATATCTTGGGGTGTAGAGCTTTTGTAATGTCATCTGTCCTGGGGGCACCCCACTTGGGAGCCGCTGGCACAAGAACCGAACTTTGGACCAGGACCCAGCATATGTCATCTCGAAGGGCACAGTCCCCTGAATGTGGGGGTGTATGATATGTGGTGGTCCAATCCATATTTTGGGGTGCAGAGCTCCAGTTCCTTATTCAAAACCTCTTTGCAATACAGGTTTCTGGGGGGGGAACCCAAAAAGAAGCCACTGGCACCAGAACCAGTGTTTGGACCGGGCACTGCTGCATGTCTTCTTGGAGGGGACAGTCTCTGGAGTGTGGGGATGTGTCATTTGGGGTGGTCCAAAGATTATTTTGGGGTGCAGTGCCTGTATGGCATCTGTCCTGGGGGCACCCCACTTGGGAGCCGCTGGCACAAGAACCGAACTTTGGACCAGGACCCAGCATACGCCATATCGAAGGGCACGGTCTCCTGAATGTGGGGGTGTATGATATGTGGTGGTCCAATCCATATCTTGGGGTGTAGAGCTTTTGTAATGTCCTCAAAATCATTCAGGAACTAGGAAATGTGAATAAGGAACTGGGAATAGGGAACGAACTGGGAATAAGGAACCAACTTCAGCCTCCTCTGCGCTCTGCTCAGAGTCCGAATAGCGGCGTGGGAGGCCCGTCGCGAGGACCGGAGAGGGAAACTAACAGGGCGTGAAGAAATCCTGCTCTTGCTCAGCCTTCTCTCGCGACGGAAACAGGGCTCAACGTGGCAAGAACAGGACACACGATGGGGGTCGGGAGTTGCAGCCTAGGATCGGCATGGGGCTGGTGCAGAAACACCCATTTTCTTTCAATGAAACTCAGCGCTCAGGACCAGAGGAATGGCACCCACACGTACTAAAAGAGCTCACGGTTGTAATTTCTTGGCCTCTGTCCATTATTTTTGAGAATTCCTGGAGAACAGGTGAGGTGCCAGAAAATTGGAGGAGGGCAAATGTGGTCCCCATCTTCACGAAGGGGAAAAAGGAGGATCCGAACAACTACTGACCCGTCAGCTTGACATCTATACCTGGAAATGTTTTACAACAAATCTTAACAGTCAGTCCTTAGCATTTAGAAAGAATGGCTGAGATTACAAAGAGCCAGCATGGGTTTCCCAAGAATAAGTCATGTCAGACTAATCTTATCTCTTTTTTGAGTAAGTTACTACCTTGGTGGATCAAGGGAGTGCTGTGGACATAGTTTATCTTGATTTCATTGAGGCTTTTGATAAGGTTCCACATAATCTTGTTGACAAGTTGGTAAAAAGTGGTTTAGATCCCATTACTGTTAGGTGGATCTGTAGCTGGTTGTCAGATCTCACCCAAAGAGTGCTTGTTAATGGTTCCTCATCTTGGAGAGGAGTGACAAGTGGAGTTCCTCAGGGATCTGTCTTGGGCCCTGTGTTGTTCAACATTTTTACAAATGATTTGATGAAGGAATAGAGGGGATGCTTATTAAATCTGCAGATGTTACCAAATTGGGAGGGGTAGCAAATATGTTAGAAGACAGAGACAGGTTGCAGGATGAACTTGACAGGGTGGAAAACTGGGCTAAAACTAATAAAATGAATTCCAACAGAAATAAATGTAAAGTTCTGGATCCTCTGGGACTTGAATTCAAGTCCTGCATGTGTGATGCCACTCACAGCTGCATGTCCTGACACAGAGACCCCTTGTTTTTCTGATGTTTACCCACAACACCCACCTGTAAGCTAGAACTGGCAGAAGCATTTCTGTCACTTATAAATGACTTTTCAAATATGGCCACTAGATGGTGGCACCTCACAGGGAAACAAGAACAAATTCCGAAGGATTTTGGGGTGGCAAAACGGAGGGGGGGGGGCTGTTTCAATTCTACCTTTCCCAGTACTGAGCCGGCCTCCAGGTGGGAGGTGGGGGTCCCCTGGAATTGCAGCTTACCTCCAGACTGCAGAGTTCGGCTCCCCTGCAGAAAAAGGATGCTTTGGAGGGTGGACTCTCTGGCACTGTACCCTGCGGAGGTCCCTGTCCTCCCTAGGCTCCACCCTCAAAACTCCAGTTCCCCAACCTGGATCTGGATACTCTATCCCACCCATCCCCCAGGGGGGGCCGAGGGGACCTGGCAACCACAGATGAAGACCTGGATCTACTTTCAGGAAAAAAATACCTTTAGCATTTACACCTTTCTTCCATCCTGGTGCTCAAGGGGGAATCCCACTCAGGAGACACCTGGGGAGTCTGCCTTTTCAGGCTGCAGCGCCTTCTGTGGGAGACTTTGTGTGTGCTGCCTTCACAGGCTTTCCCTTCCAACCAAAATGTCTGCCGACCTGAAGCATTCCCCTTGCTGTATTTAGGAAGCATCAGCCAAGTCCAAGGCAAGAGCGTTTCTGCATTGTTTGATGCCACAGCTCTCCCACCTCCCCACACCTGCTTTCTTTGGCAAAGCCTTGAAGCAGGTTCCTGAAAGGCAGGCGTTTCTCCACGCTAGAGTCTGCCTGCAACAGAATGCCCATGTCAGACCCAGGATGGCCGTTGTCTCCTTGCTGTGATTTGTGCCAGTGCTCAGCCTCTACATCTGGTTTCAGTGCAGTAATAGAGGAAGCAAAAATGGATAATGGCAGGCGAAGAGCACCTTTCCTGTGCTTCTGTATAACTGCACCGATGGCTGGGTGGGGAAAATCCTCCTAGCACCAAGAATGCCTTTTGCCTAGCATTTCTTTGTCTAGAACTGAAGCGCTGGCTTGAGTGGCTGAGGAGCCCCCTGGCCCCTCTCTTTTTCTCTCAGCTGCATCCAGGAAACTTAAAACAGTTCCTGTGAGCTCTGTGTTACGGCGACCCCTGATAGACAGAGTGCAGTGAGGCCGGTGGGAACACACACTCAGAGGCGAAAGCGGCAGCAGGAAAGGGCTTGGCTGCCTTCACCTTCCATTCTGCAAATGGGGGGGTGGCGTAAAAGCCGCTGGATGGTTTCCTCATCACTTCCTTTCTTCCTTGCAGCTTGGTTGCTGAAACTGGAGAATCCCAGAGCAGGAGGTGCGGCTGTGTTGAGAATGGCTGCCTTTCTAAGCCAGGGAATCTCCTCCCTACACCCTACTGCATCCAATTCCTGCCGAGTGCTTTCAGCCATGGAGAATACCCAGCAGGAATCTGTAACCTAGAAATGAAAGACATTCTCCTGCTCACAGCCAGTGTGGGAGTGACTTAGAATGTGTCCATCTTCAGACCCCCGACCACTGGCTCTGAGCGTCATTTGTTAAATTGGGTCCTCTACAGCACTCTTTGCAGACTGACCACCGGACAGAGCATTTCTCCGAGCTTTCTTAATCTCCTGCCGGTGAAACCTGTTTTCAGGCATGAGATGTCTCTCCTGCTGCTTCTCAGCACAGAAGTAGGCCAGTGCTGCAAATTTCGGGACGGAGCATTCCCTTGGTGCACCTTTTGGAGGCAACAACATAGTTGGCCCATTTATAAATGCTGCGAAGGAACAGATTCATCAAGCCCCCTCCCTGCTTATATGGGTGGCCCTGAGAGATGATAAAACCCTTATGACCCAAGTCTCTGCTTTAACCCTTCCCCTTGCTCTCTGAAGTTACCAAAAAGAAACTGGCTATCAGCTACTGCCACCAGTGACTCCAAGAATATCTCCTGCTGAATGGGGTTGCAGGTCTTGCTCTCTGTACCTGCATTGTCACTTAGAGGCTCTGCCGAGTTGCCGCCTCTCCTGCTTTCCTCCTACTAGCTAGTGCAGGAACAATCTATCACTATCACTTTTGGCCATCACGCTCCAGGGGTGGCTAACTTACCCACTGTTCCTCCCCATTACACCCTTCAGGCAGCAAGACCTAATAGGTGTGGTATGTTTACAGAGATCAGGCTGAGCAAGGTACAACAAAAAGGTGAAAACAAGCAATCCTTTTTCCAGGCTGCACTTGGTATTTATCCTAAATGATATTTAAATAGGACCTGCTGGTGTATCTTTCAGTTGGAGTTGTTTAAAGTTCAGCCTTATCTTAGTTCTCCCTTTTGTTCCTTGCCATATGGGCAAATTGAGTCTGTAGGTAAAGGTCAGGTCCTGCATGGCTTGTGCCTCCCTGGTCAGAAGCCACCAAATGAGAGAGCTGCTTCTCTGTGCCCAGAGAATATATAACCTCCCCTGGGGAAAGTCCTCCCCACCCCAGTGTCATTCATCCTTTTCTGCTTCAGGAGAAAAGCTTTACTATCTGGCCATTTGGCTGTTAGCAGTCTCTGTCCCTGGAGGTGAAACATTCTAGCAAGGAGAGAGATGGAAAACCACCACACTACTTGGGACAGAGCCGTTAGCATATGTAAGTCCTCAAGGGTTTTCTGTTTGGAGCTCGATGGCTCGACCCCAGCCCTCTCCCTCCTGCCAGCTACTAGTTTGCGTCCATGTTCCAATTCACAAACAGAGTGTAGTCCCAATGGTGAATTCCAGGGTGGAAGGCATCACCCCTGCTGTCTGACAAACTCAACCCAAATTGCTGCAATGATAAAAACTAGATTCCTTCTGCCCTTCCCGGTAGGCCCACTGCTTCCAATATCATTGTCAGTAGTCTCCTTTTGGGCCTCGTTTTGAGAGGGGATGTGAGCATAATCTTTGCATGCTGTGAGGAAACGGGGTTCCCCTCCAGCATCCTTTCTCACACCATGGCCAACCAGTTACTCCGGAAGACAACAACACAGCACAGAGGCCAAAGCTTTCCCCGGGTGTTGCCTGTTGGCACTGTTGTTCAGAGGTTTACTGCCTCTGAACATGGAAGTTCCATTTAGTCACCATGGCTAGAAGCCACAGATCGGACATCTCCTCTAAGAATCTGTAATCCCCTTTTAAAGCTCTCCAAGCCTGGGGCCATTGTGACATCCTCTAGCAGCAGATTCCACATTTTTAATCACCCGTGGCGTAAAGAAGCATTTCCTTTTGTTCATCCTGAATCTACTGGCTATCAACTTGTTGGTTGATTATAATTTTAATATATTTTTACTGCCAGCCACCCTGAGCAATGTAGAGGTTTTCAAATAAATACATATATAAGATCACAGGGAGTAATGGTGTGGCTGCACAACCTCATTGCAAGGCAAAACAAATTAGACCTTACGTTTGTACTAAGTATGCAGGAGTCACCTTCTGGCATGACCAACTTCTGGGGGCTGAGGTCATGCTAAGGTGCCCCCTGCCAGATGAATGATGAAGATTTTATCTAAATCATTATCAAACGTTTGCTGACTATTGGCATAAAAATGCAGCTCATAACTAAAGAATAAAGAAAGAATCCCGCTCTCTAAGCTTGGCCTTGTGCTACCTTTTTGTTCCTAGTTACCTTTCTTTGTATGTGAGTGGGTATGAAAATCCCCTGAGCAAGCCCTCTCCAAAATAAGTGCAGTTTTTCCAGGACCAAGCATACATCTTGGCCCCTTTCACAGCATGTAGGCTGGATTGAGGGCTACGTGCCCCGTCTGCCAGGAGACTCTTCACAGAAGGAGAGCGCCTGGCAGGAGGGACTTCACCGATGGCAGGTAGCCAGTTATTCTGAAACTAGTTGCAGGCTACCCCAATTCCCCTTCTGAGTCTGCCAGTCTTCAGCCAGAACTCCACCTGCCAGGCAAAGAAAGGGCCAGCAGCTCAATAGGAAGGGCCTCCCATCACATCTGCCTCACTGCCTGCCCTTGAGCCTGCCGGAAGAGGTGATCTACAATGTTGTGTATGTAAATAGTTAGGTGGGTAAGCAGGGGAAGACCTAGGAGCTTGAGTCCCAGATGAAGGCTCCTAAACCCTGCTCGCGCTATTGGCCCAAGCCAGCGCATCCCATTGGCCCTAAGCCAGGTTGTGCCATTGGCGACCCGGGGGTTGTTCCCCCCTATCACAGATCGGGGGGGAGTGGCCGCAAGCGGCCATGGGGGAATATAAGCAGGGCCGTTTTACACAGTTCTCGGTTCTGTGTTGTACCACAATAAATGTGTTGTGTTGGAACTCCGTCTCGACCTCGTGTGTCCTCCCCATGCGGACTTAACAGTGGCGACGAAGGCTGGTAGGCAGTCTGGCTCTGATACCGAAACCACTCTCGCTGAAATCGCCTCGTTTTCCGCGACCTTACAGTGACTGGTAGGCAGCTCGGTTTGCCTTGCTGAATTCCTATGACACACCAGAGACACAACACTTCGCTGCAAAGTACATGGCGTGGAGAAGGTCTCAGTCTCCGTGGAAATCGGTGGCGCCCCTGCGAGATGGAGGTGGACTTGGGCTCTTCCCTCTCCATTATCTCGATGGACACCTTCCACGACCTGGGCTGCCGCGCCTCCCTCCCCAAGCTGCAGCCGACTGGAGTCCTTATTTCGGACTACCAGCGGCGTCGGGTTCCGGTCTGGGGAGAGGCCCATGTGCCCGTCCGTTTCCAGGGTCATTCCGCCCGCCTCCGCCTCATCGTAGTCGACGGTCCCCGCTCCAGCCTCCTGGGCCTCGAATGGTTCCCGGCCCTTGGGATCCATCTGGCAGGCATCCACCGCATCAGCCAGCCCGCTCTCGACTCCGTCTGGACTGAGTTCGAGGACTTCTGGAAGGGTCCGCTTGGCTGCTACAAGGGGCCACCAGTTCACCTGCACGTCAACCCCACTGCCACCCCCATCCGCCTAAAGCCTCGCCGGGTCCCCTTTGCACTCAAGGACTGCATCTACACCGAGCTCGACCGGCTCGTCGCGCAGGGCGTCCTGGTGCTGGTGCCCAACGCTCCATGAGAGACCCTGATTGTGACGCCCTTGAAGGTCAACAGGGAGGTCCGCATCTGCGCGGACTACAAGTGCACCCTGAACAAGGCCCTGCAGCCTCATGCCTACCCGGTGCCTGTGGTCAGCCACCTCCTGGCCTCCCTTGCGGGGGGCCGGGTCTTCGCTAAGCTGGACCTCGCCCAGGCATACCAGCAGCTTCTGGTGGACCCAGAGTCAGCTGTGGCCCAGACCATAGTAACGCACCCGGGGCGCTTTCAGGGTGACTCGGCTGCAGTTCGGGGTCAGCACAGCCCCAGGCATCTTCCAAAACTTGATGGAAGACCTCTTCAAAGGCCAGCCAGGCGTCGTCCCCTACTTTGATGACGTCCTCATCGCCGCTGGCTCCGAGGGTGAGCTCCTGGAGCGCGTCCACCGGGTGCTCTGCTGTTTCCGGGACGCCGGCCTCACAGTGAAGTGGGAGAAGTGCCAGCTGGGCCTGCCGCGGGTGGAGTTCCTGGGCTACTTGATCGATGCGGACGGCATCCACCCCACGCCCGACAAGATCAAGGCCATCCACAGTGCCCCTCCACCTCGGTGCAAGCAGGAGCTCCAGTCGTTCCTGGGACTGCTGAACTTCTACCATGCCTTCTTGCCCAACAAGGTGTCGGTAGCAGAGCCCCTTCACCGGCTCTTGGACAAGTCAGGCACGCAGGCTACTATTGGCCCAAGCCAGCGCGCCCCATTGGCCCTAAGCTGGGTTGTGCCATTGGCGACCCGGGAGTTGTTCCCCCCATCACAGATCGGGGGGGAGTGGCCGCAAGCGGCCAAGGGGAAATATAAGCAGGGCCGTTTTACACAGTTCTCAGTTCTGTGCTGTACCACAATAAACACGTTGTGTTGGAACTCCGTCTCGACCTCGTGTGTCCTCCCCACGCAGACTTAACATCCAAATTGTCCAGAAGGAAGCAACAGAGCACTGAATGGGATGGCCTGGGACTATGGGAGGAGGTGTCACGCCTTCGAATAACACCCTGTGGGAACACAATACTCAGGGCATGAAGTAAACTAGCCCGCCAGGTAAAGAACCATGATAAGGCTTGGACCCAGGCGTACTAGTTTTCTAAGGTGTTTTTTTTTTGGTAATTTACATTATTGACAGCAAGCAACTAGCTTTCTTTAGTCAGAGTGCAGTTCCATTCCCCCTTCAGGATTTCCTTCTTCCCAGGAGGTGTGATGAGGGAAGTATTCTGTTTGGCTCCACTTCCTGAGGCAGCCATTTTGGGTCTGGCTCCATTTCCAAGGGAAGCCATTTTGGGTTGGTGCTCGCCATCTCATCTCAAAATCCCAAAGGTGGTCACAGACTCAAAAAGGTTGGAGACCCTAGTGAAGGTCAACCCAATCAATAGGATAGGATACCTAATAAGCAATGTAATAGGATTAGGATGCAGAAACTCAAAAACCTGCAACAAGGCTGAAATAAAGCACAAGTATTAACCTGGCCTATTAAATGATGCTGGAGAATACATACAGCGACAGACTGAGCTGTAATTAGGATAGTAATTTGTACAGTATTCATACGGCACACATTAGTGTAGTCCACAGTCTCTTTCCCTTGATTAAAGGATTCTTCCTGAATCAATTTTGCTGTAACAAAGCCATCCCGTCCACACCCCAGGTGGGAGAGGCTCCGCCACCTCCTTCTGTGCCAGCTGGTGACGACCTTCACACTGGCTTCTGTGGGCTACTTGGTCCCTGTCGTTTTTGTCTGGCCTGTCCTTATTAGCGTTGGCTTAGAACCAGCTTTGTACAGGGAGAAGGGGGAGGCAGTTTTTAGGAAGAAAGTCCGTACAAGCTTGTTGCGTTAGAGGAGAAATGGATGTCCTTTAATGTTAAAGAAATATCTCTTGAGCTAGGGAAAGGCAGAGCGGGCACGCCAGTGATCCATCGAAGCTTGGTTGGAGGGCTGTGCCAGGAGCGCACCGCTGGCTGTCATGGAGGCGTGGGAAGGCAAACAAAGGCAGGAAGAGGAGCGGGCCGGTGGAAGGAAGGAAATCCCAGGGTAAACAAGGAGGCAGCAGCAGGACAGAGGGAAGGAAGGATAAAGAGGAATCTGGCCTGTCCACCTTACTAACTCTCCTGCCCCCTCTGGAACACTGGGTGTGTTTAGCGCAAAGAGATGCTGCACTGGTCCTGCGCTTCTCACAGTTAGTGCAGTCCTTTTGTCCACTTAAGCAAGCCGTAAGCTCACACCAGCCTCCTTGCCCTCCTTGCTCCATTGGACTCTATTATAATGGGGGGCACATCAAGATATACCGGTGTCAAGGCATGCTGGTGCCACAGCAGCCCCACAGCAGTGTAACCCCAGCACCAGGGCAGAATGGGTGGCACCAATGGGGACCCAAGGCAGCATACACCATTCTCCATTTTATCCTCACAACAACCCTGTGAGGTAGGTGATTCTATGACCTTAGGCAGATCATGAGAGGGAGAGCACATTGATCATCTTCTGGGCATGGAATAGGGGTCACTGGGTGTGTGTGGGGGGGAGGTAGTTGTGAATGTCCTGCATTGTGCAGGGGGTTGGACTAGATGACTCTGGTGATACCAACTCTATGACTATACCCTCACTAACAACCCTAGTTAATAAAACAACCATTAATTACTGGCTGAAGATCATCTTCTGTACATCCCCAGGCCTTTTGACCTTGGCGTATGAAGAGATGAAGAGTAACTCATGGCGCAGTTCTGTGTTGAGATTGGTGGCTAGTCTTGGCTTCTCAGTAGAATATTAGAGGACCCTGGGATTCTATGCCACCAAACTACTCATAAAACAAAGATGGTTAGATCAGAGTGCTCAAACTGATATAGGTCTTGTAGGCAATTTGAGAACATCAGTACATTATAGACAGCTCTCTCTTTCCCCCTGACTCTTCCAGAGTATTTCACCAGTTTAAGGAACTGCAAGCATGGAAAGGCCTTCACCAGAGCACACTCGGATATTCTGCCGCTCGCCGTCTTGGAAGGCCGTTTCAGTGGGATCCCATATAGGGAAAGAGCCAACAGGTTGAAATTAAATCAAAAGAGTTTCCGTCTAGACATTAGGAAGAATTTTCTAACAGTTAGAGCGGTTCCTCAGTGGAACAGGCTTCCTCGGGAGGTGGTAAGCTCTCCTTCCCTGGAGGTTTTTAAGAAGAGGTTAGATGGCCATCTGTCAGCAATGCTGATTCTGTGGCCTTAGGCAGATGATGAGAGGGAGGGCATCTTGGCCATCTTCTGGTCACTAGGTGTGGGGGGGAGGTAGTTGTGATATTCCTGCATTATGCAAGGGGTTGGACTTGATGACCCTGGTGGTCCCTTCCAACTCTATGATTCTATTATTCTATTCTATGATTCTATGAGTATGCTCCTGTGATCAAAAGTCTATTGAGGATCTATCCCACAGCACATTCCAATGTCCAAGATATGAGGATGAGCGAAACTGATTTTTGCAGACCATATTATCCCGATTCCCAGGAAGGTCAGATCAGGAGAAATTAGTCATATTATTGAAAGACAAATTCATTACTTCTCAAATGGCACGATTTGCTGCCGCCATCATGCAGCAGAAAAAGACGGTGGAACATGCTGACCATAATATCTCTGACCCATAATTGCTCTACTCTGGGTCATTTGTCATGTTTTATTTGTCTCTGGATTGTATGATCTTTCTTTCCTATAATATTTTAATGATGACTTTGAATTTAAATTTTAATATTTTATGAAAAATGTTTAATTTTTTAAAACTTATTTTTTAATGTTATTGATTTTATTGTCGAAGGCTTATTATTGTTTTGGCAGAATTCCCACCCTGTTCTGTATTGTTGTTATGGTGTTTTTTTCTAATGCAATAAAGACTTGATGATGATGATGTTAATGATGATGATTCTCTGATTCTAGGTTATGCTGAGCGCGTGTGACTGGCCCAAGGTCCTGAACTGCTGCCCGGAGAAGGTAGTGGGATGGCTGAGGGCCAACAAACAGAAGCTCTATCCAGGCAAGAGGGAGGTGCGGTTGGTCAATGGAGAAGTTGTTTGGGGACTGTGGAGCAAGCCTGTCCTGGAGGGGGTTGCACCCCCACCGAGGGAGCAGGTACACAGCTTGAGGGTGCCACTGGATCCTGGCTGACAGGTGGAGGTTCGGGTTTCCTCTGTGGCACGTCATGCCTTTTATATCAGCCATGGCTGGTTCCCCAATGATGGCCATTCCTCAGAAGGCGTGACCCAAAAGCCCATGCACTGATTACTTGCGGCTGGAACTGGGCAGAATTTTCCCAGGAAGTGGCTGTCAGGGGGAGGGGAGGAAGGAAAGCTGAAGGGGGGGGGCAATAAAATCAGGTTGGCTGGGGGATAGGAAGGAGAAAAGGGATCAGGAAAAGGAGAGAGACTGTGGAGGCTTTCAGGGAAGGGAAAGAGGGGGAGGAGAAATGAGACGCCCCTGCAAGTCCTTATGGGTCCCCCACCTGTCAATATAATTATCAACATGGCCCCATTTGTGGATACCTAAATCCAGAGACTGGGGCCATGGACAGGCAAGACAGATATTTCTACAAACCTGAAAACCCCGGGTTTGCAGAAAAAACTGAAGCAGTGCCTTTAGCTTTAAGATACAAATGCCCTCTGGGATTCCCTCCCTCGTATTATCTATTTGTTGTGTATTTTATTATGCTGTTACTGCAGTGGTTTCTACTTTCGTGATTCCATTTTCTGTATCATTTGACATATCACCCCTGATACTTTTTAGCACTTTCAAATTTTTGTAATCCTAGTCATACTGCATTGCTTATTGGATCTCTCGTGCTTTTTGATTGTATTATTTTACACCATGAAATCTGCTTTGACGCTCAGTGTGAAATGCAGACAAAATAAAGCAAATAAATGAATAAAACAAATGTCACTGACATTTCTAGGGGGTAGAAGGGGTGGAGCAGTTGAAGTGTGTGACTATTTTTACATTTGAAGTCTGGGTTTGGTAATGGAGATACTGGTTTGTACTGGCATCTGTTTTGTGTATAGTCATCTATTTTAGGTTTGGAACATCTGCTTTCATTTGGGCCCGTGACGCAAACCAAAGCTCTTTTCAGGGTTGCTACAAATGTCAGGAACTCCGCAGAATATTCTCTGCCACCCTTCCTCTTTCATATGGCTCCAGGATGCAGGCCGCCCCACTCCATAGAGTGGAACAGCTGTAGGGCAAAGAAAGCAGGGTGGGCGGGGCCTGGGGGGAGAGAGTAGGGTTTTAACCACTGAAATGCTGCAATCCCGAGACGATTCCCTCCTCCCTTTAGCCAGGATTAGCAGGGTGGGGGCACCCAGGGCACAGCACAAGACGGTTTGGGTGGCAGAAATCTGATAGAGCAGAAACAAACCCAAAACACAGCATAAGCATTTAAATGCGACACATTAAACAATGTAGAAATTACATAGTCGGAGTATATTTATAGCCACAGACGGAACACAGGAGCCTAGTCCACAGTCCCCATCCCTTTGCCAAACCATCTTTCTGAGCTATTTCCCTTACAATACAGCACTATTACCTGTGTTAAAAAGGTCCTCCTGGATAATTCTGTTTTTCCTAGTTCATAGAAAGCCAGGAGAGCGGGAGCCTTCATAACCTCAGGAAGGCCCACAAGGTAGGGGTCACAACGGGGTGGGGAAATGTGTATGGCCAGTTGTTGATTTTAGAATAATTGAGTTGGAAGGGACCACAGAGGCCATCTAGTCCAACCCCCTGCTCAATGCAGGATCAGCCTAGAGCATCCCTGAAAACTGTTTGTCCAGCCTCTGCTTAAAGACTGCCAGTGAGGGGGAGCTCACCACCTCCCTAGGCAGCCAATTCCTCTGTCGAACAACTCTTACTGTAAAAATGTTTTTCCTTAATATCATGATGGTACCTCTCTGCCCTTAATTTAAACCCATTATTGTGAGTCCTACCCTCTGCTGCCGGCAGGAACAGCTCCCTGCCCTCCTCTAAGTAACAGCAAATACTTCAAAAAGAGTAATCATGTCCCCCCTCAACGTCCTATTCTCCAAACTGAACATTCCCAACTCCCTCAGCCTTTCCTCATAGGACTTGACCGATGCGGTGTACAGTGGAACTATGAAATCTTGCAATTTGGGTGTTATGCCTCTGTTGATGCACCCCAAGATCACATTAGCCTTTTTTGTCACTGTACCACACTGGACGCTTATATTAATTTACAGTCCACCCATACCCCAAGATCTTGTTCACACACACTGCTACCCAGAAGTGTATCCCCCACCCAGTATGCATGTCCCTCATTTTTGTTACCCAGAAGTAGAACTCGACACATGCTTGTTGAATTGCATCCTGTTCACATCCACCCACTTTTCCAGTGTGTTCAGATCTTTTTGAATTCTATCTGTCTTCTGGTGTGTTCACTTCTCCTCCTAATTTGGTGTTACCTGCAAAGAGCCAGCGTGGTGTAGTGGTTAAGAGCGGTGGTTTGGAGCAGTGGAGTCTGATCTGGAGAACCGGGTTTGATTCCCCACTCCTCCACATGAGCGGCGGAGGCTAATCTGGTGAACTGAATTTGATTCCCCTCTCCTCCACACGAAGCCAGCTGAGTGACTTTGGATGAGTCACACTCTCTCAGCCTCACCTACCTCACAGGGTGTCTGTTGTGGGGAGGGGAAGGTGATTGTAAGCTGGTTTGATCCTCCCTTAAGTGGTAGAGAAAGTCAGCATATAACAAACAACTCTTCTTCTTCTTCTTCATGAGTAGTGCCTCCACTCCCTCATACAAATCATTTATAAAAATATTGAAAAGTACCGGGCCCAGATCCAAACCCTGTGGCACCCCCTGCCCCCACTGGGCACCATTCAGATGAAATGCCATTGACAACTGTTCTCTGGGTGCCATTCTCCAACCAGTTAACTATCCTCGGGTCCCGTCCACAGACCTCTAGTTTACCCATCAGAACATCATGGGGAACCCTGTCAAAAGCCTTACTGAAATCCAGGTAAACAACATCAACCGCGTTCAAAATATTGTCGAAGGCTTTCACGGTCAGAGTTCATTGGTTCTTGTAGGTTATCCGGGCTGTGTGACCGTGGTCTTGGTATTTTCTTTCCTGACGTTTCGCCAGCAGCTGTGGCAGGCATCTTCAGAGGAGTAACACTGAAGGACAGTGTCTCTCAGTGTCAACTGTGTAGGAAGAGTAATATATAGTCAAAAAGGGGTTGGGTTTGAGCTGAATCATTGTCCTACAAAAAGTATCAAAGGTAATGTTCTATTTTGTCAGATTGCACAGAGAAGCCATTGAAATTCATAAACAGCAGCACAACGTTAACAGAAAAGAAGAGAGTTTAAGAATGAGTAAGGCTTGGCTTCCTGTCCTGAAAACCTCCAGACTAACAAAGACTACAGTCCACAATAGCCATGCAGATTAGCTTTGGATTTCACACATTAACAGATCACTTCAGGATACAATGGTTCCATATTAACATACCACACCCTCATTAGCACATTATCTTGATACTTACAGGACAATGATTAGCACATTACCTTGGATACTTTTTGCAGGACAATGATTCAGCTCAACCCCCCCCCCTTTCTGACTATATATTACTCTTCCTACACACTTGACACTGAGAGACACTGTCCTTCAGTGTTACTCCTCTGAAGATGCCTGCCACAGCTGCTGGCGAAATGTCAGGAAAGAAAATACCAAGACCACGGTCACACAGCCCGGATAACCTACAAGAACCAACATCAACCGTATTCCCTCGGTCCAGTAAGCTTGCCACTCAATCAAAGAATGAAACAAGGTTGGTCTGTTGGGGACCTGTTGGGGACAAATCCATGCTGACTTCCCCAGATCACCAAGTTGTCTTTCAGATGCTCGCAGATTTATCTCTTTAATATCTGCTCCAGTACCTTCCCTGGGACAGAGATCAAACTGACTGGCCTGTAGTTTCCTGGGTCATCCCTCCTCCCTTTTTTGAAAACTGGGATAGCATCTGCCCTCCTCCAGTCTTGTGGCACATCTCCCATCCTCCAAGAGGCCAGGAAGATGATGGACAAAGGCTCTGCATGCTCTCTAGAAAGTTCTTTGAGCACAGGGGGGATTTGTACTCATCCAGTGCAGCCAGATGCTTCTCAACTACCTCTCTGTTCATGTCAACCAGCAGCCAAGACACTGTGCCTTGTCTATGATCATCTCTAGATGAAGCCTGTTGTCTTTTTCAGGGGGGGAAACTGAGGCAACATAGGCATCGAGCCTTTCAGCTTTCTCTCTGTCCTCTGTCAGAGTTTCTCCATTTTCACCCAACAGTGGGGCCTGAGGCCTCTTTTCCCCCTTGCGTTTGCTCCTCGCGTATCTGAAAAATCTTTTCTTGTTGTAGCGAGCCTCCCTGGCCAGCCTCAGCTCACTGTGATCTTTGGCCTCTCTGATGGCTGACCTACAGTGCCCGGCAACCCACAGATACTCCTTTTTGGCATGTCCATGCCTCCATTTCTTGAACATTTCCTTTTTCTCCCCTGAGCTCATCATGAAGTTCTCTGTTCATCCACACTGGAGAGCCAGTGTGATGTGAGAGAGCCAGTGTGTTGTAGTGGTTAAGAGCGGTGGTTTGGAGTGGTGGAGTCTGATCTAGAGAACTGGCTTGGCTTCTCCACCTCTACACATGAAGCCTGCTGGATGACCTTGGGCTAGTCACAACTCTCTTAGAGCTCTCTCAGCCACACCTTCCTCACAGGGTGTCTGTTGTGGGGAGAGGAAGGGAAGACGATTGTAAGCCGGTTTGATTCTCCCTTAAGTGGTAGAGAAAGTCAGCATATAAAAACCAACTTCTTTTTCTTGGATCCTCGACCATGTTTCCTTCTTGTTGGAATAGTAAGGGCTTGAGCTTGCAAGAGCTCTTGTTTAGGAGAGCCCACCCTTCACTTGCCACTTTCCCTTCCAGCAGTCTTGCCCATGGAATGATTCTCATCATGCTTCTGAGTTTATTAAAATCTGCCCTGCCAAAATCTAACAGACACATGTGTCTACCATCTCTGGCCTGTTGGTCAATATTAAGTCGAGTATGGCTGAGCCCCTCATAGCGACCTTCACCATTTGATGAAGGAAGTTGTCACCCAGGAAGATGAGGAACCTGTGTGACTGGGTCGCTTTGCAGAGTTTGTCTCCCAGCACACATCAGGGAAGTTGAAATCACACATAACTACAAGGTCATGTTGCTTGGATACACTGTCAATATGCTCAAGGAGGGCAGCATCCACCTCCTCACCTTAGTCAGGAGGTCAGTAGCAGACTCCAGCCACAATACTGTTCGTCCTTCCTTCCCTTATCCTCACCCAGATACTTTCCACTGAGCTGTTACCCTCCTCCACAAGTATTTCTTGACAAGCAATTCCTCTCCTCACATATGGCGCCATTCCGCCACCTCGTCTACCTTTTTGGTTTTTCTTGAACAACTCATATCCATCCTCAGTACATTCCAGTCATGGGAATTGTCCCACCAAGTTTCTGTAAAGCCTCCTAAAGCATACCCCTCTGACTACATTAGAAGCTCAAGCTCTTCCTTCTTATTGCCCAAGCTTTGGGCATTTATTTATTTATTATTTCAACGTACTAATCCGCTCTCACCAGCCAAGGGCCAGGCTCAGACACCTGAAGCCTCACACCTTCATCTCCTTTAGACCCGTCCCTTCCAGGTGGGCCTCTGCTGTTTACTGCCCTTCATTTAAATCCCTATGTTGGTCGTCTCCTTCCCCTTTCAGTATTAGTTTAAAGCCCTCTTTAAACATGGTGTAGTGGTTAAGAGCGGTGGTTAGTAGTGGTGGACTCTAATCTGGAGAAACTGGTTTGATTTCCCTCCTCCTCCTCCTCCTCATGAGTGGCAGACACTACTCTGGTGAACAGGGTTGGTTTCCCCACTCCTCCTCATGAAGCCAGCTGGGTGACCTTGGGCTAGTCACAGCTCTCTTAGAGCTCTCTCAGCTCCACCTACCTCACAGGGTGTCTGTTGTGGGGAGGGAAAGGGAAGGCGATTGTAAGCCGGTTTGATTCTTGTGGTAGAGAAAGTTGACATATAAAAACCAACTCTTCTTCTTCTCCTGATGAATCTCTCCAGATTTCTTCCAAAAACTTTCTTCCCCGACGTTGAAAAGTGAATTCCATCACGTGCTAGTAGGTTGTCATCCAGAAAACCTACCCCCTGGTCCCAGAACCCAAATCGCTCCTTTTTTTGCCCATTTGCAGGGTATCACCTGCAGAATGCCCGGCACACGTGAGTGCAGCTGTTGTGGTTGAGCAAAGGGGGAGAGGCAGTCCTGTAGATATGAGGGACCAAGTCCATGAAGGGCTTTGTATGTGATAGGCAACACCTTGAATTGAGCCTGGAAACTGATGGGCAGCCAATGGAGTGACTGCAGGATAGAAGTTACATGCATGTTTTATATAGCTTCCAATAATAACTAAGCTGAAGCATTCTGCACCAAATGGAGTCTCTAAGTTGACTTTGAGGGGAGACCAATGTACATTGCATTGCAGTAGTCAAGTCTTGATGTTACTGTAGTGTGGATCCAGGTGGCTCGATCAGCTGTGCCAGGGTAGGGGACCACCTTGCAGGCTAGATGGTAGCAGGCAGATAGACCTTCCAAGAACAGCAGCAGAGCCTCCAGTTAAGTGAGGGTCACCCCCGCCGATCTTCAGGTCTAACCATGTAGCCGTGGAGACTACCTCGTGCAACGCGCCCCAAAGCCCTTGAATACGCGACAACACAGCTGCCTGGTTTAATTAAAGTTCTTCGCTCACATTGTTCATCTTCCTGACATTTAACACAAAAGAAGATCCTCTGGGGGACCTTCACAAGCTCACTATTTATTGGAAAATGCCGGATGGTTTACCCTGACTATTGGGTGGCTGCCCAAAAATGTGCTACACAAAGATATTTTAGGGCGAATGTTTTAATCAAAACCTTGTGTGTGGCAAGGAGACCACAGATTGTGTCAGCGGTACCCAGAGTGCATGGCACCCCCTGTTGGAATATCTGTCGTATTTAGCAGAGTGCTTCAAGCTTAGCATTCAGCAGAAGCATACCCATGCGTGCGTGTGTGAAAATAAAAAGGAGCATCAGTCGTGTGCTCTAATCAAACTAAAGTACATTTATTGTTGAAATACACATTGGATAGGAAAGGACAAACAAGGGTCCCCTATCCTGATCTACCTTGCTAATTCTCTAGGTATAAAAGGGTATCTGCCTTCCACTCCATCTTGGGGTGGGAAGGGCTGGACGCACGGAGCGCCCGGCTCTGGGTCTTGCTTGGATGATGGGCAAAGGGAAAGAGAGAGGGGGGGGGGGGAAGTTACCCTGACAATACATCTCTAAACATCAAAGGGGACAGGAAATGAGGGTGAGGTGTAACTACAGATACCTCCCGAGTCCTGTCTATCTATCTGACTCTCTGTGGTCAGTCCCCCCCACTTAATGTGTAGGCAAGTGACACCGTTAGGAAGGACAGATTTTCCAACACCCCCCACCCCACCCAGAGAAGCTCTCGAGCCAGCTGGGGTCTGCTGGCCTGCTGTGGGCTCCCCCAGGCCCCCCTATAAGCCTCCCCACCTAATCTGTGATGCCTTCTAAGTTGCTACAGTGACCTCTGCAAATCCAGCACCCTCTCACATGGCCTCTCCTCTGCCTGCCGAGCCGTCCATTGGCCCGGCTCGCCCACCTGTTACGGCTGGGGTGCTGCCAGTCAGTGCCCGGTTGCGGCCCCCGCTGCACATGCAGATTCTGGAATTCAGAGGTTCTGCAAACATGTCATGAGCGGGCCTCGCCCAGACTGTGGGCAGGGGAGGGGACGACAGGTGGGACACAAGAGGGGACAGCCACGTGGTTGGTAAGCCTCTTCTAAATCCCCACCAAGCACCGATTGCTCTGATCTCTGAGTCCCCTGAGATCAGAGCAATCGGTCTAGGGCAGGGGTGTCAAACTCAATTGCTATGAGGGCCGGATATGACATAAATGTCACTTGGTCGGGCTGGGCCAGGCCTCACCAGCCCAGATCGAGAGTGGGGTGTGTGAGCGTGTGCGGCTGCCTTGGCTGTCTCCTGGGCTGGATAAGAGCTCTCAAGGGGCCAGATCCGGCCCACGGGCCTTATGTTTGACACCCCTGCTTCAGTGGTTCCGGGGAAGCTTTTCAGAGGAGTCTGGGAGTTTACCCAACTCTCATATTGACTCTCCAGCCCCAAGTACAGATGAATTGATCCCACTGTGACCCTCCCTGCTCTTCCTCTGGGGGGCGGGCTCCCCCCTCCCCCAAGGGATCTTGATGCGAGAAGACTGAACTGGCCGAAGATCCCTCTGCCAGGTACATGACAGAGCGGGGAATCTGGCCCGGCAGCATCACAGTCCTGGCAATGGGGGGGGGAGGGGGAAGATGCCCCTCAGCCCTCCTGGGTCTCTGCCCGGCTGCCTCCCTGGCCCTGGGGTGGTCACTTCCCTCTTTGCCACTGGCAGGAGGTTTTTGGGGTGGAGCCTGAGGAGGGCGGGGTTTGGGGAGGGACCTCAATGCCATAGAGTCCAATTGCCAAAGCGGCCATTTTCTCTAGGAGAACTGATCTCTAGCGGCTGGAGATCAGTTGTAATAGTGGGAGATCTCCAGCTACTACCTGGAGGTTGGCAACCCTACCTGGCCCCCTTGTGGCACCTCACTACTCCGGAGACTTCCCCTCCCCCGGGATGTGTGTCCCGGTGAGCTGGGTGGGGGTGGGTGCAGCTGCGGAGCGTAGGCTGGCAGCTGCCCCCCACCCCATGAAGCGTCAGGAAAAAGAGGGCGCCAGGACGCGCGCCCCTTCGCTGCAGAAGGCCCTGCGCAGGCGGCGCGTGTGGCTGGCAGCTGCCAGGGCCTGCGGCCAGACCGGATGGTCTCCCGTCGGCCCAGCCCCCTTCCCTCCTTGAGCAGCAGACTTGCGGTTGGGGGTCCTTGCCGAAGCCCCCCTCCAGATGCATTTCCGGGAGGGACTCTCCCATCTCCCCTCTCCCCCCCACCATGAATTCCGCCTGCTTTTAAACCCTTCCACACACACCCTTCCTTCCTTAGAGCAACTGCCCTATGAGGAGCGGTTAAAAGGCCTAGGACTGTTTAGATTTGAAAGAAGGCGGTTAAGGGGAGACAGGATAGAGGTCTATAAAATTATGCATGACATGGAGAGAGTGGACAGGGAGAAGCTTTTCTCCCTCTCTCATCATACTCGAATGTGGGGTCATCGGCTGAAGCTGGAGGGTGAGAGATTCACACAATGTATAGTTAAATTGTGGAACTCCCTGCCCCAGGATGTGGTGATGGCTGCCAACCTGGAAGGTTTTAAGAGGGGAATGGACATGTTCAGGGAGGATAGGGTTATACATGGCTTCTAGTCAAAATGGCTACTAGTCATGATGCATACTTATTCTCTCTAGTATCAGAGGAGCAGGCCTATTATTTTGGGTGGGGTGGAACACAGGCAGGACGGTGCTGCTGCACTCGTCTTGTTAGTGGCTTCCTAGAGGCACCTGGTTGGCCACTGGGTGAACAGACTGCTGGACTTGATGGGCCTGGGTCTGATCCGGCAGGGCCTGACAGCCCTTTGCTGCTTGCTGGAGTAAGGGCTCTTGACATGAGTAGGCCGGGTTCTGGCTACATGTCAAGGTTTTGGTTTCCTGTGCCTGGAATCCCTGTGTACAGTTTCGCTTGTCCTGTTTACCACAGATGTGCAGATGTTATGTCTTCCCTTCCCGGGAATCGCTTATCTTGGGATGGCTTCACTTTGTTTTACTTTCTCTGCCTAGAATGCTTTTAAACTGTAACCTGGATACTTTGAGTCATTGACAGCCTTACCTGTGTGTAAGGCAGTCAGCTTCTTTAATCTGTCTTTTTGCTCCTAATAAAGTAGCATTGCTTAGGATCACCTGCCTGAGCGTGTGTGCTTATGGGAAGCTAGGGACAAACGCCTGAATCTGACAGGGCCTTTCTTATGTTCTTTTCTAATGATACATTCTCAAAGAACTGAATCAACTCCCTATGTCTTGATACTTACAGGACAATGATTAGCACATTACCTTTGATACTTTTTGAAGGACAATGATTCAGCTCAACCCCCCCCCCTTTCTGACTATATATTACTCTTCCTACACACTTGACACTGAGAGACACTGTCCTTCAGTGTTACTCCTCTGAAGATGCCTGCCACAGCTGCTGGCGAAACGTCAGGAAAGAAAATACCAAGACCACGGTCACACAGCCCGGATAACCTACAAGAACCAATGAACTCTGACTGTGAAAGCCTTTGACAATATTTTCAACTCCCTATAATTTGAAGCCACTGACTGTAAAGAAGCTGCTCTGTCCACCTAGTGGGGTAAAAGTGTCTCAGATTTATGTTCTCTGCTTGCTGAAAGAGTTTAAAACAAAGCAAGACGTTTTGGTGAAGTTTTCACAAAGGGGATCATGTCAGATGACTCACTCAGGAAATTTCTACTCATAGTAACATTTTCTGACACATCACGTACCGCTAAGTTCACAACATGTGCTAAACAATGAACGTATAGTACTCTTGGCTCCTCAGCCTTTACAAGAGCCTGTACTCCACTAAGATGTCCAGCAACATTTAATGCTCCATCATAGAGTTGGGGCCATGACATCTGTCAAGATAAAGATCAAAGTGACAGAGTACATCTTTCAAAATAGAAAAGAGAGTTTTAGCAGTGGTGAATTCAGTTTCATAAAATCAAAAAAAGAATTCCTCCACAAACATATCCTCTGTAGCAAAGCGAAAGCAAAATGAAACCGGTTCTTGTGTGGCGATATCTGTGGTCTCATCAGCAATTACATTGTAATAAACAGCTGCTTTGATCTCTCTCACTGGTGTATGTAGAACATTGCGAGCTATGATCTCATGCATTTCATTAACAGGTGAATTCATAAGTGAAATCTATTTGTAGTTTGTAGAATTCAACCATGATTTCAGCTTTTGAAAATTTGCAGCACCTTAGCAGCCAGAGCTGTTTCAGGTCTGACTCTTCCTCGTCATGGCTGCATATCATTATATGAGGTGCTGTAAAGGAACACAGGCAGGACCATGCTGCCGCAGCCGTCTTTCTTCATTGGCCAACTTTCACACCCATGCATAGTAACAGGGGATACGATGGCATGAATTAACTCGATCTTGGTCACCGGCAACCCATCCTTCCACTCGAGGATCTTTTCTCACTCCTTCGGGGCTGCCCTTCCCAGTCTCAGCCTCCTTCTGGTTCGTGGGCTGCAGTCTCCCTTTGGGTTGATGATGGAGCCCAGGAATAGAAAGTCTGGAACCGTTTCAGTTTCTTCAGTGACAGCCTTAAAGCTGTGAGTCCTTACTTTTGTCTCCTTGATGTTCGGTGCATTTTCAAAGGGGGCTAAACTGCCTTCGGGAAGAGGATCAGCCCCACAGTACTTGTTAGCCATCTTGACTCAATGGAAGGGTGCAGTGGCTCCCGTGTTGCTGGCTTCTTGACATTGGGCTGGCCAGTCACACACTTGCCGCCCAGCTTGCCTCACAGGGTGGTTGTGGTGAGGATAAGGGGGGGGGAGGAGGAGGAGGCCCTCCGCTGCAGGTCTCCACTGGGCTGAAAGGGGGGGTATGAAGGGGGCAAATCTCTGAAGGGGGCTGCCAGCCTCTGAATTCCTGGGGCTGTGGTGGGGGTCCCGGGCCTCCCTCGACCATCTCCACTGTTCCTGGAACTGGGAGGGTGGACTGGGTGGCCCCTCCGTCGGACTCTGCCGGCCGCTTTTGCACTTGGCTCTGCCACTGGGCTTGGAAAACTTCACTGTACAGGCAATCCCTCCCCCCCCCCCCGCACACCCAACCCCGGGAAGAGCAGGCCGGCCCCCCTCGCCCTCCCGCAGGGCTGGCTCCATGGAGAGGGTGCGACGGTGGGGTGGCAAGCACGAGCCCCCGAAGGTCGCAGAGCCCCTGCGGCGGCGCCCTGCCGCTAGGCGCGGGTGGCCTGCGGGGTAAGTGGGGGGGGGCCGAATGCGCCTGCCTGCCCGCCTGCCCGCCTGCCTGCCTGCCTTGGGCGCAGCCCCGGCCCGCAAGAGCCAGGAGGAGCGGGAGGCGCCGCGCCGCTCGCCGCCACCAGCCGGCCGGGGCGGGGGGAGGAGAGGAGAGAGAGGGGCTGTCGGGGGCGCGCAGAAGAGCGGGGAGGGGGCGCGGCGGAGCGCAGGCAGGGCCGGGCGGGAGCGGGAGCGGGAGCGGGAGCGCCAGCCAGCCCAACCGCCGGGCTCGGGTTTCAGCGGCGCGGGGCTCGCTCCGTCCGCCCATTGCAGCCTGCCGGCCGGCCGAGCCGCACACCCAGCCGCCTCGGGCTGCCGGAGAGCCCCCGCCCCGTCGGACGGCCAGCGGCGGCGATGGACGTAGGTGACCCGGAGATGGACGGCGGCTGCCCGACGCCCCCCTGGCCCCTGCCGCGCGGGAGAGGGAGCGACGGCGCCCCCCCCCGCACCTGGCCTGCCTTGGCCTCCCCCCCCCCGGCAGCCCTGCCCCCTTTGCACTGCGGCAAGCAGGGGGGTGGCGTCGGGTCCGGCTGGCCGGGGAGGGGGCCCCGGCTCGCGTTCCCCAGGCCGCCCCCCCCGCCTCGCCCCCCGCGCCAGGCGCTGCGCAAATTGGAAGCAGCTGCGGCCACGCCCCTCCTCCGCCGCGGAGGTCCGCCCGCCCGCCCCCCCGCCCCGTCTCACCCCCTGGCCCGGAGCCCTCGCTTGGGGGGAGGGGGCTCGCCGCTCGCAGCGGAGCCGCGGGGACCGGCCGGAGGGGCTTCCTTCGGCGGAGGGCTGCCTGCGGCCGGGCGCGGCCCCCCGGCAAGTGAGCGGACGCGGCCCGCCGGCGCCCCCCCCCCCCGCGAAGCGGCCGAGCCGGGCGGCGCGCCCCCGCCCCCCCGCCCGCCCCCCCGCTGGCCAGCGCCGCCAAGTCGGAGCTCAAGCGGCGCCTCTGCCCGCGCCGCCCGCCCGGGGGCCGCCGCCGCCGCCTCCTCCTCGGGGCCGGAGCCTGAGCTGCAGCGGGTCAGCCAGGCAGGGAGGGAGGGAAGGGGCGCCGCTGGGGTGGGAGCCAAGGAGCCGGAGGAGCCCCGGCCAAGGAGCCGCAGACAAAGGCGCGGGGAGGGAGGGACGGAGGGACGGAGGGGGCGGCGGGCGGGCGGCAGGGCGGGAGGGAGGGAGGGAGGGAGGCGAAGGCGGGCCGGCGGCGGCGGCGGCGGCGGAGACAAAGCGGGGCTGTGGCCAGCGCGCTCCCGCCGGCCCCCCCGCCTCCCGCCGGCCCCCGGCCGGGGCGAAGGAGAGCCCACCCCGCGCCCTTCCTGCCCTCTCCTCCGGAGATGAGCCGCAGCCCGAAGAGGACTCCCGCCTCGTCCTGGAGGCTGGCAACCCATCCCGCCACCCGGCAGCCTCACCCCCCCCCGCTTTCTCACCGGACGCTTCCTTGCTCTCCTGCCCTCTCTCTCCCCCCCCCATCGGCCCCCCCAAAGCGGCTCACCTCCTTCTGATCTCCTCCGCGTCATCCTCCCGGCAACCCCCCTGTGAGGTAGGCTGGGCTGCGGGTGCCTGCCTGCCCCAAGGGCGCCCAGCAGCCTTCCCACCGGCCCGCGGGTGTTTCCCAGGCTGTAGGCCGGCCCTCTGGCCGCTGCCCCCACCTTGGCCCTCAAGCAGCAGTTGCGGAGACCCCCGTGGTGGGGCTGCGGTCAGGAAGGCCAGCCCCCCCAACGCCCTTGCCCTCCCCGCTGGGAGTCTCGCAGGGCCTTCTGCCCTAACCAGGGAGACCCCACCCCAGCACTCCTGGCTCTGTGGGAGGAGCAGGCTGCCCCCTGCTCACCTGGGGGCCGGGAGGAAGGGAGGGCCGAAAGGGACAGGTCACCGGTGGGTGGCGGGAGGGGGGGGCTGCCGTGGCTCCCTCCTGAAGCAGGCCTGCGTGCCGTGTGGGGCCCGCTTCTCTCCTGTCCTCCCTCTGCCCCCCCCTCCCCCCCTCCCCACAGGGCTGCATTCCTGACGGGCTTTCCCGCTGCCTTTCTTGCAGGGCTGAGGCGCCTGCTTGGCAGAGGAGAGGCCCCGCTCCAGCCCCCGCTTCCCTCGGAGGAGGGAGCCTGGAGAAGAGCCAGACATGGTCCCGCTGCTCTTCCTGCTGGGGGGCCTGGCGCTGGGACAGGGCTCGGCCGCTGTGGGCACCCTCGACCTGCAGATAGACGAAGAGCAGCCCGTGGGCACCATCATTGGCGACATCAGCGCAGGCCTGCCGCCTGGCACCGCCTCCTTCATGTATTTCATTTCTGCCCAGGAGGGCAGCGGGGTGACCACCGACCTGGAGATCGACGAGAACTCCGGCATCATCAAGACTGCACGCGTCCTGGACCACGAGAGCCGTGACCACTACAGTTTCATCGCGGTCACCCCAGAAGGTGCCACGGTGGAGGTCCGTGTGCGGGTCAACGACATCAACGACCACCACCCCACCTTCCCCAAGCAGCGCAGCTCCCTCCAGATCCCCGAGCACACACCCCTCGGGAGCCGCTTCCCCCTCGAGCCGGCCTTTGATGCAGACAGCGGCCTGCTGGATACCCAGGGGTACTTGCTCAAGGGTGGGAACTTGGGCCAGGCGTTCCGGCTGGAGTCTCGCCGGGGCCCCGACGGAGTCCTGCACCCGGAGCTGGTAGTGGCCAGTGTCCTCGACCGGGAGGCCTGCGCCGCCTACGCTCTGCTCCTCGAGGCCTACGACGGCGGGTCCCCTCCTCGGAGCTCCCAGATGACCTTGGACGTGTCGCTGCAAGACATCAATGACAACGCCCCTGCTTTCAACCAGAGCCGCTACCACACGCTGATCCCGGAGAACCTCCAGCCCGGCAGCAGCATCGTGCAGGTCTTTGCCTTGGACGTCGACGAGGGGGACAACGGGGCCGTGGTGTACGAGATCAACCGTCGCCAGAGCGACCCGGAGCAGTACTTTGTTATCGATGCAACGACAGGGGTCATCAAGCTCAACAAGGGGCTGGACTATGAGTTGCGCAAGGTGCACGAGCTGGTGGTGCAGGCCCGGGACAAGGCCGTGCATCCGGAGGTTTCCACGGCCTTCGTCACCATCCAAGTGCGAGATTACAATGACAACCAGCCCACGATGACCATCATCTTCCTCAGCGAGGACGGCTCCCCTCGCATCTCTGAGGGAGCCCAGCCAGGGCAGTTTGTGGCGCGCATCTCCGTTTCAGACCCGGACTACGGCGAGTATGCCAACGTCAACGTCTCCTTGGAGGGGGGTGAAGGCAAATTTGCCCTCACCACCAAAGACAACATAATTTACCTGATCTGCGTGGACCAGCTGCTGGACCGTGAGGAACGGGACTCCTACGAGTTGCGAGTGACAGCTACTGACGCAGGAACACCGCCGCTGCGTGCGGAGTCGGCCTTTGTGCTCCAGGTGATGGATGTCAACGATAACCCTCCCCTGTTTGATGCTCAGGAGTACGAGCACACGGTCCCCGAGGTGGTCTATCCGGGCAGCTTCGTGCTCCAGGTGACTGCCCGGGACAAAGACCAAGGGCCCAACGGGGAGGTCTGCTACAGCATCCTGCACACCCCCCACACCCACTCCCACTGGTTTGCCATTGACCCTGCGACGGGCATCGTCACCACCGCCTCTGCCCTGGACTATGAGGTCGACCCCCAGCCCCAGCTGACGGTTCTGGCCTCCGACCGGGGCAAGCCCTCCCTGTCCTCCACCGCCGTGGTCCGAGTGGTCCTGCAAGATGTCAATGACAACGAGCCCATCTTCGAGAGCACCTTCTACAACATCTCCCTGAAGGAGAACGTCCCTCCGGGCACCTGCTTCCTTCACGTGAGTGCTGCGGAGGGTGGAGCTGGGAGCAGCTGGGTCAGCCCTCAGGGAAGGGCTGACTGAGAAGGAATCGCTCACGGTGGGAGAGCGCGGGCATGGCCAGCCTTGAGAGCTGTGTAGGGTGCGTAAAGTGTGGGGGAGGCTGTTGTGGGGCAGTCTGTCCCTGCCTCCCCTCGTCACTCTTTTGTGGAAGTGTGCCCTCTTACTCCGGTGATCCTCTGTTGGTTGGGCAGGAGAGGCAAGCGCCAGGTGGAGCCCCATGGAGGGGCACCCCCTGGTTGTTAATGGCAGCTGAGGAGCTTTGGTCCCCATGGTCTCCCTTCTCCTCCTGATGGCCAGCAGTTCCATGGTGGGGGCTGCAGGGGGCTTCTTGCACAGCATTCTCAGCTGTTAATGAGCAGGGGGGCTGTGAGGAGCTCAGAGCTGGTCAAAGAGGGAGTACATGTTGCCAGAGCCCCAAGGGACAAGGGCCCGCCATGGGACAAAGAGGCCAGACCCCTTCTGCCTGCTGGCCCTTCACTTCCTTGGCATGTCTCCTTTGCAGGGATGTCCTTGGTGGGGCTTGCTTGTGGGGCTGACCCTGCAACCTCCAACTGGCACCGAAGAAGCTGAGAACCCCCTCTGCTTCCCTGAGCTCTCTGGGCAAAGGGTGGGGTGAAAACCTCATAGATGGATCCTTTGGATTGTGGGTGGAAGGTTGTCGGGTGGTGCTTTGAATGGGTCAGGCCTCCTTAGGCCCCCAGGACCTCTGCTTCACGGAGTCTAAGTGCCGGAGTTGCTCATTCAGAGCGGGAGCCCCGGCTGGGTTAGGTGGGCCGCAGGATTGCCTCCATAGATGGCGGCCTCGGCTGACCGCCCAGGACCAGGGTGGGAATGCACAACCCAGACCACGCCAGGGGTGCGGGTGACGCCAGTGACTCTGTTGAAAGGCTGGAGCCGTGCAGCGTGGACTGGGACGGCACTGCTGGAGTTCCTTCTTCTGCTCGATGTGCAGCTTTTATTGTTGCTGCCTCAGATGATGCCCGCTGGTTTCCTCTGGGTCAGGTGTGGTTAGGACAGTGGCATGTTCCTGCTGAAAAAGAGGCAGGCAAGTGAAACGGCCTGCCCACACCAAGGCAAGGCACTCCCAAGGCCTGCTCTGGCTCCGGGGTCTGGATTGAGGGGGACTTGGGCGCTCTCAGAGCCTTGCTGGTGGCCGTGGGGAGGGCATGTGGCGGGAGATGGCTCAGGGCTTGTCCAGCATGGACCTCCTGGCTTTCCCCCGGGGAGGGCCAGGGCCAAAGCAAGAGAAATATTTCTGGAAGCAGAAAAGGCTGGCTGGTTGAATCGGACAAGGAAAAGCTGCAGCCGGTCTGGGTGGGTCCTGCGTGCCATTTTTGCTAGCTTGGCCCTCCCTCTGTTTCCAGTGGGTTTCCCTGAACTGTTTCAGATGCACAACATTCCTCGTGAGCCATTTGCCTCTTTCCATCCTTTGCTTCCTTGACGTCATAACCGCTCACTGCTTCACCCCTGGGCTGCCGGCCACTTCTGAACCTCTGGGGGTGGGGGCTTCCTTATGCTGTCATCTGTCTCATAGAAGGAACTTTCTGGGGAAGGAAACCCCCCAGAGGTGCCCCCCACCAGGTTCTGCAATGGCTGCACCCTGGCCCTGCCCCTCTTATAAGTGTGTGTGTGGGGGGGGGAGATGGCTACCGCTCCATCTTCACAGCTGCCTCTTTTTTAAAAAAAGGAGGGAGGGAAGGGCGCATTAGACCAGAGAAAAGGGGCCATGTGCGCCCTTTACAAAAGTGTTTTTAAACAATTTCTGTAATGAGCTTTTAATTTGTATTTTGCAAGGCTGCTGCCGCTGTTCTGCAGGGCGATGAAACTCAGCAGCTGGTACAGAAGACAAACGAATTTTTTCTGTTCTCTTTGACTCAGCTGTTTCTACCCTGATTTTCTCCCCAATGGGGACCCAAAGCAGCTTACAACACCCTCCTCCCCCTTCCATTTTTATCCTGACAACCCCTGTGAGGTGGGTTAGGCTGAGTGAGGGTTTCTGGCCCAAGGGCACCCAGTGGATGGAGACTTTGCAAAGTTCCCAAAAGGACGGTGTGCACAGCTGGCGGGGGGGGGGGGAAGCACCAGTGCCCGCTGCCTTGTAGCGCGCCTCCCTCCCCAGAGCGCAGGGTGAGGACACACACCAAACCCGTCTTTTTGCAAACCCGGGGAGGGGAGGGGAGGCCACTTGCCAGGGGGAGGGCTGTGGTGGTTTGGGCACTAGCAGAGGGGGTTATCTCCCAGCACAGGAGCTGTCTTAGGGAAAGGCGGCTGGGTTCCCGAGGAATGTGGCCAGAAAGAGATTTTGGAAAGGTTCTCAGACTCAGCAAGCTCTTCTCTTTGTCCCCGTCCCCATCCCCGTTTTCTCAGCTGTCCCATAATTCTCTCCCCTTCCCCCCTCCCTTTGCAAAATGTTTCTTTTCACATCCAAGCCCACAACTTGCTTCCCTGGCCTCGTTCCATCCTGGCTTTGTGCCTCTCCCATCCTCCTTCCCTCTCAGACAGTTTGTGCGGAGAGTCACACCAGCTGTGTCCTAGCGCCTGTTTTCAGCATCAGGCAGGAACTGTGGGCTGTGTGAAGGAGTGTCTACTAGCGCCTCTGAACGTGTGCAGAGTGCCTTGCCTCCCCTCAGTGCCCAGCAGGCAGGGACCACTCTCAGCCCTCGGGAAGCCTCAGCTCTCCCCTCGGCTTTGTCCTCGCCCTGCTCACGCCAGTCCCCCCATCCCTGTGCTGCGCGTGTTCCTTTGCCGCCTAGCTATTCCTGCCCCTCCTCCTCCACGGCCCCAGTCCCACTGCCGACCACCCCTCGGGTGGTGGGGCTGTGCCATCAGCCTCCAGGGCTTTTGTCTTAATTATCCTCTCTTTGAACTTTAACTGGCCATGCAGGTGGAGAAAGCAGGCGGACTGGTGCCCCAAAGCTCTCCTGTGGAACTCCTTGGAGTAAGAGCACCTGGCCTCGTGTTTCAAAGGGATTGGTACTAAAATCATTGTCATTTTTGCCTAAAGCCAACTGGAGGGAAATCCTGCTGACAGAGCCATTGTGGTTTAGTGGTTAGTGTGTCAGACTAGGATCTAGGTTTGAACCCCCTCTCTGCGATGGAATCTTGTGGGGTGAAGATGGGCCTATCCTCCCTCACAGGGTTGTTTTGGCTGGCTCCCAGTTTCTAGTTGCTTATTCACATTTCCTAGTTCCTTACTTGCGAATCCAATGACAGAATATTAAGGAAATTTTAAAATCTCTGCACTCCAAAATAAGGTTTGGACCACCACATATCACGCACCCCCATATTCGGGGGATCCTCCCCTCCAGTGGGACCTATCCTGCTTCCTGATCCAAACGGTGGTTCTGGCACTCCACTTTGGAACAATTACATAAAACAACAGCCTAAAATGAGATTTATAAAACAGTACTCAGAATAGACACAAGCCGTTAACGCAGCTTAAAAAGATTGAATCTTCAGTAAAAGCCTGAATGAAGGTGAATATTTTGGCTCAGTGCTGAAAGGGCAGGTGAATCTCAAGGCCAGGAGGTGTGCCAAATTCAGGGCTCCTGCGCCGAAAGAGCCCGGTCTCCAGTCACCGGCTGCCTAATCTCTGAAGATAGGGGCACGAGAGAGCAAAGCTCCTGAGGAAGATCTCCGCTGGTGGGCTAGAGAGCATGGGAGGAGGCGCAGTTCCTGAGGTGTCCTGGCCCCAAGCCCTTGAAGGTTAGCCACCTGCAGCAGGGTGGGCAGCCGGTGTGCATCTTTCAGCACCAGGATCATCTGGTGCCTGCGTCCAGCCCTTGACAATCGCCTGGCTGCGGCATTTTTGACCAGCTAAAGTTTCCAGACAGTTTTCAAGGCAACCTTGCAGAGAGTGGATTACAGTAATCTAACCTGAATGTGATCGGAGCATGGATCACCATGGCCAGATCGTGTGGCTATCAATAAGTGCCGTGGCAGGGAACTCTGCAATTAAGAGAGCAGTCCTCAGCAGGTTTACTTGTAAGTCATTCCCATTTTACTCAATGGGGCTTACTCCCAGGGAAGGGTTCTTAGCACAGCAACTTTAATCTCTCATTTTACTAAAGTTTTCCTTTGTCTGTACTGGACCTACCGCCCACTGGTTTCACTGGGTACTCCTGAGTTCTAGTATCGGGTGGGGGGGAGAGAGGGAGACAGCAGTTTTCTCAATCCGCCTTCCTTCCCCCTATGCAGAGCCTCTGTTGGGTGCCCTCTTAACTGTATTTTCTCTAAACGAAAAAGCCCCAAACTCTTTAGCTTCTCCTTTTAGGAAAGGGTGCTGCAACCCCTCAGTGATGTTGGCTTCTCTTTTCTGCACCTTTTCCAGCACTACATGCCACCATCCCATAGATTTATCTATTTATAGTCCATCTTTCTCGCTAAGACTCAAGGCCGATTACAGAATTTAAACCAGTGCCACAGGAACAGTGTAAGATGTTCCACACACCGTGTAATAAAATGGATTGCAAAGTTAGAAAACAATGCAAAAAACGGGAGCGCATGAATGAGAAGAGAATGCAACAATACATCACCATCAGCACTGTCATAAGCTACAGCCTTTGTCCCTTTGCAAAAGCGCCCTGCTAAATAATTTCATAATTTAGGACAGCCCTGTGCCCTTCTGGACATTTCTGCTCTGTGCTTCCTGTGGAATGACGGAAGTGTGGAAGCCGTCCTGAGCTCCTCAGGTGGGCCGATCCACAAGGTGGGAGCCTCTGCTGGGACTGCATGTGGACAGGAAGCTGCCGATCGTAACCATTTGCAGGGTGGCTCCTTCAGAAGACTTTGCCTGGATGAGCGTGGCTGCCTTAGTAGAGCATATTGGGAGAAGGGGTCAGTTGGACGTGTGGCTCCGAGGCCACGCGGGGCTTGGTAGGGGCTACGCAAAGGCACGACTCTGCGAGCCAGTTGGGTTTCACTGTGATTTGCCTTTTCCAGCACTGCCACGCGCTGAGCTGTCCACCTCAACCCCAAGATTGTTGCCTGCTCAGTCAACACCGATTTGGTCATTATCAGTGAATATTTAAAGTGAGGGTATTTCACTCCGTTGTGCATCGGTTCACACTTCTGGTGAACTTCATTTGTCCTGCTGTTGCCCCTTGCCCAGTTTGGAGAAATACTTTTGGAGATCTCCAGTGTCTTTGTTGGTTCTCTCATCATTATGAACAAAAACAAATGTCCAGGCTTGCATCGAACTGTAGCTGTGGCTGGATGGCCAAGAATACCTTTTGAGTCAGATTTCCTGGAAGCCGTTTCCATCTTGCAGGAGGTTCTAGGCACAGCACAGCAAGCCCCGGGCAACCCTGTTCTGGCTCCGTGCTGAGCACCATGGGTTTGGCTTCCTGCGCAGCCCAGGCCAGGAGAAGTGGTCCTTACGGGTATGGCTCTCTCTCCCTCTGCCCTCCACTCTTTAACATCCCTCACATCTTCTTGTGCTCTCCCATTCCTCTGTTGCCAGTTTTACTGTTCTCCTCCTCCACATTTTCTGTTTTGCGGCTTCGTTTTTCTGGACGAGCCTCCTCCTCTCCGTCTACATATCTTGTCCCCCTTCCTACCTTCCTTCTTGTGTCACCCCCCCCCCTCCCAAACACCATGGTCATCCCGCAAGCCAGGCCCAGTCTCCCCTTGGGCTCTTTCCACTCCCATTTTATCCATCTTACCCGGAGTACTAGCAGGGAGAGCTGGTGCAGCGTAGTAGTTAAAATGGTTGGACTCTGATTCAACTCTGATCTCGCTTCAAATCTCCTCTCAGCTGTGAATCTCACTGGGAGAATGGGGGGTCAGTCACTGCCCACCTACCTCATGACAGCAGAGAAGGACCTCAGAAGAGCCCCGTTGGATCGGACCAGTGAGGGTCCTTCTTGTCCAGCGTTCTGTTTCACACAGTGGCCAACCAGGTAACTAGAGAGGGCCAAGAAATGAGGGCACAGAAACCAAGATCTTCCCTTGCTGTTCCCTCCTTGGTAGAGGTGTAACATTTCCAGAAATTTTCAAGCCATGAGGGGGGCATTTTCCTGGGTTTTTTTCTTCTTCAGAAAACTGAAAATTAGGGGAAATTGAAATATATGCAATATATTTTCTATAAGTAAATTTGCAAGTGTATCCAATTTATTTTATTTATTTAATCCATTTGTACCCCGCTGTTCTTCCAAATGGGGACCCAAAGTGCCCATTTTATCCTCACAATGACCCTGTGAGGTAGGCTGGGCTAAGGGAGTATGACTGGCCCAAGGTCACTCAGCAAGCTTCCATGGCACGAGGGGGGATTCGAACCCAGGTCCCTCCATAAAGAGAATTATCAATTTATTCCTACTCTCTTGTTCCTGCCATTTAACCAATTTTTCATCCATCAGAGGACCCTTCCTCTTATTCCATGACTGGTTAGCTTACCCAGGAGTCTTTGGTGTGGTACCTTGTCAAAAGTCTTTTGGAAGTCCAAGTATGTGGACACGTACCTGATCACTCTGATCCACCTGCTTGCTAACCTGCTGAAAGAATCCCCAGAGGCTGGTGAGGTAGAAATAGATGGGGGCAGAAATGAGAGGGGTCCCAGCAGACCTGCCGTGATCTGTAATTATAACAGAGCCGTAAGGGAATATGTGGGGCAGAAGCCTATCTCTTGTCTCCCTATTGCCAGAGAGAGAGACAGACAGACAGAGATTCCCCTGGGCGTGCAGCCCCCCCGCCCAGATTCCAGCCCTGGCCCCTCCAGTCCAAGCAGTGGTTTTGGTAGCAGGAACTGGGCAAGATCCTTCTCCGCCTGAGCCCGTCTGCCTGCGTCACCAGTGTTGGGGAGGGAGAGACCCCCGGTCTGACTTGGTAGCAGGCAGCCTGGGGTATTCAGGTCCTCCTCCGGGGTGGGGTGGGGTCTGCTTTCCTTTCCCACGGAAGGATCTGTAGGGTGTCCTGGGCCACCCCTGCCCCGTCTGTAGAAAAGCAGGCTCTTCAGCAGCCCCCTTGTGTGGACATTCCTGGCATACCGTGCAAGGCCCCTCCCCCCTTGCCCTCTGGATTCCCCCCCTTTCTGGTCCTTCAGTCCCCAGATACATTCCCCACCCCAGCATCTGTGGGGTGCCGCCCAGCCTGCTGAGGGCCTCTTCCGACAGAGCGCCGTGCTCACCACTTGGCGGTTGGAAAGGATCCCAGCAACACGGGGGGGGGGGGAGATACCCACCCAGTCCCTCCATTTCAATTCACATGCCCATGCCCATGCCCAAGTTCTTCCTCTGGTCTCCTCTTGAAATACAGGAAGAAAAAATAGACCTGTGAAGATGTTGCTCTAAGCAGGCAGGGCAAATCTGAGCTTCTCCAAGCAAACCTTTGCCATTCTCTCCTGGGTAGCAAATGGGGCTGTCCGGGTCGTCTGGGGTGGGAGTGGGGGGCAGGAAGGGGGAAATGTTGGCAGAAGCGGCCCTTGGAGCCTCTCTGGGCTGAGTTATGCCTCTGGCTTTTTGTGTGAGTGTGTGTTCACACTCCCCCCGCCCCACCCCACCAACCCGGCACTGCCTTTTGGGCCTGCTGCTTCGTAGCTGCCCAGTGTGAATGACTGGGGCTGCCATAGCACAGCTGGGCTTTGTGTGTGCAACGCAGCGGCGGTCCTGTCTCACAGACTTTTCACAGTGGAGGGACGGGGTTTGTGTCCCCAGGGAGCAAAGTGAGCAGCCCCCCCTCCCCCCGGCACGGACTTGCCCTGCCTCTGCAGCAGAACCCGTTGCCTGCTTCTGCAGCCCGGTGCCTGGCGGGGCTGCCTGGAGCACGGCCGGCCGCCTGCTCCCCGAGGGGCCTGGCTCTCCTGGCCCGGCCCGTGCCGGCCCCCGCGCCCAGCTGCCCCGGGAGCCCAGGGCTGGCCGGGGAGCTGGAAACAATCATTTCCTGAAATAGCTGGGCTGTCGGCTGAGTTCAGCCTGCTCATCAGCTGTGCCAGGCTGCGCAACACGCCTGGCAGGGAGCGTGCGTGGGACCGCTGACCACACTGGCGCCAGCGCTCCGCTCCTTCCCGGGCCTGAACCAAAGCCAGATGTTGGGCTCGGCACACATCTGCAGCGCAGGGCCTGCTGGGCATTCTGCCATATGGGGCCTGGGAGCTGGGCTGGGCAGGCAGGCAGTGGGGGGAAGAATACGGCCCCGCAGCGGAAAGCTCTCCGTCAGTGCAGTGACGGAGGGGCTGCAGTTGGGGGTGGGTGGGCCAAATCCCTTTTCAGCCAGGCTGCTCTCTGCCCCATCTTGGGAGGATCAGAGGAGTCCGGCCTGCCTGGACTGAGGCAGCAGCCACGAGGGGCCCTTCCCTGGTGGACTGTGGCCCCGCGAGCCACACTGCGTGGGAGCCCCGCGCATCGTGGCAGGAAGCGTGGGGATAGGGACCAGGCAGGAGGTGACGGGAAAGACCCTGCAGAGCCGCTGCCAGCCTGAGGAGACGATTCCGTATCAGGCAGCTTTGTGTGCGTTCAGGGTTCTGGGCCTCATAGTTTGGAAGTGGGTGTTCGTGTGTGCGGGGGCATGCATGCGCGCTCATCCTTGGAGAGAGCTCTCAGCAGTCTGAAAGTGGTGTTTTCAGGGTCTCTCCTTACCCCCCCCTTTGAGTCTGGCTTCTGTGGTTGCGTTTGTATCTGCTGCAGCCTCGTTGCTCAAGCCCAGAAATGGGAGCTGGGTGCAAAATCCCCCCCTTCCAAGCTTCCCGAATGAAACGCAGCTGCCTCTCTGATTGGAGGAGCAGCTCTGGGGGAAAGGAGCTGTTTCACCCCCCCCCCACACACACACATGCATTTTCCCAGTCAGTGCTGCCCTCAGACACTCTTTGCTCCTCCAACTTGATTACAAAAGGCAAATAACTTACGTGCATAATAGGACTCAGCCAGGGGACTCAGAACAGCGTGGGGTAGAATTTGCAACTTTCCCAAAAAATCACTTCCACACAGGTTGTTTGCCCCAGCTTGGATATTGGGAAGTGGGTTCCCCCACCCACCCCCCAAAAAATCATCCTGGTACGCTGCACACCTCCCAAGTTTCTTCCACATTTCCCGGGAACCTGTTTTGGGGAACAATCACAGCAAAGCCGGATGGCCCCCATGTGGAGGAGGGGGACGTCTGGGTGTTCCTCGCTCCAGGCAGGTTGGCACCATCTGCCCTGCCCCAGTCCCGGTGGCACCCGTTTCCCACCCCTGCCACTTGACGGCTTTTCAGAGGTTTTTTTTTTTTTAATTGGCAATTGACATATCACTATCATGTTATAACCTTAAAACCACCTGTCTGTCAGGTTCTTTGAATACCCACTTTCTTCTCTTCAGTGAAATTCTCTAGCTTCTTCTGGCACTGTGGAGAGAAGCCTTTCTACTCACATCGCCTCATATTTTGACCTGTATCTCTCTATAAATGGCTGTGAAAGTTGATTTGACAGATTCATGGTAAAGACATGAAACACTACGAGCCATTTTGAGTAAAGTGAACCTCCATGTTCAGAGGAAGTCACCCTGTGAATACCAGTGCCAGGAGGCGGCAGCAGGGGAAGGCCTTGGCCTCTGGGATCTGCTGCTGAGCGTCCAGAGGAACTGTTTGGCCCCCGTGTGGGGCCAGGCGCTGGACTAGGCGGTCCCTCACTGGTCTGATCCAGCAGGGCCCTTCTGAGGTTCTTCTTATGCTCCCCACAAAGAAAGGGACTAGAGACTTACTTGAAAAACCTGGGAATTCAGAGAACCTGATTAAAATATTATTAAAACACTGCAATGCTTTAAAGATTCAACAATTGATGATTTGGAGAAAAAGCTTCCTGCTGGTGTGGGGTGGGGGCAGAAGGTGGCTGCTGCCCGAGAGGTGGGCAGGGAAAATGCATTGAAAGCTGCCATGTGGAAGCCCCCACCCACCATTGCCGCTGTGCTGTGTTGGCACCTCGGGGTGGGTGGGGAGGACCCACCCAAACCTGTCCCCATGTGGGAAATGCCAGAGTATCTATACAGCCCTCCAGGTCACTCTGCCCGGCTTAATTATTCCAGGTTGGCAGAGATTTCTGTTATTTCTTTTTACAGTTCTCTCCCCAGGGCGTTTCTGCAGCTCCCCTTCCCACTGATGCCTGTGTGGAGCCCGTCCTTCCCGTCTCCCTGGGCCAGGCTACAAGCAGCAGCAGCCGCCAAGGGTCCGTCTCGTGGCCACCAGCACCCTTTTAGAAGCATTTATAGTTCTCAAAAAATTTCTGTGTGGCCCCAATCTGGGTCAGGCATGCAGCCCAGCATCTCTTTCTGCCCCCGTGCCTTTCTACATGGCACCGGGGGGGGGGGGGGCGGGACACAGGAGCTCTTGGGGCTGGCTGCGCCACACGCCTGATCTGTACTGGAGCCTCGCAGCAATTTTGAAGAAGTACAAACGGTGCCCGCGGCCACAGGACGGACTGACAGCGGCTGCTGCCTGTCGCTTTGCCCCCTCCCCCCCCTTGCACGCTTGCCAGCGAACAGAGGTGGCACAGGCCTGGCTAGGGAAAGCCAAACCCACCCGTGGCAGCCTGCGGCTCACCTGGCCGGGCACTTGTCCTGGGGGGCTCAGTGAAAACGCTGCTCTCCGTAGTGGTGGCGGTGGCAGGATTGTTGTGGGGTGGTGGCACTTGCTCACGTGGGGTCAGTGCTGGCCCTCTGGGGCTTGTGCCTCCACTGCTCTGCATCTCTGCATGGATGCGTGGCAGGGGGACAGCGAGTCTGGGGTGAGTGCGGGGGGAGCGTTTGTGCATGTGTGCGTGAAGGATCTCTGGCAAGAGATCTCCAGTAAACCCCAGCCTGTCATTTATGGACCATCCCTCCCCACTGAGCTGTCTGTCATTTGCAGCTCCACCCATCTCCTGGCTCCCAGGCTGGGGCTGGCCAGGTCTCCCTGAAGGGGAGCCTGCCCTCCACCCAAGCCCCCTCCCCAGTCTTGCACCGTTCACCAGGCACAGTTTCCAACTAGCCTTGCCGTGGGGCAGCATGCCAGAGGGCACCCTCTCTCCGTCCCTCCCAGGCAGGAGGCAGCCCAGGTGTGGGTTGAAGCCCGGCAGGAGAAAGGGATTGACCAGGAGGGGCTCATTTGGCTGGGGGCTGGTAGGAAGAGTGCGTGTGTGTGCGTGTGTGTGTGGGGGAGCAGAGTGTGACCGGAGGGGGGTCTGAAGGGGAGAAAAGGGTGACTGCAGGGAGCCCCGAGCCCCCCGGTGTGCTGGTGGGTCTCAGTGGAGTGCTCGTGCCTTCTCCTTCCCTACAGGTGAGGGCGACGGACGCTGACAGCGGCTCCCGGGGCTCCGTCTCCTACTCGCTGGGCAGCGGCATCAGCAGCTTTGCCCCCTCCGCATTCAGGCTGGGGGAGGAGACGGGCCAACTGTGCACCGCGGGAGAGCTGGACCGGGACGAGGGCGTGGCCGCCTACGACTTCACAGTCACCGCAGTGGACGGGGTGAGCAGACCCAGCCGGCAGGTGGAGCTCCTGGGGGGTGGCCCTTGCTGGGGGTGAGAACCTGTATGGGGGGTGCCTTTGCTGGCAGTCAAGGAGACCCCGGGGCTTCTGGGTCTCCACAAGGGGCCCTTTCAGCTCTCGGGCAACGGCCGTGACTGCGGGGTGAGACCTTGGTCTTTGGACACTGGCCAGAGTGGGGCAGAGGCCTGCCTGCTGGAAGGGAAGGGGCTTGCTCGGCTTGCTTTTTTGATGACCGCTAACGTGGTGCTGCCACAAAGCGCGGAGTCGAGGGCCTCTTCTCTCCCTCTGCAGGGCGGGCTGAGCTCCATGGCGTATGTCAAGATCTTCCTGGAAGACATCAATGACAATGCGCCCGCTTTCTACCCGCTGGAGTATGCCACCAGCATCAGCACCCAGAGTCAGCCAGGCTCCGCTGTGCTGCGGGTCAGTGCCCACGACAAAGACGAAGGGCTGTATGGGCACGTGACGTACCAGATCGCCAGTGGCAACACCCCGTCACTCTTTGCCGTAAATCCGGACACTGGTAAGAGAGTTGGGGGTGGCCTGGGCAGAAAGGGGTGTGCCGGGAGTGGGACAGACTATCTGCTGGTCACTGTTGGCATGGACATGAACCACCCTCCCTCCTTTGTGTGCCAGCCTCAGTGGGCAGAGGATTCTTTGCCCAGCTCCCCCTCCCTGCTAGAAGTGGGATCGGGCTCTGGCCGCCACACCTACCTGCGACCCTGGCCTGCCCGCCTTCCTCTGCCACTGCAGGTGCCGTCTCTTTGCTGCGGAGCCTGGCAGGCAAAGCCAACACCTTGGAGCACCTGGAGATTGCAGCCCGGGACGGAGGGGGGCTGAGCGCCCAGCCCAATGCCCGGATCAACATCAGTGTTGTTGCTGGCACCATCTCCCCCCCGAGCTTTGAGCAGGCTCAGTACTACTTCACAGTCCCTGAAGACACCCGGCCGGGCAGCAGCGTGGGTGCCGTCTATGCCCACAATCCCCCAGGTATAATGTCAAAGGCATGCCTTGAGCCCAGAGTGCTTCTTCCTGCTCCATCTGAAAGCTAGAGCATTGGTTGGGCAAAGAGCCAGAGTCCCCGGGAGCTGGGTTTGGCACCACCATTGGGTCAAGGAGATCGTTCAGCTGAGGGGGAAGCCTTATGGGGCTGGGGAGTAGCGGGGCTCTTGATGAACTCCACAAGGCCTACCTGGACTCCCCTCACTTTCAAACCCCATAAGTTCTCACCCCCAGCTATGTTCTTCTGTGCTCGTTATTCCTTCAGCCTGTGCTGGAGCAACAGAAGGACATGGGGCAGAGGTCCAAATGGGTCTGGGGGCCCTTAGAACATAAGCAGACCCCACTGGATCAGACCAGTGAGGGTCCCTTGAGTCCAGCATCCTGCCTCACACAGCGGCCAGCCAGTTGCCCTGGAGGGCCAAATAATTAGGTCACGGAGGATGCTGCTGTTCTTCTGAAGGCCTTGGCCTCTGAGCCCTGTGGTAGGGTGTCCAGAGGAACGGGCTGGCTGCTGTTTGAGACAGGAGGCTTGACTAGATGGACCCTCCCTGGCCTGACCCAGCGGGGCTCTTCTGAGGCTGTGGTGAATTCATCCTTTTGGACTTGGTGGTACTGTTCCTGACCTGAAGGAGGCATTCTGTCGGGGCTGCAGTTAGTTTAGTGTCGTTAGTCGGAGGTCAGGGACTGCCAGCCGTGCTCACCCACAGGCCCTTCTTAAAATATTGCTAATGGGGCTCATCGTAAGAGGCAGCGGAGCACAGGGAGGCTGAACCCCCCTCTCAGTCAAGCACAGGTTGTGGAATCTCCTCCATGGGAGGTTTGCACGAAAGAAGACTGGGCCGGCCGCTGCCGTTATGCTTGTGGTTTAATTTAATTCATACAATTCCAAGGTCTTGCAAGAGCACTCCCCTCTTTAAAATAGCCCTTACCGGCTCAAAAACTAAAACCATCAAAAGAAAACCAGTATACCCCAGGGGTGCATCTCTGTGCTCTGGCTGAGAATACCTCCCCTCCTGCCTAGGTTGGCTCTAGGGTCACCCTCAGCAGTCTCAGGAGCCCTTTCTAGGAGGGGGCATGGCTCAGTGGTAGAGCTTCTGCTTGGCATGCAAAAGGTCCCACATTCAATCTCCAGTTTAAAGGGACTAGGCAGGTAGGTGATGTGAAAGACCTTTGCCTGAGACCCTGTAGAGCCGCTGCCGGTCTGAGTAGACAATGCTGACTGTGATGGACCGAGGGGGGTCTGATTCAGTATAAGGCAGCTTCACGTGTTTGTGTGTTCAACTCATGCCGGCTGGGCTTGTCTTTGGTTCCAGGACACTTTGACGGTGTGTTTTACTCCATCTCCTCGGGAGACCCGCATGGCTCCTTCTCCATCAACCCGGCCTCGGGAGAGCTGCACACCAGCCTGGCCCTGGATCATGAGGCGCAGGTGGCCCTGGTCCTGGAGGTGCAAGCCCGGAGCGGCTCCCCACCTGCGTACAGCAGCGCCCGGGTGCAGATTAGCGTGGCGGACGTGAACGACAACGCCCCTTCCTTCCCGGTCCCCTTTGAGTCAGTGCTGTTGCCAGAGGGGGCAGCATTGGGCACTGTCGTGTACACAGTGCACGCAGAGGACCGGGACAGCGGTGCCAACGGGCAAGTGCACTTTGAGCTGGTGCCCGGTGGGCCCAGCGCCTTCACCATTGAGCACTTCTCAGGTAAGGTGCGGCTGGTGGGGGCCTTGCAACGAGAGGTGAGTGCTCCCTACCAGCTGGTCATTCTGGCCCAGGACGGTGGGGTCCCACGGCTCAGTGCTACGTTCACACTGCTGGTGCACGTGCAGGCAGAAGATGAGCACGGCCCGGTCTTCGACACACTCACTTACCGTGTGGAGGTGCGCGAAGGGGTGCCCGTGGGCACTCATTTCCTGCAAGTGCGCGCGTTGGCACGGGATTCTCACATGCCTCTCACCTACCATTTGCGTGCCGATGGAGATGCCACCAGCTTTGGCATAGTGCCCGACACTGGCTGGCTGCACGCGCGCAGCACGCTGGACCGGGAGGTGCAAGAGCAGTATGTGCTGACAGTCCTGGCCGTCGCTGGAGATGGCGAGGGGCGTCAGACGGGCACCACCACCGTCCGAGTCACCGTCACGGATGAGAACGACAACAGCCCTCGGCTGAGCGAGGAGCGCCATTTCTTCACGGTGGCCGAGAACCAGCCCGCTGGCAGTAGCGTGGGCCGCGTGATGGCCACTGACCGGGATGCCGGGCAGAACAGCCGCCTCTCCTACCGCCTGCTTCCGCATGAGGGCAGCTTCTTGATCCACACGCAGACCGGTGAGAGAGCTCTGGCAGAGGTGGGGCTGGAGGGAGGTCAAAGGGGCTTGGCCCCAGCAGGGGATGGGGCTTCCATCTGCACAGGCTGCCCTCTGAGCTGTGCCGGGCATGTCTTCCACAGGGGAGCTGAGCATACGACGGAGCCTGGACCGGGAGCAGCAAGCCAGCTACCAGCTGCAAGTCCTCGTCCAAGATGGGGGCACCCCGCCACGCAGTGCCACGGGGACAGTCTACGTCACTGTGCTGGACGAGAACGACAACGCGCCCACCTTCTTGCACGTGGTGGAGGGGCGTGAGCTTTTCCTGCAGGTTGGGCCAGGGGAAGAATCAGGCCCGGGCAAAAGAGGGCAGGGCCCCCTTACGTACTGCTCCGTGGCTCCGGGGGGAAATAGGACCGATCAAGGTGGAGAGACTTGGTGCCCATGCAGAAGGGAGGGGGGCTCCCACCTGCCTTTCACTCTGTGCGGGTCTGTGGGTGATGTCAGAAGCACCGGCACGGAGCTCCTGTGGGGCCTTGGTCAGGAGACCTCAGGCCCCATGCAGTGTGGCAGGGATGGGGGCACTCTGCTGCTCTTCCATTCCCCCGGCATGGGACCGCGTGAGGGGAGGTGCCATCTTGCTTGGGGGCCAGTGCTGAGGAGCGGGCGGGAGCGCTGGAGGGCCTCGGCTGCCTCCTCCCGCAGCTGCTCCCACCGGTTGTCTTTCTGGCAGGTTCTGGAGGAGAAGCCGGCAGGGCTGCTGGTGGCTTCGTTGCAGGCCAAGGACCCCGACGAGGGTGAAAACGGGACCGTCTTCTACTCACTGGCAGGTAACTGAGCCCCTGCCGAGGCTGCGTTGGGAGTGGCCTCTGACTAACCCCTGAAGTTTCAGACCAGACCTTCAGCAATGGGACCGGAGCTGGTGGCTGGAGGGTTGGCCTGCCAGTCCTGGGCTCAAATCGCCACTCCGCTCTAGAGCGGGTCCGTCAGCGTGGTCCGAGCAATGTCAGGAGCCAGGAGACCCCCTCCGGAGAAGGTCTCCCAACTCTGTGTCCTGCTGCTCGACTAGAAACAGGATGCTGGAAGGGACAGGCCACTGTTCTGATCCAGCAGGGCTGTTCTTCTGTTTGCAGGACTGTGCTGTATGACTGCCTTGTCGTAATCTACCTTGCAAGGTTGTTTTGGAGATAAAACAGGAGGGAGGAGCCGCGTCTCCCACCTGAGCCCCTTTGAGGAAAGGTGGATAAAAGTGTAACAGTGGGTTGACATGGGGAGTTCGTAACGTCATAAAATGAATTCAAAAGTCAGTGAAAACTGAAATTAAAACATGTTTAAAAAACAAGTAATTAAAACATAGGGCGGGAAGGAGAGAACTTTGACGGAGTGCCAAAAGAGACAAAAAAGTCTTCTTCCGACAGTGGAAATAGTGGTGGAAGGGAGCAGACAAATATCTCTGGGGAGGGAATTCCACAGTTTGATGTCATGACCCAGCAGGCCCTCCCTCTCTCGGGTAGCCACCCACCCACCCACCTGACCTGAGGAGGCAGGGGCACCCAAACAAGGCCTCAAAGGGTAAACGGGGCAGCCAGGTAGGTTCATGCAGGAGAAGGCAGTCCTGAAGGTGTCCTGGGCCCAAACTGTACAAGGCTTGAAAGGTCGATACCATCACCTTAATTGACCCCAGAAACAGATTGGGAGAAGCCAGTGTAGATGGGCCAAGACCGGAGTGGTACGGTCCCTACGACCCATTCCAGTCTGCTTTCTGGCTGCAGCAATTACATACGCATTGATTTCTCTGAACACTTTGCAAGGGCAGCCCCACGGAGCGCACATTGCCCTGGTCACATCTAGACGTTTCCAGGGCATGCGCCGCAGTGGCCAGATCTTTCTTCCTGGGAAAGGCTGCGGATGGTTAACTAAACCAAGGTGGTGAAAAGCACCCCTGGACACGGCCGGCAGAAGTAGGCCCAGCCCAGCATCGCCCCCGAGTTACAGACTTGTTCCTTCGGCGGGGGTGGGTGCAACCAACCCTACCTAGAGCAGGAGACACCTGAAATCCCAGGTCAGACCTTCCAGTCACCAGCAGCACTTCCCTCTTGTCCGGATTAAGCTTCGGTTCACTCGGCCGCATCCCACCCCCAAGACTGCCTCCAGCCCGCCAGTTCAGGGTTTCTACAGCCGGAACCACAAGACAGAGCTGAGCGGCATCCACATATCGATGACAGCTCCCCTCCCCCCGAGTCTCCAGATGAGCTCACCCAGTGGTTTCATGTAGATGTTGGAGAGCACGAAGGACAAGATGGAGCCCTGGGGGGGTCTCCCTGGTCCACGGAGCTGAGCAGCAGCCCCTCAGAGCCCCCTTCTGAATCCCGCCTTCCAGACAGAAACCAGTGCAAAATGGTGCCCCCTCCCCCTCCCCAACCCCAGCATGACAAAGTTTGCTTTGGCCTTTGCCCCTAGAATGCTACATTCTCCGTTCTTCTGTTTTACCCCCACAATAGCCCTGTGAGGTAGGTTAGGCTCAGAGGACGTGACTGGCACTTGGTCACCATGTGTGCTTCACGGCAAGGACCCGGCCTCAGGTGGTTCTTCTTTGTCTCCTGGCAGGTGCGTGGGCTGAACGCTTCTCCTTGCACCTGGCCACAGGGGAATTGCGCACAGCCACCAAACTGCGCCAGGCCGACTGTGGTGAATACACCTTCACCGCAACCGCAAGCGACCGAGGCTCCAGTCCCCGTAGCACCGCAGCAGCTGTGCGCATCCAGGTACAGGCTGTGGCCTCCCTCCCTCCTCCCCCCCCTGCTTGACACCCCCAGCCTCTTCCAGAAATGATGCATGCGGCTAGACCGCCGCTCTGGCCTAAGTGCCCGCTGCCCGCTGCCTTGCGTGGCATTGGCTGCAGAGGCCGCTGTGCTCGTCTGTTGTAGCGAAACTACACAGGAGACCGACAACATTTATGCCATCCTGAGCTTTTGTGAGGCGGAGCTGCCTTCTTCCCATGCATCAGAACGTACATCTGTTGGGCCTGCTTAAAGAACCAGCGGGAGGGGGGGCGGTATTACCAGGAGAGGCCAGAGTAACACCAGGTCCAGTCAGAAGAGCCCCCCGGTTCAGCCAAAGTGGTTCCTGTGGACACCCCAGCCAGCGGCAGCCAAGCAGAATAAATGTCAGATCAAATGCAGGAGGAAACGAGACAGTGGCTCAGATGAGCACCTTGAAGACATGGGCTATGAGAGAGATTAGCTCTTGCAGGGAATTAGGAATTCCGAGGTCCTTGTTAAGCCAGGGGTGGGGTGGGGTGGGGTGGTTATACTGGGTTCGTCAGTGGGTTCAGCACTGATGCGTTAGATCCTGCCTGTGAAGTTCTGTTGAAAGAGAACAATGGTCCGAGTGGCTGTCCCGTTTCTCGTTTTCCACAGGTGGTGTCCGCAGCTCGGTTGCTCCCTCGACCGGACACCGCCGTGCTGACTTTCTCTCCCATGGAGGGGCTGCAGCCCGGCTCCGTCATTGGCTCAGTGGCCTCCCTGGAAAAGCTTCCTCATGGGCAGGTGACCTACATGTTGGTGGGAGGCAGTAACGGAGATGGCACCTTTGTGGTGGACGCAGCCACGGGAGAAATCTACGTGGCCCAAGAGCTGGACTATGAGGCCAGGGCCCGACACACTCTGCAAGTGAACGTGGAAGACGCGCTGCGGGGGTACCCTAGCCAGCGCCTGGTGTTGGTTGAGATTCACGTGCAGGACAGCAATGACCACGTGCCCACCTGGCCACAAGACCCTGTGACGGTGGTGGTGTCGGAGAGCGCCACCTCTGGCATGTCCCTCTTCACTTTCCAGGCTCTGGATGGAGACGGGCCTGGCCCCAATAGCCAGCTGAGTTACACCCTCGTGCACCCGGAGACAGGGCACTCCCCCTTCCAGCTGGACGCACACAGCGGGGAGCTGAGCCTGCGAGGCCTGCTAGACCGTGAGGCCCAGGCAGCCTACCTGCTGGTGGTGCGGGCCACAGACCAGGCGCGCAACGTCAGTCAGCGCCACTCGGCGGCCCTCACAGCACACGTCTTTGTCATGGATGAGAATGACAATGTTCCGGAGTTCCTCTCTCCAGCCAGAGTTGACATTCCTGAGGACCAGCCGACAGGCTTTCTGGTGCTGCAGGTGCTGGCGAGGGACGGCGACTTGGGAGAGAATGGGCGCATCGGCTATACATTGCGAGCGGGGAATGGCGATGGAAGATTTCACCTCAACCCTAGTACAGGTGCGTGGGGCAGGGGCTGCAGGCAGCAAACAGCATGGGGGCGTCACAGGAGGTACAGTGCATGCTAGAATCATAGAGTTGGAAGGGACCACCAGGGTAATCTAGTCCAACTCCCTGCATAATGCAGGAAATTCACAACTACCTCCCCCCCACACACACCCAGTGACCCCTACTCCATGCCCAGAAGATGGCCAAGGTGCCCTCCCTCTCATCATCTGCCTAAGGTCATAGAATCAGCATTGCTGACAGATGGCCATCAGACCTCTGCTTAAAAACCTCCAGGGAAGGAGAGCTCACCACCTCCCAAGGAAGCCTGTTCTTCTGAGGAACCGCACTGACTGTTAGAAAGTTCTTCCTGATGTCTAGACGGAAACTCTTTTGATTTAATTTCAACCCGTTGGTTCTGGTCCGACCTTTTGGAGCAACAGAAATGTTACGCACATCCAGAACCATTCCTTACTAGCATCGGGTTTAGCAACTAGCATCTTGAGCTTCTGTTGATGCAGCCCAAAATCGCATTTGCCTCTTTAGCTACTGCATCACACTGCTGACTCATGTTCAGTGATTGGTCCTACTAAGACCCCAAGATCTTTTTCGTACATACTACTGCCAAGACAAGTCTCCCCATCCTATAATTATGCATCTAATTTTTCCTACCTGAATGCAGAACTTTACATTTATCTCTGTTGAAATGCATTTTATTAGCTTTAGCCCAGTTTTCCTGTCTATCAAGATCACCCTGTATCCTGGCTCTGTCTTCTACCGTATTTGCTGCCCCTCCCAATTTAGTATCATCTGCATATTTAATAAGCATCCCTTCTACTCCTTCATCCAAATCATTTATAAAGATGTTGAACAACACAGGGCCCAGGACAGATCCCTGAGGCACGTCTCTCCAAGTGGATGAGGAACCACCAGGGTCATCTACTCCAACCTCCTGCACAATGCAGGAAATTCACAACTACCTCCCCCCCACACCCACACATACCCAGTGACCCCTACTACATGCCCAGGGAAATGCCGATTGCCACTTTGGGGCCAGGAAGCAATTTTCCTCCAGGCCAGATTGGCCCAGGGACCCTGGAGGATTGTTGTTTTTTGTTGTTCTGCAGACATGATGGTCTCGGACTGTTTAGGGCTTTAAATACCAACACCTTGACTTCTATACCAGGAAAAGTGTTCGAACAAATCATCAAACAGTCAGTCCTTGAGCATTTAGAAAGGATGGATATGATCACTAAGAGCCAGCACGGGTTTCTCAAGAATAAGTCATGTCAAACTAACCTTTTTTGAGAAAGTTACTATCTTGCTGGATCAGGGGAATGCTGTAGACATAGTTTATCTAGATTTCAGTAAGGCTTTTAATAAGGTTCCACATAGTATTCTAGTTGACAAATTGGGAAAATGTGGTTTAGATCCTATTATTGTTAGGTGGATCTGCAACTGGTTGACAGATCGTACCCAAAGAATGCTAGTTAATGGTTCCTCATCCACTTGGAGAGTAGTGGAGTTCCTCAGGGATCTGTGCTGTGCTAGACCAAACACTGAACAGTGTGATGCTGTAACTAAAAAGTCAAATGCAGTCTTGGGCTGCATCAACAGAAGTATAGTGTCCAGATCACGCGAAGTGATGGTATCGCTTTACTCTGCTCTGATTAGACCTCAACTAGAGTACCGTGTTCAGTTTTGGCCACCACAATTTAAGAAAGATGTAGACAAGCTGGAACGTGTCCAGAGGAGGGCAACCAAGATGGTGAGGGGTCTGGAGACCAAGTCCTATGAGGAAAGGTTGAAGGAGCTGGGTATGTTTAGCCTGAAGAGGAGAAGACTGAGAGGGGATATGATAACCATGTTCAAGTACCTGAGGGGCTGTCATATTGAGGATGGTGCCAAGTTGTTTTCTGTTGCCCAAGAAGGTCGGACCAGAACCAACGGGTTGAAATTAAATCAAAAGTTTCCGTCTAGACATTAGGAAGACTTTTCTAACAGTTAGAGTGGTTCCTAAGTGGAACAAGCTTACTCGGGAGGTGGTAAGCTCCCCTTCCCTGGAGGTTTTTAAGAAGAGGTTAGATGGCCATGTGTCAGCAAGGCTGATTCTGTGACCTTAGGCAGATGATGAGAGGGAGGGCATCTTAGCCATCTTCTGGTCACTAGGTGTTGGGGGGAGTAGTTGTGAATTTCCTGCATTGTGCAGGGGGTTGGACTTGATGGCCCTGGTGGTCCCTTCCAACTCTTATGATTCTATGATCCGGTGCTCCACCTGGGGCCAGTGCAGCTGGCGGAGCACAGTGGGATATGTGCTCTAAACAGGGTCCCTGTAAGGACCCTTACTGTCATATTCTGGACCAGCTGGAGTTTCTGGAGCAGTCTCAAGGGAAGCCCTGCATAGAGCGAGTTACAGTAGTGTAGCCTGGAGGTGACTATTGCATGGATCAGGGTGGCCAGGCTGGGATGAGACAGATATGGCGCCAGCTGCCTAGCCTAGCAGTGGTGGGAAAAAGCCACCTTGGCTACAGCTGTGACCTGGGCCTCCATTGACAAGAAGGCATCCAGGATCACACCCAGACACCTGACGGCTGGCGCAGGTGTTAGTGGCACCCCATCGAGACCCAGGACCTGGTACACCACTTCCGTCCCCTCTGGCCCAGCCACAGGACCTCCGTCTTCGATGGATTCAACTTCAGTTGACTCTGTTTTCAGATGATTCTCTGCTCCTACCCTAGGATCACAGAATCATAGACATCTCACTCCTTGCTACATGTCACTCCTTTCTTCTTCCCCTGCGGCTTCTCTGCCCCCTGGGCCCATTGCAGCTGGCACTTTTCAGGCCTGAGTCATCATATTCTCCTGTACAACTTTTTATGATAGGCCTTTGATGTCATCTTACAAAGCTGGAGTAATGCAAAGATTCTGTTTGCTTCTTGCAGAAGGTAGAATGTTTGTGAACATTCCTAGATGTTATACCTGCCATCTCAAAATCCCTTAACATTTCGCAAGTATAGACTGAAAGGAAACAGCTTGATTTTCCTGGTTAATTCTGGTTGCAGTCTAGCAGGACACATCATTTTCATTTTTGGTGTAGAACACACCCTGGGCATGGGGGGTATGTCTGTCCTAGGCATGCCAGTGGAAGGAAGGATGGGGGGCACCAGCCCTGTGCGGGGTGGGGGGAGAGAAATCCGCACTTGCCGTGGGCAGAGAGGTGAAGCTTTGCATCGACCCAGCCTGGGAAGCAGGGGCTGCCAGCCTGGCCGCTGAAGCTCTTGGCCAGAGGCGCTGGATCTGGCCCCTGGTCCCAGCGGGGATTAACGGAAGCGCCCCCCGCTCTCCCGCAGGAGCGTTGTCCATCGTACGGCCACTGGACCGGGAGGAAGTGTCGCAGCATAACTTGACCGTGGTGGCCACAGACCATGGCTCCCCGCGGCGTTCGGCCACACAGCTGCTGAGGGTGCGCGTGCTGGATGTGAACGACGAAACCCCGACTTTCCAGAGAAGCCATTACGAGGCCAGCGTGGCAGAGAATTTGCCACCAGGGGCCCCCGTCTTGCAGCTGCTTGCTACTGATCGTGACCTGGGTAAGGATTTCCAGGAGCCCCTTCCAGTGCCGTCCAGAACAGGGTGGCAAGTCCCCAGCCACGCCAGGGAGGCACCCAGATAGTTGAGGGTACCGGTGAAACCTTTTCCCCCTTGCAAACTCCCCTGCCAGGGAGCGTTGCCTTGACTGTGCCCCATGCCACCCTACCCGAGGGCACCTGCCGGCCATGTCCCTGGGGTGAAAGCCACGCCCTCTCTCTGACTGGGCCAGAATCCTTTTCTAGTTGGGGGGGGGGAAGCGGGGAGACCACTGGGTGTGAACCCGCCAGCCAGCCCATCTCTCCATGCAGTGGTGTAGCTGTTAGGGCAAAAAGTCGGGAGAAGCCACGGACTCCTCTCGAGCTCAGAGGAGATAGAAGCACAGGCAGACAGGCAGGCAGACGGTCATCCCCAGTGGAACCTCCCCTCCCCAGTGGGAGAGTCGGCTGAGCTGGTTTTTATATGCCAACTTTCTCTACCACTTAAGGCAGAATCAAACCAGCTTACAATCACCTTCCATTCCCCTCCCCACAACAGACACCCTGTGAGGTAGGTGGGGCTGAGAGAGCTGTGACTAGTCCCAAGGTCACCCAGCTGGCTTCATGTAGAGTAGGGAAACCAACCCCATTCTCCAGATTAGAGTTCGCTGCCACAAACCACTTCTCTTAACCACTGCACTGATTTTGTACCAAGAACTGAGGGTGTTTATATCTGTCTCTGTCCCTCTTTGCTGGGGGGTGGGGGAAAGCAGGGGATATCTCCCCCAGTACCAGCCACATTGAAGGGCAAAGTTCCACTCTCCACAGAGCATCTCTCACCCAATGGCAAACAAATATTTATTAATTAATCTACACACCCTGCCCGTCTCCCCCATGGACCGGGGGGTGGGGGGAAGCAGGCTTACATCACTCTCCTCTCCTCATTTTATACTCACAACAACTCTGAGGTAGGTGGGGCTGAGAGTGTGTGACTGGCCCAAGGTCTCCCAGCAAGCTTCCAAGTGGAGATTTGAACCTGGGTCTTCCAGGTCCTAGTCTGAGATTCTAGCCACTGTGCCACACCGGCCCTCAAGGGGGATTTCAAGCCTGTTTTGCCGGCATCTTTCTACAGAAGCCAGTGGGCAGGTGTCCTATGGTGGCATCTCCGGAGAGGACTTCTCCGTTGACCCCTCCACGGGCCTTATCAGCACCCGGCGCTCCTTGGACCGTGAGGAGCAGGCAGAGCACCTGCTGACAGGTAACGGGCCCGGACATGGGTGAGACGGGGGGGCAGGGGTCCTGCACGCAGGTGATGGGCCCCCACATCAGTGGCTGCTTCTCTCCACAAGCCAGCTGTGGGTCAGTGGGGAACGAGCACTGGGTAAGGGCAGAATTTGGTGGGGGGCGGAGAATTCAGGGCTGTGAGGAGCTCGGCTTTAATTTTTGGAAAAGCCCGTTTTTGGCCCAGACGTCGACTTGAAAGCAGACTCAAAAGGGTTTGGGTTTGGCCTGACAAAATGACAGAACTTAATTGGAGCAGGGTGGGAATGCCCGGTCCCTTGCTTGTGCATTTCGCGTGACTAGCAAGGGAAGGAGAAACTGGGATGCGGGTGGTCAAAACCAGCTGTTCTCTGGGGCAGAGCAGGGCAGGGCCCCGACAGTCCCCCAGCAGCAGTTTGGAGGAGTGACTGATGTCCCTTACCGGAGGCCTCCCGAAGTCACAGCCGCCCTTTCCCCCTGCAGTGTATGCGCGCGACGGAGGTGTGCCCCCACACCAGGCCAAGGTTTCGGTGCGCATCCTGGTGGCTGATGAGAACGACAATGGCCCGGCCTTCCAGAGCGAGGCGTGTGCCTTGGAGGTGCCGGAGAACCAGAGCCAGGTGGAAGTGATCACCCTATGTGCCACGGACCACGATGCAGGCGAAAACGGCCGCCTCTCATACCAGCTGACAAGTGAGTTAGCGGGGAGGGCTCCCAAACACCCTTGTGGGTGATCTGCCGTGCCAGGGCCCCCGGGGGCTGCTGTAGTCTTCCTCTCTCTGGACAAGGACGCTGCCCTTTCTTTCCGAAAGAAAGAAAGAGTCCACACCACCACATTATTTCCCACCTTGGAAGTGTTTCAGGCCTTCCAAGTCTCTATGGTGACAACACACTTGACACGTTTCCCTGTGAGACCTCTGGGGGGGGGGGCTTGAATGGGGTGTATGTGCTGTGCCTTGAGTCCCGGCAAGCATTTCCTCCTGTCCTTCTCCTTGCAGCCGGAGATCCCGAGAAGGACTTTGCCCTAAACCCCACCTCAGGCAAGCTGTACACGACCCGAGGGCTGGACCGGGAGCGAACCCCCAGATATGCGCTGACCGTGGAGGCTTGTGACCACGGTTCACCCCCCCGCTGTGCCAACCTGGCGCTCCACGTGCAAGTGCTGGACCTGAACGACAACGCCCCCCGCTTTGCCCAGGGGGCCTACTTGGCAGAAGTCCCCGAGGACCTGCCCGTGGGCTCCGTGGTGCTGCAGCTGGCAGCTCTGGACCCAGACGAGGGAGCCAGTGGCCAGATTTCATACTTTCTGGCCAAGGAGTCCCTGGGTACCTTCCAGGTGGAGCCCGAGACGGGCCGCCTCACCCTCTCCCATGCTCTGGACCGGGAGCGCCGGGCGACCTACAGCTTCCTAGCCTTGGCAGTGGATTCCTCCCCCCTGAACCCTCAGAGCACTTCCGTGCGGGTCACGGTCACTGTCCAGGACGTGAATGACCACTTCCCTACGTTCCCACTCAGCCCGCTGGCCGTCACGCTGCCTCGCAACACGCCTGGCAGGAGGGTGGTGGCCACGCTGTGTGCCGAAGACCACGACGCCGGAGCCAACGCCTCGATCCTCTACCGCTTCGCCACGCCCTCCCCAGCCTTCTCCATCAACACCTACACAGGGGTCATCGAGCTGCTGAAGCCCCTGTCAGCCATGGGTCAGCGCCAGCGCACCTTGTTCGTGGTGGCCAGCGACATGGGGCAGCCCTCCCTCTCCTCCACCGGCGTGGTGGTCATTCACCTGCAGGAGGAGAGTTACCGGGGGGTGCGCTTCCCCCGCAGCAGCAGTGACGTGGCCCTGCCTGAGAACGCCGCCCCAGGTATGTGTTTGTCATCCACGCTGTCTGCCTTGGGGCAGGGCACCTGCCGGAGGCACGGAGAGCCGGGTCCAGGGGCACCCAACTTTTCTGAGCATGCCAGCACCTTTAGGATTTGGAGCAGGAGGTGAGGGCAGCGCCAGAATGGCTGCCTCAGGAGGTGGAGCTGAACAGAATTCCTGCCTCCGCGCATCTCCTGGAAAGAAGGAAATCTTGAAGGGGGGGGTGGGACCCCACTGGGGCTTCCAAGCTGTCCAGACCCTTTCCTTTGAAAGAGAGCAGCCTTGCCCCACAGCCTTGCCCCTCTCCCTTTCTGGAAAGCTCTGCAGGTGCCAGGGGGCATACTGGCGAGTGCTATGGGCCCCCAGCAGCACCACCACCTTGATGGGGCAGGGATCTCTGGACTAGTCTGTCCTGCTGCCCCCAATGCTGCACAAGGGATGTCCCAGGAAGAGAGCTTCACTGGCCCAGTCCGGCTGCCTGTGGTCAGGAGGAGTCCTGTCCCTCCAAGCCCGGAGGGAGGCAGAGCTGCTTCTGCCCCACTGCAGGCTCAGGGGCCAAAAGGCCGTCCCGGCAGCCCCTCCGTTCGGGCCCTTGAGTGTGGGGTTTATGTCTGTTGCAGTGCATGCTGGGAGGTAAGAGGAGGAGATGCCGAGGTCACTGAGACCAGAGCCACGTTGTGGGCTGGGGGACTCAGAGTGGAGGGGGCACCCCCCTTGCGAGTGAAGGGCACCCAGTCTTTCTGAAGTGCCAGGGTTGTGACCCCCCCCAATGCACACGCATCGCTTGGCTCAGTCGGTGCTTGTGAGCGCTGTTTCCCTCCACCCCTGCTGGGCTTGTGCTGGGGGGGTCCTTGGCCTCCCCACCTGCCCCATAATGCAGCTGACAGTTCCTTCTGCATTGTTCCCCCCCCCCCCCGGCCAGGTACCACCGTGGTGAGCATCCCTGCCGCTCACACCACAGGCTCCTCGGGCCGTATCACCTACAGCATCGTCAGCGGCAACGAGAGGGGAGCCTTCCACATCCAGGCCAGCTCAGGTATGGGGGTGCAAGCCTGGGACGAGGTCGGTGCCTCAGTGGGAGTGGCAGGGGGCTGCTCGGAGGCCCGGGGGCAGGCACGGAAGCGGCCCTGGGACTCCCGTGGCCCCGTGCAAACTGGTATCTAAAGGGGAGCCTTCTTTTAGGGATCTCCAAGTAGTACATCTCTGAGCAGAGGGCTTCCTCCACTCTTGCTAGGGACATCAAAAGTGCCCTGGATGAGCATACCCAAGGGAAAATCCAGTCATGCACCCTGTTTCCAGCAGGAACAAGCCGGGCGTCTTCTGGCACTATGCGGAAGGCCCTCCAGACACAGAGCCAGCCCTGGTTTGGCATACGCAAGGCCCTGGCTAGGAACATGAGAAGAGCCCGGCTGGATGACAGCCAGAGTCCACCCAGCCCAGTTCCTGTCCCACAGAGCGGCCCACCAGTTGCCCCAAAGGGCCCAACGGACAGGGCACAGAGGCCGAGGCCTTCCCTTGATGCCGACTCCCGGCACTGGGGTCCAGATCTTGTTCGCACACAGTGTTACCCAGAAGTGTGTCCCCCACATCCAGTATGCGTGCTTCAAATTTTTGATATAGAATCATAGAGTTGGAAGGGGCCGCCAGGGTAATCTAGTCCAACCCCCTGCACAATGCAGGAAATTCACAACTACCTCCCCCCCCCACCCAGTGACCCCCTACTCCATGCCCAGGAGATCTATCTAGATGTAGAACTTGACACTTATCCTTGTTGAATTACATCTTGTTCACATCTGCCAACTTTTCCAGTATGTTCAGATCCCACTGAATTCTGTTTCTACCAGTGTGTTCGCTGCTCCTCGCAATTTGGTGTCATCTGCAAAATTAATTAGTAGTCCCTCCTCACCCTCATCCACATCATCCATAAAAATATTGAAAAGTACCGGGCCCAGATCCAAACCCTGTGGCACCCCCCGCCCCCCCACTGGGCACCTCTCGCCATGAAATGCCATTGACAACTGCTGAGTGCGATTCTCCAACCAGTTAACTATCCTCGGGTCCAGTCCACAGTCCTCTAGTTTACCCATCAGAACATCATGGGGAACCCTGTCAAAAGCCTTACTGAAATCCAGGTAAACAATATCAACCGCATTCCCTCGGTCCAGTAAGCTCGCCACTCGATCAAAGAACGAAACGAGGTTGGTCTGTTGGTGACAAATCCATGCTGACTTCCCTGGATTACCAAGTTGTTCTTTAGATGCTTGCAGATTGACCCCCCTTGAAATGTGCTCCAGTACCTTCCCTGGGACAGAGGTCAAACTGACTGGCCTGTAGTTTCCTGGGTCATCCCTCCTCCCTTTTTTTGAAAATTGGGATAGTGTCCACCCTCCTCCAGTCTTATGGCGTGTCCCCTGTCCTCCAAGAGGTCTGGAAGAGGATGGACAGCTTCCGGTTCCATTAATCCTGCCCCAGGTCTTAAGGACAGGCAGCCTGTCATCAGTGACAACTTTCTGGGGCTCTGAGAGTGCCGTTTCCTTCGTTTGGGGGATATTCTCCCCCTTCCTCTCAGCCTCCATTGGTAGAATGGCAACACAAAAGGTGTGTTGTGACATCAGAGCAACCCCACATAATGACCCTAACCGAGCTGTGCCGTCAGCAGTGCGCAGAGCCTTACATGTTCGGGTGTGTGTGTGTGGGGCGGGGGCTAGCGTCTCTTCCTTTCCAAGGGCAAGTAATGTATTGGCTGCATCAACAGATGGGGACGTGTGTGACGCGAGAGCTGGCGGATTGTGCCAACGTCCAGGAATGACCACCAGAACCACTAGAGCTTATAGAAATGCAGTTGTTTATTTACAGTGCTATATAAACACTCTCTCCACCTTAACTCCCGACACAGACTCACAGAGTCTTACACTTACATACAATGCCACCACCAGGCATCAATTAGCAGTACATGCTTAGTGACTTTCCAGGTGCAACACCACACCTCAGCCTCTGGCCTCAACTGGATCTGGCCAGTATAATCAGGCCTCCTAGGGGCTTTCCAGGCCATTACATCAGCCTATGGATGACAGTTAGATCCTTGCCATCTAAGTCTGCCTGTCACAGCTAATATGACAGCCTTGCATATTCCTACAGTGTGCAGCTGACCTCTCCTTGCCTTTCCTCCCTAGGCGTGGTCTCTGTGCGAAATCCGGGGGTGCTGGACTTTGAGGCGAGCCCCCGCCTGCGTCTGGTGCTGCAGGCTGAGTCGGCCTCCTCTTTCGGCTTCCTGGCCGTTCAGGTCAATCTGCAAGATGTGAACGACAACCACCCACGCTTTCAGCTGCAGAATTATGTGGCTTTCATCCGGGAGGCGCAAGGCTATGACTCGCCTGTCATCCAGGTACCACGGAAAGAGAGGAGGGGGGCCCTATGATGCCAGCAGAGCAAGAGAGAGAAGGGAAACGGGGCTTGGCCTCAGAGGAGGCACGGCAGCCTCCCCACACACACACACACCGGTTTTTCCTTGTGTCCTCCCTGGATCCAGGCAGGCAGATATCTGCCGCAAGTTCCATACTCAATAATCCCCAAGGCCTGCCTGGGCCCACTGGAATTGGGGTGGGGCTTCAGCCTTCTCCCCTGCACCATTTCCCCAACTGCATCAGTCCGAGGGGGGGCGGTGTTTAAGATCACCACAGATGAGCTATATAAGAGTTGCCTCATCAGGGCAAATAGCAGTTCCCAAAGGTGGTTTCAGGAGTGCATGCATGTGTGAGAATGAAGCCCCTTGCTCCCTGCGTACAGGGGTCCCCATCCACGTCAGCCCCTCACTTGCCTGGGAATGCAGGTCTGAGCAGGGAACTCGCCGTGCCCGTCTGCTCACCAGCAAGGCGGTGTGGGTGGGGGAGGACACGCAGAATGTGCCCCCTGCGGTCAGAGGCTGCTCTCTGGCTGGGGAGGCTTTAGTTCAGGGGTGGGGAACCTTTTTTCCGCCAAGGGCCATTTGGATACTTATAACACCATTCGGGGGCCAAAATTATCAACTTAAAAATTAGCTGACCAAGCCCCAAGCAGGCAGCTGCCCCAGTTGACCCCCCCCCCATGTGGGCAAGCAGGCAGGCATCCAACCGGTGGCACACTCCCCCACCTGGTGGCGCAGGATGGTCTGTTGCACCAGCCGGTCATAGAGTTGCTCCTGCTCCACATGGTTGGGGCCGAATTCTACAGCTGGCTCCTGCTACCTCTGCCTGTAGGGATGAAATGAGGACACACTGGCTAAGAACTCGCCCATGCGCATTCTGGCCCTGCCCCATTTAACCCCTCCAATGTCGCCACTTCCGCCCCCAGCCCTCTTCTAGTACAGAGGGAATACGTTTCTCCACAGCCTGGGTGGGAAAGGGTTAACACAGTTTCTTGGGCGGTCCTAGCAGCTCCATAGCTAATGACTCTTCTGCAAGGGAGAAAAAAGGTTCCTTTTCTCTGCAAAACAAACTCACATCCGCCTTGAATAGGGGGCGGATCACCAGTCTTAGATCCTTCTGAGCTAGAGATCTACCAGGACCCACGAAGGGTAGAGGGGTAGGGGGGTGGGGCAGGAAGTGTGAGGGAACCGGAGGAACTTGACTGTGTGAGGGGAGCTGGGGAGGGGTGCATGGCTTGGGGGGGGCTGCGAGTGGCTGTGGCACCTACACTGACCTCTCATGGCAGGTGGTGGCTGATGACGTGGATCAAGGCCCCAATGGGCAGGTGACCTACATGATCAACCAGACACTGCCCATGAACGGGCTCTACCACATCAATGCACAAACAGGTTCTATCACCACAGCAGCCATTCTGGACAGGGAGATCTGGGCTCAGACGCGGTAAGGCGGCCTCTCTTCTCCTCCCTCTCCGGAGCACCCGGGGCCCCCCACAGCAGCCACAGGAAGGGATGGCTGGAAGGGTGGGCTGGAGGACATGCCAGGCATGCTCCAGACCTCCTATGGGCTTCTGTGCCACATGTACCCTGCCGTGACCTCCACAGGCAAGCAGGGGCTCAGCGCCTGCCTCTCTCGAGGGGGCTGCGCCAAGCCACGGAGGCCCCCTGATGTGGCCATGCTTCCTTCACAGGCTGGTGCTGACCGCCACAGACAGAGGAAGTCCTCCCCTGGTGGGCTCGGCCACGCTGACCGTGGTGGTGATGGACGTGAATGACAACAACCCCACCATCCCCGCCCCCTGGGAGGTGCGGGTGCCTGAAAGTGAGTGGAGGGGGGAAGGGAGGGGGAAGAGGGATCCCTCCGTATTCCAAGCAATGCCCCGGGGGAGAGGGAGGCAGTTCTCGGGGGCCTGGCGCAAATTTATGCAGGGCTGTTCCTCTCTGCAGCCATTCCTTTGCATGCTTGGAGGGCTTCACGGGAGGCAGAGGGCAGCCCACCCCCGGGTGGGAACCCAGCATAAGCGTAAAGAGAAGAGTGTCACTGAGCACCCATGCTTCCCATCCCTGTTTAGAGATGGGGTACCCCCGAACAACATCCGTGGTGGGAAGTGGGCTAGCAGCAGGGCAGCATCCTTGGGTGGCACCGTCAGTCCTTAGCCAGAGCCAAAGGGTTGCTCACATCCTTCAGACCTCCGCCAGCTGGGCACTCTGGTCTTCCTGCCCCCCCTCCTCACTCAGCCCCTGAGCAGCTTCCAGCGGCTTCTGCCCTCCCCCTTGGGATAGCGAATGCCCAGAGGTGACGTGTTCCTCCCCACCCGTCCCCACAGACACCCTCCTGGGCACGGAGATCACCATGGTGACCGGCAATGACGTGGACTCCGGCCCACTGCTCTCCTACCTGCTTGTGCTGGACAGCAGCGTGAGGGGCACCTTCGGCATCCTGCGCTACGGGGGCCGCATTATGCTGATGGGGCCGCTGGACTATGAGCAGCGTCGCCGCTACACCCTGACGGTGCGCGCCTCTGACTCCCAGCACGAGACGGAGGCCAACGTCACCGTGCTGGTGGAAGACGTCAACGACAACGCGCCCCGCTTTGCCCAGGCCCTGTATCAGGTAGGGTGCCCCAGGGGTAGCCACACACCCTCCGCCCAGCCCCAGGGAGGCGGGAGTGCCTGCTGTGAGCCAGACAGTCTCTGGGGCCTGCTTCTGGGATGGGGCCGGAGCCAAGGGCAGCAAAACCGTGGCATCCTGTCGAAAGGCTGCTGAAGAGCAGTCGGCAGGCTCTGCCTTCCACACCAACACGGGGACAGCGCTGAAAGCTTGCCAGCCGGCAGAACTCAGCAGGCTTGGCAGACAAGAACAGCAGGCCCTTGCCCGTGGGCAGCTGATGGCTGGAGTGGCCCTGGAAGCCAGAGATGGCAGGCTGCAGGAGAAGAGGGGAGGGGGGCATCAGGGCCCCAGGACCAGCATAAGAGAACTGGGGCACAGTCGGTGGGTGGAAACAGGCCGCCGGGCTTGGCTCTGCGGAGCATATTGATCAGCTCCTGGCTATAGAGCGTCTCACTTGGGCTGCCCCCTCAGCCTGCCTCTTGCTACAGCCACCTCTAAAGGCAGGGACTTTGGAAAGCCTCTGGGGAGAGGGGCTGCCCCATAGCAGGGCCCCCACACAGCCTGTCCAAGGGCCAGGGAGCTCCTGGGAATGACGACACTGTTCTCTCGCCCTTCCTTCCAGGTGCTGCTGCCAGAGCACACCCCGGCTGGCAGCCCCATCCTGACGCTCAGTGCCACCGACCTGGACTCTGGCACCAATGGGGAAGTCACCTACCAACTGGCCACGCCCAGCCATGCCATTGCCATTGATCCACACAATGGTAGGAGAGCAGGGCCAGGAGAGGAGGCTTTCCATCAAGACTGGGGGGGAGGGGGACCCCTTCCAAGTCACAGTCCGGTTTGCCAGGGATTCCCTCTGCCCCTTCCTCTTCCCTGATCGTGAACTTCAGACAAGCAAGCTCCAGGCCTGCGGGGCATGCTGTCAGACCGTGGGGTGGCTGGCACAGACCCTCTTCCTGCCTGCCCAGGATGTGGTGGCAGGCTGCCAGCTCCTCCCCAATGGGGGGGTGGGGCTGGGGGTTTCTCCGCCCGTCTGTTCTTGCAGCCGTTTCTCTCCTCCAGAGCCTTAACCGCTCCTTCTCCTGCCTCGTAGGCACCCTCTTCACCACACAGCCCCTCCTTCTGGAGCCAGGGCCCCCCACGCTGGACGTGCGGGTGGAGGCCCATGACGGGGGCTCTCCCAAACTCTCGACCTGGACCACTGTGCAAATCCAGGTGCTGGATGTGAATGACCACGGACCTCAGTTCTCGCAGCCATGCTACAACGCCAGCGTGCCCGAAGACCAGCGCCCGGGCACCACAGTGCTCACCCTGCATGCCACAGACGGCGACGTCGCCCGGGACAACGCGGCCGTGGACTACACCATCGTCAGTGGGAACAGCGGGCACACGTTCCAGCTGGAGGGCCAGGTGGGCGGGGCCAGCGCCTTGGTCCTGGTTGAGCCCCTGGACTTTGAGGCGGTGGCGCTCTATAACCTGACCGTGGCAGTGACTGACCGAGGCGTGCCTCAGCACAGTGCCGTCGTGCTGGTTGTTCTCACCGTGCTGGATGCCAACGACAACCCGCCGGTGTTTGGCCGCCCCACCTACCACATGGCTGTGAGTGAGAGCGCTGCCCCCGGAACAGAGCTCCTCCGCGTGGCTGCCCATGACCCCGACTCGGGCACCCACGGCCAGGTCCACTACCGCATCAGCTCTGGGGACCCCGGCGGGCTCTTCCACGTGCACCCCTCCACCGGAGCCCTTCGCCTCTCCAAGAGCCTGGACTGTGAAGAGCAGGCCCAGCACATCCTGGTGGTGCAGGCCTCGGATGGGGCAGGCGGGCACTTCGCACTGGCCTCGGTCACCATTGAGGTAAAGGACGTCAATGACAACACCCCCTACTTTCCCCGGGAGTTGTTGAGCACCAGCCTGCGGGAGAACCTGCCCCCTGGCAGCTTGGTCACCACCGTGCAGGCCGTCGACACAGACGTGGGCGTCTTTGGGGAGCTGCGTTACGCCCTGCTGCGGACGGAGGGGTGGGAGGCCTTCAGCATCAACAGCACTTCCGGGGCACTGCACTCCCGGCTGCCTTTTGACTACGAGCGCAGCAAGGCGGTCCAGCTGCAGGTCCAAGCCACGGATGCAGGGAACGCCTCAGCCACCGTCACCGTGCGCGTTCTGGTGACCGGCGAGGACGAGTACGACCCAGTCTTCCTCAGTCCAGCCTTCAGCTTTGAGGTTCCCGAAGGGGCACGCAAGGGGCACAGTATTGGGCACGTGGTGGCCACCGATGAGGACGAGGGCCCGGACGGGGTGGTGCTCTACACCTTGACTAAGCCATCCCCCTTCTTTGGGATCAACCAGACGAGCGGCACCGTCTACCTCCGTGTCGACAGCCAGGTGCCGGCAGGCAGTCCTCCCAAGCGGGAGCCGCGAGAGATGGTGCTGGAGGTGCAGGCCCATGGGCCCCTGCCTGCCTCCCGCTCCACCACTGCCCAAGTCACCATCGACGTCACGCACACCTCCTTTGGGCTGGTGCCCGACCTCAACCTGCTGCTGGTGGTGGCGGTGGCAGCCTCACTCGGCGTGGTGGTGTTGTTGGCTGCTGTGGCCATTGTGTTGGCCCTCGTCCGCTCTCGACAAGACCATGGCCATAAAGAGACGGACTTGGCCCACGTGAAGAGCGCCTCATTGCAGAAGTTGGGCCACGCTGAGCCAGCCCTGCCTGGTGGGGACTGCCTCTACCACGAGGCGCTGCCTGGCTATGGCACGGAGCCCGCTGGGCCCTACGCCAGAGGGGGATCGCTGGACCCCTCCCACTCAAGCGGCCGTGGCTCCGCGGAGGCAGCTGAGGATGACGAGATCCGCATGATCAACGAGTGCCCCCGCATGTCCAGCGTCACCTCTTCCCTGCAGGAGCATTTGGCTGCCCGAGGGCCAGACTCCGGGATCCAGACGGATGCTGATCGCCTCTCGGACGTGTCTTGCGAGCCAGCCACTCTCGACGCATCCCACTGGTTCAAGAACAGGAAGGGGCCCGGCCTGCTGCTGCCCGGGCAGCCCCCGCAGCACTACCGGGACGATGGGGGCGGTAGCGTGGCCTACTTGGGGACTGGCTGTGGCCTCAACATCTCAGCCACCAAAGACTATTCCTTTCCAGAGGACGGGAAGCCATGCGTGGACGGCTCCCTCACGGCCATTGTGGCAAGTGATGAGGAGCTCCGTGGCAGCTACAACTGGGATTACCTGCTCAACTGGTGCCCCCAATTCCAGCCGCTGGCCAGCGTCTTCACAGAGATTGCGCGCCTCAAGGACGAGAGCTCCCTGCGCAAGCCCTTCCCCACCAAACCCAAGCCCCGCATCGACCCACCACCCCTCATCACCTCAGTCGCACACCCCAGCGCCAAGTCTGTGCCCCCCAAGCCCGCCGTGGGCCGGGCCTTCCCCCACCTCTCCTCGCTACGACGTTCACCCATCAGCCACGAGGGCTCGCTGTCTTCGGCTGCCATGTCACCCAGCTTTTCCCCCTCACTGTCGCCCCTAGCTGCTCGCTCCCCTGTTGTCTCGCCCTTCGGGGTTTCCCAGGGCCCCTCCGCCTCCGCCATAAGCACTGAGCACTCCTCAGAGACCCCTGATGGGGCTGAGCTCCGCATCTAGGATGGGCTGGATGGGCTTTCCTCTGGTGGGGCCGGAGACCCGCTGGGACCAGGCCTGCTTTTTTTGGAACTGTGGGGCTCCAGCAGGCAGGGACCCTCCCTAGGACCGCTGGGGGCTGCAGACGGGGGTTGTTCCTCTCTGGACCCTCCTCCTCCACACTGCGAAGGGATTGCGTGCAGGGAGGATGGAGAAACCTCCCTTTCCAGACAGTGCTCTCGCTGAAGAGAGAAGGAAGACGACGAGAGGTTGAGGGCCCGGCGGGACGTTCCGTAAGCGCCAGGGCCCCTGTCCTGCCCACCTAGCATTGCCTCCCCCACACCGTGCATAGAAGTTGCTGTTGGTGGCCCTGCTTCCCAGCCCTGTCCCTCCCCCCCCCCCGCCCCTTCACACAGACGCCGCTGTTCTCCGTGGCTGGGCCTCCCTGCAGCTTCCTGCGCACGTCCTGGACGGGTTGAGCTGGGCTCCGACCAGCGCAGCTGAGGCGCTGCTCCGCTCCCGAGAAACAGCACCGACAAGCATGGCTGTCACCTGGCCCTGCAAGAAGACGTGCGTGGCCAGAGCAGGCACAGGCCTGGAGAGTGGGAGGCAGAGGAAGCCCCTCTGGGCCTGGACCTGAGCGCAAGAACAGCTCTGGCAACCTCCACAGCCTGGCTTCAGCTCTCCTTGTGTACCAAGGGGCCCGCCCGGCGGCCTGCTCTCACTTCACAGGTGACACATGCACCCATGCTGGGGGGGGGGCTGGTTTCCCCCCTAGGAAGAGGGTACCTTGGCCTAACTGCATGTTCCCAGACAGCGTGGCCCCCAAATGTGTCAGAGAAACAAGAGGCACAGCCTGAGATCTCCAGGCTGTGCAGCCCTGAGCCTCTCTCTTTCGTCCGCTTGAGTTGGGGGGTCTTTTCTCCTCCACAGCCCTCCGGAGCAATAACTCACCCCCCAGTGTAGACTAACGTTTTGCAACAGCCAGGGCTCAGAGCTCCCCTCCCAGAGAACCAGGGGCAAGCAGCGGCACGCTTCCCCCGCGCAGTGGAAATAGGAGCCGGGTGGCAAAGCCATGCGGGAGGAAGCAGGAGGGGGCCGCTGCCCAGAGGGGCGGGGAGTCAAATGGGCGATTGCTGCAGGAGGCCGAAGAAAGCAGGCCTCTGGGGAAGAAGCGTGGGAGGGGTCCAGCTGTCTGATGCGGGGGGTGGGAGACCAGGCCTCGCTTGCTCCCTGTCCACGTGCCACACAACAACCCTTCCCCAGCATGAATTAGTGCCACGGATGTTGGCAGTTCTTGGTACGTGCTCTGGTGCTATTAACTGCACAGGCAGAAGTTCAGCAGGTCAGGCTTTCCCCATCACTGCATGTCAGCACAGGGTCCCAGGCGTCGCCCTCTGGGGCGGCTGAAGGGGGCCTTCTCGGGCCTTGCTATGGGGAGTTGAGGGCAGCTCTGGGGGGCAGGAACAAGCCACGACCAGGAACACCCGCTCTGCCAGGTGGGCGGGGGCTCCTTCACTGTTCCTCCACAGGACACTGCCTGTGTCCCTGTCCAAAGCACAGCCCCGCTGGCCACACGCCCACCCCCCACGCCCACCTGGCCCCCCTCCTGCCTCCTGCCCCACCGGGACCCCACCTATTTATTGCCGTCTCTTCCCTGTTTCAGTCATTTGTATCTTTTTGTATCACTGAGGTGCACATGAGTCTTGGGCGCTGCTCACCTGCCCCCCCTGTTTTTTTGGGGGAGGGGGAGGGGGAGCCCAATCCTAAGTGCCAAGTTTTCTAAGTAATGCCTTAATAAACTACACCATGTTTGTACAGACTTAGCCTGTTCCCTGGCATGGGGGGGGGGGGTCCAGCCCAGCACAAGGGCACATTTGGGAGGGGTAGGAGCGGATTGTGCCAGCTCCCTGCATGCCAGGAGAGATGGCCGAGGCTCTGTTGGCAGTTCTGGGCAGAGACCCCGGTGCAAGGGGCAGGAGGTGAACAGAAGATGCTGTCCCGGGCAGCCCCCCCCCCTGAACTAGTTGCTCTGCGTCACACAGGGCAGCGCCCAGTCAGGGGAGCCAGCTGTGATTCTAAGGCACCAAGGAAGCTTTTGTCTGGGCCTGGCAGCAGCTGGCCATCTTTGCCACACACCAGAGCCCTTGGGGGCTGTGTTTGGGCTAGCAATGGAGGGGATATTAAAAGGCCTTTGGGGTGGATGGGGGGCCGAGAGAGATAGCCAAAGGCCACCACAGAGAGAGCTGCCAAAGAGGCGGAGGGGGAGGGCAGACAGTTTCCTGCTGCAAGGGGTGTGCTGGGAAGGGGGGGGTTTGGCAGCACCAACTCCAGACCTTCCTCCCCCCCCCCCCCAAGAAGTCTGGTTTCTCTGGCAGCTTTCTCCAGCAGTGGCCTTTCTCAGAGCCTCCGTCGCTGGGTTGCTCCGGTCGTGGGCAGCCCACCCACCCCGGCATTTGGGGAAAAGGGACAGAAACCGCAAAGGCATGGAACACTTTACCTTGGTCCGTAAGAAGGGAACCACCCTGGCCCAGCATATGGGCAGGGAGGGCGGAGCCAGGAGCCGCACAAACTGTCTATAGGGGCAATGGAGGGCACCACCCGAGAGCACGACTGGGCTCGGCCCCCCCCTTGAGACGAAGGTGTGAAGCTGAAGCCCCGAGCCAGCCTGACCAGGCAATTGACGGCACACGAGTCAATCTCTGGGCAAAAAGCGGTGATGTTATCCTTCCCAAGGGAGTTTGAGAATTGGGTCGGAAGGCCAATGATTGCAATTGTCCTTGGCAGCAGGATGCCCTAGTCGTGGGCCACAAACTTGCCAAACGCTGGCTCTCTTTAAAAAATGTACTCCTTGGCAGGGCATCCCATTGTTTGTGTTGTTTTTTGCACACAAGTCACAGCTGACGTATGGCCAACCCTGCAGAGTTTTCAAGGCAAGAGGCGTTGGGGTTTTTTGTTTTTTGCCATGGCCAGCATCTGCGTAGCGTCCCTGGACTTCCTGGGTGGTTTCCCATCCAAATACTTGCCAGGATCGGGGCCTGGGCTGTATTCCCATAGGGAATATGTTCCCAGATTGCTTTCAAGGGGCATAGGGAAATAGCCTGCACAATGTTGGCAAAGGTGGCGCACAATGGGACAAAACATCCTAACTTTAAATATACGCTGATGGCGTCAGCTTGCTGAGACGGAAAGAGATCCGAGGGTTATTTATTCAGTTATTAAAACAGTCACATCCTGCCTGTCCTCTTGGTTATAGTGGATATGTTGGCTTAGACCGTGGCAGTGGTCAAAAAGGCAAACTCAGTGCTGGAGAATAAGATGGCCAATATTGCAACGCATGACCGTGTGCCGTTCTGATCTTGGTGTCTTTCTTTGCCGTGACCGATAAGAACATAAACCTCTGTCGTGTCTCTTTTCTAAACTGAAAAGCCCCGGACTCTTCAGACTCTCCTTGCAGGGAAGGTGCTCCAACCCCTGAATCCTCTGGGTTGTCCTCGCCGGTACTGTTTCCAGCTCTGCAGCGACCTTTTGGAGATACGGTGACCAGAACTGCCCCCAGCATCCCAAAGGAGGATACGCCATAGATCTGTTCAGGGGCATTATAATATCGGCTATCTTATTTTCAATCCTTTTCCTAATCATTTCCCTAATAACAGGTTTGCAGGGGAGCTCAAATCCTCGCCCGCCACCCTGGGGAATAAGCAAGCCTAGCACAGAGGGCCCCCACCCCACCCCCAATGCTTCTCCAAGACCAACAGCCTCTGGACAGGGAAGATCCGCGGCTCATCGTCGATTGCTCGAGCACAGAGCTGGATTTAATGTTAAATTTATTGACTTCCTCGATCTCCCTCCTTTCTCCCGAATGGGGACACAACGCAGCCTACTACACAGCTTCCCCCTCCATTTTTTTCTCACAACCACCCCCCTGGGAGGTAGGCCAGGCTGGGAGTGTGTTCCATGGCCTGAGACCCCGCACCGGCACCCTTCTGTGCCTGTGGGAGGATTCCAACCCGGCCCTCCCGCAATCTCCAGGCAGCATCCAAGAGCTGCAGCGCCCGAGGAACCCGCCAACCCCCCCCCCCCGGGCCTTCCTGGGCTCTCTTCCAAAGAGGGAACCGAAACCTGCCTGGGCCGGAGGGGCCTCCGAAAGGATGGTTGGCGCCTCTGGAGTTGAAACAGACCTTGATTGATTGATTGATTGATTGGCCCCTTGCCCCCAAGGAGGTGGGTGGGCGTGGCAGCCAGCATCGTTGGGAGGGGCGTGGCCAGGAGGGCTTTCCCCTCCCCCCCCCCACCGGGGCATTGGCCATTCTGCCCTGAAGCATGTTTTTAATACGGTGCCCCCTGCAGCAGGGGGTGGGGGGAGGCGGGAAGCCCCCGCGGCGACGGTCTTGGTGGCCCGCCGCGCCCACGCCCCCCAGCCCCGGACGGGGCTGCCCACCTCCGGCAGCTCCAGGCAGGGACGTTCCTGCCTCGCGGCCCTCCCGGGGAAACCCCCGCAGGGAACCCCGCCGGCCCTCCCCTCCCGCCCCGGGAAGCGCGGCCTGCTCGGGGTCCCCCGCAGGGAGGGGCGGCCGGGCGGGAGGGGCGGGAGGGGGGCCCCCAGCGCCTCCGGGCAGCCCGCGGGGCCGCCTCCCCCGGCCTCCTCCTCCGGCCTCCTCCTCCTCCTGCGGGGGCCAGCTGAGCCGCCCAAGCCGCCCTCCCCCGCGCCAGGCGTCCGCTCCGTCGGCGGCGCTCGGCGGGGAGGGGGAGGGAGGGAGACGGAGCGGCGGGCGGAAAAGCCCAGCCCCGCGCCTGGGGGGGGGCAGGGGGCGGGCGAAGAGCCACGTGACGGCGCCCGCCCCCCCGCCCCCCCCGCCGTCATGTGAGCGGCTCCTCCTTCCCTGCCGTCGTAGCGAGAGAGGCGCACCGAGAGGGCTTTGGCCATGGCGCTGCCGCCGCCTCTCCGGTACCCGACGGGGCTGGCGCGGGGAGCGGGGGTGCGGGGGTGCGGGGGTGGGGTCTCCCTCCCTCCCTCTCTCCCTCGGGGCAGCGCCGCGCAGCCCCGGCCGCCGCTGAGCGCCCCCTTCTCCCTTTTCCTCCCTCCCTCCCCGGTGCGCGGCCAGGCTGCTCCTGCTGCTGCTGCTGCTGCTGGCCGGCCCCCGCCCCGACCCCGGCCCCGGCCCCGACCCCCGCCTGGCCGGCGCCGCGCCTTCGCCTTCGCCTCGCCACAGCCCCGACGGACGGAGCCCGGAGCCCGACCAGCCCTTCCGGTAAGGGGGCGCCCGGCCACTCGGGGGCGGGGCGGGCGGGGGGCGCTGGTGGGCCGCTTGAGGCCGGGGGGGGGGGCGGCTGCCGCTGCCCGCTCCCCCTCCTCCTCCCCCTTCTCCCCCCCGCAGGGTCCCGGACGGGTGGCGGCCGGTGGGGCGGGTGGCCCCCTCGGAGACGCTGAGCCTGACCTTCGCCCTGCGGCAGCAGCGCCCGGCCCGCCTGGCCCGCCTGGTGGAGCGCCTCTCCCGCCCGGACTCCCCCCGCTACGGTGAGTGGCCCCCCGCTGCCCGCCCAACCAGGCGGGCCACCTCCGCCTGCTCGCCTCCGCCTCTGCTTTCCGGCACAGCAACCACAGCCCTGTGAGGCAGACCCACGGCTGCCCAGCAAGCGGCCCTGGCAGGGACGGGGATTCAAACCCGGGCCGTCGGGGGGCCTGCCCCACCGCTCGGGCGGCTATGCCAGGCCGCCTCTGGGCGCCCCACACTGAGAAAGGCCTGGCGGGGCAGGCAGGGGCTGCTGCTGCTCCTGGGCTCTTCCGAGAAGGGCCCGCCCCAGCAGCGCTTTGGGAGCAGGCGAGGGGCAGCCGCCTCCGCCCTTGGGGCTCCCAGCAGGAGGGAGGGCAGCTCTGGCAGTCAGGGCTGCGTGCTGCCCGTGCTGCCCGTCTGCCTGCCATGGGTTCAGGTTCTAAAGACTGTGGTCGTGTGTGGCTGTTGCAACATCACAAGAGAAGGCGGCGTTCCCCGGGCAAATTATGCAGGCGGCAGATAAGGCTGCGTAGTAGTCGCAGGTCGAACAATTAAGCAGGAATGTGCCTGAGTGAGGATCTGACTTTGCCTGACCTGTGCAACCAGGAAGGAGCGCACAAGGATTCTGCTTCCAGATGTGGAGATGGCCACGGGCAGTCATGTCCAGGGGCAGCGTCGCTCAGAATGCCAGTTACAGAAGGGCAACGCCAGTGGCAAACGTGGCCTTTGTGCCCACGTTTGTGGACTTTCCCGGCGGCTTCTGGCTGCTCGCTGGTGGAACGAGGTTTGCTGGCTGTCGCTGGAGCTTTGAGGGCAGCCGGCAAGCTGATTCTGAATCTGGCAGGACTTTTCCAAATGAAAATCAGATAAATAGCCTGGAATTCTCGACCAGCAGACCTGGGGCGGGGGGTCTCTTCTTGGCACAGTTTTAGCAGGTAACCCAACATATTTTGAGTCCTGCAAGCTTTAATTAGATGCTGCCGGTGGTCGCTAGTTTAGATGGTTCGGATCCTCTCCTGTCTGGAGCCTGCCTGCCTCCCCGCACACAGTTCCCACCTTATGGAGGAGCCTGTCCAAAGGCCTCGGGTGCTGATGATACTGGGTCAGCCATGCTCAGAAAGGAGTCCTGTGGAGAGCGGCAGGCAGGCTGGCTTCCTTCTGTCTGGCGTGCCTGTCTGGCTTCCTGCTTGGGAGAGTGCAAAGGCGTTTTGAAGACACATGTTGAAAACGCACCAGTTTGCCTGCAGGCAACAAACCCTGGCGTGAGCGACTAGTGGAGGCTCTTGACTGGGTGGCTGGTTCCTCCGTGCCCCTTTTGACTCAAGCCCTCTTTCAACTGTGCCACCGTGCAAAAGTAGAGAGACGCCTGAATGTCTGATGAATTTGAGTTCTCTGTCTGGTGAGGGGGAATTTTCTTGAACCCTCAGTCAGTCGCGCCTCCCGTCTCCAGCCAGGACAGCAACCGTCCTAGAAGCTGTGAAATAATTTGCTTGGCCTACAGCGTCTCCTGCTGATCCGCACACTTGAGTTGCAGCAGGAGATAGGCCGTGTGTGCTCAGCAGGAACCCCCCCCCCCCCGGCATCCTGCCCCCGGCATCCTTCAGTCAGCGGGACCAGCAGCAGCTGCAACGGAGCCGTGGAAGTTGTCATGTGGCAACAGTGGGAAAGGCTGGTTCTGTGCCTGGGGGTGGTTAGGGAAGGTTTCAGGATGACCCCCGACATCGTGAAGCCTTGAAGGTGCTGGCTGCATCCAGACTTTATGCTCTGACTCAAGGAGGCTCTCTGCTGATGGGCTGGGCCTGGAGGGAGCCTGTCTCCGCCCCTCGAGGAGGAGGAGAAGAAAAAAAGGGGCTGTGCAGGGTGGGCGTAGCAAACGCGATCAAGGGGCCAGGGAACCCTTCTGGCAAGGAAAGGCTGATGTGGGCTGAGGAGCGTCCCCATTAGGCCGGAGGGGGGACACGGGGGCGCTCAAGGACCTTGAAGGGTGGCAGGGAGCCCTTCTTCGCCATAGCTAGTCACCAGGTCCCGAACATGTGAAGGAAATAAACAAGCTCCCGGGTGGGGCTATGGCTGTGGAGGAGAGATCTGTCCATGGCTGGTAGCCATTGTAGTTGAATGGCACCTCTGTTCAGTGGCAGTGCACCTCTGGATATTACGGTGCTTACTTCACATGCTCTTTCAACTGAAAGGATTTATCTTTTTAGCTCTTCTTCTTCTGGACGGAGGCCTATTTTATGGATATTTTTCAGGATACTGAGGGGTGGGGTTATGTCCTTGGCATGTTGCAGCAGTGATAATTTTTCGTGCGTGTGATTGCATAGTATTGTTACTTGAAAGCTACCTGGAAGGATTCTAGAGAGGCAGCGTGGGAATTCCTTAAATCTGTGCCGCTCCCAGGATGGACCTGGCTGCTGCATGCAGGCAACAGGCTGCTTTGCCCCTTTCGTAACGGGTACCAGGAGGTCACAGGCCTTCCCAGTCAAATATAACTTGAGTGTGTAAAGACCGAGCTGTGTGGTGGTTTGAGTGTTGGACTCGGATCTGGGAGGGCCGTGTTTGAACCCCCACACTGCCACAGAAGGATGCCGGTGCGGGGTCTTGGGCCATGGAACACACTCTCAGCCTGGTCTACCTTACAGGGTTGTTGTTGTGAGAATAAAATGGAGGCGTGTCCAAATGCTTTGTGTCCCCATTCAGGAGAAAGGAGGGAGATAGAGGAAGTCAATAAATTTAACATTAAATCCAGCTCTGTGCTTGATCAATTGATGATGAGCCGCAGATCTTCCCTGTCCAGAGGCTGTTGGTCTTGGAGCAGCATTGGGGGTGGGGTGGGGGCCCTCTGTGCTGGGCTCACCCGTTCCCCCGGGTGATGAATGAGGATTTGAGCTACCTCCGCAAACCTCTGTCCAAGAGGTGATGTTTCTGTCTGGCTGCTAAATTCAGCCATGGGAGAGCCAGACCCAAACGCCTGTCCTGCCAGGGAGCTGAAGGGAGAGCTCTGGCCGCCCTGGGCACTCTCTTTGGCTCCAGGGTGTGTGTGTGTGTGTGTTGGGAGGATTCAAGGGGAGAGCGCTGCCTTTGGGGCTGTGCTGGGAAGGAAACTGAGGACTGGGAGAAGAGCTGCCCTCTCGCGCACGTTGCCTTCCAGGGCAGTTCCTGACGCTGGAAGAGGTGCAAGCGTTGGTCAAGCCATCCTCCCTGGCGCTGGACACCGTTCACAAGTGGCTGGAGGCTTACGGCATCCAAGACTGCCAGACGGTGCACACCGGGGATTTCTTGCAGTGCCTGATGCCAGCAAAGTGAGTCGGGCAGGCTGGGTGGGGGAGGGTGGTGGGAATAGCAAAGAGGTGGGAATGGCAAATGATCCTGGTGCCGCTTCTCTCTGCAGTGTGGCTGAGCAGCTCCTCTTGGGCGCCCAGTTCCACCGCTACAGGAATGGCGAGCGCAGTGCTGTGAGGTCTCCTTTCCCGTACACCTTGCAGAAGGAGCTGGCGGAGCACGTGGAGTTCGGTACGGAGGGGCTGGGCAAGAGGGAGGGGCTGCGGGAGACCCCCTAGCCCTGCCCTTTCACCCAGTTCCCCCCAGCCTGGATGGAGGATAGTTCGGGAGGTCTGCGTCCCTCTCTTGGGAATGCTCCCAGGGGAGGGGAGGGGCCTGCTGGAGCCCCTTGCCGGCGGAGGCGTTTGCCGGCCGGTCTGAGCTCTTGGCTGCAGCAAGGCTGGTGTGGGAGGCCCGGTGTCCGAAGTGCGTCTTTGTCTGCCCCAATTCCCAGTGGGGGGCCTCCACCGGTTTCCAGCGGACAGGAAGGCAGTCGTTCGGGGCTGGGGCACGGAGAAGGTGCTGCCCTGGCCGGCGGTGCGGTCCTCCTTCCACCTGGGCGTGACGCCGGCTGTGATCCGCAAACGCTACAATCTGACCGAGGGCGATGTGGGGGCAGCAGCCAACAACAGCCAAGCTTGTGCCCAGGTAACAACAGCCCCTTTTTACTGCTTCAGGAGGTTTTTTTCTCTGTTTTTCTCGAAGTAGCCAGGAGCGACTGAGGCAGCAGCTGTCAGAGGCTTCCGAAAGGTCTCCCGTGGCAGCTCCTCGGAACCGCACAGTTGAAAAGGGCGAAGCCGGCAGCCCTTAGAGCAGTTGGAGCAGGAGCCGCAGCAGAGCAGTTTCCTGTGCGGCACAACTCTCCCCCCCCACCACTTTCAAAGTTTGGATGGCCAGTGACCGGCAGAGTCCAAACAGCCGGGGCTGTGTGTGTGTGTGTGTGTGGGAGGGGGTAGGGCTTCAGTGTTTCTAGAAATTGGGAAGAGACTGGGAAGGGCTGCCTCATTAAACTCCAGTGGCCACACGGCACAGCCCTTATCATTGGGTTTAAATTACGGGTGGAAAGGGACCAGCTGGGTATTAGGAAACATTTTTTTATCGTGAGAGTAGTTCAACAGTGGGAGATGGTGAGCTCCCCACCCCCCATGGAAGTCTTCAAGCAGCGGCTGGACGAACACTTGCTGGGGATGTTCTAGGCTGATCCTGCATGGGTCAGGGGGTTGGACCAGGATGGCCTGTCTGGCCCCTTCCAACTCAGTGATTCTATGACTGCACAGATTTACACAACACCGAGAGGTGCTGACGGGCCACCACCTGAGCCTCTCAGCCCTGGGCGGTTTGAACCTGGGTCTCCCCAGCCATAGTCCAGCCCTCCAGCCGCCACACAGCACAAGTTTTGTCTGCCTGTTAAATCGCCTGGGAGAGGAAGGAGAACTGTGTGGAGCCCCAGAAGTGAAAGGCCAGGGGGTGGAGCAGCGTGTCTCCAGCCCTCCGGGAAAGAGTGGCCAAGCCCTCGAGCCCTGCCTTGGCTAGGTGATCCTGAATGCTGCCGGGGCTGATGCAGCCAGGACATTCCTTGCTCAGTTGGATGCACCTGGTTTAGCCTGCCTTGCAGGATTATGTGCGAGGGTGGATGCGATCAGAACGGTGGCGCCCTTGTAGATGAGGGCAGTTCCTGAAGTGTCACGTTCTGCCTCAGGTCAGGAGGTCTCCAGCCACGCCTGTGGGTGGCAGCGCTGGGAGCCGCCTTGTCCCCGGGAACACTCACACGGCTCTTCTTCCCCCCTCCAGTTCCTCGAGCAATACTTCCACCAGGCTGACCTGGCCGAATTCATGAGTCTCTTTGGGGGAGGCTTCCCGCACCGCTCCAGCGTCGATCAGGTTGTTGGGCGCCAGGGGCAAGGCAAGGCTGGCCTGGAAGCCAGTCTGGACGTGGAGTATCTCATGAGCACAGGAGCCAACATCTCTACCTGGGTCTTCAGCAATGCAGGTAGCTGTACTCGATGTTTCTTTTGTTCTTAGTTTCAACAGTTAAGAAAACAGGGTGTTAGTACGAAAACGGAACAAATTCATCATCTAAGCCACCTTAAACCGTTGGGAAAGGTGGGATATAAATGTTTTAATAAATAAATACATGTCCTATAATGAAAAAAATCCATGCTTTCTTTTTCCTTCTGGTCTTCTGTTGTTGCCGTCCTACCTTTCTCTGGCTCAACCAGGTTCGCTTTTGCCAGACAGCCGGCATTTTCCTCATCAGGGCATCAGTTGTGTTCCTTTTGGGGAGTGGGGAGAGAGAGGGGTCTGGGCTTTCTAGATTGACTGCAAGCTGTAGCCACTAGGATTACACTCCTGAAGGATATGGGGTGGGATTTTGACTTCCTCTCTCCCACGCAGTTTGTCAGCCCTTGCTTGCCTGCGGCTCTCTGACCCTTATCCACCGTCCAAGTAAATCTTCCTCAGGGTTCTCCTGCTTCTGCCTGCCCAGCTGCCTTCCCCTCCTTGTGCCACCGAGTGCCCTTGCCGTGCCAGTCTGCCTCTTCCTTGTGCTGTTTTTCAAGCTACGTGGCTGTGGTGCCGAACTCCCTCGCTGCGCGCTGCCGTCCGTCTCTGCGTGTCTGGAATCTTTCCTATCAGTTCTCCCACAGACTTCCTTTCCCTCAACAATTTGGGACTCTTTGATTCTGTATGTCTGGAATTTGGCAGTGTGGCTGTCCTAGGGGAGTACTGCAGTTTACACAAATTCTGTCCAATTTGGATGGGAAACCATGAAGATACTAATCCTAGAAAAGGGGTTGGCATCTTCGAATGGGGAATAACAAAACAGAATTATGAAAACAAAACCATAATGAAAGAAACAGTAACAAAACCATACAAAACAACCCAGTAACCAAACCACCCCTTTTGGAAGTCGTCACAAAAATGGAAGAAGCAAAACAAACCCCCCTGCACCAGCCTTGTGGTTACTGGGACAGGAATCTATTTTCTTCCTGTCAGCTTTCTTCACTGTCCAGCTTTCACACCCATACATAGTAATAGGGAATACGATGGCATGAATTAATCTAGTCTTGGTGGCCAGTGACACATCCTGACACTTCAAAATCTTTTCTAGCTCCTTCATGGCTGCCCTTCCCAGTCTAAAATCTCCTTCTGATTTCTTGGCTGCAGTCTCCCTTTGGGTTGATGGTGGAGCCAAGGAATAGAAAGTCTTGAACAATTTCAATTTCCTCATTGTCAAGCTTAAAGTTGTGTAATTCTTCTGTAGTCATTACTTTTGTATTTTACTGTATTTTAGGTGGTAGCAAAAACTGTTGTCTTCACGCAGACTTAATGGAAGGGTTTGATTTTAAAAAAAGTTATTTTCATGGTGTGATCTTAGCCTGAGGGCTTTCTTATGAACACTGTTTTAGGTGACTGAATATTGTTTTTATACCCTTCAGGGGCTCTTTGCTTATTTTGTTGGGTTAATATTGATAATTTTATGCATTCTCATTGTATTATTTTGTGTTTATTTATTGATTGTTTATTAAAATATCTATTCCTAGTGATTCAAGATGGCTTACAAAATTACAAATGGTGCAATTGAAAAAATTCAATATAAACCCCAAACAACCCCCTACGTAATACCTTCAGTCTATACTCCATGAAATGTGCTAGCGAATAAAATGTGCCTCCTAAGGAACTTTCTAAACACAGTGGGCCCCCCCCCCCACACACACACACCTCAGGGAGCCTGTCCCTCAGAGGGGGAGCTACAACAGAAAAGCCCTGTGTGCCCCAGTCGATGCCAGACGGCCCACCTCTGACAGGGGAACTGCCTGGAGGTGGCAGAGGAGGGCAGCCGTTTTGGGGACCCAGGGACCTTTGAGAGGAGGCGGCCTTGTAGGGACCTGGGCCCCAGGCCGGAAAGGGCTTGAAAGGACCTAAGCAGCACTTTGCATTGGGCTTGGAGACGGGCTGGCTGCCAGTGGAGCTGTTTGAAGGTGGCGCGGTGTCTCAAACAGGCCCGGTCTCTGGAGAGGTGGCGGAGACCCTTCCTAAATAAAAGCCAAGGCCGCAACTGGAGTTGTGGTGATTGTGTGTGTCGTATTAGGCTTTTCTGCGGTTGTATTAACTTGCTTGTAAGCTGCCCTGGGAATCTTTGAGGGTGGGGGAGACCCAGGGCAGCAGTGAAGGGGCTGGGTGGGGGCCTGTCCCTGGCTGGGGAGGGCCCCAGCTGAGCCGCCCCTCCTCCTCTTCCTCCTCTGCTGCAGGGAGGCACGAGAGCCAGGAGCCCTTCCTGGACTGGCTGCTGGTGCTGAGCAACACCTCCACCTTGCCCTGGGTGCACACGGTCAGCTACGGCGACGATGAGGACAGCCTGTCGCGGGCCTACATGGCGCGCGTCAACGTGGAGTTCATGAAGGCGGCCGCCCGGGGGATCAGCATCCTCTTCGCCTCAGGTACTTGCCTGACGGGTCCTGCAGGGGCCGATGCCAACAGCACCCTCTGCCAGGGACGCTTTGTGCAAGGACTGTGCGTGCCTGTGCAGCCCGGCAGCCCTGCCAACCCCAACCCCCCGTCTTTTTCCTTGTCGAATCAAGTCTGTGAGTCAGGAGCAGGGGCCAGGGGTGCTGCCCCCTCCCCCCTTCTGGCATTTGCCCCCTCCCCGGGCAAGCCCAGTCCAGGCCTTGGCACAGCCGCACTTCCCACTGGTGCTTATGTGCAGAGACTTCTGGGGGTTTATGTGTGTGTGCAGGTGTGTGGGGGGTTACTTTCCCTTCCCAGCCTTTGCTGCTGGGCTCCCTCAGGGTTTGATCTCAGGCTCTGGCTGAGGGGGGGGGGGCTGTCGGTGCTGCTCTCACAAGTTTCTCAATTTGATGCACAGTTTTGTTGAAACTGGTGTTTGAGGCTTAAAGGGCTACTTGGCTACTTCTGGGTTTGTTTGTTTTTAAAAAGAAGTAACTGAGAAATGTAATGGGGCAGCCATGCTTGCGAAATGCGCGGCCGGGTGCCACTGAACCTGCTTTGCTGTGTCCAGGTGACTCCGGGGCAGGTTGCCGGAAGGTCTCCGGGGGGAAGCACGTGTTCCGGCCCAGTTTCCCAGCCTCCAGGTAAGGGGTGGCAGTGTGCCACACGCCCTCTGTGCTCCTGCGGTGGGGAAGGCCTCTGGAGAGGGAGCATCGATGCTTTCTGAACCAGTGAAGACCACCAGCGGCCTTGGAAGTGACTCCCAGAAGCACTCGCAAGTCTTTCTCCAGCAGGCCTTTTCTGCTCCAGAGCCCTTCCTGGGAGGGGGTTGGGGGGTGGTGTCTCTGCACTCCATAGAGTCCGAGTGCCCAGGTTCCGCAGCAGATGCCACCAAGAACAGAATGCCTTTCGGACCTATGCCTAAGTGGGGATCTTTTATTCCCAGAAGCACCCGAGTTGTGGGGGGCTCTCATGGAGTTTGCCCCCCCCTCCCGGCTGTGTGTATATGGGCCTCAGTCATCTGCGAGGGGGACGCATTCTTCCTTTGGAGCCACTGGAGGGGGAGGGGGCGGCAAATTCCCCAGTCCGCGAGCAGAAGGGGGCTCTGTGTGTGCGGATCCCACCTCCAGAGAAAGGTGTGTCTTCCTTTGTGCCATCAAGTCACAGCTGACTTGCTGCGAGCCCTGCGGTGGTTTTCAAGGCCAGCAACATTTAGAGGTGGTTTGCCCTTTGCCTGCCTCTGCGTAGCGACCCTGGCCTTCCTTGGGGGGTCTCCCATCCAAGGACTAACCAGGGTGGACCCTGCTTAGCTTCTGAGCTCTGACAAGATCCGGTTAGCCTTTGGGCCATCCAGGTCAGGGCGTATTTTACTAAGGAATAAATCTCCCCGTGAAGGATCTCAGGCACTGGGGAAGACCTTTCTCTGCCTGAGGCCTTGGAGAAGAGCCGCTGTCGGGTAGGGTGAGACCAGGTGAGCCTGGGGCCGGACTCACTCAGAGGCTGCTTCCCGTGTCCACAGCCCTTATGTGACAACCGTGGGTGGGACGGCCTTTGAGCATCCCTTCCTGGTGAGTGCAGAAGTGGTCGACTATATCAGTGGAGGTGGCTTCAGCAACATCTTCCCCATGCCGAGTTACCAGGTGCGTTCCTTCCTTCCTTCCTTCCTTCCTTCCTTCCTTCCTTCCTTCCTTCCTTCCTTCCTTCCTTCCTTCCTTCCTTCCTTCCTTCCTTCCTTCCTTCCTTCCTTCCTTCCTTCCGCCAGGGCCCTTCCCCCTGAGAGCTGTAGCGCTCAGGGCCCCAAGGCCTTCTGCTGGATGCTCGCAAAAAGATTTTTAAAGGGCAGGCAGGTCTCCTGGGCTCCGACGGAGCGGTGCCGAAGAGACCTGCGATGGGTGGGTGAGCATGCCCTGAGCAAGAGTGATGACCCCCCCACGAGGCACCCTCCAGCCTCTTGACAGGACAGGCACATCCGGCAGGTGTTTTTTCCCTCCTGCTATGCAGACGGCTGCTGTGAAAGAGTTCCTGAGCGCCGCCCCCAAGCTGCCTCCCACCTCCTACTACAACAGCAGTGGGCGAGCCTACCCGGACCTGGCGGCCCTTTCGGACAACTACTGGGTGGTGACCAACCGCATCCCCGTGCCCTGGATATCCGGCACCTCGGTGAGAGGGAGAGGGCGTGCCTGGTGTCCCCACCTCTTCACCCCTCGGCCCCAGCTCCTCGCGGAGGACTGTCGCAGGCAACCGGGCCTCACTCTGCCCCTCTCTTGTGGCAGGCCTCGACTCCCGTGGTGGGGGGCGTCATCGCCCTGATCAATGACCGGCGGCTTCAGCGAGGGCGGCCCCCCTTGGGCTTCCTGAACCCTGCGCTCTACCGGCTCCGGAGGCAAGGGGCTTCCTCTGCCTTCTACGATGTGAGTGTGTGTGTGTGTGGGGGGGGGGGCGAGAGGGACTGGGGGAGAGAAGGCCCCTGTCAGGACGAGGCTGGGCAGCGGCACACGATACGGCGGTGGGACAGGTGGATGCATGGCTTTGATGGCTGTGGCAGGGCCAGTGTCTCCGAGATGCCTTTCCTAGTTGTTTCCACAGTGACCCTGGATGGGGCGGGGTCTAAGACTCCTAGCCTACTGAGGAAAGGGGTTCATTTCTTTGTATTCCATGGGCTAGACCTGTGGGAGGAAGGAGACGTCCACCTGGAAAGTTTTTCAGTCACCATCCCTCCCCCTCTGCCTCTCAGGTGACTCAAGGGTGCCACCTGTCGTGCCTGGATGCCACCGTGGAGGGCCAGGGGTTCTGCGCTGCCCCCTCCTGGGACCCTGTGACAGGTTGGGGGACGCCCAACTTCCCAGAGCTGCTGCGTGCCCTGATGGGTCAGTGACTTCTTCCGTGTGGGGAGGAAGGTCCTTTCCGGCTCCATCCATGAAGCTCTTCGACATCTTTCGCACACGAGCCACTCCTGGTGTGGCATGGATCTCTCTTGGAGGAAGGGCTTGGGGTGGGGGGTTGGGCCAATTTCTGCATCCGCTTGGGAATGGGGAGGGGGGCTACCCTTGGGTGGGTTCTATGGCAGGTCGTCATTCTGCTGCCTGTGGGTGAGCAGAATACTCTCCAACTTGGTCCCCAGTCATGAAAACAAATGGCCTCGTGCCTCCAGAGGGAGGTTTGCACCCGTCACTTTTGCTCTCCTTTTGGCCACCCGCCCCTGAGGCAAGGAAATTGGGCTGCAGTCGGTGGGGCAAAATGTATATTAAATCAAGAGTTTCCATCTAGACATTAGGAGGAATTTTCTGACAGTCAGAGCGGTTCCTCAGTGGAACAGGCTTCCTCGGGGGTTGGTGACCTCTCCTTCCCTGCAGGTTTTTAAGCAGAGGCTAGATGGCCATCTGTCAGCCATGCTGATTCTATAGCCTTAGGCAGATGATGATAGGGGGGGCACCTTGGCCATCTTCTGGGCATGGAGTAGGGGTCACTGGGATTGTGGGGGGGGAGGTACTTGTGAAGTTCCTGCATTGTGCAGGGGGTTGGACTTGATGACCCTGGTGGACCCTTCCAACTCTTATGATTCTGTGGTTGGCAGGGTGGAGGACCCCCCCCCCCAGTTGGCCAGGACTTATCCTTGGAGGGGCCTTTTGCAGAAACGGCCGCCTCTCCAGCAAGTTCTTGGTTCCCTTCCTTGGAAGTTCTGCCTCTTGACTGAAGAATCTCTTGACTGAAGGGCAGTTGTGTGCCCCGATGTGAGTGTGGTGGTGGTGGTGGTGGAGGGGGCCCCCTTGTGAATGGGGGTCTTTATCCCTTGATGGCTGCCGTATCTTCCGGAGGTACTGCCAGGCAGCTGTGGGGTGGCTGCTATGAGCACGCACACACGCATACGCTCCCCTCCCCCCCCGGGGCTTTATGGGAAGCTGGAATAGCCAGCCGGAGAGTGCGGCCCTCTCTCGCCTTGGGACAGTCCCCTGCCCCGTTCTGTTGTCTGTGACTTCTTCCTCCGGTGAGGGGGTGTGTGGATTTCCAGGATCGAGGCGAGGAGGTGGAATGGGAGCCAGAAGTCTGGCTTTGCACCCAACCTACCTGGGTCCAAGAAGTGTGTTTCCTTCCACCACTAACTGCTCCCCAAGCTTACAGGGAAAATATTACACAGGCTGTGAGTTTGCAACAGACCGTCTCTTTAGAGAGCATCTCCTTGATGTGAGAAATTAATTTTCTTGGTTTACATGGAGTTCACTTTGATTTTATGCACTGAGCTCTGATTTCCCTCAAACTATTATTTTTGGACACTATTTTAAAAAATCTGATTTCTAGGATGCCAAGTTGATGGGGGATGTGTTTCCTGGCAGGGCGTTTATGGCATCCCTCTGCCACCATGAACACAGGAGAGGGATTACAGAGCAGCTTTCCTTTATCTCTGTGTCGCTTCATCCCTACACACCCCACTTTCTTTCTGGCCCTGTTCACATGTCACAGTATTCCCTGCAGGAATGAATGGGCACACTTCTGAACCCTGGACATGGCTTGTTTATGCATCCACGGCAACTTGTGGACGGCGCTTCTGTCCACATCCCCCCACGTTTGCTCTGTCTCTCTTGCTCACCCCACTCCGTCTTCCTTGCCCTTTCTCTCCCCGCCCCTCCCAGCTCTCCCGTCATGTGGGTCTTTCTGCAGCTGGGCTGCTCGGTGTGTGTGTGGGGGGGGCAGCAGGCTTGGAGCAAACAGCCCACCCTGGACACTTGTGCTCCAAATCTCTTACCACTGAGTCCTGCTAATTGCGGGGAGGGTGACTTGCTCTCCCTTCCACCACCACCCCAACAGCAGGCTCCTAATGTCAGTGAGAGAATTGGAAAGTTCAGTTACATGGAGACATAGCTGTGTCTCTTTAAGTGACGCCCAGGGCAGTAACAGACTTGTTTGTAAAGCGTTTTAAGACAGACTCCCCTGGAAAGGACATGGGGAGATGACCCCAGAATCATGGGGTGCTCAAGGCAAGAGATGAGTAGAGGTTGGTCTGCCATTGCCTGCCTCTGGACAGCAACTGCCATCTTCCTGGGTGGTCTCCCAGCCAAGTACTGGCCATGGCTGCCCCTGCTCAGCTTTCAAGCTCTGATGAGTTTGGGCTAAACTATTCAGGCTATCAAGGGATTAAAATTCCCTGAAAATAATAGAAACCATGTCTGTAGCTTTATGAAAGTAATGGCGAGTGTAACTCAGGGTGGGAGAGAATGTGATTTTCCAGTTTTGCTCAGACAGGCCACCCAGCGAAATCCTGCGTGTGTGTCTGCATATTTTCTTCCTTTAATAAACCTGTATAATTTGAGTTAGAGGTCTGATTTCTGTTTCCTTCTAGCCATGGTTTCAAATCCCATTCTCCCAAGGGAAAAGGAAGGGGAGGGGGCAACAGAGCCTGTCCTCCCCAAGGTGCAATAGCTCATTCTTGGGGCAACCAGTCCAGAGCAGGGGGGGGGGCAGAGACAGAAAGCCAGGGTCCCAATCCTCCAACTTGCAACTCTAAAAACTGATTGGGTGATAACTCAGTAAATAACTGAGTGAGGAGGTGAAGGGTGTGGCCAGAGACTCAAGGCGTAAAGCTTCTGAACTCCAGATGTGGAAGGAAACCTTGTCCTGGGAGGCTGTTTCTCAATAGATGGCCAAGTGTTGCCACCCCAGTGCTGGGAAACCCTGGGAGAAGGTGAGGGGTGGAGTCATGACGAATTGTAATGCCTTTACTCTGGTACGGCCACCCCCGGAATAAAGTATACGTTAGTCTTGTGCCTGAGAGTTTGTTTCATTTCTTTCTTTTTTTGTTGTTAATTCCAAAAGGGACTTGTTAACAGGTTGTTTTGTTATTGCTCTCTTTCGTTATTTTATTTTCATAATTCTGTTTTGTGATCTCCCATTGGTTTCAGTGGAAGACACGCCCCTCTCCTAGGGTCTGTACCACCATATTGGACAGAACCAGTGGGGACTCCAGTACTCCCTGAGGACATCCACACTGCCAAATTTCAGACATAGACTCAAAGAGTCCCAAATGTTGAGGGAAAGGAAAGCACCATGTTCAACACCAGTCAGGGGAAGAATTGATGGGAAAGAAGAAGAAGAGTTGGTTTTTCTCCACCATTTAAGGGAGAATCAAACCGGCTTACAATCACCTTCCCTCTCCCTCCCTACAACAGACACCCTGTGAGGTAGGTGGGGCTGAGAGAGTGTGACTAGCCCAGGGTCACCTAGCTGGCTTCATATGCAGGAGTGGGGGAACAAACCTAGTTCACCAGATTAGCCTCCACCGCTCGTGGAGGAGTGAGGAATCAAACCCGGTTCTCCAGATCAGAGTCCACCGCTCCAAACCACCGCTCTTAACCACTACGCCATGCTGGCTTTCCAAACGCACAGGAACAGACAGCAGCGTGTGGCGAGGGAATTTGGCACTGCAGCCCCATAGTTTGAAAAACAGTCGTGTGAGGAAGAGGCAGATTGGCATGAACACATGAAGCTGCCTTATACTGAATCAGACCCCCCCTGGGTCCCTCAAATTCAGTATTGCAAAAGGGTGGGGACAGAACGGAGCGGGTGCAGAGGAGAGCGACGAGGATGATCAGGGGCCTCAGAGGATGGGGCACCCAATCATGGGTATACGTTATGGACAGAAAAGTACCAGCTGGAAATTAGGGAGATTTGCTCAGAGGGGATAGGTTTGGAGAGCAGCAAGCCAGCAGGAGAATGAAGCCTGCAAAGGGGGGAGGGGGGTGGGCAGAGCAGGAGAACAGGGCATCGGGAGGAGAGAGGAAGGCGAAGTCCCACCCGGGAGCCTTCAGGATTGCAATACCTCGTGTGTGTGTGTGTAGTTAGAAGCTGGATTTAGACCCCACTTTTCGCTACCTTTAAAGTCTCAAAGCGGCTTACAATCGCCTTCCCCTCCCGACAACAGACAGCTTGTGAGGTAGGAGGGTTCGGAGAGAACTGTGACTGGCCCAAGGTCAACCCAGCAGGCTCTGTGGGGGGGAGGAGGAGGAGTGGGGCATCGAACCCGGTTCTCCAGATTAGAGTCTGTCGCGCTTCTGCACGTGCCGCCTAAGGCCCTTTCCCTTTGCTTTCAGTGCGCCTTGAAGCTGGACTTTACTGTGCGGAACGGCAAAAGCAGCTTGCAAACGGTCGTGGAAGTGCATTATTCGGCATGTGCGGAAGCGCGAGAAAGGCCGCCCCCCTCGCCCCCCTCTCCCCCTGCGCGCAGGCTTCGACGGGGGGGCGCCCGAGGGTCGTGGGGGGGGGCTGTCGCGGTGGGGGGTAGGGCAGAAATTTCCTTTCTACCCGCCCTCCCCCATCAAGGCCCGGGGGGGGCGCCTTACAGCCTAGCCCCACACGCGCACACCGGCCCCCTCTCTCCGCCCCCGCCAAATGTCCAGGAGGATCCCCGCCGGGAGGTTGGCACCTGAGCGCTCCCCGGCCCATTTCGGCTCCCGTAGCGCAGGGAGCCGGAAGTGACGGCGCTTCCGGCCGCCTGCCGAGGGCGCTTCCGGGCTGAGCGGCGCATGCGCCCCGGAGTGGGCCGCCCGCCTGCCCGCCCGCCCGCCCGCCCGCCTGCCGCCATGAGCGCCGTCGGCGGGAGCGCCCCGGAGGCCGAGCCCCCCCACGCCGGGGGCCCCCCCGCGCCCGCCAGCGCCGCCGCCCCCCCCGCCCCACTGCCGCCGGGCCCCCCCACGGCCGCCCCACTGCCGCCGCCGCCGCCCCCCACGCACGCCCACGCCGCCGGGGAAGGAGCCAAGGGGAGCCCCGGCGTGGCGGCGGCGGCAGGAGGAGCCGGTGAGCGGGGGGGGGGGAAGGGAGCCGGGGGGGAGGCGGGCGGCTGACCCTCCCCCCTCCCGCTGCGCCCCCGGCGGCTGACGGTGTGCGTGTCGTCCGTCCCCCTCCCCCCCTTCCCCCTCCCCCGCAGGTGCCGCCGCCGCCGCCGCGCTGCCCGCCGAGGCCCCGGCCGTCTCCAACGGGGTGTTCGTGCCGCCCGGAGGGGCCCCCAACGGGGACGCCAAGCCCGCCGCCCCCGCCGCCCCCCCCTCGCCCGCCGCCTCCTCCTCCAGCGCCCCCCTCGTCGACTTCCTCCTCCAGCTGGAGGACTACACGCCCACGGTGCGCGCGCACGCCCCCCGTGGGGTGGGGTGGGGGGTGCGGGGTGGGGTGGGGGGGTCGTGCCTCTCCACTCACCTCCTCCCCTTTGCAGATCCCCGACGCCGTCACCGGGTACTACCTGAACCGGGCAGGCTTTGAAGCGTCGGACCCCCGCATGTAAGTTGGAGTGGGGGGGGGGAGGGGAGCAGAGGGCAGATGGGGAGGGGGTGGGCCGGGCCGAGCCCCCAAGCGGGCCCTGCAGATGCCGGCACGGAGCCCCCGCACCCAGTCGGGTCTCCTCACAGGTCATTGTCTGGACCTCCCCTTGCCCCAGCTGGCGGTCAGCTGGGAGCATCGCCTGACCCCCTTCCCTCTGCTCCACTCTTGCTCCACATGGCTCACGCTGGACTCAGAGCCTCGGGAGAGCCCAGCTGGGTCAGGCCCCGGAGGGTCCCTCCAGCCCAGCACCCCGTCTCCTGGCTCCCGAGGGCCAGCAGCAGGGCACAGAGGCCGAGACCCCTCCCCCCGCCCCGAGATTCACAGGTTTCCTGTCTCTGAAGGTGGAGGTTCCCCTCCGCCGCCGTAGCTGGTAGCCGCTGATGGACCTCTCGCCTCTAGGAATGTCTCAATATCTAGCCCCCTCTGAAAGCCGCCTGTGCCTGCGGCCGTCACCCCACCCTCTGGCAGGTGAATTCCATATTTTCATCACACATTGAATAAAGAATTTGTGTGTGTGTGGGGGGGTTAAAATAGGGCGCTTGCCTGAAGCAACAGGGGTTTCCATGTGTCAGGAAGGGTCACGCAGTCCTCTGCCTCCCTCCCTCTGTATTCTTTTTCAAGAGACCTCGAGGCTCCCTCCTGCCCCCCCCCTCAAACCCCCTCGCTGAACTCCCCTGCTTCATCCCCCTCTGGAAAAGCAGGGCAGGTGGCAAAAGCGCCAGGGAGACCCCCGTGACCCTCCTGGGAACTCTGATTTACTGCCGTGAGGTTTCCCCCCTGCAGCATCCGCCTGATCTCCTTGGCGGCACAGAAGTTCATCTCTGACATTGCCAACGATGCTCTGCAGCACTGTAAGATGAAGGGGACAGCCTCCGGGAGCTCCCGCAACAAGGCCAAGGTATGGTGCTGCTCAAGAGGAGGGCCGCCTTCCCAAGCGCCTTCTGTGGTCTCTGCCCCGTGTGCCCGCTGGCCCCGGATCTCGACCATATTGACTTTGCCATGCTTATCCATGCTACTTTAGTCTTGAGGCTTGATTGTTGTAATATTTGATATGTGGGATTGCCCTTGAAAACTGTTCGCAAACCTCAGCTGGTGCATAATGTCACTGCTAGATGATTGACTAGCATAGGCCAGAAGGAGCCTGTTGCTCCTGTGCTTGGGTGGCTTCACAGGCTTCCCGTCGTATCCAGGCACAATTCAAGGTGCTGGGCGTTACTCGTCAAGTTCTTTAAAAGTAGGTGTGGGACCCACATATCTAACAGGGCCTCTTTCCCCCCAGGTGATCCTGTGATCCAGCTAAGGTTAGCGAGGGTGGGGCATTTCTGACAGCCTCCTCTGTTTGTGAGGGCTGCTCGTGCACAGTCTGTGGTCAGTGGCTGGGCTCCCTCTTAGGCAGGCCCTGCCAGGTAGGGGAGAGAAAGCTCCGGCGCCTGCTCTCTCCCATAAAAGGCACAAAGTGGAATTGTTTCAGCGCAACTTTGGCAGAAGCAACAAACATCACTTGACTGGCAGCTGGTGCTGCCAAATGTCGCTAGAGTTGTGGTTTTGACTCGATGCGCTTCTGCTGTTTTAATTAATGGTTTTGACTGCCTGCTTCTGTTTGATAAGCTGCCTTGGGCGTTGTGTGGTGCACAAATGTGAAGTTAAGTAAGAGCCTCTTGCCTTGTTAGCCAGGGGCCTACTTTTCAGGCTTCCCACAGGGGGCAGAATGGGGTGGGGAGGGAGGAAAGTTGGTGCCGCGGCACTTCCCTGAACTCTCCCCCACTCCCTCTCGCAGGACAAGAAGTACACGCTGACCATGGAGGACCTGGCCCCTGCGCTGGCCGAGTATGGCGTCAACGTCAAGAAGCCCCACTACTTCACTTAGGCCCCGTTTGGCAATGGCATCTTCCGGACTCCTGGCCCTTGCCAGTCCCCCCTTCTCCCCCCCCCCGCCCCCCGCAGACATTGTGGTGCTGGTTGCCATGCTATTAAAGTGCTTTCTGGGGCCTGCGTAGATCCCTGCCCACTGCTAAAAGTGAGTGGACCTTGGCAAGAAAATAGGACAGCCTGGGCCAGGATGCGTAGATTGTTGTGCCCCCCCTCGGACCCTTAAAATCCCCCAGACTGCTGGCAACAAGTTTGTTTGAGTAACCCTAGACTTTTGACCCTATGAACCACAGAGGCTTACCTGCCTGGGGCCTCTGCCATCGCCTTCTATGAAACTTTGCTGGCTGCTCAGAGAGAAAGTGGTGCTGCTCTGTGCCTCTTTGGCAAGCATTTTTTGTGTAGCCGTGTGCCGGTTTCCAGCGGACGGAGCCTGGGATCGCCACCTGCTCGTTTGCAGAGGAAGATCCGCCGAGGGAGCGTTGCTGCGCTCAGTGTTTTGTGTTCTTCCAGCGGCCTGCAGGAAGCTCTCCAGATGCCTCGCTTGGGAGCGTTTAAGTGGCCACTTGATGTCTTTTGCTGTGTGTGGATGTGATGCGATAAAAGGGGGGCACCCGTTTCTGAAGTAGTGGGCTGTGGAGTGAATTGACTTTGCCTGAGACCACCACCTCCATCCACCACAGCGCACCTTTGACCTTGCTCCTGAAACGGGGGATCCCTGCTAGCTGTGTCCTTCCGGCTTCCTTTCCGAACTGGAGAGGACTGGAACAGGGAAGCGGGGCCCCACCCCCTCATGTTTCCCCACACCAGGAGGAGGAGGGGGGAAGAAAGGGGGCCGTTGCTAAAAAACAAACAAACCAGGGAGCACCTGTCATTAAGAACCAAACTGCCTAAAACCCGGCAAGTGCTCAAGCCCGCTAAAGGGCTTCAGGGAGCCAGTCAAGAGGGGCAGGGGCCTGGTTTGGAACTGGCCCTAAGAAACAGGATCCCCCCCTTTCAGCTATCTCAATATGCTTTGAAAAGGGGAACTTGGAGAGTTACAGGGACAGCAGGGACAGCAGGTCGCTCCAGATCTCTACCTCCAGATTGCTGGTGGATGGGGTGGAATTCCCCCTCCCCCAAAAGGCTCTGCCCTGGAAATATTTATTAGTCACCAAGGCTGATGTGCTGACTAGAAGCCCCTTGGTTGTACGGGATCATACATGCAAGGCTGGATCTGAGCGCTTCTCCCACCCCCACCCCCCCTGATGTGGCCTGTTCTCCTGCAGTCTCCCAGGAAGGTCTCTCAAAAGCAACCCGGCCCTCAAGATTCCCCCTCCCCTTGCTCTGCTGTAGCGCTCACTGCGCTACCACTGAAGGGAGGGCATGCAAACCCACCCACCCATTGCTTCGTTTAAGCGGTAGCTTCTAGGGCTCCTTCCAAGTCACCCACTGTGGCTTTCCTGCGCACCCACCCAGCAAGGGAAGCAACCAGTGGGGTGGCCTTTAATAACAACTGTTTATTTCAAGGCCCTGGGCGTGGCCACAGGGCTGCATAGAAAAGGTAAAAACCGAGTCATGGGCAGGCAGGTGGCGGCAGACAGCGGAGTGTGAGCGTGCCTTACTGAGGAGGAGCATGTCGAAGCAGCAAGAGTCTGGTTACACACAATGGAAAGACGAGGCGGCATACAGCAGGCGTGCCCCCCCCCCAGCTCCTGCGGGTGGGGGGGCAAGGCGGTGGCTCCAGCTGTACCGTATTGTCTCAGGGCAAGGAAAGGCGCTCTGGCAGCGGCAGCACCTCCCAAAGGCACTTGGGCGGGGCAGGGGGCAAGCACTGGGAAGGGATGGGGAAGGCCCTCCCCCCCTTACTTCTCCTGCATCTTCTCAAGGATAGGGACAATCATGTCGAATTTGGGGCGCTTCGCTGGGTCCTCGTTCATGCAGATCTTCATCAGCTTGCAAATGTGGGGGGAGATCCCCGGAGGGATGGTGGGCCGCAGCCCCTCCAGGGCCACCTAGGAAGACCCAAGAGGAAGCATAAAGTTCCACAGCCCCGCTCAGGCTGGCCCTGAGTGGGCGAGCAGCCCCCCCACCGGCACCCTCCTCACCTTCATGCCAATCTCCATGTTGGAGAGATCGGCAAACGGCACCTCCCGCGTCACCAGTTCCCAGAGCAGCACCGCAAAGCTCCACATGTCTGCTGAGCGGCGGTTGATCTCCTCCGCCTTCCTCTGCAGAGCTGGAGAGAGGGGCAGGAGGCCCAGTTTGCTGGCCAGCACAGAATGTGTTGTGCGTGTTTCCCCCCCCCCCCACACGCACACGCACACACCCGGCTGGATTTCTGGCATCTTTTGTTGAATGGCACCACCACCTGCCAAAGCTGGGCTAACCAAATCGGGCCTGAGCTGGCGTGAAGCATCTGTGGGCCTCAGCAAGAGACAGGACCACAATGAGCAGGCCGTAGAGAAGAGCCTGCTACAGCCTGTTGCCACTCACCCTCTGGCGCTACCCACGCAGGGGCATACATCCTGCCCGGGCACTGGAAGGAGAACTTGACGTCCGCCATGCTGATTCGCGCAGTCATATCCTCATCAATCTGTTGGAAAAGACAGGCTGCCTCTGAGCTCCGAGAAGCCCGCCCCGCCCCAATTGCCGGAGGTGCACGCCCCCAGCCCCGCTCACCATGATGCTGCGGCTGTTCAGGTAGTGCCGGGGGATGAGCGGCTCCAGCGTGTGCAGGAAGGCCATTCCGCGCGCGAGGTCCAGCGCGAACTTCACTGCCTGGCTCTGGTCCACCACAAAATCTGCCACGAGAGGACCGTCTCTGGGGGTCAGCGAGGCAGGGCCCAAGGGGGCCCTTTTAGCAGGTGCTTGAAAGAAAACCCTTGAGGATTGCGGTGTGTGTGTTTGGTGGCCTGACCTCTTCCCCCCATCGCCAGCCCAACGAGCAGCACTGGCTTCTGCTCTGGGTGTGCGCAGCAGCTGCTCGAACCGGTGGTGGGACGGCTAACCAGTCCTCCCATGAGAGGGCTGCTTCTCCTCTGCCGGCACCTGCCAGTATCCCTCTCCCCACCTCTGCTGTGGCCTTTCCCGGCAGGGGAGCAGAACAGGGTCATGCCTGCTGAAGAGGAAGGCGTGCCAGGCAATATGGCAGGCGCTGGGAAAGAGGAAGGCACGCTAGGGACAGTTTCCTCTTCTGCCACCTGCGACCCCCAAAGAGCAGCTCCCGCATCAAAACCCCACGGAAGCATCTGAAAAGATGGCACAGAGGCTGGCAGCACCGCAGAAGTCAGTACTCCCTGCCGGGGGAGGGGACCAGCTGTGCCCCAGATGCAGCCGCCTTCCAGGACAGTGGCTGAAAAAGCCCGGCCCGAGAAGACCGAGTGGCCGTGGCCCTCCCCCAGGGCTGGAGGGAAGGGAAAACTCATCCAGCGTCCTGCTAGTGCCAGCCCAGAGAAGGGCCTGTGAGCGCTTAGAGAGGGTGGGTGGAAAGGCCAGTGACCCAGGGGAGGCGTCAGCTGGCCACGCCTGTGCGGGACCTGGCAGGGCCAGCGAGGGGGGGAGGGAGGGAGGGGGAACCACTAACCCCCTGCAATCTCTCTCTCTAAAGTTCATCCCTTTCAGAACTTCCAAAGCAACTGTAACAAGATCCAAGGCCCTGGACAGAGAAATTACACTCCGTTCAGAGAAAGCTTTAAAATCTACTCAGATCGCAAATCATTTCAGGAAGAGCCTGATGTAGCCCAGAGAAGAAGAAAAGAAATGAGGGGGGAGAAGATGTGAAAAATCCCAGAATCTCTGATAAGGGAGTTGGGAGACAGCTTCCTCTCCTTAAGATCCTGGACAGTTGGGGGGGGTGGGGAACGAGATGGCTGCCTATTGGCAGTGCAATTCATAGAATCATAGAATTGGAAGGGACCCACCAGGGTCATCTAGTCCAATCCCCTGCACAATGCAGAACATTCACAACTACCTCCCAGTGACCCCTGCTCCACGCCCAGAAGATGGCCAAGGTGCCCTCCCTCTAAGGCCTAAGGCCACAGAATCAGCATTGCTGACAGGTGGCCATCGAGCCTCTGCTTCAAAACCTCCAGGGAAGGAGAGCCCACCACCTCCCGAGGAAGCCTTATTTCACTGAGGAACCGCTCAAACTGTTAGAAAGTTCTTCCAATTGATATATATGATTGGAGGGGGACTTCCCAGTATTTACGAGAAAAGCGCAGCAAGACACCGCTGGAAACATGCAAGAAACTCACAGCTGCTCTACGCAGAAGGAAGCAGCTGTGAGATCCAGGATCCTTCTGGCAACGACGTTTTCTGCTGTGCCCCTGAGCGGGAAAGGGGTCCAGGCCCTCCGCTCCCCCCTCCCCCCCAGAACTGGCCGCAGGACTCACTTGTGCCTTCGTGCAGCACATTGTAGAGGGAGCCGTAGGGCATCCAGTGGGTGAGGATGATGGGGTGGGGGGCAGGAGGAGCCTGGCAGGCCCCCAGCACCGGCAGCACGTTGGGGTGCGAGAAGATCCTATCGAGCAGGGAAGGGCACAAGTGAGGAAGGAAGCGCACAACGCCCCCCCCAGAAACCCTCCCCCCCGCCACTCCCCCGCCCCTCACCTGAGCTTGGGGTACTCTTCGTTGAAGTCGCGGCTCTTCCGCGTTGTCCAGTCCCGTATCTTCAGCACCTTGATGACGATGTCGTTGCCTTGCCAGCGCCCCTTCCACAGCTGTGGGGAAGCCAGGGGGTCATGGCGGGAAGGGGCTGTGGGAATCAGCCACAGGTACAGAGAGTGGCCAATGGGTGGGGGGGAGCTCTTCACAATAAGCCTCACTCCCAGCTACCCTGGGGGGGGCATGTGAAGAGAAAGGTCAGCACCTCTCCTGATTGGTTCTCGTTGAGTTTGTGGCCGAGACTCAGCTGCCGGAAGTCGATCCCTGCCAGTTTGTTCAATGTCCCGTTGCCTAGAAGAAACATTCAGGCTGGGTCTCGAGACTCAGCCAGAGCCTGCAAAGCCCCCCCCTCCACTGCAGGAGGGGCGACCTGGACAGCGACTTCCTGGCCAGGGGCACCTCCCATGGTCTCCCCTCCCCCCACATACTTTGGGGGAAAGATCTCTTACGGGGTCGTGTTCGCGTTGTGCCCTTCCAGAAGGTGTCTTTGTATGGAATGCGGGTCAGACTTTGGCCCAACTTCTCTGCACGTTCTGCAGGGAGAGAGAGCAATCAGCACCCCTGGGAAGGGGAGGTGGGGCCTGGCAGGAACCAGAGAGAGGGAAACTGCCCGGGCAGCCTCCTGATCAAACGCCCCATTTGGACCCCCGTTTCCACGAGGCACCCGCAGCGCCCTTGCCTCCAAACAAGGTTCTAGGGCAGGCCCACAGACAGCAAGTGCTGCTGATGCCCAAAGAGACCCCATCAAGGGGCATGCAGCCCCCACCAAGCACCCGCGGCGTAGGGCAGGAGGCAGCGACCAAATCTGTCGGACGTGGCCACGGCAAGACGTCTCACCTTTCAGCGAGTCCCGCAGGGGTGCCTTGGCTTTGTCCAGGGGTGTCTCCCCATATTTGTTGCAGATGCTGACGAGAGCCCCGCTGTTCACCAAGTCCTGGCAAGGGGCAGGCGAGGACAGAGCGTGTCACGCCGGCCAGAGGTCTTGGCGACATGACCTGGCCTGGCCCCTTCCCCCACAAGCCCCAAGCCTTGCTCCCTTCAACCCCACACTGCCGCAACCTACCACGGCATGTTTCAAGGCAGCCCTGAAACACCATGTGCCCCCCCCACGCGGGCAGTCACCTGGTGGCAGCCCTCACCTCGGCCACCTGCTCCTGGCCCCAAAAGCAGGCGTAGTGAAGCGGGGTGTTTCCGTGTTCGTTCACGGCATTGATGTCGGCTTTGAACTGGATCAGCTGAGCAGAACAGGAGAAGAAAGGCTGAAGGGAGACCCTCTGCCCCCAAACAAAAGGTAGCTGGGGAAAGGGCAGCAGTTGCACTTCCTCTTCCAGCAGGGGGCATCCCTGGACACGGGGGGGGGGCGCACGTGCCAGGAGAAAGGAGACGTTCGTCTTTTGCGAGGCTTCCAGTCCATGGAGGGCCTGAGGCCAAGACAGGGGCAGCCCCTGTGCCTTGGGGGGCTTGCAGGAGGCACCCCTCCCTACCTTCTGGACGATGTCGCGGTGGCCGTGGCTGGCAGCCAAGTGCAAGGGGGTGTCATCGCCGCGGTTCATGACGTTGATGCGCGCCCCGCGCATGACTAGCATGTCCACCACACTGGAGCGGCCCTCCCGGCAGGCCCAGTGCAACGGGCTGAAGCCGTGGTCGTCTCTGCAGGAAGAGGGCTACGCTCAGCAAGCAGGAAAGGGGTGGGGGCTCCAGTAGCCCCTCCTCTGCTAGGGATGCCAGCCTCCAGGTGCACCAGGGGTCCCCCTCCCCAGTAACAGCTCATCTCCATGCTACAGGTGGTGGGCTCTCCTTCCCTGGAGGTTTTTAAGCAGAAGCCAGATGGACATCTGTCAGCAGTGTTGATTCTGTGACCTTAGGCACAGCATGAGAGGGCAGAGGGCACTGTGGCCATCTTCTGGGTGTGGAGCGGGGGGTCACTGGGTGTGTGTGTGGGAGAAGTAGTTGTGAATATCCTGTATTGTGCAGGGGATTGGACTAGATGACCCTGGTGACTCCTTCCAACTCCATGATTCTATGATTAAGTGGAACAGGCTTCCTCGGGAGGTGGTGAGCTCTCCTTCCCTGGAGGTTTTTAAGCAGAGGCTGGATGGCCATCTGTCAGCAAGGCTGATTCTGTGAATGTAGACAGTTCATGAGAGGGAGAGCATCTTGGCCATCTTCTGGGCACTGGGTGTGTGTGTGGGGGGAGGGGAGGTAGTTGTGAATATCCTGCATTGCGCAGGGGGTTGGACTTGATGACCCTGGTGGTTCCTTCCAACTCTATGATTCTATTCTACGAACAAAAAATGTGTCAGTTTCCCTGGGGGGTAATGGATGCTCTGGAGAGTGGGCTCTGTGGCATCGTGCCCCACCGAGGTCCCTGCCCTCCCCTGACTCCACCCCCAAATCTCCAGGAATTCCCCAACCTGGATCTGGCAACCCTGCCCCCCCATCCCCTGCGTGTGTGTGTGGGGGGGGGGGCCGGCAACCCTACTCCTCTCTCTGGCTGGAGGCCCTCAGGGGGCTTGGGGGAGGCTGGCAAGGGTCCTTGTTCCTCTCCCCGCGAAGAGCCAAGGCCCGGGGGTGGGGGGCAACCGAGCAGGGCGTTCTGGTCTCTTGGCGACTCCGAGGCAGCCGCTCCCGGGAAGGGAGTCGCCCCGCCCCGCCCCGCCCCGCCCCGCCCCGGCTGCCAAGCGCGGGAGCAGAGGGCCGGCGGCCCTTAAAAGGAGATCTCCGCCGGCCCTCCAAGGGGGCGACCCCCGCCCCGCCCCGGGCGCGGCCCCGGGCAGGGTCGCCCCCTCCCCAGCACGGACCCAGGCCGGCCCGGGGGGGGGGGACGAAGGGCCCCCGCAAGGAGGTGGGAGGGGGGTCCGTCCTGGGCCGGGCGGGCGGGCGGGCGGGCAGCCCCCGCGCCCGGGGGCCGCGCAAACACCCCGGCGCAGGGCAGCCACCCAAGGGCCAGCCTGGCGCCCGGGAGATCCGGGTTCGAATCCCGCCGCTGTGCTGGGAGCCGCGACGCCGGGCGGCCGGCCGGCCGGCGCGGGGAGGGCCTCGAGCCGGGGCCCCGCTGGCTCGCTCGCTCGCTCGCTCGCTCGCAGGGCCTGGCCTACCCCGCCAGGCGGGCGTGAGGCCGCGGCCCAGCCCCGGCCACTCACCCCTGGTTGAGGTCATTCTCGGTGTTGTCCAGCCAGAGGCGCACGGCCACGGCGTTGCCCTCCCGGCACTGGGTGAAGATGTCGTCCATCGGGCGCCCGGGGGGGGGGGCTGCGAGGCGCGGGGCGGCCAGACAGACAGACAGACAGACAGACCGACCACCCCCCACCCCCGCTAGGCCGCCGCCGCCGCCCTCAGGGCGCTGCCAGGCTGCACCGGACGATGAGCCGCCTCGCCTCGCCTCGCCTGGGCGACGGCTCCTTCCTTCCTGCCTGCCTGCCTGCCTGCCCGGGGGGCGAGAGCGGGGCGGGGCGGGGCGGGGCGGGGCGGGCGGGGGCGCCGTCGGGCGGGGCGGCCTCCGGGCGGCAGGGGGCGCTGTGGCCGCGAGAGGGAGGGGCGAGCTCCCGGGCACGACGTCACTCTCCGGCGCCGCGCCGCGGCCTGGGGCGCACGCGCACTCGCACGCACGCACGGTCGGCGGGGCTGCCGGCGGCGGCATGTTCGAGGAGGGCGCCTGGAGCGACGCCGCCGAAGGGGGGGCCCCCGCCGCCCCCCGCCCCGCCGATCGCCCGCCGCCCCCGCCCGCCGCCACCCCCCGGCAGCTCCGGGACACCCTGCGGCGGCTGCAGGCCGCGGCGCGGCGGCGGAGCGGGAGCCCCTCGGGCAGCGGCGGCAGCGGCTCGGAGCGGGAGTGTGAGGGGGGCCCGGCTCGGCCCCGCAAGCGCCGCGGCCCCCGGCTCAGGCCGCCCGCTTCCCGCGGAGGAGGTACTGGGGCGGGGCGGGGCGGGGGGGGGATCCTCCCGGGCCTCCGGGTTCCGAGGGCCAGCGGCAGGCAGGCGCGGACTCGCTCTCCCCTCCCTCCCTCCCTCCCTCCCTCCCTCCCTCCCTCCAGGTGGAAGAGCGGCTGCAGGCGGCGGCGGCGGCGGGCCGGGGGGAGAGACGCGGGCGAGCTCAGCGGTCCAGGGCGGATCCGGCGCGGCAGAAGAGAAGCCAGAGCAGCCGCTGAGCAGGAAGCAGTGGCGGAACCGGCAGAAGAACAAACGGCGGCAGAAGAACAAGTTCAGGGCCGGCGGGGGCCCGGAGGCTGCCCAGCCCCACAGCGGGGGCCCCGTCGCAGCCTCCCTGCTGCCAGACCAGCCCCCCGACAGCCGGGCGTCTTCCCTGCGGCTGCGGATGGAGGAGCGGCTGGATTCGGCCCGCTTCCGCTACATTAACCAGCAGCTGTACACCCGCCCCAGCCAGGAGGCAGCCCGCCTCTTCCAGGAGGACCCCGAGGCCTTTGCCGTCTACCACCGCGGCTTCGCCCAACAGGTGGCACGCTGGCCAGAAAACCCCGTCCAGCGCTTTGTGCGTTACCTCCGCAGTAGGTAAGGATGCTGGGCCGAGAACCCCAAGCACGGGTGAAACGAGCACTCGCCCAAAGCGATGCTGCGACCGCCACGCACACAGCCCAGCCAGAGAAAAAGGTGCGCGAGTGCATCTCGACTCCAGCTTTGGCTGCAACCGCCGCTTCCCTCTCTCCTCGGCAGACCGGCTTCGTGGGTGGTGGCGGACTTCGGCTGTGGCGACTGCACGCTGGCCCGGAGCCTTCGGAACAAAGTGCACTGCCTTGACGTGGTGGCCCTGGACCCTCGTGTCACTGTCTGTGACATGGCCAAGGTATCCCGGAGCAGGCGAGGGCCTTATCTGCCCCAGCCCTGGGCAGACAGGGCACCTGCTACACTGCCTTACCCCCCCCCCCAACCCTGGGCCTGGCAGGAATGGCACGTGGCGGGCTGGGGGCACAGGCTCCCATTCTTCCTTAGTGTAGTTTCACAGCCTGCTTGGGGTATCGTCTCATCCCCCATACACACACACACACGTTGTTCCTGGCTCGTGTTGCCACAGGTGCCTCTGGAAGCTGAATCGGTGGACGTGGTGGTGTTTTGCTTGGCACTCATGGGGACTAATCTGCGTGAGATCCTGGAAGAGGCCAACCGGGTGCTGCGAGTTGGGTAATTGGGGTCAGGATGGCCATGGGGTGAGAGGTGGGGCTAGCTCTGGAGGTGACAGAAGGGTGGGGGCGCGGCAGCCATGACTGGAGCGGCAGCAGGCCCTTTGCCTGTCCCGCTGCGCACAGCTCGGTCTCTTGCAGGCAGGGCTGCCAAGCCACTGGGGGGGGGCAGTTCACCCGCTGCGTCGTTGTCCATTAAGGAAACCTGTTTCTCACCACCTCTGTAGCTTTTCTGCGAAACAGTTTGCCTCCGATGACACCAAGTAAACTGGCGTTTAATTGAGAAAAGCCGCCGCTTATTGCTGCGAGGAAAGATCAGATGTTCACTTTTGTCCCTCGCCGTAGTCACATTCCTGTGTAAAGAGGCCATCAAGTCACCCGGTAGGGTTTTCAAGGCAAGAGGCTAACAGAGGTGGTTTGCCATTGCCTGCTTCTGCACAGTCAAGCGGTCCAGCTAATGTAGCATCCTGTCTCAAACGGGATGGGGGGTTCTTTAGTCATCGCGACTAGTGGCCCACTCGCTGATAGACCGTCTTCTCCATGAACCTGTCCAATCAGGGCCGACTGCTTAGCTGAGATCAGGCTTGCCTGGGCCATCCAGGTCAGGGGTTGCAGGGATGTACGAGGAACCAGATGTCACAAAAGTAAACTGTGCCCCTAACTTGCTGGCCCAGTTACTTTGAAAGGGCTCTTGCTAATTAAAATTCCTCCCCCTACTAAAAGGGCTTTGTTTCCTGATCAGAGGTTTGCAACCCATTGATGTCCCTCAAAGGAGGAGGGGGTTTCTCCCCTGGAGCAGGTGGGAAGGGCGAGCAGATGTTGGTGGCTCACCAGGGCCCTCCCCCTTGTCTGGGGAGGTCAGCTTTGGCTGGAGGGGGCAGCTTCCAGTAGGGTGCAGCGGGAGAGAGTGGGGGCAGGCAGCGGTGACCAGGTGTGCTCTCCCCCCACCCTAGGGGCACCCTGCTGGTGGCGGAGGTGGCCAGTCGATTTGCAGACCTGCGTGGCTTCCTGGGGGCTCTGGCTGTGCTTGGCTTCCAGCTGGTCTCCAAGGTGAGGGGGGCTGCTTTATCTCGGGGGGGGGCGGAGGAGGGGTCTGCCTTCCTCCTCCCCCTCCCCCTCCCGACCGTCTTTCCTCTCTCTCTCTCCCCCCCCCCCCGCAGGACGTCTCCGGCTCCCACTTCTACACGCTGGAGCTGCGCAAGGAGGGCCCTCCGCGAGCGGGCGGCGCTGGGACCGCGAAGACGCCTGCCGGCCTGGCGCTGCGGCCGTGCCTCTACAAGCGGCGCTGAGGGGGGGCGGGGCCGGGGCGCGTGACGTCTGTGCGCGGCGCGAATAAAAGGCGTCTTCCGCTGGCGAGCGCGGCTGTGTCGTGGCGTCTTTGGGCGCGGTGGCTGCCGGGGGATGTAGTGCCGGGGGAGGCGGGGCGGGCGCGCTGCGCAGGCGCGGGGCGGCCGAGGCCGGAGAGGAGCGGCGATGGCGGGCGGCGCGGCGGAGCCGAGGCTGGACGTCAACCGGGCCGGCGCGGCGGAGCTGGAGCGGGGGCTGGTGGGCATCGGGCGCCGGCGGGCCAGGGGCATCGTGCGCAAGAGGGAGGTGAGGCGCAGGGGCCCCGGGCTCTGTCGGGGGGCGGGGGTGGGGGCGGCTCCCCCCCCGGCCCATCCCCCCCAGCCAACCCCAGCTGATCGCGCTGCTCGGCGGCGGTCCCCCCCCTCCGCCCCCCCCTCTTCCCCGGCAGGAGCTGCGGGGCTTCTCGTCGCTGGAGGAGCTGCTGCGCGTCAAGGGCATCACCGCCCGCACCCTCCGCCTCAACCGGCAGCGCCTCGCCTGCTCCGCCCGCCCGCAGGACGCCCAGGACGCCGCCCCCGCCCAGGTACGGGGGGGGAAGGGGAGGGGGCGCGGGGCGGCCTCGGACCTCCCCCCCCAGCACACCCGGACCCCCTCCCAGCCCCCCTCCGCTTGCGCTTCTTGCAGGAGCGGCAGCGGCGACCGCGGGGGGCGGCGGCGGCGGCGGCGGACTCCCCTGGCGGCGGCGGCGGCCCGGAGGGAGACCGAGGAGCCGGCGGCGGCGGCGGGGGCCCCGTCGAGCCCGGCAGCTCCCGCGTCTCGCGGGGGGCCCCGCACTCCGACGCCCAGCAGAGGGGGGGCGGCGACGGCGGCGGCAGCGGCAGCAGCAGCAGCAGCGACGGCGAGGAGGACGAAGGCGGCGGCGGCGGCGGCGGCGGCGACGACGTCTACTTCTACTACACGGTGGACGAGCGCTGGATCGACTACCTGGAGCGCACCGAGCGGGGCGGCGGCGGCGGCCTCCGCCACCATGCCCGCCCCAAGGTAGCAGCTCCTGGCCGGGCTGCTGCGGGGGGAGGCGGCGGCGGCGGCGGCCTGGTTTTCGAGGGGATGGCAGCCCCCTGCCCAGCCTGCCACGGCCAGCAGGCAGAGTGGGGCGGGGGCGGCTGGCTCTGGGACCCTCGGGGCCTCCTCCGGTGCAGAGCTTGCTTTCTGCGGGGGCGGGGGGGGGAGCTGGCACTTGCTTTCCCCTCCAGCCAGCTTGGGACTCCCAGGGCCGCGTCTCTCGCACTCGGCGCCCTGGAGTTTTGGCTCTGAGAAGGGACGCCGGTTCCCAGCAGTAAGAGCAACCCCCAGCAGCGGTGCACGACCGTGGGGGTCTTCTGCACTGGGAGTTCCACACCTGTTTCCGCACTCGCATCTTTTATTATGGAGACAGGCTGATTTTGAAGTGGGATTATTTTGCTGGTGGGTCTGTGGGCAGGGCCTGGAGGAAAGGGTGCGAAGGCAGAGCGGGGAGGTTTCTGCACACCAGGCAGACACACCGGTGCCCGCTCTCTCTGGCTTTTGGTCACACTGACGTTGAACCGGGCACCCTGAGCTCTGAGTGTTGCATGGAACTACGAGATGACAATTCGCACTGGGGTCATTCTGGGGAGCGAAGAGGGCGAAGACTGATGCCCAGAGCAAAAAGAGGGCGTTCTCCTTTGTAGCAGGGTGGGGGGGAGTGCAAGCAGTGGGAAGGCATGCCTCCATGACACAGGATTATGGGGCTGAACGTCAGGGAGGGAGCTGCTTTGGAGGCCTTGTGTTGTGTCTGGGGGGGTTCCCGCAACCCACACATTTCCTTCCCCACTTTGTGGCAGATGAAGCGGAAGTCCGAGAGCAGCCTGGACAGCAGGGCCCCGTCTCCTGGGAAGAAGTTCTGCAAGGGTTCGGAGCGTGGCAGGTGAGGGCCAGCTGTTCCTTGGGGGGGGGGCTGGTGTTTGGGCGCAGTGGCAGTGGGGTCTTTTACCTGCCCTTGTTTCCTCCTCAGAGTGCTGGGCCCTTGCGTCGCAAGCCCCACAGCGACCTTTGGCGACCTGCGAAATGCCAAGGTGGGCCAGGCCCGCTGCCGGCATGTTCCCCCCTTGACTCCACCCCCTGAGCTCCAGGACTGGCTGCGAACGTTCCAGGTGAGGGGTGGCAGAGCCAGGGGCGGCAGGGGTCGCGGCACTCCGCCAGCTCTTCTGGGTGGGGGAGCGCTGCAGGAGCAGGGCTTTCTGGGTGTGGCTGCCCCTGCTCCTTGCTGTGGCGCTCTGCCCAGCCGAGGCTAGGTCTGCGTTGGCCTTCTGGAGCTGGCGGAGGCACTCAGCGGGCTTTGGGGGGGAGCCGTGGCTGGGGCAGGTTTGGTTCTCTACCGCAGCTGAATTCGTCGTTGTCAGTCTTGCGCTGTCTGCTGAGCTCTGAGAGCTTTTGGCGTAGGGTGCTTCCTCTGGGTGGAGGCCTGACTCTGCGTTTATGTCTCCAGCGCTGGAGCGGCCCAGAGAAGCTGCTGGCCCTCGATGAGCTCATCGACCGTTGTGAGCCCCCCCAGATCAAGCACATGATGCAGGTGATTGAGCCCCAGTTCCAGCGGGACTTTATCTCGCTCTTACCCAAAGAGGTGAGTGGTCGGCTGTGGGGCAGGACGGCAGAGGCAACGATTCTGGGCCTGCTAAAAAGTGGGGACTTCAGAGCGGGCAAGGACGTGACAGGACTGACAGCAGGCAGGGCCCAGGGTGTGGCACACGAGGTGATTCTAGGAGGAGGATGGTGGTGTTAGAGAAGGGTGGACCAGGCAGGGAACCGAATGGCACATGGGGCCAAGAGGCTGTAGGGGGAAGGGACCAGGAGTGGCAGCCTTTGAGAGGAGCCGGCATGGGCCTTGCTTGCAAGAACAGAGAGGGCAGGGGAGATCAGAGAGAGGCCCACCCTTGAAGGAAGGGTGTCCTGTGGGGACAGCCAGCACAGCTGGCAGAGATGCCTCCTGCAAGTCCGGAATTCAGGCAGTCAGGTGGTCAGAGGAGTGCTGGCCGGGCAGGGTTGCCTTAGGGTTGCCTTTCTTCTCCGAGAAGGCCCCTGCTGGGTCCATCCAGCTGTCTCTCGAGTCCAGCATCCTGTTTCCCAAGGCAGCCACCCAACTGTGCTTAAGCGGCTGCCGTTGCTGCCTCGCCCTGCTTTCAGAGGCTTTCCTACTCCGAACGGGGGGAGAGAGCTGCTTTGGGGGGGGGGTGTTTCCTGAGGTTGCAGTGAAGGTTTTTGTTGCTGAGGCTCGAGAGGTGGAGAGCTGGTGCTGCGTAAAGCCTGGTGCGCTCGAGCGCTTTTCGTGTGGGCTCGTGCCTTCCAGCAGGCATGAAGCCAGGGGTGGTGGGCAGTGGGCCGTCATCACCTGATCTCTGGCCCGTTCTCTTGGCAGCTGGCGCTCTACGTGCTCTCTTTCCTGGAGCCCCGCGACTTGCTCCGTGCTGCACAGACATGCCGCTACTGGCGCATTTTGGCAGAGGACAACCTGCTGTGGCGGGAGAAGTGCCGTGAAGTAGGTAAGGCCTTGCCCTGCTGCTGCCGCCGCCGCCTGGGTGCTGGCCTCCCTTCCGCCTTCTCTCTCTCAGGGCTCCTTTGCTTCCTTGCAGGCATTGAAGAGCCACTGAGCCTGCGCAAGCGGCGGCTGCTCAGCCCGGGCTTCATGTACAGCCCCTGGAAACTGGCCTTCCTGAGGCAGCACCGGATCGACATGAACTGGCGGGGTGGGGACGCCCGGCCCCCCAAGGTACTGTGTTTGTCCCCATGCCTGAGCCCATGGAAGCGTTGCTCTAGGGGCTGGCATGTCATCTGGCTCAAAACAGAGGGCTGAAAAGGTCTCTGTGTTAGCTGTGGTGTGAGCTCTAGAGTTGAGGGTCATAGAATCATAGAGTTGGAAGGGGCCACCAGGTTCATCTAGTCCAACCCCCACACAATGCAGGGAATTCACAACTACCTCCCCCCCCCCTCATACCCCCAGTGACCAGATGCTCCATGCCCAGAAGATGGCCAAAAATAAAAATCCTCCAAGATCCCTGGCCAATCTGGCCTGGAGTAAAATTGATTCCTGACCCCAACGTGGCAGTCGGCATGTCCCTGGGCATGTAAGAAAGGGCCATGAGAGCCAAACACTGACACCACCCTTCCTGCCCTCCCTTTCATGATCTGCCTAAGTTCACAGAATCAGCAGTGCTGACAGATGGACATCTAACCTCTGCTTAGAAATCTCCAAAGAAGGGAGAGCCCACCACCTCCCGAGGAAGCCTGTTCCACTGAGGAACTGCTCTAACTGTCAGGAAGTTCTTCCTAATGTTTAGCCAGAAACTCCTTTGATTTTATTACAACCCATTGGTCCTGGTCAGACCTTCTGGGTCAACAGAAAACTCCTCGGCACCCTCCTCTGTAGGACAGCCCTTCAGGTATTTGAAGATGGTTCTCATGTCCCCTCTCAGTCTTCTTCTCTTCAGGCTAAGCATCCCCAGCTCCTTCAACCTTTCCTCACCATCTTCGTGGGGGAAGGCTGTGAGGTCCCGGCACGCCTTCCTCTGACGCCTGCTGATTGTCAATTTAAACAGCCCCAGAGCCCAGCGTGGCTGCGTGACTTTCCTTGTCCTCCTGTGTCCCTCAGCCACTTTCTGCTGTGGCTCTTGCGCCATTCCGAGCAGGACGGTGGCACTCGCTTGCTCCACTTCTGGGGCTTGGCTCCAGCTCCTGACCGATAATAGAACTGGGAATTCTCAAGCCAGCCAGCCATCCGGCGTGAGGAGTGGCTGTGTTTTGTGGAGGCAGCGGCCCTTTACCGGCGGGTACAGGCTGCACACAAAATTCCCACAATGCATTAGACCTGCAGAGACATTGTGAGGTGCCTTTTTAAGTGTCACACTCCCTGGAAAAGTCGCACAAACATGATGGTCTCTTCCATCTTTCCATGGCCAAAGGGACCCAATGCACCAGGTAACCCCAGCTGCAAAATGCAAGGGGTTGGGCCTTGTGTACCACCAGTGGCTCTGATGAAAGTGGATCTTTTCCGTAGCTTCCCCCCAACAGGGCGATGGGTGGGGGTTTATTTGGGGTATCTGTGGGCAATAAAAGGGCCAGCCAGGCTGGCAGAACTATCCCACCTGCCTCTTACTCCAGTGGACAGATTCATGAGATCCAACCCATGTGTCACAGTTTTCTTTCATTATCTTGCAAAATGGACAAGAAATTTGTGTTCCTTTTTAACCAATCCTTGTAAGGGAACACCCACGCACTGTGGGACCCTGGGGCGGGACACGCTGGCAGGCTGGGTGGTGACACCGTGGCAGGGTGGCATTCGTGCGCTGCCTGGAGCGATGGGTGGCACTGTGCTTCAGAGGAAGAGACTGGGGCATCTGGCTGGTTGGGGGCCATGGTGCTTGATGTTCCATGTGCCGTGGCTCCTCTGAGTCAGCCGAGATTCTGGGGGACCTCTAGAATGAGTCGGCCAGCAGCCACGGGTTCCTTTTCCACTGCAGCAGTCAGATGTCTCTTAGCAATACACTTTCAATTGTTCTTCCCCCCCCCCAGAAAAGTTAGCGTATTTACAAAATAATGTTTAAAGTTAGCATATTTGCAAAATACCAGCAAACCCCAAGCCCAGATAAAGGTTTATCGTTGTAGGAAACTCAGCTCCTTGAGGGATTTGATTGATGAGCTGCATTAGCTGCGCTCGTTCCATGCTGTAACTCACAAAAGTAGCGCCATGGTGTAATCTTCCATTCTCTTGACCTCAGAAACTTGGCAAACACGTAATCTGCTCTCCTACACTCCATATTTCGCGACATCCAGGCCATGTGTCACATGATTCTGCTGAATCTTTGATGCATTGTGGGGGGGGGGGTTGGGGGTACGGTAAGCCCACCAGTCCTGTGCCAAGGAGCCTTCTTCCCACATGGTCTTCCACTGTGTGTGCCATTTCCTGGGCCAGCTGCTGATTTCCGCCCTCCTGGGGAGAGGCCACTGGCCTTGCCCGCCACTCCCTCTGCAGCACCCAGCGCCCGGTCATGTGCTGTCTCTGTCCGGTCAGGTCCTGAAAGGGCACGACGACCACGTCATCACCTGCCTCCAGTTCTGCGGCAACCGCATTGTCAGCGGCTCGGATGACAACACGCTCAAGGTCTGGTCAGCCGTCACAGGGGAGGTCAGTCTCTGTCTGTCCTCTGCCTCCTTTCTGCGGTGTTTGTGGTGGACTCCTGCGCTGATCGTCTCTCTCCTCCCCCTCCAGTGCGTGCAGACCCTCGTGGGGCACACGGGCGGGGTCTGGTCCTCTCAGATGAGGGACAATGTGGTCATCAGCGGCTCCACCGACCGGACCTTGAAGGTGTGGAATGCGGACACCGGGGAGTGCGTGCACACCCTCTATGGGCACACGTCCACCGTGCGCTGCATGCACCTGCACGGCACCAGGTAGGTGGGGGGGCAGAAGAAGGTGCCTTTGGGTGGGGGAGCCCCCTTCTCCTCCCCCCCATCTCTGGGATCGGCCCAAGACACCTTCCCTTCCTTTGCAGGGTGGTGAGTGGGTCTCGGGACGCCACCCTCCGCTTGTGGGACATTGAGACTGGGCAGTGCTTGCATGTGCTGATGGGCCATGTGGCGGCTGTGCGCTGCGTCCAGTACGATGGGCAGAAGGTGGTGAGCGGCGCCTACGACTACACGGTGAAGGTCTGGGACCCAGAGACTGAGAGCTGCATTCACACCCTGCAAGGCCACACGAACCGCGTCTACTCCCTGCAGGTAAGCGTGCCGGGCTGGGGTGGGCGGGCTGCCGCCCTTGGCCTGTCTGCAGAGCCACACAGCTGCCACAGCTGCGCTGAGCTCCTGCCTCTTCCTCCTCCCTGCAGTTTGACGGGGTCCACATTGTCAGCGGCTCCCTGGACACGTCCATCCGGGTGTGGGACGCGGAGAGTGGCAACTGCCTGCACACACTGATGGGGCACCAGTCCCTGACGAGCGGCATGGAGCTGCGGGACAACATCCTGGTCTCGGGGAACGCCGACTCCACCGTCAAAATCTGGGACATCAAGACGGGCCAGTGCCTGCAGACCCTGCAAGGTCAGTGCACGGGCCAGAGGAGCCGGGGTGGGTGGGGGAGGACGACGACCACCACATGGCCATTTGGAGCTGCTGGCCAAGCCCCGAGGGCTCCTCTGAAGTTGAGGGCCATAGCTTGGCCTACCCACAGCCCTGAGTGCCGTGCTGGGATGCTTGGCCCCTTCCTGGGCACAGGCACGAGCAGGTGGGTGCTGGTCGCTGCTGCTGCTCCAAGTTAACGGAGCTGTCGGGGGGGGGGGGGCTCTTTTCTCTGTCGCAGGGCCCAGCAAGCACCAGAGCGCGGTGACGTGCCTGCAGTTCAGTTCCAAGTTTGTGGTGACCAGCTCGGACGACGGCACTGTCAAGTTGTGGGACCTGAAGACGGGAGAATTTGTGCGCAACCTGGTGGCCCTGGAGAGTGGGGGCAGCGGGGGGGTGGTCTGGCGCATTCGTGCCTCCAACACGAAGCTGGTTTGTGCTGTTGGCAGCCGCAACGGGACGGAGGAGACGAAGCTGCTGGTGCTTGACTTTGACGTGGCTCTGAAATAAGGAGGCAGAGGAGCCGCTGGGGGACGGGGGACGACCCTGCGGGACAGGGGCATCGTGGGGGGAGGGGTGGCAGGTGCTGCCGGTCTACCTTATTTATAAGAGGGGGGTTGGGGGGAGTGGCTGGCAGAACAAAAGAGCACAAGGGCCTGGTTTTGTATACACGAATAATATATCCTTTTATTTCTGTACTGGTGTGTGTGTGTGCCATTGCGTGTGTCTATCCTCAACCACGGTGTCCTCGCTGTACAGGCTTAGGGGGGCGGCCAGAGACCCTTGACCAGGCGGAGGGGCTTTCTCCTTGAAGGGTGGCCACAGTAGCCTTTCTTCATAGGGCCAAATCCCCTTCGTGCAGGACGCTGACAGCGTGGATCCGCCGCTGAGCGCACGCCTCTGGGGCCAGCTGGCAGGGCAGGGCTATGTGTGTGACGGCCCGCTGGCTGCCGAAGGGCACAAAGGCCTCAGGTGCCCCAAGGAACACAGGGCACTGGTAAGTGGGCACGTGAGAGGGCATCTTCCAGGGCTGGTAGGTGGCTTGGACCCAGACGGCTGGTAGCTTGCAGAGCTGGGCTGAGAGCGCCTCTCGTAGCTGGCTGCTGTGGGCGTCCCAGCGGGCGTGGCGTAGCTCCAGGCCAGTCAGGTAGAGCCCCCCCTTGTCGGGAGCATTGCTGGGGGGCAGCATCGTGGGCAGAACCTGGGGACGACAAGGACCGGGTCAGTATCCAGGGGCCAGGCCCCTGCCGCCCTTGTCCCTGCCAGGCCGGGCCTACCTGTTGCTCCAGGGAGTAGCGGCTGAGCTCCTGTTTCTCCGCGCGGGCAGTCTCCTGCCGCAGGGCCAGGAAGAGGCGCTGAGGGTGGTGGAAGGCAGCCAGCTGGTAGGGCACCCCTGTCTGGGACTGCAGGTAGTGGGTGAGGAGCTGGCAGCGGCAGTGGAGCGTCTTGAGCCAGGCCTGGGGGGGCTGGGGGCCGGTGGGGGTGTGTTGCAGCCACGGGCGGGGGACTCTGCCTCGCTCCAGCTCCCACAGGATGGCAGCACAGCGGGGGGAGGGGCAGGGGGGCCCTTGCAGGTGCTCCTGGGCGCACTGCAGGTCTCTCTGCACCTGCTGCAGCAGGGCCCGGAGGCTGCCGGCCTCCTCCAGGAGGAAGCGCTGCAGGGGGCGGGGCTTGGGGCGGGGCTGCCCCTTGGGCGGGTGGACACGGACGCCCACCTCCCACCCGCATTCCTCCAGCTGCCCCACCAGCTCCTGCGTCAGTTCCAGCCCCTCCCCCACCAGCTCCTCCAGAGCCGCTTTCGGGCATCGGCTCGGCGGGGGCCGCGGCTGCCACAGGCCCTGGGCGGCCTGCAGGGCGGACAGCATGGCCTGGCTGCGGCTAGCCACCAGTTCCCGCTGCATGCTGTTGCACAGGCCCACCCAGGCCGGCTCCATGGGGCTGGGGAGCTGCTCGATCCGTGCCTGGGTGGCAGCCACCACCTCTTCCTCGGACAGCTCTGGAGGAGAGAGAAGGGAAGAGGTGCTGGTCACCCTGCATGGCTCAGGAGGAAGGGGAGGGCCAGCCCAGCGTGCTGGCAGGTTGCTCACCTGGGCTGGGGCTGCCGCGGACAGCAGCTAGGAGGCTTGGCAGGCCGGGCCCTGGCAGCAGGTGCACATCGGAAGCCAGGCACTGCTGGCTCAGGCTCTGCACGGCCTCTGCATCTCCACGGTCCAGGATGTGACCCCCGTAAGGGATGCTTCCTGTAGAAAGGATCGGGGGGCTCAGTGGGCTGTGCTAGCAGCGAGGTGCACGAAAAGCTGCCTCCCCCCGCCCCCCTCTGTACCTGCCAGCTCCTGCAGGGCTGCTTCAGGGCTGACCATCAGCCTGCTCAGCCGCTCCTGGGCCTTGAAGCCTTCCCAGAGTTCCACGTGGCTCCTGTGGGAGTGGCACATAGCAGAAGACCCTCTGGGAGGGAGAGGGAGGTGGCACCCCCCCCCCCAACATGGCAGCTGGAGCAGACTGCGAGGGCTGCTGGCTGCCATCTACAGGGGCTGGGGGGGTGTCTTCACTGGAAGCCCAGCATAGCCAGTAGGCGTGTGGGGGCAATTGGGAGGCCGGGGGGGTATCTGGGCCTGGTTGCCAGAGCAGCAGCAGCAGGGGATGAATGCTCTGGGTCCACTGGCAGGCTCTCTCCTTCAAAGCAAGGGGTTGGGGGGGGTGGAACAGGAAGCTGCTACAGTAGTTTTGAGCTTGACTCGGGGGAGGCGGGGAAGGCCCCACACTAACTGTCCAGGGGCCGTGACTGGGCTGGCCGCCAGAAGAGAGAGAGGCCATCAGCCTTGTCTGACTGTCGCCAGAGCATGGAGGGGTCAGTGGGCCAAGGCAGCTCCCCCGGGGAGACCTTACGGCACTCCCTGGGGCTGCCCCTCAGCCCCTCACTCACCACAGGTAGGAGGCCGCCTGAATCCACTGGCCGTAAGCCTGCCGGTAGCACAGAGTAGCGTACAGCACCAGCAGCGCCAGCCCCTGGTTGGTGTCCAGGCCTGGCACCTGTCCCTGCAGCAGCCGGTGCGAGCGCGCCAGGGTGCTTTTGAGCTCCAGGGGCATCTCGCAGAAAAAGACCACGCCGTTCCGATACACGGGCCCTGGGGGCAAAGGCAACATCAGGCCCGGGCACCACACAAGGTGGAAGAGGCAGCGCCCCAGCTCCAGGAAGCCAAGAGAGACTTTCCATCTGTGGAGAAAGGGGATGGGGGTGCGAATCTGGAGCGCAGGGGAACGAGGCTGGGCGCGTCCCACCGGCATCTAAGAAGGGAGCCCATGTTGCTTTCGGCTTGCTGCTTCCCACAGGCATCGCCTTTTCATGTGTGGTCAGTCAGAGGGGGAAGAAGAGCAGGGGCTTCTTGTCCACACCCATGCCCAAGCCGCTGGGAGCGCCCTGCTGTACCTGGCACGGATTCTGGGACATCTGCTGCAGTGATGAACCAGAGGCGGAACTTGGGGTGGATCTCGAAAGCTCCCCCTTCAGCGTCCCCTGCCAAACAGAAGAGGAGGTATGGGGGGGGGGTAAGAGCAGGGTAACCAAAGGTCTGCCTCACCAGCATCCTGGGCCTTGCACTGTCTCAAAATTGCCTTGCTGAGAAACCCTCGACTTCTTTCCGAGGTTATGAAGCTACACGAGGCGGCACTGCTTAACCTTCAGACAGGTGGTTTTTACCAGAAGTACATTTCACAGGGATTAAGTTTTATCCGCACACACACACCTGCGCGCTTCACTCTTGTGAGGTTTTGAAGTGGGCTGCCCTGAATGTACTCCATGGCCCTGTGTCCAAATTGCTTGGTGATGCTCCAGGGGTCGTGAACCAGTTCCCGACCGTTGTGGTTGGTGGGCTAAGAGTGAACAAACTGAAACTGCACCCTGAGTAGATTAAGATAATGGTGGTTGGGAAGCCAGAGCCCTTGAAGGGCATTTTGCACTTTCCACTTTTGAGGGGGTTCAGCTGACCCTTGCTGGATCAGTTAAGGTCCGAAGGATTGTACTAGATCCAGCATTGATGCAAGCAAGTTAATGCAGCTGCAAAAAAATGCATTCTTCCAGGTTCATTTAGCCCAGAAGTTGGGCTGCTTTGATTCAACTGCCCTGGCCATGGGGAGGCATGCTACGGTTACCTTGAGGCTAGACTACTGCAATGCATGCGACACAGGTCTACCATTGAAGACAACTGGGAAACGCCAGTTAGTGCAGACTGTGGCAAGCCCAGTGACTGCCCCACACACCCATTCCGTGGAGGCGGCAGCAGGTGATGGTTGTGCGCATTCCACAGGGAGCTCCTCACTGTAAACACTTGATATCAAAAGCAAATTTTCATTCAGGGCTGGCAAACTGGCTAAAGCTTGATGACAGAAGACCCACTCCTCCCCCCGGGCTTAGCAATACAGGACCACGCAGGGCAAGGACAAGTGTGGATTGGTGGGCATGAGTCCTGTGGGCAGAGGTGCCCCCCCCCCGCAACTCTGACCGACAGGAAGAGCTTTGACTGGCATATTGTTTTGGGGTGCTGGAAAGATGTTGCGGGGGTTGGGTTTTGCTGGCCCCTGGGTGCAAAGTGTGCCATGGCTCCGAGGGGTGGCAGCCATCATGGTACCACGTCTGCCTGAGGGCAATGGAGCAAAGTCCAGGAGGGAGGGAAGCTTAGCCACACGCGCCTTTTCTCTGTAGGATCTCTCTGCTTTCAGGATGTCTTGAGGCCTCACCCCGCCCTTCCCTCCTCCTCCTCCTCCTCCTCCTCCTGGCAGCCGAGAGGCTCACAATCCTGTGGGAGTGCGGCCTCTTCAGCCTTCCTTTGAAAATGCATCAGCTGGGGAACAGAGCGATCACTAGGAAATTGGCTGGCAGGGTGGCAAGTCGTGTTTTTAATATTTGGAGTGGCTGATGTGCAGGAAGCTCACTCCTCTACACATCGACCTGTTCCAAGTGAACTCACACGGCAAGGCAGCTTCTGGTTCATCTCCCCCACCCCCACCCGGCACCACGATCGTTCGACAGAACGTGCAAAACGGGAATGTCCAGGAGGTCCTTTTTATGCAGGGCTTAGAACTGTAGAGTAACACCACAGGGCCACGGAGGGGGACTTTGTGAGGTTTGTAGTCTATTGCGGGGGGGGGGTTGGTTTTTTTGTAGATACCACCTTCCTGTGACTCCTCTGTCTCCTACCTTTGCTACCAACTTTCTGTATTATGGGATGTCATCCCATTGTCAGCGTTTATGTCTGCATTGCTTTCTAACTAATCCTCGTCCGACTACATTGTTTACAGGAGGTCTTTGCTGCCTGACTGAACTTTTTGTTTTATATTTTGTCATCCACCTTGACTCTCAGTGAGAAAGGCGGGCTATAAATGAAGTAAATACAGTGAAAGAATAACAAGTTAAGGCTCTCCCATGACAGTCATACCTTTAGCAGGGATTTGCATACCCTGAACGGCACCCCTGCAGAGACTCTTCCCCCCGCCCCACCCCCACATCATGCATCCTTTTATCAACCTTTATTCCTCAACTAAAAAGCTCTGGACTCCACAGTCTTCCCTTGTAGGGAAGGAGCTCCAACGCCCCCGGCTTCATTTGGGAGGCCCTTCGTTTAAATCCTGGTCCCTCCCCTCCCCGCCTTCAGCAGCATCCCAAAGACGTCCACGGTCATATTTTACTGTGTCTGTTAAGGGCGCAGCGCCCTCTCCTGTCTTACTCAGTTAATTACACTTAGTGAGCATTTCATTGCTTAAGATGAGCCATTCCAATTTACGGTGAGGCCGTTTGCCTAAGCACCGCAGAGACGGTACAAAGAAACACACACACCCCTTTGAAACTGGTCTCTCTGGCCCAGGAGCTCTTGGCCAGCGGTCAGCCGGTGGTTTCAGGGTGGCGACTGCGCTCATGGGCCTGCAGGAATGGTTTCTGCTCCGAAGGTCATCATGGCTGACCCCTGAGCCTGGGACGTGGGACTTCTCCTGCTGTTTTCCAGGCTTTTCAAACTTGGGGACTAGATTACTACAATGTGCTCTTTTTGGAGCTGCCCTTAAAGATTATTCTGAAGTGCAGAAGCACATCAGCTCCCTCACTGGCCAGAGCCTAGAGCGTTGGACCTGTCGGTCCCATCCTGAAGTTGATGGATGTGTGCGCTTCGGGCCCAGTCCTGGATGTTGATTTTGACTCGTAAAGCTCTACAGAACCTGAGGCCTGCCTACGCTCAGGGGCCCACAGGCCACCTCCCAGCCTCCCAGGGAGCTCTCCTTTAAAGTTTCCCACGGGCCACAGCTGGGGCACGGGGTTTTTAGCCATGGCGCCAGCCCTGTGGGATTTTCTCCTTCCGTGAGGAGGCTCCGTTCCTTCTGCCCGCAAGCCTGGTCTTGTAAACATGGTCAAGCTGCCTTGTGGAGCGGGATCTCTCTTCTGGTGAGGGTCCGCATGCTGCGGAGGGGAACGGGGCTGCTTCGGTGGTCGCTCGCTGGGCTGGCTTTCCTCAGCCCCCTCGAGGCACCCCCGTGGGTGGGGGAAGGCCCAGGTGTCAGTGCTCCAGCCTCACCTGCCTGCAAGTTCAGCACCAGATCCAGCTGCCCCAGCACCTCGGGGTCCCACTGCTCCTGGAGGTGGCAATTGTTGAGCACCAGCCACTTGCCTTTCTTGGCACAGAAGGGCAGCATCCGCCACACACGGCCGCCAGCGTCAGGGGTCCCAAAGGAAATGACCGCCAGTTTCCCCTGCAGGCGTCGATACAGTGGCCCTCAGCTGGGGGGGGGGGGCTGCTGCTGCTGCTCAGGGATGGGTCCCCAGAGCCCCTCGACCGTCGCTGTGCTCAGGAGCCCCCCACCCTCCCAGCACCAACTCACCACTCGTCCTTGCTGCTGGGCCATCTGCTCGATCCAGTGGAGCGGGGGCGTGAAGGAGCCCGGAGATCCTGCGGGGGGCACGAGGAAGATGATGGGCTGGTCGGTCCGGCTGTAGGAGTACGCATGGGTGATCACCACGTCCTCTGAGGGGGACCAGCCCAGCAGGCAGGTGGTGAGGTCACAGATGACGCTGCTCATGGCCTCCGGGCACAGGATGCGCCAGAGGATGGCGCGCTGGAATGGGCTGAGGTGGGTGTGGCTGGGGCAGAGGGCCAGCCCCACCACCGTGGAGGGCAGGCGGAAGTACTCCTGCCACTGAGTGGGGCGCCTGGCCAGAGACGCCAGGAGCCCCTGGAAGCCCGGGAGGCTCTCCAGCAAGCGGCACTCCTCCCAGGCCTCCTGGCTCACCCAGCAGGGGCGGGGCACGCTGGCCAGGGGCCGCAGCAGCTCCTTGGCTGCCGGCTCCCGAAAGCCCTGGAAGAAGGCCAGGTACTCAAGCGGGCTGGAGTCGCCGGCCACCTGCAGCATGTCCAGGGCCCCTAGGAAGAAGTAGAGGAGGCGGTCCACCTCCCGCAGGCCGGGCAGGGGTTCTGTGAGCAGATGCCGGAGCACGGCCCGGCTGAGCTCCAGCAGGCGGGCCTCGAGAGACTCGTGCTTGTCGGTGTCGGGCCGCTTGGTGGAGAGCAGGGCGTGGCGCATGTGGCTGATGCATGCGTGGGAGGGGAAGAGGTAGAGCGGGTGGAGGCGGCCCAGCTTCTGGAGGGACAGGCGAAGCGCCACCCCCAGGCGCGCCACCGGCCGGTACTTGTTGCACAGAGCGGCCTGGTCCTGGTACAGGGAGACCATGTGCTGGTGGGTGGCGTGCAAAGCCTGGATCTGGGTCTGCAGCAGCTGCACCATCGGCATGAAGTTCTCCTCCTCCAGTAGAGACCGCTGCGGCTTGGAAATCAGCGCCACCAGCTCCTCCTGGAGAAGGGGAGAGGGAGAGCGGTGGGGCTGCTTCTCAGGGCCCAGCTGGTGGGGGTGGGGGACGGGGGGCAGGACTCACCTCTGTGGCCTCCAGCTTGGCCTCCAGCTGCAGGACCCCCAGTTCCAGGGCCTGGCGGTGCCTCAGGATCTCGTGGCGCTCGGAGCGGAGCACCTCCCCCAGCAACAGCTCCTCCAGCGCCGCGGGGCTGAGTCTCAGGTCGATCACAGTCAGGAGCTTCAGCACCTTTGGATCCAGTTCTGCAAAGGAGCAGAGCAGCCGCTGAGGGGGGGGGCGCCCCCTGCCTGGCTCCAGGCCCCCTCCCTGGTCATGGCCCCCGGCCACCCCTGCCTCCCCACGCCCTTGGAGCTGTACAGGTAAAGAGGCTGCCCCCGGCCAAGACAGGCTTCTCTCTCTCTCTCTCTCTCTCTCTCTTTATCTATATATATATATTATCTCAGATTTTTTATAACATTATTTTATTGTTTTTTATATTACAGTAGTTTCCATCATTCATTACGATAATTATATGATATAAACAATATTTCTCTATTTTATATAACTAATTAATTCATATATTTGCGTTGACTTCCCCTCTTTCCTCCTCTGTCTTTTTGATAACTTTATTATCACCTTTGCATTTAATTTCTAATTCAATACAATACTTCATATATAAATTGGATTACAATTCATAAAATCTAAATCATTAATCTTAATAATATGTCTACCTTAATCAAATGAATTAGAACAAAACATAACCTTCAATATTTCCCAATTTAAATTCATTTTGACAATATATTGTCCATGCCTCCCATTCTCCCACAAATTCTGTATTCTCCTTTTGATTTACTAATGCCGTAAGTTTAGCCATTTCTGCTAGTTCCAACATTTTATTTATCCAGTCCATCTTATCCGGTATCTCTGAAAGTTTCCATTTTGCTGCATAAATCAATCTTGCAGCTGTAGCATATATCAAAAAAGATCTCTGAGTTAATATTGTTCCCAGTATAATACTTAATAACATCATTTCCGGCATTTTAGGGATATTCTGTTGTATAATCAGTCTCAATTCATTGTAGATCATGTCCCAAAAAGTCTTGGCTTTTTCACAAAGCCACCATCTATGATGAAAGGAACCAACTTCTTCTTGACATTTCCAACAAGTTCCAAGTTTGGTGACAATGTTGTATTCTATCTCTCTCAGATTTTGACCTAATTGGTATTACTGAAACTTGGTGGGATATCACTCACGACTGGAATATTAAGATGGAGGGGTACAACTTGTTTAGAAGAGATAGACAGATAAGGAAGGGGGGAGGAGTAGCATTGTATGTCAAAGACGTGTACACGTGAAGAAGTACATGAATCTGAGCATGGTAGTGCAGTCAAGTCTATGGGTAAACATAAAAGGAGTAAGAAATAATCGTGATATTCTCATGGGGGTCTGCTATCGACCACCAAACAAGGCAGAGGACTTGGATGAGACACTCCTGGGATATCTGCTGGAAGTCCAACTCTGCTAAAAATGTGCGATCCAATAAATTCCTGACTTGTCTTGCTGACAACTTCCTGTTCCAGAAATTGGACAGGGAAACAAGGGGATCTGCTATCTTAGACTTGATTCTCACCAACAGGGAAGAACTGGTTGATGAGGTTAAAGTAGTAGGCACACTGGGTAGTAGTGACCATATAATCTTGGAATTTACAATCTTGGGGAAAGGGAAAATTGTACGCAGTCAGACATCTAGGTTGGACTTTAGGAGAGCACATTTTAACAAACTTAAACTTATGATGGGTAGAATCCCATGGTCGGAAATACTTAAGGAGAAGGGAGTTCAAGAAGGGTGGGTGTTTCTTAAAAATGAAATACTGAAGGCGCAATCCCAAACCATTCCTATGAGAAGGAAAAATGGGAGGAGCCTAAGGAGGCCAGGGTGGCTCCATAAACAGCTTTTTAAAGATTTGAGGAATAAAAAAGACTCATTTAGGAAGTGAGGAATATAACCAGAGAGGAATATAAACAAATAACTAGTGCTTGTAGGGAGAGTGTTAGAAAAGCTAAGTATGAGGCTAGCGAGAGATGCTAAACGCAACAAAAAAGGGTTCTTTTCCTATGGACAGAGTAAGAACAAGGACAAGATAAGCCCACTGCGGGGACCGGAAAGTAAAATCATAACAGGAGATGAAGAGAGGGCAGAACTCCTTGATTCCTACTTTTCCTCAGTCTTTTCTTGCGATGGAAGCGGTGCTCAACATGGCTTAAACAGAACGCATTATGAGGGAAGGGATTTGCAGCCTAGAATTGGCATTGGGGTAGTGCATAAACACCTGGTTTCTTTAAATGAAACAAAATCCTCTGGGCCAGATGAATTGCACCCAAGGGTACTCAAAGAACTTGCAGATGTAATTTCTGAGCCTCTTTCCTTTTTTTTTTTTGTAAAGTCTTGGCAAACAGGTGAGGTACCAGAAGATCGGATGTGGGCAAATGTTGTCCCCATCTTCAAGAAGGGGAAAAAGGAGGATCCGGGTAACTTCTGACCCATCAGCTTGACTTCTATACCAGGAAAAGTGTTCGAACAAATCATCAAACAGTCCGTCCTTGAGCATTTAGAAAGGATGGATCTGATCACTAAGAGCCAGCATGGGTTTCTCAAGAATAAGTCATGTCAGACTAATCTTATCTCCTTTTTTGAGAAAGTTACTACCTTGCTGGATCAGGGGAATGCTGTAGACATAGTTTATCTAGATTTCAGTAAGGCTTTTGATAAGGTTCCACATAGTATTCTAGTTGACAAATTGGGAAAATATGGGTTAGATACTATTATTGTTAGGTGGATCTGCAACTGGTTGACAGATCGTACCCAAAGAGTGCTAGTTAATGGTTCCTCATCCACTTGGAGAGCAGTGACTAGTGGAGTTCCTCAGGGATCTGTCCTTGGCCCTGTGTTGTTCAACATCTTTATAAATGACTTGGATGAAGGAATAGAGGGGATGCTTATTAAATTTGCAGATGATACTAAATTGGGAGGGGTAGCAAATACGATCGAAGATGATCTTGACAGGCTGGAGAAGTGGGCTAGAACTAATAAAATGCACTTCAACAATGACAAATGTAAAGTTCTGCATTTAGGTAGGAAAAATCAAATGCATAATTATAGGATGAGGGCGACTTGTCTGAGCAGTAGTGTGTGTGAAAAGGATCTTGGGGTCTTAGTAGACCAAACACTGAACATGAGTCAGCAGTGTGATGGGTAGCTAAAAAGGCAAAGGCAGTCTTGGGCTGCATCAACAGAAGTATAGTGTCCAGATGATGCGAAGTGATGGTATCGCTTTACTCCGCTCTGGTTAGACCTCAACTAGAGTACTGTGTTCAGTTTTGGGCACCACAATTTAAAAAAGATGTAGACAAGCTGGAAAGGGTCCAGAGGAGGGCAACCAAGATGGTGAGGGGTCTGGAGACCAAGTCCTATGAGGAAAGGTTGAAGGAGCTGGGTATGTTTAGCCTGAAGAGGAGAAGACTGAGAGGGGGTATGATAACCATGTTCAAGTACTTGAGGGGCTGTCATATTGAGAATGGTGCCGAGTTGTTTTCTGTTGCTCAAGAAGGTTGGACCAGAACCAACGGGTTGAAATTAAATCAAAAGAGTTTCCGTCTAGACATTAGGAAGAATTTTCTAACAGTGAGAGCGGTTCCTCAGTGGAACAGGCTTCCTCGGGAGGTGGTAAGCTCTCCTTCCCTGGAGATTTTTAAGAAGAGGTTAGATGGCCATCTGTCAGCAATGCTGATTCTGTGACCTTAGGCAGCTGATGAGAGGGAGGGCATCTTGGCCATCTTCTGGTCACTAGGTGTGGGGGGGAGGTAGTTGTGAATTTCCTGCATTGTGCAGGGGGTTGGACTTGATGACCCTGGTGGTCCCTTCCATCTGTATGATTCTATGATTCTATTCTATAAAGACCTCCAAAGACGGGGACTCCACCACCCTCCGAGGGAGCACATTCCACCATCGAACAGCCCTCACAGTCAGGAAGTTCTTCCTAATGTTTTGGTGGAATTGCTTTTCTCTTAGTTTAAATCCATTACTCCATGTCCTAGTCTCTGGAGCAACAGAGAACAAGCTAGTTCCCTCATCAACATGACATCCCTTCAAATATTTAAACATGGCTATCATGTCTCCCCTCAACCTTCTCTTCTCCAAACTAAACAAACCCAACTCCCTAAGTCTCTCCTCATAGGAGATGGATTCCAGACCACTGACCATTCTGGTCGCCCTCCTCTGGACACGCACCAACTTGTCAACATCCTTCTTAAATTGTGGAGCCCAAAACTGGACACAGTATTCCAAGTGAGGTCTGACCAATGCAGAATACAGTGGTAGTATTACTTCCCTTGATCTAGACACAATACTCCTATTGATGCAGCCCAGAATTGCATTGGCCTTCTTAGTTGCCATATCACACTGTTGACTCATGTTCAGTTTGTGGTCCACTAAGACTCCCAGATCTCTTTCATATGTACTGTTGTCAAGCCAACTAACTCCCATCCTGTACCTGTGCCTTATGTTGTTTGCGGATCCAGGCCAATAAGGGGGTCCCGGGGCCCGTCTGTTCCCACCCAACAATGAGACCTCACAAAGCAGGCTGGCAAACAGGGCCAGCCACGAGGAGCACCTCCCCTTTTATACCCAGCCGGCGGACCAGACAGAATACCTCTAGTCAGTAGCGCCGGCCGGGGCGGAGGGACGGAGAGCCGGGCCACGATTGGCTCCCGAGGAAAACAGAAGGGACGGGGGGGGGGGGGAAGGCGCACGGAGACTGGACTTCCGGTCTCCTCCTTCCGGTTCCCCCCCCCACCGCCACGAGGATCCGAATGCGGGCCCGCTGTCCCCTCGCGTCGCAGACAACCCGCCGGTAGGAATTGCCCCCCCCCTTCCACCAGCCGTCGGGAGCCGGGAGGAAGCGCAGGACACCCACCGCTCCCCCCCCCCACACCCGCGGCTGAGCGGCCAGCCGGGCCCTGCTACCCGGCGCGGATCCGCAAACGACGGATCCCCTGCAGTAGGGATCCTCCGCTTAATGTCATAAGCAGACCAAACACACTTTTGCATGTTAGCAAAATTGGACGTAACACATTTTTTGTTCTTCATAGAATAGAAACATAGAATCATAGAGTTGGAAGGGGTCATCAGGGTCATCTAGTCCAACCCCCCCACAATGCAGGAATTTCACAACTACCTCCGCCACAAACCCCCAGTGACCCCTACTCCGTGCCCAGAAGATGGCCAAGGTGACCTCCCTCTCATGATTTGCCTAAGGTCATAGAATCAGCACTGCTGACAGGTGGCCATCTATCCTCTTTGTTAAAAACCTCCAGGGAGAGCTCACCACCTCCCGAGGAAACCTGTTCCACTGAGGAACCACTCTAACTCTTTGAAAATTCTTCCTAATGTTTAGTTGAAAACTCTTTTGATTTAATTTCAACCCGTTGGTTCTGGTTCGACCTTCCGGGGCAACAGAAAACAACTCTGCACCCTCCTCTATGTGACAGCCCTTCAGGTACTTGAACACAGTTCTCATATCCCCTCTCAGTCTTCTCCTTTTCAGGCCAAACATACCCAGCTCCTTCAGCCTTTCCTCATAGGACTTGGTCTCCAGACCCCTCACCATCTTTGTTGCCCTTCTCTGGACACGTTCCAGCTTGCCTACATCTTTCTTAAATTGTGGTGCCCAAAACTGAACACAGTACTCTAGGTGAGGTCTAACCAGAGCGGAGTAAAGCGATTGCATCACTTCACGTGATCTGGACACTACTTCTTAAAGTAGTCAAGTCATTTTCGCTCTCTTACCTGCAGCCAAAGCCTCCAGAGGTAGGTTGACGCACAGATAGAGCTGGAAGGAGGACGACACCGGTATCCCCTTCATGGTCTCCGAGGAGGCAGTCGGAGCTCCCTGCAAGGTCTCTTTCTGCATCAGCTGCTCGAGAATTGGACACCAGGGGATGTTCTTTTCGAAGTCCACCAGCAGCACGGGGAAGCCTGCGGGGGCCAAGGAGAGGCATGAGTGGCTGGCAGCTGCCCGGCAGGCTGCTCTGCGCCCCACGCTGGCCTGCCGCTTGCCCCCTGGCTCACCGGCACTGGCTGCGCTCCGGAGACACTGCTCCAGGTCAGGGTCTGCCAGCGACAGCACCTCCAAGTCGTCCGTGGGCATTTCGTCATAGTCCCCTTGCTCCACCATGTCCGGTACCAGTTCTTCACTGAGCAAGGCCTGGGATTCCGCTGGAAGAAGACAGGCCAGTGAACGGCTGACTCAGGGATAGCATGGCGGCCAGGCGTGCCCCGGCGGCTCGTCCCTGCACCTACCCTCGTCCATGGCCCCAGTCGTGAGCAGCCAGACCGTGGCCTGCTTATTGGGGTCCACCAGCAGAGGCCAGCGGTGAGCTCGCCGGCGGGCCTCTGAGTGCAGCAGTATGCCAGCCAGGCGGCTCTCGGGGTCCTTGGGCTTACGGGTCCGGTTCCAGATGCGCTGCTCTCGCGCAGAGCTGAGCAAGGAGACCAGGCGGAAGGGCTGCTGCACGGGCAGCAGGGGCGGGCCCGCGGAGGCCGAGCCAGGGCAGGGCAGCTCCTGCTGCACCAGTCGGGCGACGTCGTCGGGCCCCAGGCAGACCCGGGCCCCCGCGCACACCGCCTGCCACTTCCCGAGCAGCTCTTCTCGCCGCGCAGGGGGGAACGGCCCCAGGTAGGTGAGGGCAGCTGCGCAGAGCAAGGCATCCCCATGCACCGTGCTTTGCTGCTGCTCCAGCATCTGGGGGAGAAAGAGGCCGTCTGAGCACTGGGGCCAATGAGGAAGGGAAGAGGGGGTTGTGCGGGCAGCCCCCTCCCCCTGGCCATCACCTGAGTGACCACTGTCCAGCTGGCCATGTGCTCTGCCACAGAGCTCTCCACAGTGGTGGCCTCCTCCCTGGCTTGCACAGACTGGGTCAGCTGTTGCAGCAGCCGCTGCTGGTGCTGCTGGGTCTCCTTCAGCTCCTTGATGCGTGCCCGGGTGGTGTCCCTCAGCTGCTCCGAGAGCAAGCGGCTGCGGCCCAGGTGCGCTTTTTCTGAGCTGATCTGGGCATCGCAGAGTTCCAGCCTCTCCATGGACGGCTGCCAGTTACGCAGTGCCTGGTGGTACCAGTAGACGGCACAGATCCACTGCCAGAGGGCCGCAGCCGCTCGGCTGGCGCTCCTGATGGAGGAGGCCGCCGCGCAGACGTCGTTCTCAGCCACCGCCTCGCCCAGCTCCCAGAAGAGGTCATTAGCTATGGTATCTTTGGGGTAGAAGACCAACTCCTGGAGGGGAAAGCAGAAGGTCCCGGGGGAGGGCAGTCAGCCAGGGGCAGCTCCTCCTCAGGGAAAACTCCAGTCCAGGAATCTTTCATCAGCACCCCTGGTGGAAGGGTGGGTTAGGGTTCATTTTATTTCTGAAGCCTCCTTATCACTGTTTTCCCCATATAAACACTTAGGAACCTTACCAATTCCAGTACAAGCATCAGCACAGGAATACGAAGAAGAGAAATGTAAAAGCATCCCAATCATCATCATCAACAACATATCTAATTGTCAACATGGGAAAATTGGTGGGTACTTAAATCCAGATCTTTCTATAAACCTGAGAAAAGCCCTTAGTTTGCAGGAAAAAAAACTTTTTAAAAACTCATCCTAAAATGATAAAAGGATTATTGTAGCTTTAAGAAACGGATGCACTTAGTGGTCATTGCTAGGCAACCAAGCAGTATTCTCAGCCTTCAAGTCTTGGTTTCCATCAGTAAAAGGCAGGGGAGGGGGCAGAGCCTTTTCCAGGGCCATTTTGGTCTCTGAGGGAGGACTCATCAGGACCAGGCCTGGCAGCAACCACTGAGCAACTTGCTACCATGTGACTTGCATGACTCACCCTGGTCCAGCTGTTTGCTAGTGTTCAGCAGCAGTCACCCCACAAAAAACAGTGTGGTGTAGCGGTTAGAGTTTCAGAACAGGATTCTTGAGATCCAGGTTCAAATGCCTCGTCTGCTATGGAAACTCACTGGGTGACCTTGGGTTAGGTTCTCAGCTTAACATTCTCAGCTTAACCTATCTCACAGGTAGGTTCACCTACCTCCCAGCTCTCCAGGGTCTCAGGATGAGGTCTTTCACATCACCTCCTGCCTGGTCCTTTTAACTGGAGACACCAGAGATTCAACCTGGAACTTTCTGCATGCAAAGCAGACGCTCTGCCATTGAGCCACATCCACTTCCCAAAAGACTACAGCATCTCAGCCCAAGAAAATCAAATAGATATGAGCTCAGGCCTCTTTCTCCAGGTCTAAAAATTATCTCTGTGATTTTAGAGAGAGCGGTATAAACATCTTAATGGCTCCAGACTTGTTGTTGAGGCTTCAGTCATCTCAGTGTTCCCTTCTGACTGGTCACCTCACAAGGGCAGTTTGAGCTTAACCCCTGAGCAGTCACAGAGTGTATATTCAACATTGTCACCTAGATTCATGGGTAAAGCGTCAGATCGCCTCACACCCTTCTCCCAGCATCCCACAGAGCTAGCTTGGGGGCAGTGCTGACTCTCCTGGTCACTCTGTAGCTGCAGCCATGGTCTCAGGAACCCCTTCTCACTGCGTTTGCAAACTAACGGAGAGTTCCAGCACTTTTCAACTGTCAGTGGCCTCTGTTTGCTTAGAGTTAATTTTATCTCGGACAGTTATTGAAGCAGTTACAGAAAATTTAGATTCCTTTTTAATAGGGGTTAAGGGTTGAGACCGGCCTTCTTATCTTACTATATCAGATGGAACTCTCATGCACATCCCGATTGGCTTATTTGTGCTTGTGTTGATTATCTCGTATTCAGTTATGAATCAATCAGCTATGTAGATAATAATCATATGATTATGATAGAAGAGGTTTAGAAAAAGATGGTTGATATTTTTCTGTAAATATGCACTACCGTGACAAGCAAACCAGATTTCTCAGGAGAAGGACAAGGAGAGATTTCTGGGTGTTACAACTTGGGGCTTTCTGATAAATCCCTAAAAGCAGTGAGACAAACCACGGAAACCCGGTTTGCTTTTTAAACTGTTATTCACTATAATATGATTAAGCTATGCTAGGAATTGATCATTTAGCATTCATCTTCACGATAATTGTAGGGTTAATTTTATTTGCTTGTATTTTCTTATGTTTAATAAAGAGAATAATTTCTTTTCACAAGAAAAAAGTCTATTCAGCTTTTCTGACAGGTTTGCTGGTTAAAGTTCAAAGAACTGAACTCACCCACTTATTCTTTTGTATTATCAGAATTAAAAGTTGATAATCATTCTTTAATAGATGGATCCTGGAGAATTGTGCTGCTAAACAGTTTGCATAATTAGAGCCTTTTGAAAGTTTTTACTCCAGATGCTCTCATTGGATGCTGGGACAGAATCTCTCGTTACAACTCCTCACATCACCCGAGAGCTTCTGGGAGCTCACGGCTCTCCGTGGACTGATTCAGGGGAAGTGGGGGTGATGGGGCGGGGACAGGATCAGCCCGTCAGGCTGGTTGGGGGCATTTCTGTCTCTTATGCCGATAGGTCAGGATGGCAATGCTGAGGTGCCCCGGAACCCCTCAGATGCACAAGGTCCCCCCAGGCAACCCTCCACTTCTCCCCTCGACCAAAGATCTCCAGCAGCCGGTGTCGGGGAAGACCCTTCTCTGCCTGAGCCCCACCCCTGGGAAGAACCTGTGGATCAGAAGAGGAGTGGAGTCTTACTTGGTAGAAGTCCTCTTGACAGAGCATCTGCTTTGCATTCTCCCAGCCCGGCTTCTCCCCAAACATCTTGCAGAGGATGTCTGCCACCCACACCACTTGTTCTGGAGGTTGTCGGTAGCTACGCAGCTCCTCAACGTCCTGGGCCCGCAAGCCTGCCAGGGCGGCCTTATAGTCTTTGCTCATCTGGGAAGAGAGGGCCGCTGTTGGTGTAAAGGACTCGCATACAACCCGCCCATTCCTTCCCCACCAGCAAGGGGCCTCCCCCCCACCCCCCGTACCTTCCTCATGGCCAGCTCCTTCGCCTTCTCCAGCTCATCGCGCTCCTTGGTGAGGGCATCGATCCGTGCCTCATACAGCTGGCATTCCTTCTCCTGTTGCTTCAGCACTTGCTGCTGCCGTTCCACTTCCTGCTGGCTCTCCATCACTTGCTGCAGTGCGGAAAGAAGGGGGGATCCCAGGAGGACCTCAGAAAGGCCCTGCTGGGTAAGACCCAGGAGGCCCCGCAAGTCCAGCAGTCTGCTCGCACACAGGGGGCAACCAGGGGCCATGGCCAGGCAGGCTGCTAGCCTCCCTCCAAGGGCCACCAGAAGACAGCCAAGGGTTGAGTACAGAAAGGGTAAAAACAGACTGTGTAGCGGTGACGCCTGCTGCTCTTTGACTGGCCGTCTGCACAGCCAGGCGGACAGGCTTTGCGCCCGCACACAGCAAGGATCCAGAAAGCTCTCAGCACAAGACATTCAAGCACAGAAACCCCCTCCCCTCACGACTCTGTAGCTTTGGACTGTGCGTGCTCCCAGGGCAGCAGTCACACCGCTCTGCTCCATTCCTTTCTAAATGTTTGAGCACACCGCAGCGAACGAGAAGGGCCCGCGACCCAGGGGCAGAGCACCTCTTTGGCATACCGAAGCTCCCAGGTTCAGACTCGGGCACCTCCTACTAAAAGGGTCAGGTGACCTGAGATCCTAGAGCAGGGGTCCCCAGCCCTTTCGGAGCCTGCAGGCACATCTGGAACTCTGACACGGCCTGGTGGACGCAGCAGCAAAATGGCTGCCACAGGAGGTGGAGCCGGCCACAAAATGATTGCCTCAGCTTAACTCCAAGCCAGGAAAATCTCAAGGACTGGTCACAGCAGCTGTACGGCAATGGGCCACGGCAGCCTTGACGGCACAGCTGCAGACGGTGTCGGGACTGAACATGTCCAGGAGAGGTTCCCAATTGCTGTTAGCAGCGTGGCTGAGGAGGGAGAACCAAACAGCCCCTTTGGGGGCACGCACAATCCGAAGCTGCTTGGCTGAGGGGAGAAGGTTTTTGGGCCTAACTGCTAATTGCGATGGGCAAGCACAAAGCCCCATCAGGGTGAGGCAGAAACCATGAAGAAGCAACCGGACTTGCCAGCCCAAGCCCCTTTTGTGGGGCAGAGAGCCCCCGAGACGGAAGGGGTCAGAGCACGCATCGGCCTGCCCACAGGCTGGAAATCAGACAGGCCCAGGGCAAGATCCTTCTCCTCTTGGAGGGCTGCAGCAGGACCCCCTTCCTTGCCCAGCTGAGTCAGAAGGGCGTTTACAGCTGGCCCCGGGGGGACCTCAAGACATACTTGCGCCAAGTGGGAAGAGGCGTAGATGCTGCGGCGCAGATGAACAGTGCTCCTGCCAGCCCACCCTTCTCAGGGGACTGCGGCTACCGCACACCAATGGGCGCTCTCCCCACACCCCAGTTTCTGAGTGACTCTAATCTCCTTGGCAGCTGGACAGCACAGGAGAGGCCGGGATACCACACTCTGTAAGGGGGCCAGGAGCACCCCCTTTGCTCTGACACCTGAGAGGGGCGTCTTTGGTTCCTGCATGGGCGGTGCTCTTCAGAGTAGGGTTGCCAGGTGCCCTCTGGCCACTGGCAGGGGTTGGGGGAATAGGGTTGCCAGACCCAGGCTGGGAAATTTCTGGAGATATGGGGGTAGAGCCTGAGGAGGGCATCGTCCTCAGTGGGCTATAATCCCTTAGCGTCCACCCTCCAAAGCCCTCCAGGGGACAACAGAGTTGCACTTACCTGTAACTGTTGTTCATCGAGTGGTCCTCTTTGCAGGCACACATGGGAACTGCGCGTGCACAGGCCTGCCGCGGAGCATTTGGAAAGCTTATTTTTAGCCTAGCAACAAGGATTGCTCCCCCTCCCCTCTGTCAACGGTCCTTCCCGCCCTTTCGGACACGTGACGGAGGGGTGGGGAGCATCCTTCCCTCAGTTCTCCTTCTGCCGCCGCTGTAACCAGACCCATCTAGGCAGTGAGCCAGGCACAGCGGGGAAAGAGGGAGGTAAGTGTTCCTGCAAAGAGGACCACTCGATGAACAACAGTTACAGGTAAGTGCAACTGTTTTCATCGTTGTGTCCTCTTTGCAGTCCCGCATGGGAGATTATCACGCTCACTTACTGTGGAGATGGGTGTGGGAGCTGGTCACTGTAGGATCGAACTCAACACCGCTTTCCCCACAGCAGCATCTGCTCCAGTTGACGTCCAACCTGTAGTGTTGGGCGAACGTCAAAAGTGTGGACCAGGTGACCAGCATGGCAGACATCTTGCAGATTCACCTGGGCGGCAAGGGCAGCCAAGGATGCCTGAGCTCCGGTGGAGTGAGCATGCACTGGTAGCGGACAGGGCATGCTGGGTCCGGCATAGGCCTTTCTGATGGCCGAGACCACCCACCGTGACAGTGTCTGTGTGGTGACATGTTTTCCCTTGTTGGGACCCTCAAAGCAGACAAATAAAGATGTGTCTTGCCTAAACTGGCGTGCGTAGTCTAAATAAAACAATAAGGCCCGTCGGACATCCAACATGTGTAGGGACTTGTCCGACTGGGATTGGGGGTCCGGATAAAATACGGGCAACACTATGTCTTGGGACAGATGGAACGTGGAGACTACCTTATTTAGGTGCTCCAGGCTAGATCTTAGGACCACTATGTCCTCATGGAACTTGGTGAAAGGGGGGTCATGGCGGAGAGCCCTGAGGTCCCCTACCCCGTGGGCCGAGGTGATGGCTATGAGGAATGCCGTCTTATAAGACAAGAGGTCCAACGGGCACGTGGCCATAGGCTCAAAGGGCTTACAAATGAGCTGGGCCAAAACCAAAGAGTCTCCACTGGGCCACAGGGTTTTTTACTGGAGGGTACAAGTTATTCAGGCCCTTCAAGAACCTCTTGCACTGGGGGTGCGAGAAAAGCGAACTCCCATTGATACCCACATGTAGGGCTGTTTTTTTTTTAATTTTTATTGATTTTTTAACATAAAAAACATAAAAACAAACAACAAAGAAAAGATTAATAAAAAAAGAAAATACAAAAGAGTATCATTTTGTACCAGTTGCAACATTCATAATTTTATAATTATAACAAACCAAAACGATACCCCCTCAACCCTTCACCCACCAAAAAAAGTAATCCATCACCCAACTTCCGTAGAAGTGTCTGACAGTTTTGAAAGTAAAAACATTTACCTTAAAATATAAAGATATTAAACCTTATATCTATAACTCACTAATTAAATTATTAAAGTCCATTTTTGCCAGTTTGTCCCAATATGTGGCGGCCTTTATCCATGTTTTTTTAAACTCATCCAATTCTCTTCCTTGTAGGAAGTTTGTAATTTTGGCCATCTTCATATACATCCATATTTTCTCTCTCCAGTCCCCAATTAAAGGTTTATTCCTTTGTTTCCATACCTTAGCTATTACAGTTCTTGACAAATAATCCTATCCTCCTTACCTATATTTTTTGTGGCATTCCCAGTAAACAAAATGCAGGTTTTCTCTTTACTCTACCGTTAATTAAATTATTTGTTTCTCTAATGACTTTTTTCCAAAAATGTTTAATTTTTTTACATGTCCACCATACATGCATATAGGTTCCTCTTTCCTTTCCACATTTCCAACATAAATCCATTTCTCCTTCTTTCATTTTGGATATCATCACTGGTGTCATATGCCATCTATAAAACATTTTATATAAATTTTCTCTAATTTCATTAGTTACTGTAAATTTAAATTCTCTCTTCCATAAATTTTCCCATAATTCCAAATCAATATTAAACCCTAACTCTTTCATCCATTTCACCATTACTGGTTTGATTCTTTCTTGTTCGAGATTAATTTCAATTAATAATCTGTACATCCTGCCTATCAATCCTTTATTTCCCTTTATTAATATTTTTCCATTTTCCATAATACCAAACAGCTTAGAAGCACCAAGTCTCCCCCGAGTCTCCTCGACCCTGGGAAGCATAGCGAAGCTAGCGGTTTAGATAAGCAACCTTGGAATCCGAGCTGAAACAAAAGTTCAAAGGCAGCCAAGGCAGCCAGAGTTCAAAGACAGCCTGATAACACTCTCAAGTGCTTTAGACACGGATTCCTTTTGTATAGGGCTCTGTATGGAATGTTGTCTATGCTAGATGTCCATAGACGGTTAATGAGATAATTCGAGACCTTGATAGCCTCCGCCCAGTACCTTGGCTTTAAGTTGGCATCCTCTAGCAATGCCTGAGTCATTGTTTTGAGATACTGTATCCTCCTCTCTGCTATGGAATTTTTGGGGGGGACGCACGTGTTAGCCAACCTGTGCTCTATGCCCTTACTCTCTAACCACCTGGTTAGTTCATGGCATAGATTTTCTCTCCCCCTGTCCGTTTGTAAACTGGCCACCTGGAGACCTAACTGTCTCTCCACCCTCTTTATCCAGTACTTTATGGTCTTTGCAGTTTCACTCTTCTGTTTCAGAACATAAAGCCATCCAAAACGAGTGTAATCATCAGTTATTGACAAAGCCCACCGGTTCTTGGACACACTCTCTGGGAAGGGACCACAGAGATCCAAATGGACCACTTCTAGGGGTCTATTTGTCACTCTTTTACTTTCTTTGGCTACTGGGTGGCGTCTGCTTTTAACTGACTTGCAGACAGTGCAGTCTAAAAACTTATTGCATTTATTTAAGGTGACATCCTCCTTACCTAGCAAACTCAAGGTTTTTTGGAGTATTCCATAGCCAACATGTCCCATTTTCCTATGTAGCAAATGTAAGCAGTTTGAATGAGGATTTTCATTTACAGCACCCACAGTGTCTGTGGCTTTCTTTGCTCCCCTGGCAACTACATACACATCCTGCTGCAACCTCCCACTTAACAATGTAGCTCCTTCTTTGCCCACCTGGCAGGAGTTCCCTACAAAGTTAACTTCAAAACCAGCCTTGACTAATGCTGAAACACTTAGCAAGTGGTTTTCTAACATAGGGACACACAATACTCCTTGAAATGTATGTTGAAGCTCAGAAAAATACAAGCTCCCCTCACACTCTACCTCCAAACGCTGCCCATCAGCCAGGCTTACATGTCCTCTAGCTGACTTCTTTTTGTTAGTTAACAGCGTTACATCATTTACAAATATTTTACTGGCACCCGAGTCCAAAAGCCATAATTCCTCACCACCTCCAGAGTCTGCTAGCACCACGGCCGTGTGTGTAGCTCCCTGGAACTGCTTCTTCTTGCACGTCTAAGGACAGTCTCGTTTCAGGTGACGTGTGCTCCCACAGGAAAAACATTTCCTGGCAAACAGAGCATGCTCCTCAGGCTCTTGCTTGAAGCTCCGTCTCTGCCTTCCGTCGCCTCCCCTCTGCTGCTGCCACTGGCTCTGCGCTGAGTAAACCTCTTGCCCGTCTGGGGGTTGTCTAAACAGTTCGGCTGCAGTCCTCGGCATAGACTCTATCCGGTCTCTCTGCCTGGGATGAAAATCACACTGGGGGGCTGAGGTCCCAGCAGATGGGCGAGTCGTTGATTTAACCTCGGGGGTGTATCTCAGCTCGGCTGAGGTCATCTGACTCCTTCCCTCTCGCCGACGCTCCTTGTCTTCCAGGATTCGTCCACTCACGTACTCAAAGGTTAGCTGAGCATTTGACATGCATTCCAATGCCGTAATTAACATGTCAAAGCTACTGTCCAAAGATCCAAGCATGATATGCACTTTGTCTTCGGCTGAGTACGTTTTTCCTCTCAGCTCCAGCTGCTGGAACAGAACAGCCAACGCTCTGAGATGCTCTGACACGGCAGTGCTGGGTGATTTATGACTCCTATAAAGTTTACTTGTCAAGGGCAAAACAGTACCCACTGAGTCTCTTTGATAAACAGCTTGTAAAGCCTCCCATGCTGTTTTTGACTCTGTCTGTTTCACCACATATACCAACTGGCTATCTGAGAAACAAAATTATGTTGACGAGAGCCTTCTTATTTCTTTCTCTCTCTGGGGCAGTGGTTGGTGCCGCTTCAACTGCCTCCCACAGACCTCTCTTTAAATACTGCTCCAGCCGTACTGACCATACGCTGTAGTTTTCAGCTGTGAGCCTCTCCACCGGGAAGAACGTCTGTGCCTGCGTCTGTGCCATTTTCCTGGCTTAGCACCTGCAACTGTGGCCTCTGGACGTCTTGGACTCTGTAGTGCTGCTACCACACTCACACCTGCGGTACAGCGGTTCCCGCTGGGCCCATAACCCTATCGCGAGTTCAGCGGCTTTAATCAGATTCTCCAAGAAACTTCACCAGACGGTTGCTTCTACAAAAGTGCTAGTTTATTCACAGTGCAGTTCTAAAAGCTCTATATACATTTTAGCATAGCCCCTGGCTTAGTCAGTATATCCAGCCCAACACTAAACCCTAGAGGCTGTGGTCCTTATATACATACCTCATGCATAGTTAATTATCCGGCCACCTGGTGTATTGCATCATACCACCGGTTCCATCCAGTTCTCTCCAGTCCACTCTGCTGGGGCAAGTCATTACTACACCTTGCATCAGCAAGATTAAGTGGATCTATTCTCTTACTGACAGCTCCTTCTCAGCTGTCCTGTCAAAATAATACAGCATGTTTGTATATTCTTGACAGTCCGAACTCCCCCGCTTCGGATCCCAGAAATTCGGGCGAGATCCGGAGTTTGGGGGAAAATTCGCCCCCCCCACGGGCCTTCAATGAAGGGAAGACCCCTGAAGGCACACGCGGGGGGGAAACAGATCTGCGGGAAGGCAGGCGGTGGGTTGTCAAGCCCCTCTGCGCTGTCTGCGCAGACAGCGCAGAGGGGCTTGACAACCCACCGCCCGCCTTCCCACAGATCTGTTTCCCCCCCGCGTGTGCCTTCAGAGGTCTTCCCTGAAGGCGCGCGGGGGGCCCTTTAAACAGATCTGCGCCTAGGCGCAGATCTGTTTAAAGGGCCCCCCGTGCGCCTTCAGTGATGCCCCATGAAGGCGTGCGGGGGGAGGGGGAGCCTGATGGCTGCGCTGAACTCCGAATTTATTTGCCGAACACCCCAAAGTCGGGGAATTCGGCTCCCCCGTTTCCCGCCTTTTAAAAATTCGGTTCGTCCTGAACCGGAAAACGCCGAATCGGTGGAAATTCAGGAGTTTTTCGGTTCGGGATGAACCAAATCGACAGCCCTACCCACATGGAAGGCAGAAATTGCCACAAGAATTCTACGAAAAGCAAAGCCCCCTGCTAGCAATATAACACACAAGGAGAGAAACGCCATCAAGACCCTCAATGCAGATCCAGAAATCATTATTCTACCAGCTGACAAAGGCAATGCCACAGTGATCATGAAAACAGAAGAATACAAAAAGAAGATTGAGGAACTTCTGGACCCTGCCACATATAAAAAACTAAAACGAGATCCAACTTGCAAAATTATCAGGAAAACTAGCATACTGATCAAGAATTCCACTCTTCATCCGGACACACACAGAAAACTATGCATGACAGAAGCACAACCACCACGATTATATGGACTACCTAAAATTCATAAGGCTGCCGTCCCACTCCGACCCATCGTGAGCGCCATTGGTTCCCCAACATATGAATTAGCTAGATATTTGACCACCCTCCTACAGGACCACAGTGGAAAAACCACTTCATCAAAGACTCAACTCACTTCATCAACAAAATCAGTCCGTTGAGGCTCAATCCACAGGATATATTAGTCAGTTTTGATGTTGTATCCCTCTTTACCAAGGTTCCAGTAAAAGACACAATCTCACTGATTAACCAGAATTTTCAAGAAGATATAACAGCCTTATTTCACCATTGTCTGACAATAAGTTATTTCCTATGGGATAAAGAATTTTACGAACAGATTGATGGAGTAGCTATGGGAAGTCCACTCAGTCCAGTAATAGCAAACTTTTACATGGAATATTTTGAAAAAACAGCATTCGAATCGGCACCTTACAAACCTACAGTCTGGTTCAGGTTCATAGATGATACATTTACTATTTGGAGCCATGGTGAAAAAAAATTAATGGACTTTCTAAACCATCTTAATAATATCCATCCAAACATTCAGTTTACCATGGAAAAGGAAATTGAGGGTAAACTCCCATTTCTTGATACCCTTGTCATCCGTAAAACAAACTTTCAGTTAGGTCACAAGGTCTACCGGAAACCAACTCATACAGATCGCTACTTACACAAAAACTCCAACCACCACCCCTGACAGAAAAGAGGAATAATCAAAACATTAATGGACCGTGCAAGACGGATCTGTGAACCACAGTTTCTCAAGGAAGAAACTAATCATCTAAATCACGCACTGCTAGCAAACGGCTATTCCAAGAATGAAATCAGAAGGGCCATTAAACCAAACAAAAATCAGAAAACTCAGGAAAAACAGTCTCCCATAGGAAAGGTATTCTTGCCATTTATTAAAGGAGTCACTGCTAGGATGGAGAAACTTTTGAAAAAACATAACCTACAAACAGTGTTGAAACCCACCAAGAAAATACAACAGATGCTACGATCAGCAAAAGACAAAAGAGACCCCCTCACCTCTGCAGGAGTATATCGTATACCTTGCAGCCGTGGACAAGTTTACATCGGGACAACAAAACGAAGCATACAAACAAGGATAAAAGAACATGAAAGATACTGCAGACTGGGCCAACCTGAGAAATCAGCAGTGGCTGAACATGGACTGACACAAACAGGACACAGGGTCTTATTCCAAGACACTGAAAGACTGGACAATTCTACCAACTATTTTGTCAGATTGCACAGAGAAGCCATTGAAATTCATAAACATCAGCACAACTTTAACAGAAAAGAAGAGACTTTAAGAATGAATAAGGCTTGGCTTCCTGTCCTGAAAACCTCCAGACTAACAAAGACTACAGTCAGCAATAGCCATGGAGATTAGCTTTGGACTTCACACATTAACAGATAACTTCAGGATACAATGGTTCCATATTAAAATACCACACCGTCATTAGCACATTATCTTGATACTTACAGGACAATGATTAGCACATTACTTTTGCAGGACAATGACTCAGCTCAAACCCAACCCTTTTCTGACTATATCTTCCTACACACTTGACACTGAGACACTGCCACAGCTGCTGGCGAAACGTCAGGAAAGAAAATACCAAGACCACGGTTACACAGCCCGGATAACCTACAAGAACCAATGAACTCTGACCGTGAAAGCCTTCGACAATATTAAGTCCCTAGTTGTACACCAAACAGGTTGTCGGTGTCAAAGTCAGCTTGGGTGACTTCTACGACATCATCATGCAATGATGAAAAAATCCTTGACTCGTACCTTGAAGGAGACGGGGTTGAAGGTCTACGGTGAGATGTCTCCTGCACCCACTCTTTACGTCGAGGAGATGACGAGGAGTCATGACGGCTCCTGACTCGGGTTCGAGGCGAGCGTTGTCGGGAGCGAGATTCTCGGTCGCCAGATCTCGATGGGCGTGGAGAATCCCCTATTGGGGTCGATGGACGTGCCTCCTGGCCAGGAGGAATTGCGTCAGAGTCAGAAAGCGGAGGCAAGTGCGCGACTGACGAAAGTGCCGATGCGAGGTCGATGTCGATCTGAGTTGCCAGGGACGAGTGTCTCGGCAGTGAAGTGGCCCGACCCTGAGGGTTCGGAGCGAAGCACCCCTAGGGGACGACACCCCTTTCGAGGTCGATGGGGCGGACAACCCAGGTTTAGAGCCCAATTTCTTCCCACGTTTGGAAGATGACGAAGAGTGCTTCTTTCTCTTAGAAGAGTCAGGTAATGGGAAAGAGCCCACTCTCTTGGATGTAGAAGAGAGAGCCTTAGTAGGCTGAGGTGAGGGCATCGACACCAAAACCAACACGGGAGACTTGGATCATTTCTCCCCAGTGTCCTGGGCACCAGGAAACTGCGTGGCCCTTTCCCACAGGGCTGCTTTAAGCCTCAAATCCCGAACTTTTCGGGCGTTCGGGGTGAGCAAGGCACAGGCCCGACAGGCCAAGGGAATGTGCCAGGCAAAGAAGGCAGTCGTCGTGCTCATCCTATTTGCCCATCTTGCTCCCGCAACTCTTACAGTTTTTGAAGAGCGCCATCGAGGAGAAGGAGGCAGAGTCACAACGACGAAATCAGAAATCCTGAAGAAAAAGACTTTGAAGAAGCTCTCCAAAGCGTCCTCTAACCGCGGCGGCAGAAAGAGAACTGAGGGAAGGATGCTCCCCGCCCCTCCGTCACATGTCCGAAAGGGCAGGAGGGACCATTGACGGAGGGGAGGGGGAGCAATCCTTGTTGCTAGGCTACAAATAAGCTTTCCAAATGCTCCGCGACAGGCCTGCACACGAGCAGTTCCCATGTGGGACTGCAAAGAGGACACAACAACAATGAACTGATCACTGTAGTCTGGGGATGAGCCGTAATTCCGGGAGATCCCCAGGCCCTACCTGGAGGCTGGCATCCCTAGCGGAAGGGGAGTGTGCTGAAGAAAGCCAGCCTGCTTTGCAAACACATGGTGGTCAAGGCAAATCGAGATTGCCCCCCGGGCGCCCTCCCCACCACTTATCTGTGCCACTTTACTGCTCTCTGCAGGAGGGCTACATTCTTGCCACCGCCTGCGGAGGGTAGAAACAGAGCTGGGCCGGGCCTTGGGGTCACACCGAAAGAGGTGGGGGCCAGCACAGGCCCCTTGAGCACAGGGGCATCCCCCCATCTCCCCCCCGGACAACCTGGTCTCCCCAAAAGGGCAGGCCCCCATCCACTGAGGCAGGGCCCCCGGTGTGCTGCTATGGCTGCGCCAGCCCTGACCCCTCCTTTCCCTTGGGGCTGATACCCGTGTAGATATTCCAGTGCCCCGGCTGCTGCTGCACCCCTGCTCCCTGTCTAAATGTTTTTGGGAGAACAGCTTCCTTCTACCAGGGGTGATGCTAGTGCCTGGCATGACAACCCAGAAGACTGGGGGCTGAAGATCTGCCCCCCACACACACCTGGCAAATCTCTGGGAGACTGCCTGCTTGCCCGGGTGCTGCCCTTCAGGGTGCCAAGGGGACAGGCTGGGTGCAGGCCGGGCCGGTGCTGAGGAGCCCCGCAGGGCAGCAGCGGGAGGCGGGGATGGCCTCACCTGCTTGACCTTCTGCAACTTGTCCTGCAGGACCCGCACGTTGCGGGCGTGGGCCTGCTGCTTCTCGCTCACTTCTCCCATCTTGTGCAGAGCCAGCTTCATCCTGCGGGCAAAGAAAGATGTTGCCCTCACCTTGGGCCAGGTGCTCTCTCTCTCAGCCTAGCCTACCTCACAGAGCTCTTGTGAGGATAAAATGGAGAAGAGGCTCGCAGCCATCCTGAGCTCCTTGAAGGGAGGGGTGAAATGTGATGCACAGGATTCATTCTGTTCTTTCTGTGCGCATTTTATTCTAAGGGACTTGATCTGAGCAGCGGACTGTCACATTCAGAGGGCAGCAGCCTGAGCCCAGGGGCCCCCACCCCCACGACCCAAATCCAGAGGCAGCCTGCATCGCTCTGCCTTGCCGTTAGTGGATCGCCCTGCACCCGTCTGTCTGATCTCTTGGGGACATCAACACACCCTGGAGCAGCAGGTCCCACAAAGTCCTTCTTTCTGCCGGCCTTGACCACTGCCCATCGGGTTCACTAGGAACCCACCAGTTCTAGCAATATGGCAAAGGGAGGGGGAAACTGCACTCTCCCCTCACCGCACGTCCCTCCCTACATTTCTGTTGCGCCCCACTGGCCACGGCCTTCCCCTTGTTCCCCCCTCCCCGGCCTCCAGCTGCCTTTCTCTGCATCTCCTCCAGCACTACGAGGTTCCTCCGGAGAAGGGCCGTCCAGAGCCACGCGTGAGACTCCTCTGGCAGGCGCCCCGGGGGTTTCTACCGCAGCCCGAGGACATCAGCCATTATGTCTGCACTCCCTTCTCTGAAGTAGAGAATCTGACTTTGCTATTCATTGTCCAGTATGTATTTGAAGTCCGGATTTTTTTCTTGCTTTACAATTAGCTACCCTGAACGAGATCTGAGTTGGCTGCAGGCAATTTTCTTCTGCAGAAGGACCAACATTTGCACTCGTGTAGCTTTGAGACATGGTTTCTGAAACAGACCTACTGATTAAAGCGAACACAAACAAGGCCCTGCAGAGTCTATTTTGCTGCTGAAACCCCCCCCCCGTCTTTTTCCGAGGAAGCTGATGGGGGGAGGGGCTGGTGCCAGGGCCCTGAAGCCCAGGGAAACCCAGCTGGGCTGGCTGTGAGCAGGGCTGGGGAGGTAGGGCGGGGGGGGGGGGTCCTACTCACTGGTCCATTCGCTTGGAATTCTGCTCCTGCAAGCGACCCAGGAGCCATGCAGAGGTGTCCAGGAGATCAAGGAAGCTCCTTGGAGTGACGAGAGGCAGGCAGGCAGCCAAGTACCTGCTGTAGGTGGACGCCGAGCTGTGGATCAGGGCTGCGGCCTTGGCAATGCAGGGCACCAGGTCCTGGTGGGTTTGCAAGGAGCCTGCCACTATTAAGTAAGGGGCATGCCTCAGTCAGAGACTGTGAACAGGGGAATGCCACCTGTGACTCTCCTCCTGGGGCCCCATCTGCAAACTGGTGAGCTGCAAGGCTGATTCAGGGGTGTAGTTCAAGGGGGGGGGGCACAAGGAAAGGAGCCGGGCATTTTGATTTTCTGCCAACCCCTCCCCCCATGTAATGTTTGGATTTCAGTAGAGAAGAAGATGATGACAAAAAAGAAAAGTTGGTTTTTATATGCCGACTTTCTCTACCGCTTAAGGGAGAATCAAATCAGCTCGCAATCACCTTCCCTTCCCCTCCCCACAACAGACACCCTGTGAGGCAGGGGGGGGGGGGCTGAGAGAGTGTGACTGGCCCAAGTCCACCTAACTGGCTTCATGTGGAGGAGTGGGGAAACCAACCCAGTTTGCCAGATTAGCCTCTGCTCCAAACCACTGCTCTTAACCACTACACCATGCTGGCTCTCTGTGAGAAACATGTGGGGGCATCCCCAAAGGCTGCCCCCAGGCTCTGCCCCCCCCCCCAGAGGCAGAGCCTTGTCTGCATTGGCACCCACCGGGCGCGATCCCCGAGGCCTGGCTCAGTCTGCCCTGGAGATGCTTGGCGGCCACCTCCTGCAGGGACTCGGTGCTCCAGGCCTGGTAGACTTTCAGGCTGCAGAGCAGGTGGGAAAGGGCGGCGGCGGTGGAGGGGGGGAGCCCCAGGCTGCTCGGGCCCTGCCCCCCGCCAGGGGCCCCCAGCAGCAGAAACACGTGCAGGTTGTTGCGCACAAACTGGAAGAACCTGTAACAGAGAAAGAGGGGCCCGGAGGCTGGCACCGGAAGCCCTTGGCCGTTGCGCGGGGGGGGGGGGGAAGAGCCTGCCTGCCTCCCCGCCGCCCCTCACCTCTGCAGAACAAGGTCTTCTCGCATGGAGCGCTTGATGCCCTGGTGCTCCTGCAGCAGGGTCTGGACGATGGGGGCGGTGTCTTCGGGGCCGTAGAGCCCGGGGCAGGTGCCCTCGGCCATCAGAGCCATCACCAGGTGTAAGGGGGCCGGGCTCAAGCCAGGGTGGACCAGCAGCAGCACCCGCCGGCCCTGGACCCCCGCCTGCCAGCTGGCCAGTCGCAGAAGCGCCAGCACCTGCTCCTCGTTGGCCTCCGCGGGCAGCTCCATCAGCAGGGAGGCGGTGGCCCGGGCCGCCAGGTCCACCAGCGCCTGCCGGCCCGTGCCCCGCCGGAAGGCCACCAGGGCGCCGTGCCTCTCCGGGCCACACAGCAGGCGGCACAAGTGCACCACGTGCTTCAACACCACCACAGGCAGCAGGAAGTTGGGGGGCAGCAAGGGGGTGAGCTGGCTCTCCAGAGCTCTCCAGAGCCTCTCCTGGTAGGGGTTGTGGGCACCGGGACCGTGCCAGTCAGGGCCCAGCTCCTTGCTGAACATGATGTCTCTGGGCAGCTCCCCCCGCGCCAGGAGCAGGTGGCCAGGCAGAAGCGGGCCAGAGGTCTCCTTCTTGGAGGATGGGCGGCGCTTGCTCTTGGAGAATCCAGTGCGGTGGGGGGTGGGGGGGCGCCGGTCAGGGGTGGGCACCAAAAAGGGGGCCTCGCGCTTCCTGCCCCCTTCCTCCTCCACCTCCTGGGGCTCTGCCTCGGGGCCCTCCTGCTCCAGCTCCTCCAGGGTGGGGTCTCCCGCTGAGTCAGGAGGCTCCAGCGCCAGGGCCGGCGCTTGCAGCACAGGGTCCCAGGGGTCAGGCTGGTCAGCCTTGGAGCAGCCAGGGGAGTCCTGGAGGCTCTCCGGGACAGGGAGGAAGTCTTCCTCCTCCTCCTCCTCCTCCTCCTCGGCAGGTGCCAAGGCACAAGACCTGGAGAGGCTGGTCTGGGGGAAGGAAATGTGGCTGCGGCTGGGGTGGTGGGAACTCTGGGGGCCGAGGGAGGGCACGACGTGCAGCAAGGTGCGCTTGGAGCAAAAATTGGCCATGGCGACCTCCAGCAGCAGCTGCCCGCAGGCCGCCCGGTGATTCTCCCCCCGCAGCGGGTCCCCGAAGGTGCGCAGGGCCTCATGCAGCCAGAGGCGAGTGATCTGACGGACGCTGAGCGCCACGGTGTAGCCAGCCCCTGCCATGCGGGCCCCCGCTGAGCTGCGCCTGTGGAACATGCTCTTGACCCCATGCTCCTCCAGGGGGCAGCTGAGGTGGATGCCCGTGCCGGGGCGCAGCAGGTAGAGTCCCTGGAACACCTGTCGCAGGCTGTGCAGGGAGAAGTGGAAGAGGCAGCAGGCCGGGGAGGGTGGGAACTGGCCCTTCACGGCCTCGTAGGCCTCCACGGAGGCCCTCACCAGGGCGGCCGCCAAGTCGCCGTGGCGGGTCAGCAGAGGGAATTTCTCCAGCCAGGCCAAGACGGCAGGCATGTGCATGCTCAGCAGGGCTTCCCGGGTCAGGGGGGGCAGCACCACGGCCGTGAAGAGCCGGCCAAAGCGGGGGCACAGCGGCGCAGCCCCCAGCACTGGGACAGACAGCGTGCCGAAGCAGTTGAAGCCCCCAGCTGGGAAGTGCTGAAGCTCCAGCGTGTCGGTGTGGTAGAACTGCTGGTGGGTCAGGGCCTGGCGCAGCGACTCCACCACGGGGCTCGTCCCCCGGTCTGGATCTGCCACAGAGGAGGAGGAGCACGGTGAGAGGGGGCAGGCGCCCCCAGCCCCCTCCTCCCAGGACCCAGGGCGCGTGTGTGGAGGAGGCCACCTGGGGCAAGGAGGGGGCTTTCCCACCGGCCATCCCTCCAAACACTCACCGAGGCGGGCCATGTGGAGGTCCTCCACCAAGAAGAGGCCGAGGCCCTTCAGGGCCGCCGCCCGAGCCGCCCTGCTCAAGGGCAGAGGGCCCTTCTCGTGGGACTTCCTCTGCAGCAGCTGGCGCAGGTCAGCCGCCTTCAGCGCGAAGGAGACGCACACTCGCTGGCACAAGTGGTTGGGCTGCACCAGCGTCTCGGCAAAGGACGTCTTCCCACCGCCGGGCTCACCCACCAGAAGGGCGGGCTGGTGGTGACCCAGGAGCAGGTCCAGAACGTAGACCACCCGCTCATACTGCCGAGAGAGAGAGAGAGAGAGAGAGAGAGAGAGAGAGGAGCATTGGCCTCAGCCCGGCGGGAGGCCCTGCCTCTCTCCCCACGGACACAGGCAGGGCAAGTGCCTGGCTCTTCCTGGCAATCAGCTGCCCAGGGTCCCGACATACCTGTGGGAGGACACAGAAGGTGGCAGGGATGTTCTTGACCCGGCAAGAAAGGTACCGCCCATCGAACGGCTGCAGGGTGCCATCCTCCAGCAGGGGGAAGAGGTCAAAAACAGAAGCCCCAGGAGGAAGCTGCAGGGGGTAGCGGCTCCTGCGGAGGGCCCGGCGGGCAAACTGCCCAAAGAGTGGCCAGTGCCTGCACAGAAAGACCGGAGGGGGGGGGCGTTAAGAGCAGCTCCAGCCTCACGCGATCCTCCTCCCTCCCCACCCCCCGAAGACTGTCTGCTTCCCCCACGGCCCAGGAGCAGCTCTCCCCCCACTCCTGGATCAGATGCGTCACTCCTGAAAGCAGAGGCTCAGCAACCCTGGGACCATGGCCCCCTCACTGCTGGGAATGGCCACAGGGCTCCTCTGGACAGAAGTTCCAGACGGGTCCGCTTGCACTTCGCCGTCTCAGGATGCCGCCATGGAGAAAGGCTCTCCGCTTCCCACTCACCTCAAGAAGCTTATGGCTTGCTCGGCCTGATGCTTGAAAAGGCCGCGCATCCTCTTCTTGTTCATTACCATGTCCTTACATTTTAAACGCCGAAAGCCTCATCTCTGTCAACCCTCCTCGCCTGCCGGGTCCTGCTTCCCAAAGAGTGTGGCCGAGGGGAGGGGCTGAGTCTGCCCCTCCCTCCCGAGCAGGAGTGCAGCAGATCTCTGGCCAGCCCGAGAGTGACGGCAGGACTGTACAAATCCATTTTGGAGGAGAGACTCTCCCAGACTGGCTGGCGGCACAGCTTACTACCCGGAGAGGAGTTGGTGTCCCGGGGAGTCAGGGAAAGGCCTCGCTGGGCAAAGACCGGGGGGCTTTCCTGTGCTCCGGGAACCCAAGGGAACGGGGCGGGTCAGTCCCTTCCTTCTCAGCGCCTGAGGGCTCGGGGCTTGCGAGTCCTGCCTGCATCAGACAGGGTGGGCTCTCGTCCCCAAAAGCTTTGGCCATAAGAGACCTGTAAGTCCCAGAATTCTCTGTTGCGGCAGGAGAAACTCTCCCTCTTTCTTTCACTGCATGGCCCGGGGCATACTCCCTCCCATTCCAAACTGGCACAGAAGTCAGGCTTTCTCCCCACCCCACCACGACCACCATGCAAGAGCCAGCACTGAGCGCCTCCCCACCCATAGATGTACCTGGGATGAAGGTGACCCCCAAAGCCCCAGATGTAGGCAAAGGCAAAGAAGCTGTGGGCCAGGGTGTGGTGGAGTGCAGGGACGGCCTCATCCAGTCGGGCAGCGTTAGTGGAAGCACTGGTCCCAAGGGAGCTGCTCAGGGAGACTGCAGAAGAAGGGAGAGGTAGAACCCGTCCAGATTCCCCCCACCAACCCTCCTAAGGGGCCTGTGGGACTGGTGGGCAGGGCTGGGAGACGGGACTGGCCGCTTCCCTCCCACTGGAGTTGGGCTCACCTTTCAGCTCCTGGGCGGGCACGCTCCTGATCTTCTCCCGGCGCAGGTGCTGCTCCAGCAGCGCATGGAGGATCCTGGCAAAGGCCGTGGTCTCCTGGACCCCCTGTGCCACGGGGCTCTGGGGGCTGGCGTGGGGAGCCAGGACAGAGGAGCAGTGCTGCCGCAGGAAGGCCAGGGTGAGGGGGAAGACATCTTCCGCCAGCTCCCGCAGCATGGCCAGGCTCTGCTGGGTCAGGCTGTACATCCGGTACACGGGGTCCAGCGCAGAGGCCAGCACCGCCTGCCAGAGGCTGGAGCCGCTGCAGTGCAGGAGGGCGCAGTGGGTGCAGACGGAGGGGGGCACCCCGGCAGCACTGGGCATCTCAAAGAGGACCTTGACGTTCTCCGGGGGCTGCAGCTTCTGCCCGCTGGGCAGGCTGAGGGAGGGCCGGGGGCTGAAGAGCGAGGAGATAGGCTCCAGCCACACCGCGCTGGCCGTGCCATCCAGCACCACCCACTGCTGGGGGCTCGCAGCACCCGCCCCCCCAGCCAGCGCAGAGGTGGCTGCCCTCTGCAGGAGCCGGGAGAGGATGCCGTCTCGCCAGATGCCCTCCTCCAAGCTGCCCAGGAACTCGGCCACGCTCAGGCCGTTGGGCCAGACACAGACGGCGTTGACTGGGAGGAAGGAGGAGGCGGGGGCAACCCCGTGTGCACTGGTTTTGCGCCCCTGGCCGGCGGCCTCACTGGCCGCCAGCCTGCTCAGCGCTTTGGATAGCACTCGCCAGGCGGTGGTCTTGCCGCTGCCGGGGGGCCCCAGCAAAAGGATGCTGGGGGAGCCGGCCAGGGCCTGGAAGAGCTGGCCGGCAGTGCTGAGGAGCTGGGGCTCCGGGTGCAGCTTGTCCTCGTGGAGCTGGGCCAGCAGGGCACTCTGGAGGCGTGGGAAGGCCGGAGGCTCAGGGAGCTGCAGGGTGCTGGAGGGGAAGATGCCCCGCAGCAAGTCCCACACGTGGTGCCAGCGGGGGCACTCGGGGCCGCTGAGTAAAGGCGAGGAGCACAAGGCTTTCACCACAGCTGGCTCCTCCTCCAGGCCAAAGAAGAAGACGGGGGAGGGCCGGGCCTTGGGCAGGGCCGGCTCCTGCCGAGGCGCCGGGAAGAACAAAGTGCGGACCGCTCTGCCCACCACCTCCCTGACGAGGGCTGCTCGGCTGGCCGGGGGGGCCGGGCCCAGCTCCCCCTCCAGGCACAGGAAGGTACTCAGCTTCTCGGCTAGGCGCGTGGCCTCCCGGAAGCCCGCCGCCAGCAGAGTGACCTCGGCCAGCTTGGTCAGGTCCGGGGGCAGGATGACCAGGGGCCGCAGGACCAGGCGCAGGGGCTCCGGGAGGCACCCGAGGGTGGCCAGGCAGCCATACGTCTCCCGCACCCGAAGCAGCCGGCCACCAAAGAGGATGTTGCCTACGACCCGGGGATGGTACGGCTCAGCCTCATCCGCGCCCAGCTCCGGCAAAGCGGCAGCCGGCTGCCCCTCGCTTTCGCTGTTGGAGTCTGCAGAATCCTGGCTGGTGGGAGAGGGGCCGGTCGTGCCCCCCCTCCCTTCCCTCACATTCAAGCACAGCCTGCGGAGGTCGGCGAGGCGCTGGCTGAGGGCAGAGAGCACGGCCGGTTCCAGCTGCTCCACCATCTCCAGGAGCAGCAGGGCCCCCGCGTGCACGGCCCCCGAGAGGTAGCGTCCGAGGCAGCTGGCGGACATGTGCGCGGAGCACTGCAGGGTGACCAGCTGGCGGCCCAGCGCCTGGGCCAGGCCCTGCGCCGTGTGGGTCTTGCCCACGCCCTGGTGGCCCAGCAGCCCCCCGCAGCGGAAATCATCCAAGGCCAGGAGCAGCCCCAGGAAGGCCCTGTCGAGGGAGGGGCTCTCCAGCAGGCGCAGGCCGGGCCCCAGGTACTCGTAGTCGTAAGGGAAGCTGCTGTCCAGGACCTCCGCCCAGCAGCCAGGGGGGCCGCCCACCCATCTGCCCTGGGCCACCCGGGCGACCTTGGCTTTCTCGGCTTTCAGGGCCACGCGGTACTTGAAGTGCCGGGCCCACTCAAAGGCCTGGGGGGAGCTCACCTTCTGCGCCCGCAGCTGAGAAAGGACGTCACGCTGCTGGATCGTGACGACCAAGAGACCCCCCAGCAGGACCCCCAGGGCGTCACTGTCAGGCTGCCAGGTGTGGAGGCAGCGGTGGTTGCGTGTGTAGTGGGTCAGGGCCTCCAGCTTGAGGGCCAGCTTGAGGGCCAGCCCCACCTGGCCGCGGGGCTCCCCCCCCAGAGCCTCTTCCAGGTCAGCACGCCACAAGGCCTCCTCGGCCAGCAGCACGCACTGGACGGGGAAGGCCACGCCCAGGCTGGCCCAGTGCTCGGCCAGCAGGTGGAGGGGCAGGTCGGTGGGGCCGGGGGGCTTCTCGAAGGCCAGGTCGAGCTGTGGCCGCAGGGCCAGCCGCTGGGCCAGGCAGTCCTGCAGCTTGTGGAAGAGGGTCTCCTTCATGGCCCGCTCCAGGGCACTCAGCCACTGCGGGGCCTTCCGGCCGAGGGGCACCGCCCCACACAGCCGGAGCTTCTCGCCCTGCTCCCCCACCAGCCCCGCCACCTGCAGCTCTGGCGGTTGGGCGGAGAACGTGTTGAACACCTGGGCGGCAGAAGGCACCAGCAGCTGGAGCTGCCGCACGCCTGGGAAGCAGCGCCGGGACCAGGCGGAAGCGTCGGCCGGCTCCGCAGTCGTAGCCACCATGGCCACCAGCTCCTCGTTGCTGAGGAAGAAGAGGCGGGGGAAGCCCATGCGGGTGGTCTCCAGCACGTAGTCCAGGGCCCGGATGATGCCCTGCAGTTCTCCCGAGGCCTCCGTCAACGCTGCCTGCAAGGGGCCGCCGACAAAGCGGCTCTCCCGGCCAGAGCTGGGCAGCAGCCTGACGCTGGACAGCACCAGGGGGTCCTGGCACGTCACCCGCATGAACTCCCGGAAGTGGGCATCCACCACCTGGAACCGAGACTCCTGCAAGGAAGGAGAGACCACCGGAAGGAAAGCATGGGGCCGCTGCCAGCCAAGGGAGCCCCAGGCCCAGGAGGGGACACAGAGCGGCAGCGGCCGAGCCAAGGGGAGAGGAAGGGAGCCGTAGTGCCACGGCTGAGGGCAGCAGGCGGCCTGGACCCAGCTGCGCCAGGACACGGAACTCACCAGCTGTGCGCTGGGCAGGCTGATGTCCATCTCATACAGCACAATGTTCAAGAAAATCCATTTCTGCTGGAAACTGACCCAGGCCTCCAGGAGGGATTCTTTCGACCAAGGAGAAAAGGAAGGTTGGCGGGGGGGGGATGAGGGGGGGGGAAGAGAAGGGGACTAGCCACGGCATCCTGCAAAAGGTCAGCCAGGCTAGTCGATCACAGCAAAACCAAGCAGAAGTTTTGGCAAGACACGAGCATCCCTCGCGGAAGGGCCCCCTTCCTCCGGGCTGGCTTCTTGCCTGCCTGCCAGCAGCAGCCCACGGCTCCCCCACCACCCCCGCCCAAGTCTTGTAATGGGCCTCCTCCTCCTCCTCCTCCACCTGGGACCCTTGCCCTGCCCCCTTCCTCACCGAAGGAACGCAGAGTGGCGGTCCAGTTCACCGCCTCCTCCTGCAGTTCAGAGGAGTAAGGGGACAGGATCATGTTCTGGAAGGTCAAGAGGCTCTGCTCAACCGCGGCCTTCAGCTCAGCAGTGTCTGAGGAGAGAAGGGATCACCTTGCCATTTGCCAAGGGCATGCCGGGCTGGGCATGTCCCGTGGTTGTAGTGGTGCCAGGGCTATGGAGCTCTTCTCTGCTCCCCTGGATATCGGCCTGGCACCTGCCTGTGTTGTGTTGAGGGCCCGGGTTATCCCACATTGGAGGGATGTGAGCAGTGGGGCCCTCAGGGATCTGTGTTGGGACCGGTGCTTTTCAACTTGTTCATCAATGACCTGGAGTTGGGGTTAAACAGCAAGGTGGCCCAAGTGTGCAGATGACACCAAATTATTTAGGGTGGTTAAAACAAAATCGGACTGCGAAGAGCTCCAAAAGGATCTCTACAAACTGGAGGAATGGGCATTAAAATTGCAAATGAGATTCAATGAGAGGAAGTGTAGTGATGCATATTGAGGCAAAAAATCCCAACTTCACATATACACTGATGGGATCTGTGCTGGCAGTGACAGACCAAGAAAGGGATCTTGGGGGGGGGGGGGCGTGGATAGCTCAATGAAGATGTCAACCCAGTGTGTGGCCGCTGTGAAAAAGGCAAATTCCATGCTGGCCATAATTAGACGAGGAATAGAGAATAAAACTGCTGATATCATACTGCCCTTGTACAAATCTATGGTGAGACCACACTTGGAATACTGTGTACAGTTCTGGTCACCACACCTAAAAAAGGATATTACAGAACTTGAGAAGGTGCAGAAAAGAGCAACCAAAATGAGCAGGGAGCTAGAGCAATTACCCTACGAGGAGCGGTTAAAATGCTTAGGGCAGTTTAGCTTGGGAAAAGGGGAGACATGATAGAGGTATATAAAATTATGTATGGTATGGACAGAGTAGACAGGGAGAAGCTTTTCTCCCTCTCTCATAATACTAGAACGCGGGGTCATCGGCTGAAGCTGGAGCTGAAGGGTGAGAGATTCAAAACAGACAAAAGGAAGTATTTCACATAATGCATAGTTAAATTGTGGAACTCCCTGCCCCAGGATGTGGTGATGGCTGCCAACTTGGAAGGTTTTAAGAGGGGAGTGGACATGTTAATAGAGGAGAGGGGCATTCACAGCTACTAGTCAAAATGGCTACTAGTCATGATGCATACTTATTCTCTCCAGTCTCAGAGGAGCAGGCTTATTCTATTAGGTGCCATGAAACACAGGATGGTGCTGCCGCAGTCGTCTTGCTTGTGGGCTTCCTAGAGGCACCTGGTTGGCCACTATGGGAACAGACTGCTGGACTTGATGGGCCTCCTGGGGTCTGATCCGGCATGGGGCCTTTTTTATGTCCTTAAGCTACTGCTCTGCAATCATACATGCTTTGATCAGACCGTTGGTCCATCAAAGTCAGCATTGTCTACTCAGGCCGGCAGTGGCTCTCCAGGGTCTCAAGACAGGGGTCTTTCCCATCACCTACTTGCCTGGTCCCTTTCATGGCAGATGCTGGGGATTGAACCAGGGACCTTCTGCATGCTAAGCAGATGCTCTACAAACCGAGCCACAGGACCCCTGCCTGTTTCACTTTACAGGAAACCCCCCCCCCCCATCATTTATGTGCTTTATTTATGGCCCGCTTTTCTTACTGAGACTCAAGGTGGATTACGCAAACTGCTTCAGATATCCAGCCCAAAGTTACAACTCCGCCTCTGAAGCCCAGGACGGCTTCTGCAGACGTGCCCAACAGGAACCGCTTGGCTCATGCCTACCTGCGAGGAAAGGCCGAGGGACCTGGGAATGTCCAGTCTGGAGAAGAGGAGGTTGAGGGGGGACAGGATTGCTCTCTTTAAGTACTTGAAGGGCTGTCACTTAGAGGAGGGCAGGGAGCTGTCCTTGTTGGCAGAAGAGGATTATAGGACTCGCCATAATGGGTTTAAAGAGCCCCATGGCACAGAGAGGTAAGCTGCAGTACTGCAGTCAAAAGCTCTGCTCACGACCTGAATTCGATCCCAACGGAAGTCAGTTTCAGGTAGCCGGCTCAAGGTTGAATCAGTCTTCTATCCTTCCGAGGTCGGTAAAATGAGTACTCAGCTTGCTGGGGGTAAAGGGAAGATGACTGGAGAAGGCACTGGCAAACCACCCCGTAAAAACAAAGTCTGCCTAGAAAACGTCGGGATGTGACATCACCCCGTGGGTCATGAATGACCTGGTGCTTGCACAGGGGACCTTTACCTTTACATAATGGGTTTAAATTGTGGGCAGAGAAGTACCGGCTGGATATTAGGGGAATTTTTTTTCACAGTAAGAGTTGTTCGACAATGGAATCGGCTGCCTGGGGAGGTGGGTGAGCTCCCCCTCACTGGCAGTCTTCAAGCAGAGGCTGGGCAAACACTTGTCAGGGACGCTCCAGGCTGATCCTGCATTGAGCAGATGGCCTGTCTGGCCCCTTCCAACCCTGTGATTCTATGATTCTGCCTGGCTTTTGGGGGGGGGGTGGCGGCAGAAGGGCCAGTGCTCCCACCCTCTGCCCTTCTGCAAGAGACATCCAGAGTTGCTTTTAAAATGACCTGTATCATTTTTTGCAAACTAACACACAAGGAGTCATGTGTGTGTGTTAAGTGCCGTCAAGTCGCTTCTGATTCATGGCGACCTTATGAATGAAAGTCCTCCAAAATGTCCTAACTTTGACAAGGAGTCATACATATAATTTTTGTCCTTTTAATAAAATCTATATAGGAAGCTGTACTTGGGCCATCAAGACCCATAATATTCAAACATACTTCCAGAACTAGGAACCAAATTTGAGAAGCCCCCTTTGTGCAACATTTTATAGAGCACAAACATACTGAGAAAGACAGGTCACTTTTCAAATTATATATAAATTGGACAGTAAAAGTAAAGATGCCCAGAAACATTGATCACAACAGGAAGCAAGGCTTGTCTTTAAATGGCAGAGTTTACATCTTAGAGGTGTGAATAAGATTTTGGCTCTATCTAGTTACTTGTAAGTAAATGAAAACTGAATGATCACACCTGAATGTCATTAAAATAGAATAGAACATTCCCTCCAAAGTACATAATTGATTTGCAAATCAGTCCCATCTGAGTGCTCTGTAGGTCTATTATAGAGTCATAGTTGGAAGGGACCATCAGGGTCATCTAGTCCAACCCCCTGCACAATGCAGGAAATTCACAACTACCTCCCCCCACACATACACATTCCAGTGCCCAGAAGATGGCCAAGATGCCCTCCCCTCTCATGATCTGCTTAAGGTCATAGAATCAGCATGGCTGACAGATGGCCTTCTAGTCTCTGCTTCAAAACCTCCAGGGAAGGAGAGCTTACCACCTCCCGAGGAAGCCTGTTCCACTGAGGAACCGCTCTGTCAGAAAATTCCTCCTAATGTCTAGATGAATTTTCTAACAGTGAGAGCGGATCACTTGGTGGAACAGGCTTCCTTTATTAGAGTACTCCTGTTTGGAGAGGCAAAGAAAGGTCTATGGAAGGTGGTTATGCGCTGGCAACTCATAAAGAAAACAATGCAGCATAGCCTAAGGTAAAGATAATTTAAAACTTTGTTTTTGCAGAATATTTTTTATAAAATGTAATTTGAAATATAATGTTTTAATTGTTGTATTTTCAGACAGAAGAATTATATAAGGATCTGAGGAAGCTCCGTGTGTACTAATATATCCCATTAAGATCCAATTCAGGCACAATACTGTAATGCATCATTCAGAAGTATATATCGTTTTGAAAAAAATGGAAACTAAAATGTTTAAAAATAATTTGATTTATTGTCGAAGGCTTTCACGGTCAGAGTTCATTGGTTCTTGTAGGTTATCCGGGCTGTGTAACTGTGGTCTTGGTATTTTCTTTCCTGACGTTTCGCCAGCAGCTGTGGCAGGCATCTTCAGAGGAGTAACACTGAAGGACAGGGTCTCTCAGTGTCAAGTGTGTAGGAAGAGTAATATATAGTCAGAAAGGGGTTGGGTTTGAGCTGAATCATTGTCCTGCAAAATGTGGTTAGCACATTACCTTTGTTACTTTTTGCAGGACAATGATTCAGCTCAAACCCAACCCCTTTCTGACTATATATTACTCTTCCTACACACTTGACACTGAGAGACCCTGTCCTTCAGTGTTACTCCTCTGAAGATGCCAGCCACAGCTGCTGGCGAAACGTCAGGAAAGAAAATACCAAGACCACGGTTACACAGCCCGGATAACCTACAAGAACCAAAGAATTTGATTTGTTTTCTGTAATTTTGTTAGAAAGAAGTTTGAGAATGTTCTGAGGAAGTTCAGCCTCTATGAAACAAGTGAGACCCAGGAGCTTGTTAACACAGAATTAACCTGCTACACGAAGGAGACAGCTTTCTGCAAATAATACATGAAGAAGTGATGTATAAAAGAAAAAGCAATGTAGCCTCCGTTTATTTTGTATCTAATGTGTTTTAAAAGGTGTTGCTTTGTAAGACTTGTATTACAAATGTAATATGTACCTTTGTTACTATTGAATTGATATTCATACATACAAATACATGAATACGTTGTGAGTCGTGAATATAATTTCATACCAAAAGATGGGTACCTGTTGATAAATTGCTTGTCTTCTGCAAGAGACAGGCAAAACCACCCCCAAGAAATGAGATCCTCCCCGGGCCTCACCGGACAAGACGTAGGTGCCGCTGTCTTTGGAGATGTATTCACGCTTGGCGGGGCGCTGACGGCCACCAGCTGGCCGGCGGGAGCGTTCAGCCTGGGGCTGATACGGCACATTCAGGATAAAGTTGACAAGGCGGAACTGCTTCTCAGACCAGAGCTTCTGCAGGCGATTCAGGGTGTCCCTGAAGCGATAGCGGCCCTTCTCGCAGGAGTAGATCTGGAGGACACAAATGCCCTCTAAGAGCAGGGGTCTTTCTGCAGCCCAGAAAGGGCTTGGGCGGGCAGGAGAAAGAGCCGGGTCTCCTTGCTGCCGTGCAGCTTGCCCCACCCACTAGGCCACACTGCTCACCCGCAAGATGCTGTCGATGTGCTCCAACAGGGGATATGCGAGGAGCTGACTCAGGGTGAACTGCATGTTCAGGGGGCACTTGGCACCCATGACTGGAGGGGAGCAGAGGCAGACATCAACCGGCCTGAACCCTCCAACGCTTGCCCTTCTGCCCCGCCCCCTTCATTTAGTGCCCCCCAAGCCCCCACCCCATGCTGCATGCCGTGGTGTTGCTCTTCCAGCCCTAGCAGAGGGAAGAGGCCCACAAAAGAAACACCCCCCCAAGGCTGGAGAGCTTGGGAGCCAAGGGGGCCCCACTGGTGATGAACCGAGGGCCTGCCAGAATCCCCGGGGTCCCGGCCTCACCGGCAAAGATCTCCTTCCAGCAGCCGACCTTGATGAAATGGCTGCCGAGCTTCTGTAGCAAGGGCAGGTACTTCTGCAGGTTCTTGATGGCCCACACGCACGCCTGCAGGACCGGGTGGCTGGTGGACAGGCTGCCCTCCAGGCGGGCGGCCTCGCTGAGCCATTCGTCTGTCTTCTCCATGGCCTGCGTGGCATTGAACTGCCAGCAAAAGAGGGACGGCGCCCAGGGTGGGGTCACCAGCGGCAGCCCCCCCTCTGCTCTGCACCAGATCCCCCCTCCTCCCGATCCCACGTGTAAGGGCAGAGTGATATCCCTGGAGTCCCCGGCTGCTTGCGAGAGGGGGCAGAGGAAGAGCAGCTGGGGTGGGGGGAAAGCCTCAATGAGCAGGGGTGGTACTGGAGGTGGGGTGGGGGGAAGCACTGTCCTGATGAACGTCAGAAGAGCAGAGGTAAACGGACCAGACCACTGATCCACCCCGTCTCCCCACAGCTGCCCAGCCAGGTACTCCAGGAGGCCAAGATCCCGGGAAGGCCTTGGTCGCTCCTTTTGGCCAGGAGTTGAAAGTCCGGCTGACCCACAACACGCCCCCCCCCCCATTGCCCTTTTACCTTGAAAAAAGTCAGGCACTTCCACTCCGTAATCTGCTCGGAGACGATGCGGAAGAGCTGCCAGATGCACACGTGAAGCTCGATGACCCCCTGTCTCGCAGTGACGAAGGAGACGTCCATGCACTCCCCTGAGGAGGCAGAGGGACCCCGGGCTCACACACACAGACACAGACACACACACACACCCATCACAAAGAGGCGGCAGGGGACGCCATGGACTTGGGCAGAGGAGAGGGGAGGTCTGTGACCAGCTCAGCTCAGCCCAGCCCAGCCCAGCCCTGCCCCCCCCCCTCACCGGTCAGGATCCGCTGGGAACGGCAGAGTTCAGCAGTGCGCACCACCGTCTCCTGGAAGTGGTGCAGGAGTTTGTGCAGCTCCTCCTCCATAGCGCGAGGGTTTTGGGCAGGGTCCCGGAAACGGCCCACCGTGACCGTGGCCAGCACCTCCTGGAGCTCCCGCATGGCCTTCTGGAGGGAGCTGCTGAGCTCCGCGATGATGGTCAGGCGCCGGGAGACGATGTAGTCCGAGACCTCCCGCTGCTGGTACACAAAGGTGTCCCAGGTGTCCAGGAGCTGCGAGGGAAGCCCAGGGCTCAGAGGGCGGCTAGGCAGCAGCCAAAGCAGGAGCGTACAAACCGGGAACCCAGGACAGCACCCCCCTCCTGGCCTGCTCAGGACCCCAGCTGCCCCAACCACAAAGCCTCAGGCCCTACTAGCAAGCCGGGCCTTGCAAGCCGCCTCCTGGGTGCAGAGGAGTGACCAGCCTGTGAGAACCTGGCCCTTGCAAGTGTGCTAGCCACCCGTTCAGACTCGGGACCCTCGCTTGGCCGGGTCTGCTCCGTTTCTCCGCCACCTAAGAGCCAGGACCTCCTGCCCCACAGCCCCGCTCAATGGGAGCCCATCGGAGAGATGATCGCTCCACACAGAGATGCAACTGCCTTATCCAAGTTTGAGCGCGAGCGCGCCCGGCTCAGGGTGGTCTTCTTTGGCCGGCCTGCGGAGCACAAACTAGGTCTCTGCTGGAGACGGCAAGGACTGAACTTCCGGCATGCCGGGCAGAGGCGTGACTGCTGAGCCGTAGCCCTTTGCATGAGCTCTTGTGTGTCTCAAGGAGCAGCAATCGAGGAGCTGAAGGACCACCTCCTCCAGGCGACATACCCCTCAAGCCCTGTTCTCTATGCACTCCCACCCACCCCACCCCCGAGGTGGGTCTGTTTCAGCAGCAGCCCCTGGCCTGTGGAACGCCCTCCCCGGGGTGCCTGCTCCGGCCGAGGCATCCCTTTTCTCTGAGGCTTTTGAACAACATCATTGGCATCTTTTAGATTCACTTTACAGTCTGTTTGGGGGCCTGATAACGGTTTTGTGGTTCTTTTTAAGCTGCTTGAGGTTTCTTGACGTTTTTATGCCCCTCGCTGGGTTTTTAATGCGGGTTTTTGAATTGTGGATTTTGTATTGCGCTATGTTTTTACTTATGTTTCATTTTCTAAGCTACCTCAAGCAGGTACGCTGAAGAGGTAGCATACAAACTATTTAAATAAAATAAACGGACAATTGGGAATAGACCAGCCAGAAGGGTTGTCTGTCTTCCAGTGGGGGTTCCAGTGAGACCCCTCCCTCCCTTCTCTGCAGCGCCTCCCAAGAGCCGTCCCTTGCTTAGATGCGGAGAGGGCTGCTTTCTGCTCAGCAAGGGGCTGCCCCCCCCAGACTTTTCCTGTCTCCTGATGAGATGGAAGCCACGGTGGGCTTTCAGAGTGTGTGTTGTATTTCTCTGTTTGCAGATACACAGACTGAGCAGGCCAAAGCCAGGCAAGTACCAGGGTAGGGAAGCCTAGTGCCCCCCCTATTGCCTTTTGCCAGGCGGAAACCTCTTCTCCCCACCCCCTTCCAATGTCAGCTTTACCCTCAACGGCCATCAGTAAAGACCCTTGGGGAGGGGAGCTGTGGCTCTGAGGCAGAGCATCTGCTTGGCATGCAGAAGGTCCCGGGTTCAATCTCCAGTTAAAAAGACCAGGCAGGAGGTCATGTGAAAGACCTCTACATAAAACCCTGGGGAGCTGCTGCCAGTCTGAGTAGACAAGACTGACCTGGATGGACCGAGGGTCAGTCTCAGCAGAAGGAAGCTTCACGTGGGTGGCCCCACCACCAGGAGCTAGCCTAGGCACGACAACCCAAAAGGATAACGGGCTTTCCTGGCACTTTTGGGGGTGGCACTGATAATATGGCCAACACAAGGTAACTTGGTGGCACTGAACCATCTCCTCTAGTCAGCCCTTTCACACAGAGTGTGAACCAAGGGGTTGAAATTAAATCAAAAGAGTTTCCATCTAGACATTAGGAAGAATTTTCTAACTGTTAGAGCGGTTCCTCAGTGGAACAGGCTTCCTCGGGAGGTGGCGGGCTCTCCTTCCCTGGAGGTTTTTAAGCAGAGGTTAGATGGCCATCTGTCAGGAACGCTGATTCTGTGACCTTAGGCAGATGATGAGAGGCAGGGCATCTTGGTCATGTTCTGGTCACTAGGTGTGGGGGGGAGGTAGTTGTGAATTTCCTGCATTGTGCAGGGGGTTGGACTAGATGACCCTGGTGGTCCCTTCCAACTCTATGATTCTATGAGGGGGGGCAGCAGTAGCACCTCCCCCCCCCAACTGCCAACATGCAACCCTCACCGAGTTTTCCAGGCTTTCTTCGCTGGTGCTAAGAGGGCGGAAACACTGGTGGATGACCTCGTTGAGGGACCGTACGTAGTCCACAGACTCCTGCAGTGTAGCCATCTGTCCTTGGTACTGCTCCAGCTGCAGAAAAGCAACCACAGCCCACTCTCAGTGGGTCGAACTCTTGGCAGCGGGCGGGGGGGGAATGTCTTGCTGGCATGGGAGAGCCCCCGACCCACCGCATGTTTCCCTAGGCAACAGCACTTCTAAGGGGCTTTACAGCAAGGCTGAAGTGGCACAGGGCGGGGGTGAAAACTGGGCTCTTCAGAACAGCCACGCAGCAACCTTCTGGATACAGCCCATAAGGAACGATTTCGACCGCCCCGGAGGACACCCCTCGGTAGCTGCTTCTGCCTCCAGACCTCTCAGCAGGGAGGCCTGTCTACCACATCCCATCACAGCAACCAAGAAGCACAGCCTGCGTCTACATTCACACGGCGATTGCCAACTGAAACGGCCGACATCCTCTATGCAACCCACAGCTCAGCCTGAGGCCCCACTGAAGGGGGTTCTAAGGCAGGTGCGTCATCCAGGAAGACCTGACGCCGCTCTCCCCGTTATCATGCCCAGAAAGGGCCAGTCAGGGACTGGACGGTCACTGGCCACAAAAGTCTCCTCCAGAGCCTCCTTCAGGGGCTGAGGAGAAACACCCTTAGTCAAGGATGGATTAACAATAACTTCGGGGGGTGCAGGGGTCATTGATCTGTTCCCAATAGCCAGGGTGGGCAGGGATCAGGAGGGCTGAGGGCGGCTTTCAGTCTCCAGGATCTTGTCGACATCCATTGCAGTAGCCAAGCCAAAGTGATCCACAGACGGCTAGGACACAGCATCGGACACTTCTAATGCCTGACGCATATTACAACTGGAGCCCAAATCTGAGCATATTTGAGAAATTCTGTTTGCGAAAGAAAAGAAAAAACCTTTGCAAAAGGGTCACAATTAACTGTCAATTCTTAAGTGTTTAAAGGATGCAGGACCTCGGGCTGGGGCAGCTCTGCAGCCTGCAAGCTGGCCTATGAAATGGTGACAATGAAGCCAGCTTTTTAAAAACACTGCCCCTGCCGCTGCACAGGCCTTCACGTGTCCTCTATTGCATCCTCTGTCAGCTTCCTCCTCAGCTGTTTGCCCCCACACACCCCGGGCGCCCCCCCCCCGTGTCTCCTGAAGTCTCCCATCTCCGTAGTAAACCGCAGTGTTGCATGTCAGAATCCAGCATGATCCATGCATCTTCACTGGCAAACCATGTTAATGGGTTTCACACACACACACCCGCCTTTGAAAGAGGGTTGGTGCTGCATTTGCCCATGCCTTGATAGGGGGTGTGTGTGTGGGGGGGGGTGTCCCAACCACCATCCCCTTGCCAAAGCAAAAGATCAGGGCGTCCAGATTTCAAGGATATGTGCCCTGGAATCCAGTTTATAGTTTAAGCAGCAGAACACTCCCTACTCGTTTGCCTCATTTGTGCCTGGGATGCCAGGGAGAAAGGCGAGGGGCTGAGCAAGGGAAAGAAGAATACTGCACATAAATGGCTGGCTGTGTAGATGGTGTCGTCAGGAAAGGTGTTTTTTTGTTTGTTTGTTTGTTTTTATCATGGCTTATGCTTTTGAGATGAAGCTGTTCTATCAGGAGATGGTTTTCAACTCATGAGGTAGGAGAAAATGTTTTTGGTGAGAGCCTTGCAAACCTGATCAGGAGGGCTTGAAACTAAACCCTATGGGAGAGCAAGACAAACACTTAAAGCCTAGTATAATGACAATAACTAGAGATTAGAACAATAAAGATCTGCAGGGAGTGGCACGTATGCAAGGAAACATTAACTTGCGGGTAAGTACAGAAACGAGAAGGAACAAAAACTGTGGATTCTGACGTCTCTACACTAACGTGCAGCGGATGGGAAACAAGCAGAAGGAACCTGAAGTCCTTATACAGGAATACTAGGACTTAATAGGTAGGCATTACCCAAACTTGGTGGTGGGATGACACTCACGGGAGGTCCCTTCCAACTCTAACATTCTACGAGTATATACATTTTAAAAATCAATTAATTAAATAAGTGCCTCACCCTTCTCTCCAATGGGGAGACAAAGCAGTTTACTCTGTTCTTCTCATCTCCATTTTACCCTCACAACAACCCTGTGAGATAGGTTACGCTGAGCGTGTGTGTGTGAGAGAGAGAATGGCCCAAGGTCACCCTGCAAGCTTCCATGGTAGAGTGGGGATTCGAACCCAAGTCCCCCCCCCTGACCCTGGTATGACACTCTAGCCACTATAAATAACCACACTGGCTGCCAGAACAAAGACAGCGGGAGCCTCCGGGAGGAGCCAGTGGCAGAAAGGCTGACCCAGAAACCCCCCACCCGCTCAGCTGTCTGAACCCCCACCCGTGTGCAAGGCACGCTGCTTGGTTTCCAATCCAGTGCACATTTACCTGAGAGTAAGTGGGACTTACTTGGAGTAAATGAGCACAGGATGATGCTGGGCTTTGAGTGGGGGGGGGGGCATTCTCCAGCCCCAAGGCCTCATCCTGGGAGCTGAAGAGAGAGTGGTAAAAGGCAGGAGGAGCCTCCTTAGAAAAGTGAGATAATTTCACCATTAATTTGGGGCCAGCATGAAACAAACAGCTCTGTTTTTACAACACTGGTCCGTGATAAGCCTGCCGTGGTCGTGGAGACGTACAAGGGGGTGTGGCGTTGTGGCTGAGACTGTTGGGGGGGTAGGGGGGTTCAGATGCCTGAGCGGGTGGGTGGTTTCTGGGTCTGCCTTTCTGCCACTGGCTCCTCCCGGAGGCTCCCGCTGTCTTCGTTCTGGGAGCCAGTGTGGTTATTTATAGTGGCTAGAGTGTCAGCCCTGACCTGGATTGCCCAGGCTAGCCTGATCCCATCAGATCTCAGAAGCTAAGCAGGGTCGGCCCTGGTTAGTATTTGGATGGGAGACCCCCAAGGAATACCAGGGTTGCGGTGCAGAGGAAGGCACTGGAAAGCCACCTCTGTTAGTCTCTTGCCATGAGTTGGCTGCGACTTGATGACACTTTACACACACACACAGTGTCATACTAGGATTTGGGGGGGGGCTGGGTTCAAATCTCCACTCATGCCATGGAAGCTCGCTCGGTGCCCCTGCGCCAGTCACACTCTCTCAGCCTCACCTGCCTCACCGAGTTGTTGTTGCAAGGATAAATTGGAAGACAGCAGGATGATGCCAGCCGCCCTGGATCCCTACTGGGGGGAAAGGTGGGGTATAAATATAGTAAATATATAATAAATAAAACATGAGTTTGCAGCAACAGAAAGAGGTAGTCGAGGGGGCACCCCATGGCCGAATGCCTGCCTAGACAACAAATTCTTCTCAAGCAGCAAGCTCAGCACAAAGGGAGGTTCTAACTACCCCCATCTCCTGCAGTGCTACAGTTCAATGCGAAGCGAACTTTTTAGCATAGGAAAGTGTTTCTTTTTTAACATCTAGTCTAAGAAAGAGTTCTGGAGGGTTCGATGGCATGATCAGCTATGGGTCCTGAGTTGGACTTGCAGGCCCTTCTCCCTCCAGAGGCACGAGGGTCTGGCAGTGGTGGGGAGAGGCGCCTTCCACGCTCAGCTGGACTCTTGGTAATTTAAAAGGCTCCAGGGCTCTTCTCTGACGCTCTTGGGGGCGGTGCGCGCTTGGCAGGGTGCTGCCTCTGTGCAGGGTGCTGCACAGGTCTGGCCACACAGCAGCCCAAGGACTCTTGGGGGGTGGGGGTGGGGAGACACACCTCGGCATCCTGCTTGGGAGCAGGAAGCGCCAGAGGAAGCGCACCTTCTGGGAGCACCTGGCGATGGTGAAAATGTCACTGCTGACGTTCAGGTACAGCTGCAGGACGCCGGACATCTCGGCAATCAGGAGCTGGCTCCGCTGCGTGGTCTCTCTCAGCAAGAGAGCCAGGATGTCCTCGTTGATGGACGCCAGCAGCGGCACTGCCAGGACAGAGGGAGGGGCCAGGTGAGGGCAAGCGCAGGCAAAGGGAGGCTCCCCCACAGCCCTCCCCCTCCTGCGCCACGCACAGATGTCCTGGTGGATGCCGGTGCAGTCCACGAAGAAGAGGCGGTTGGATGTGACGACGGACTGCGGAACTTGCTTGACGCGGCTCATCCACGTGCGCAGCTTGACGATTCGGTTCACGTAGTCCTCGCACGGCCAGCCCTTCATCTCCTCCAGCTGGCTGGCCCCCCAGCTGTGGGCAAAGTGGTAGAACTCACCCAGCCAAGAGTATTCGCGGTACAGATGCTGGGTCTCCGTCAGGGCAGCCTGGGGGGGGGGGGGAGAGGCAGGGAAGATTGGTCTGAGGCTGACAAGTCTAAGAGGGGCATCCCCTCCCGGGAGCCCTCTTGCCCCACATGCCCCCCCTCTCCCTCCTGCCCCCTTCAGCCCCAGGGCAGGCAAGGGCAGTGTCCAGGTGCCATCGCTCTGGTTGGGGCGGGCCCAGAGTGCCTCCCTCCCCACACCCACCTGGGGAGGGTGGGGCCCGGGTGACTGGTCTACCATGAGGATCCCTGAACAAGGCAGGAGGCAGAAGCCGCCGGGGGGAGCAGCAGCTTTGGCTGGAAGAGGGGAGGCGTTTTATGCTGATGGGGTGAGGAGCCGACAAAGCCTCCCTCCCAGTGGGCCCAGCCCACTTTCCTCGGGCGAGGGGCTGTGGCTCAGTGGTAGAGCCTCTGCTTGGCATGCAGAAGGTCCCAGGTTCAATCCCCGGCAGCATCTGCCGTGAAAGGGACGAGAGAGCCGCTGCTGGTCTGAGTAGACAATAGTGACCCTGATGGACTGAGCTGGGGGGGGGGGGGGTCTGGTTCAGAATCAGGCAGCTTCACATGTGTTCACGTGAGGGTGGGGTCCTCTCCTGCAGGCGGCAGCCTCCCTGCTTATATAACTGCCCTCAAGGCCCCACCCCCTCGCCCACGATTGGCCTCCCCTTCCCCTCCAATTTCTCCCCAGCCCAGTCACCGGGTTCGGGGGGCACCTGGGGAATGGAGGCCCTGAGGGCAAATCCCAGCCAGGCCCCCTTGAGGACTACGGGGGACTCGATCCTTGGATCGTCGGAGCCCCACTGGGCGGGGGGTGGGGAGGTCTCCAACCCGAATGCCCCCAAGGCTTGCGGGTGGGAGTGAGTCCCTCCTCCTCACTCAGTGGCCGCACACCAGTGGCTACCGCTGCCTCTGAACAAAGGAAAATGATTCCGGGCTATTGTGGGGGGGGGAGAGGCTGAGCCCCCGTGCCAGGAGGCGGCATTGGGAGAGGCCTCGGCCCCTCGGCCCTGCCTGCGGGCTCTCCCTCCACGGCAACCGGTGGGCCGCTGTATGAGCAGGATGCTGGACTAGGGGAGCCCTCGCAGGCCTGGCGCCACAGGGCTCACCTGAACATCTATCCTCCTGGCCCGCTCTTTAGGGGTGGCAGCAGAGACAGCATTCTCCCATGCCATCCTTATGAGGGCTGTGGGCGATGCCTGCAGAAAGTCCTGCGCCCCCTGTCTCCCAGGTGGGCTGGGGCCTTTGGGTACCTGGACAAGCAGCAGCTGCCCACCTCGATCCTGGTGAAGCGCCCACGGGAAAGGGGCCAGCCCCTGCCACTCACAAGGGAAAGGGGCAGGACGCTCTCGATATCGAACAGCAGAACCCGCCCGGGTGCCCGGCCTCCACTTCCTGCTGCGCTGACAACCTCTGCCCCAGAGCCCAGCATTTCTGGCTCTGGGGCTGCTTCTGTTTCTCCCTTTAGCTCCAGCCTCATAACTTAGTAGCCACAGAATAGATGAATCATAGTCACAGAGTTGGAAGGGACCACCAGGGTCATCTAGTCCAACCCCCTGCGCAACGCAGGAAATTGACAACTACCTCCCCACTCCCACGCCCCCAGTGACCCCCTACGCCATGCCCAGAAGATGGCCAAGGTGCCCCCCCTCTCATCATCTGCCTAAGGTCATAGAATCAACCTTGCTGACAGATGGCCATCTAGCCTCTGCTTCAAAACCTCCAGGGAAGGAGAGCCCACCACCTCCCGAGGAAGCCTTATTTCACCAAGGAACCGCTCAAACTGTCAGGATATTCTTCCTACTGTCCAGAGGGAAGCTCTATTGATTGAGCCCACGTCTGCTCCTGGCTCTCTTGCAACAGGGCAGCAACAACAGTTGACGTTGAGCATGCAAGGATTGTGGGGCGGAGGGGGAGGGGTGAATAAGACCGGGACAAAATAAGAAGGGAGCGCTTCTGCCTGCCCAGCTCCTGCCACTTGGCTCAAGCTTCTGCACTTCTGAGTGCAGAAGACGGTCCCCGCGAGGGGGCCCACGGAGAAGAAAGGGGCGGCAGAGCACCTGAAGCTCCCTGTTGGCCCCTTCCGGGCGGTCTCGTCTCCTCTCCCGGGCAGCCGCTTTCCAGGGTCTGCCCCCTTGGCCACTGCCAGGTCCTTTGAACTGGAGACGCTGTCAGGGACTGAACCCACACCCTTCCATAAGCAAAGCAGCCCCTCAGCCCCTCCTGAAACAAAGCTGCCTTCTACCAGTCAGGTGGGGGCCATCCTCATCACCGACTACCTAATTCTGTCCACGGAAGATGCCACGGATCACAAAGCAGACGCTCAGACGCTGAGCCACGGCCCCTCCCCAAAGACCTCCTCTCGACTGGGCAAGCCCCGGCGGACCCGAGTGCCGGACACCCCCCACACCCGCTCTCACCGTCAGCAGGGCCTGCTGCTTGGCCCGAGCCTTCTGGAGGATGCCGTCTGACCGCAGGTCCTTCTCCAGCTGCTCTCGGGACAGCAAGGGGTACTGGCCACGCAGCCGGTGGCCCACCACCTCCAGGCCGCCCATCGCCTTCAGGTCCAGGTGGTGCACCAGCTGGGGGTCCTCCCCAGCCAGCCCCTCCAGGGGAGATCTGTGGACCAGCTCAGGCAGTCCCTGGCCCGCCCCCTGCGCCGGGCTTTTCCCTGAGGTGGCTGCAAGAGGAAGGTCCAGACACACATGCAAGAGACCCGACGGGGGCGGTGGGGTGGGGTGGGGGGCCGCACCCCTCTGCCCAGGCTAGGCCTTCCCATGTATGGCTCACCGTTCAGCTGGGCAGGATTTCCCTCATGTTCAGACGTGGCCGGATGCAGCTTCTCCAGAGTTCCTGGCGCCTCGATCTGTGTCACCTGAAGGGAATGGAAAGAATGCAAGGTCTCCCCGAGACCACTGCCCGTTCAGCACAGACTGCCCCCCCCCCCCCACCAGCGGCCAGGCACCGGCAGTCTCCAGCGACCCACCAGCAAGACCGACTCCACCACGGCATCCAGGGCCCCCAAGAGGCAGGCGTCCAGCTCCTGGGGGGAGGGGAAGAGCGCCAACTGCTCCTCCAGGCCAAACACCAGCTCCACCTGGATGACAGCCTTCCGCTTGGTGCCATCTGCCTGCGAGGGGGGGAGACGCCACAAGGAAGGGTGAGCAGAAGCCCATGCGGGGGAGCCCCCCTCCCCGTGTGCATAGGCTCTGCCCCGCGCTCCTCGCCAAAGCGTCACCCCACCCCCCCGTTTCCCAGAGCTCAGGAGGGAGTACCCGCATGGTGTGGGTGACAAAGGCGGTGACCTCTTCCTGCACAATGGAGACCAGGGTCTGGCAGATGAGGAAGTTCACCAGTGGGGCCAGGAAGCCCAGCTTCTGCAGCCACGACTCGGCCTCCCGCAGGCGGCGCTGCAGACCCTCGGATTCTATCCGCTGCTGGTACAAGGACTCCTTGGTGACGTAGAGCCTCTGGCCTTGCACCCGCGCCTGCAGCTCGTCCACCATCTTGTAGGTGTCATCCCGCACCTGCTCGGCAAAATTCAGGTGCCTGTGAGATTGGACACGAGCCCTCTGCTGGCCAGGGAACCTGGCAGTGAAGCACACCTGACCGCACCTTCCCAAAGAGGCCTCCAGCCCCCCAAGTGCCAACAGCGCCCGGCAGGTGTCATCCCTCCCGGCTGAGAGGAGAGGGCCCGGGTGCTCAAGCAGGCACCGACGTGCACAGAGAGAGAGAGAAAGGAGGCTGGAGGCTCTCCGCCTCGGGGGGATGGGGGGCGGGCTCTGATGTGCACCGGAGCTGCTGCCCCTTGGCCTTCCCTTGTGGCCCCTGCACAATGCAGGCAGTTCACAACTACCTGACATCTGACTACCTGGTGACTGACCTCTGCCACACACACGCATGCACGTGTGCACCCCAGCTCCTCATGGTTTGGGGACAGAGTGCAGAATTCTTAGCGGTTCAAAGGCTACTAGGAGGTCAAGGGGAAACCAAGGAACCAGGTGCTACAGTGGCCCACAGCTGAAGCACAGAAAGCAAACGAGTTCCCGCTTCACATCAGCCTAGCTAGTTAGGCTTCACTCATCAGATAGCACCTCTTCTCTAGTTTATGAAATCATAGCGTCGGAAGGGATCACCAGGGTCATCTAGTCCAACCCCCTGCACAATGCAGGAAATTCACAACTACCTCCCCCCCACACCCCCAGTGACCCCCTACTCCATGCCCAGAAGATGGCCAAGGGGCCCTCCTCCCTCTTATCGTCTGCCCAAGGTCATAGAATCAGTGTTGCTGACAGATGGCCATCAAGCCTCTGCTTAAAAACCTCCAGGGAAGGAGAGCCCACCTCCCGAGGAAGCCTGTTCCACTGAGGAACCGCTCTAACTGTTAAAAAATTCTTCCTAATGTCAAGACGGAAACTGTTTTGATTTAATTTCAGCCCGTTAGTTCTGGTACGACTTTCTGGGGCAACAGAAAACAACTCACCCCCCTCCTCTACGTGACAGCCCTTCAGGTATATGCAGCCCTTCAAGTACTTTGGGGGCGCTGCCAAAAAGGCCCGTTCCCAAGTAGCCACCTGCTCTCATTTGGCCGGAGCCAGTCTGACAAGAGGGAAATGCCCCCTGCTCCGCGCCCCCTCGCAGACCCTGCCTGAGCCCTGCTCCTGCAGTCCTTACCAGCTCCAGGATGGAGGAGCAGAGGGTGAGGAACCTGTGGAGCAGGTCTTGGGCATTGCTGTTCTCCTGGGCCAGGCCTCGCTGCAGTTCCACAAAGCCGTAGCACTTGGTGGTGTTTTGGGGCAGCCAATGGACCGTCCACAGCTCCTGCAAGAGCCTGTAAGGGACACGGAGGCAGGAAGCAGGCTGCCCGGGGGCTGGGAGCAGCCCCCCCTGCCCTGAGAGCCTGGCAGGCACAGAGCCCCCCCCCACACACACACACGCAAACCTTACCTGGAAATGTGAAGCAAAGCCGCTCCAAAGTGAGGCACCGCATGGAGCAACTGGGAGGCCACCATCTCCCGGTACTTCAGGTGTCGAAGGTGTCTCATGTTGCAGAACCATCTGGGAACCCCAAAGAGCCTCCCGTGAGACTGAGCCCCCCACCCCGCGGATGCCAAGCAGGGGGCCCTGGGTCCCGCCCGGGCCCGGCCCTTCACCCCCAGCGGGCCTCACCGGACAAAGGCTTTGCGGACCAGGAAAAGGCGGAAGAAGGGGATATGCTGCAGCAGCTGCCAGAGCACTGCCTGCCGGTGCCAGGCGCCCAGCGTCAGGGCTTCCGTGCCCTCCTCGGGGTGGACGTGCAGCACCCCAAAGGGGGAGAAGACGTAGTGCTGGGGGTCGGCCAGCCGCTTCGGAACCACCACCAGGTCATAGGGCCTGCCGACAAGAGGCACCAGCAAGACCCGGCATCAGGTCGGGCAGAGGCAAGTGAGGAGAGGGGAAAGGACTGCAGCTCGTGTGCACCCCCTCCCCACCGCACCCCCTCCAGAAGGGAGCCGCTGAGCACGGGCGCGCACCCCTGCCCTCCGGTTGCCTCTCTCTCCCCCTCCTGCCCCAGGCCTCCCTGTCTTGAGGGAGGGACTGCTGCGGAAATTGCTCCGGCTGAACAGCTGCAGCACGCCAGAGGAGCCCGTGCAGACAGACTGCCCTTGAGAAAGGAAGCTCCTCTGCCAGCCCAGGAAAGGTGCTGGGGGTCGCAAGCACCACACCAGGAGCCAGTGGGAGGAGGAGGAGGTCCCCCTGCAAGCAAGCTGGGGAGTCAGGGCAGAAGGCGGACCTACCTGAAGTGCCGCCTGGGGGCAACATTCAGGTACAAGAAGTGGATTTGCCCCACGTGTCGGTTCCGGACAAAGACCTCCACTGCCTCCAGACCCGTCACGGCCTGTCGCTCACCTACTGGGACCCCCACCGCCTTCTCACGCACACAGACCGGCACGGCCAGGGAGGCTTTGGGCTCTAACGAAGGCCTGCCACCGAGCGGGAAAGGGTGTCAGGAGGGCCTCCGGGGCGGGAAAGGCCCTCCCAGGCAGGCACGCAGGCAGGCAGGCACGCACGCCTCCTGGCCAGGGCCTTACTCTGCTGCCGTCGCTGCGCCATCTTCTCGCGCCGCCCAGGGGATGTATTCTGTCGGCACGTCTGTGGCTAAAGACAGAGCCATGAGGCCTAGGCAGCCGGCACGGGGGGCCTCCTCCCCGGCGACTGCTCCAAGGCACCGCTGCAGCTCCTGCAGGGACACAGGGGCCGGGCGCACCAAGCCAGAGGCCTCCTCCAACACCCAGTCGGCGGTGGTGAAAGGGCAGGGCAGGCCGGCAAAGGCCGGCTGGGGGCCAGAGGGCAGCGCCTTGGCCGGGGGCTCGGGCTCTCGGGGGCAAGCGGCCCACGGAGGAGCCCACAGCAGGGAGTGGTCCCGGGGGAAGGCCCGCCCCATGGCTCCCAGGATGTCCAGGTCCGACACCAAGGCTTGGCTGCTGCGGTACTGGTAGTAGAGGCCCTCCAGGTAGGGCAGCAGCTCCGGCCGGCCGGCCAGGAGCCCGCGGAAGGGGGCCAGCAGCCGCAGCGCCTCCAGCAGCTGCAGCCAGGACCGGCGGCTGCTCTTCTGCAGCACCGCGGAGCACACCACCAGCAGCTCGGCCAGCAGCGTCTCCACCTGTGCCGGCTCTGCATGGCCCGTGTCTTGGAGTTGCGTGGCCAGGCGCCGGCGCACCGCCCGCGCCCACCAGCCGTCCACCTGCAGCTGCTGCCTCCGGGGCCCTCCGCTCCCTGCCAAGGGAGACAGACAGACAGACAGACAGACAGGGGGGCTGAGCACACGGCCCTCCAGCGCCATGGAGAGGGGGGAGGCGCACCTGAGCAGGGGCCAGGTGGGCTGCGTGGGAGGAGGCTGCAGCCTCCCAGACGGGGCTTCAGTGAGTGGCCGGGGAGTGGGGGGGGGGAGGCCTCCTCACAGGGGGCAGCCAGCAGGGAAGCCTGGGCTATGCTCTCCTACCTGGAGGCCCTTCATGCCCCCCCCGCAAGCCCCGAGGGTGGGTCGGGCTCTTTGGGGCAAGGGAGAGTCACCTTCTCCAACCTCCCCCGCCAGACCAAAGTCAGCGACGGAGGAAGGCGGAGACCCCCTCCCCTCCCCAGCCAGCTGGCTGGCCAAGAGGGTTGCCAGGTCCCTCTTCACCACTGGCGGGAGGTTTTTTTTGGGGGGGGGTGGAGCCTAAGGAAGGCGGAATTTGGGGAGGGGAGGGACTTCAACGCCATAGAGGCCAATGGCCAAAGCGGCCCTTTTCTCCAGGGGAACGGATCTCTATCAGCTGGAGATCAGTTGGAATAGCAGATCTCCCCAGCTGGTACCGGGAGGTTGGCAACCCTAGGCGGGGGGGGGTGGCGAGAAGAAGCGGCTCTGGCGGCGTCTCTTTCCCCTTGCGGGCCGGGGCCAAGGAGGAGGCCCGGTGAGCTGCCAAGAGGGCAGCGGCCGGAGCTGGGGGGGGTCTCCATGACGCCCCCCGCCGCTGCTCCGAGGGGCTGGAGGGGCCAGCAGGGCACCCAAAGGTTTTGCGGGGGGGGCGGCGGCGGCGGCGGCTGCCGTGGGCAAGGGCAGTCCGGGATGTCCCCCTCCCTCGTCCCGCGCCCCTCAGGGGGAAGTCGCCCGGCACTCTGCACCAGCCCAGAGGCACCCTCACCCTCGGCGGCGGGCAGCGGGGGAGACTCCATCGCGCGGCCCACGAGGGAGAAGAAGCCGCCGCCGCCGCGCCCAGACCCGCACCCACCCCGCCCGGGCCAGCTGGCCGTTGCGAGAGGCGCGCGCCGAGGGGGCGCAACAACCGCCGGCCACACCGCCAGCCCCGGCGCGCCCACGCGTGCCCGCGCGCAGAGCGCCTCTCTCCTGCGCCGCGGGCCCCGGGAGCGCGGCGGGCTGCAGGTGCTTCCCCCCCCCCCCGCCGATCCCGCCAGGCTCCAGCCGGGGGTCTCGGGGGGGGGGCAGCAGTGCACCCCCAGGCCGCCGCAGGGCAGCTGGAAGAGCCCAGCGGGACGCTCAGGCAGCAGCGCCCTTGGGGGCCCGCTCGGTCCCCTGCCTCTGGGGGGCCTCTCCTCCTCCCCCCACCCAGGAGCCCAGGCCATCCTGGCGCGGACCCCCACCGCGGGCAAACAGCCGAGCCCCTTCCTCCTCTGGTTCATCCAGCAAAAGGAGCGGGGGGGGGGGCACGGACCAATTAAACTCAGCTAGAATGGTGACCTGGATGGCCCAGGCTCGCCTGATCTCAGATCAGGGTCAGCCCTGGTTAGTATTTGGATGGGAGACCACCGAGGAATGCCAGGGTCTCCTATGCAGAGGAAGGCGCTGGCAAACCACCTCTGTTAGTCTCTTGCCATGAAAACCCCAAAAAGGGGTCACCATAACTTGAAGGCACTTTACACACACACACACAGAATGGTGACTCCAAACCGAAAAGGTTGACCTAGAAAATACTAAAATTACAAATATATAAATTTTAAGACAGTAAAGTTCAGAACAGCAAGGCCCCATATCATAGGCGGAAACAAGTTTGGTCCTTATTTGGTCATTGTACGATTTTACATCAAATGTGTATGAGTTTTCATGTATTTATTGACTGTGAATGACTCGCCTATAATACGGGCCTTGTGTTTTTAACTTTACCGTGCACCATATTAAAATTTATATATTTGTAATTTTAGTATTTTCTAGCTCAACCTTTTCCGTTTGGGTTCATCCAGCTTTGCACCGCTAGCCGCTGGGACTTCTATTGATGCCCTTTGGATCATGGGACCTCCCCTCCCATTTTCCCTTCTTTAATGAATAGTTTGTGATGATGCCCTCAGTATTTCGTTTTTAGGAAACTCCCACCCTTCTTGAACTCCCTTCTCCTTAAGCATTTCTGACCATGGGATTCTACCTAGCATAGGTTTAAGCTTGTTAAAATTTGCTCTCCTAAAGTCCAACCTAGATGTCTGACTACGTAGTTTTCCCTTTCCCCAAGATTGTAAATTCCAAGATTACATGGTCACTACTACCCAGGGTGCCTGCTACTTTAACCTCATCAACCAGTTCTTCCCTGTTGGTGAGAATCAAGTCTAAGATAGCAGATCCCCTTTGTTTCCCCGCCCACTTTCTGGACAATGAAGTTGTCAGGAATTTATTGTATCTGGCATTTTTAGCAGAGTTGGACTTCCAACAGATATCTGGGTAATTGAAATATCTCCCACGACCACCGTGTTCCGTCTCTTTGAGAACTTTGTAGTCTGGACTAGGAGTGCCTCCTCCAAGTCCTCTGCCTGGTTTGGTGGGCTATGACAGACCCCCACCATATCACTATTGTTTCTTACTCCTTTTATTTTTTACCGACTCTCGACTGCACTTCCATTACACTGCAGTCGTGCTGGTCGTGAGGGTCACGGGGCTCCCCATTCTTGTAGGGGTCCAGCGGACTTGGGTAGGGGCCTTGAGGTGATTCTGGATCCAGCTGTACTGCTGGGGGAGCAGAGGCTGATGCAGCAGCATGAAAGGAACCTGGCCAATTCCACTTAGCTTGGAAAATGGCCCCCTACCTTGTCTCTGACAGCTGGGCCATGTGGATCCACACTATGTTTGCCTCAAGGGGCTAGACTACTGTAATGCACTCTATTTGGGTCTGCCCTTAAAGAAAACTTGGAAACTCCACTTGGCTCCGAATGCCTCAGCGCAACTAACACTGAGCACCAAGAGGAATCTGCACATTCCTCCCTTTCTGCAGACACACCCTGGGTTATCTGTCAGTTACGGGGTCCAGTTCAAGGTTCCGGGCATCACCTACAAAGCCTTTCAAGGACCCAGATACGGGCAGGACTCTGCCTCTCCTGCCAAGTCCTGCCCCACACACCTGAGCAAAGCCTCCTGAAGGTGCTGCCCTGCCAACAGGTAATGCCAGCAGTCACCCGCTCTTGGGCATTCTTTGTGGGAGCTGTCTGCCAGAGGCTATTCAGAAGCACCCCTCCTCCACCAAGCTTCTTTCATGTCACAAAGCGTGCCAAAGCGTTCAGGTGGGCATCCTGGCCGAGGGAGCACAGCTGTGGATTGATGGCTCAGCTCAGGAGGGGACGTTTATCAGGGAATAACTTCCTCTTGTACTCATGATGTCTCATTGCTTTAAACAGAGATGTTTGCATGCACAGGTCCTGCCCCCTTCTACAATCCCCGTCCAACTGTATTCTTTTGCCTTACTAGGAGTCTTTCCTGTCAGATTCAAATGTCATCATAGCTCGTAATTCACTTATGGGTTGACAGATGTCATATTTTATAATCTGTTTTGCTTATTGACTGGAATGTTTTTTAATCATACCTTGAGTCCCAGTGAGAAAGGCAGACTACGGTTACTCCTACTACTGATAACAATGGTGACCTGGTAGACATTATGTGTGTGTGTGTAAAGTGCCATCAAGTCGCAGCCCACTTATGGTGACCCTTTTTGGGGGGTTTTCATGGCAAGAGACTAACAGAGGTGGTTTGCCAGTGCCTTCCTCTGCACAGCAACCCTGGCATTCCTTGGTGGTCTCCCATCCAGGGCTGACTCTGCTTAGCTTCTGAGATCTGACGAGATCTAGCCTGGGCCATCCAGGTCAGGGTGGTAGACATTATACACTTGGACTTTCAAAAGGCTTCTGATGAGGTCCCTCAGCAAAAATCCCTGAGCACTTAGCAGTCATGGGAGAAGAGGGCAGGTCCTCTTATGGATTAAAAACTGGTTCCATGACAGGAAGCAAAGAGCAGGAATAAATGAGCAGTTCTCACAATGGAAGGGCGTGAACAGTGGGGTCCCACAAGGGTCAGTATTGGGGGCTCAAGCTATTCATTTGCTCTTCCATGTCAAGATCTGGAACTCGGGCGGAGCAGTAAAGCGACCATGTTTGCACAAGCATTTTATTTATCATATAAATTATTCAGGAGGATGAAAACTGAGGCCGGCCGTGAAGAGCTCCAGCGTACCATAAGGATTACCTACTCCCACGTAAGCCTACATGGGGAGAGTTCCAGATCAAACGCTCACAAACTCTCCCAGCTGTTCCCAAGATAAGGTACCAAACCTTGAGCGCGCACCTGTGCGTTTCAAAGGGATCCAACTTCGGTGCTCTCTGTGATGTCCGGTGGGAGGGGGGAATCTTGCTCCGCTTTGAGAATCATCTTTTGGATCACGTTCTTGATTGACTCATGCTGGTCAGGGGTCCAGTTTCCCATAGAGTTCCCCCCCCCCAACCATGGCCTAATGACACCACCAGGACCCGTAATGGGCCAGGGACCACCTGGCTGCATCTCCCACCCGCTGCTCTGTGACCTGTGCTGATGGGAAGACGTGGTAACCCGGTCCTCCCCTGCTTGCCTGCATGCGTGTAGGTCAGGAGGCCGGATTTTGCTCTTTTCATCGCAGCTGCTTGTCCTTTGCCTTATGCTGAAGCCTGAACCTTTTCCGTCTGTCTTTTTGATACAGCCTGTTGCTTTTATTGGGGTGTTCTACTGCGTGTGTGAGAGGCCAAACCCAGTTTTGGTCAAACTGCTGGAAGGAGATTTGTTCCAGGGTCCCAGGTCAGGTGACAGGGGAATCAAACCGTCCTTGCAAGGACGTGGCGGGTCAGAAGGTGAAATGAGGAAAATCAATTGGACAGGGTTATCTCCGGATATAAACTCTATATGCGTATTGGGATGTATTGTTCTGTATACAAGAGACGACATAGTCAAATCAGCTAGAAAACTCCCCCAGAAAATAGCTATGGGTGGAGATAGTGGAGTACGAGGGTTACTTAAAAGAGGGGTGGGCTCTCACCCCTGACCGAAACCATCAGCCCGATCTCAAGATGGAGGAGGAAATAACGAGGCAACTAACGTGGAAACGGTTGTAATACCGGGTGGCTTCAACCCCCTTCACACCGCCTGCGCCAATACACGCTTGAGTCGGGCTGTGCCAACGAGACACCCGGACCTCACAAAGGGCTGTGCGCCGGAGCAGGTGGCCCCGGAGCCCAGTAAGAAGCGCGGCCACCGGGGACTGGGTGGCGAGGGGGCCTGGAGACCCGGTGGGAGAGGCAGACGTTGCACCCCTCGGGAACGAGGCCCGCAATGCTATGAGGTTGGGCACTCGCGCAGACGGGAAGGTGCCCCCCCCAAAGCTTCTTTTGTGGGGGGTCCCGGGTCGGAGGCGGCCGGAGGTGAGGAGCTCAGCAGGCTCCCCGCGCGGAGACGGGAGCGGGCTGCGGACGTCTGGGGGGAGCCGCCGGCGCCGCAGCAGCCGCCCCCTGGGCCTCCGCGGCCTGCGGGTCATGGGGGGGGTCGTCGAGGGCGGCGGCGCGGCGCTGCACGAGGGCGGGCATCAGGCGCACGTAGGCGGCCATCAGGCGGTGGTTGGAGCGCACCAGCTTCCCCGCGCAGCCCTCCAGGCACCGCTCCTGCGGGGGGGGGGGGGAGAGAGGGAGGGGGTTATGAGGGTCGCCGCCGTGCAGGCACCGCCTGGGCCGGGGGGGGGAGAAGAGCCCCCTCCCCTCCCTCCCTCCCACCCACCCGTCCCGTCCCGTCCCCTCCCCTCTGACCTCGGCGGGGGCGAGGGCGCGGTGGGCGAGGTCGGCGGCGCAGCGCTGGAAGCAGCGCTCCGTCAGGCGGTTGTAGGCCAGCAGGAAGTCCCGCAGCTGCAACGAGACACCCCCAGTCACGCACGGGGGCGCGCACGCACGCACGCGCCCCCCCCCCCCGCCGCCACACGGGCGCGCGCCCCCCGGCCCCCAGCGCCCCCCCCGCGCCCCCCCCCGGCCCCCCGCGCCCCGCTCACGCTGCGCAGCTGCTGCTGCTCCGCCGGCACCTCCATCCACGACGCCCACGACGCTGCTGCCGCCGCCGCCGCTTCCGGCCCCGCCTCCGGGCTCGTGACGTCGCTTCCGGGTGGCCCCCTCCCTCCCTCCCTCCCCCCGGATCTCACGGCCGGAGCGGCTCCGGGACGGGCCCGGCTGCGGCGCCAGGTGAGCCAGGTGAGGCGGGCCGGAGACGTGACGTGGCGGGGGGGGCGCTCCCCTCCAGGTGGGGCGTGGGGGGCGATGGGCACTTGGGGGGGGCTGGAAGCGGGGCAGAGTCGGCGGGGGGGGAGGCGCCAAAAGCCCCCCCGCCCGCGGGAGAAGAGGGGGGTCCCCCGCCGCCCAGCCTGCCGCTCCCTCGAGAGGAGCCCTGGGGGGGGGGCCTGGCTGTCTGGCTGTCTGTGGGCGAGGGGGGGGGGGCTTCCTCACCTGCAGCAGGCCGCCCCACAAGGCCCAGAGGGGTCGGGACAGGTGAGGCTGTGGCCTCTAGGTCCCGGGCAGCACCTTCAGCAGGCTTCCCTGAGACTTGTGCAGCTGTGGTAAGGGAGCATCGCCGGGGGGGGGGGTCCCCAGGTAGGAACTGGAGGGGACAGCCAGTAGCCTGAATTGAGTCTGGGGGCAGCCAGCAGGGCGGGGGGGGGGGTCACCACAGGAAGGGAGTGATGAAGAAGAAGAAGAAGAGTTGGCTTTTATATGCCGACTTTCTCTACCACTTTATGGAAGAATCAAATTGGCTCACTATCCCCTTTTCTTCCCCTCCCCACAACAGACGCCCTGTGAGGTAGGTGTGGTGAGAGAGCTGTAAGAGAGCGGTGACTAGCCCAAGGTCACCCAGCTGGCTTCACGTGGAGGAGTGGGGAATCGAACCCGGTTCTCCAGATCAGACTCCACCGCTCCAATCCACCACTCTTAACCACTACGCCACACTGTCTGTCCGTGCGATCTGTGTACTCCGCCTGGCTCCTGATAGGAACCAAGCTGTGGCGATCTGTCCCCGCTGGCGTGTCCTAGGTGACTTGAAGGGCAGACCTCGAGAGAGAGCGTTACAGTAGTCTAGTCCTGATGCTACGGGGCGTGGATCCAGGCGGCCGGATCAGCCGTGTGGAGGTAGGGTCACCGTCTTCCACTCTAAACTGTGTTGGACGGAGGCCTTTTTTGCCGGTGCATCAATTTGCTTCTCCAGCAGGAATGCGGGGTCCGGCCTCGGCAAGGGTCAGCCGGACCCCATCGCAAGCGGGGCGCACCGTCTCCTTCCAGACCCCCGGCTTCCCAACCAGCGTCGCCTCCGTCTTGCCGGGGCTCAGTTCCACCGTTTGAGCACAGCTGCCAGTCAGGGGCTCCCGACCTCTCCTGCACCCCCTCCCCCCCCCCACCCCCGGAGGGCTGGACAGGGAAACGGAGCTGGGTGCCTGTCGCATATTGATGATGGCGCCCAATTCCAAACGTACACTTTGTGAATGAGTGATTTGCCCCCGGGGCTTTGCAGAGAGACTGAACGGCACGGGGGAGGGGACAGGGCTGTGCCCTGCGGAACCCCCACAGGATACGACCCGACACTGGTGATAAGGGGTCTCCAATGGCAGCCCGCTGAGCCTGGTGGGCTCCTGTCCTCAGGGCTTGTACCTGAGGGGGGCAGGCAGGCCTGCCTCTGGGGCCGCTCTCCTCAACAGCTGCTCTTGGGATCTGTAAATATTCCGCTACCCACCTGCCTACCTGCCTGGGCAGGGAGCCTGGTATGTTCCTGGAGGGTCAGAAGGGACACTTCCTGCATACCAGGGCAGGGCTGGCGGGGATGGCTCGCTTGACAGGGAGGCCCTGCCCTCCAGGCACAGAGCCTGATGGTGTGGGCCGCTCTCCCCCCCCCCCCCAATTTGTAGTTGGCTTTGAGGCACCCCTTTTAGGGTGCGCTGGTGAACGGCCTGGATTTCAACTTTGGTGCCATCTGTGGATTTTTCTCTCTCGAAGAGAAAGTCCCTGACTTTCCCTCTCCTGGGTGCTTGGGGTGTGTGACAATTTCAGAGGACAGCTGTGCTGGCCTGCAGTAGAACGGCTAGTATCCGACGAAGGGAGCTTTGCCTCTCAGAACTCTTCTACCCCCCCCTCCAAATCCTGTTGGTCTCTGAGGGGCTGCTGGACTCGGACCTTGGTGTGTGGCACACCTCTCAGCTCCTCCGGCTGTGGAGATCCACCATCCCTTCTGGAGGATGTAGCTGGTCGGTGGGGGGGGGGGGGTTGGGTCACGATCTCAGCCGCGGGCAGCCTGTTCCCCGCACTCAGGAGCAGTAGTCCAGTTACGCTTTCCAGGCTGAGAGCTCGCCTGGGTGGTTGGGGGTGGGGGGAGGAAGGGTTTTGTCCTGGTGGGCGGGGGTGCCACATTGGTTCTGGCCATCTATGTGCTTTCCCCAGGGACTGGTGGTGGTGGTGGGACTCCTGGGGCTTTGAACAAGGGCTTTCTTGGGGCACACGATCTGGCCGTCATTTTCGCCATATGGGTTGTGCGTAAGTGAGCGGCTTCTAATTTGTATAGTTTGCATCCCGTCTTCATGGGCGGGGGGCCTGCACGTAACAGTTTAGGCCTCTTACTGTACCTTGGAGGGACCTCAGGTCGGAGTTCTGTTCTGGCAGGTTTGGGTCGTTGGCTCCTCTCAGGTCTGGAATAGGAGAAATGCAGTTTTGGGTTGACTTTGTGGAGAGAGGGGAGGTCCGGCTTGGGGGCAGCAGGATCAGGGGAGCAGCCCCTCCCTCGTGCATTTTGGAGGCGCCCTTCCATGACAGGCATGTACAGTTGCTGGAATATTTTTGGGAGGGGGAATGCTAATTCGGCAAGGAATTGAGACATGTGCCACGCTGACATCCTTATTGTACACAAGAGGGGAGGGGAGGGGAGGCGTTCTTGGCAGGGTAGGATGAGCTGCAGGGAGGAGTGCCGTCTCTGAAGGGAGGGAGTTGGCAGGTGCAGCATTACCGGAACAATATCAGGCTAGAGGCACATGAAAGAGCCGACGTGTACGGTGCAGGGGTGAAGGGCTCACCAATCCTGCAGCTCCCTGCGATTGGGATATTTAACGGTAGTTTGAATACTGAAGGAGCAATTCTGCAACCTGCCAAAATAATTGCGACCTTATCGGAGGGAGCGGCAGACAGCAAGAGGCGACCGTCCCTTTTTGTGTGAAATGTAGCCAGCCAGCAAATGTCCCCCACCCCGCCTTTCTCTCCAGAGGAAACCCCGCAGCAGCTGATGTCATTCTCCTCTCCTCCATTTTATCCTCACAACAACCCCGAGAGGTAGGTTAGGTTGAGCATGTGTGACTGGCTCCAGGTCAGCCAGCAGCCATCAATGGCAGATTTGAGGACTGAGAACAAACATTAAAAACTACGTGAGCTGAGCATATCTGAAGAGGCCGACTGGCAGAGGCTTGGGTCGCAGGCCAGGAAGCCCCGTCGAGGCTGTACCCGGCGTCATGCTTTTGACCCAGAAGAAAAAGAGTTGGTTTTTATATGCCGGTTTTCTCTACCACTTAAGGAAGACTCAAACCAGCTTACCATCATCTTCCCTTCTCCTCCCCACAACAGGCACCTTTTGAGGTAGGTGGGGCTGAGAGAGCTCTAAGAGAGCTGTGACTAGCCCAAGGTATCCCAGCTGGCTTCATGTGGAGGAGTGGGGAATCAAACCCGGTTCTTCAGATCAGAGTCCTCTGCTCCAAACCACCACTCTTAACCACCGCACTGGCTCTCACCCGCTGGAGGAGCTGCGGAGCACGGCTCATGCCTGTACTCCTCTTGGCTCCCACAAATCATCCAGCTGTGGCGTTCTCTGCCTGCTGGAGTCTCTCTTGTTTCCAGGCGCAGATGCGTGTGGAGTGTGCTTAGACTTTATGCCACAAGTAGGCGTGGGCCCCAGGGACTGGGCCATGGCGGGGGGGAGCTATCCCCTGAGCTGAGTAAAGGTGGAAGGAAGCTTTTTTTTTTTTTGGCAGTAGAATTAACTTCTCCAGCAGTGTTGACGGGTCCTGGCTAGACTGCAGTCAGTGAGCGTTAGCTGGCACCTCTCAAATGTGGGCAGCCAGCACAGTGCCCACCCAGGCCTCGTGCCAACCGGCGTGAAGATTCTGTGTCTTTATCAGAATCCGGTTTCAATTTGGTCACCCTCAGCCATTGAACTCCAGCGGCCAGGCCCTGGCTCAGGACCTCTACAGCATCACCGGAAGTCTTGGGTAGACTCATTTTTTTATGCATTTCCAAATGCTTCTTCCCTGCCTTTCTCCTGCGAAGTGGGACCCAGAGAGAACCTTAAGTAAAAGCCACGCAAAACAATAGAACTTCCCTCCAGGTTTCTTGCATTGCGTGTCTCAGGTAGGATGAGTCACAGGCCCAGGCCGGCAGAGGTTCTTTCCATGCCTGGAGCCCAGGGGAGGTGCGGGGGTGTGTATGTGAACAGCTGGTCTCCCTGAGCCCCGGCTGGATCTCTCTCCCCTGTGGCAGCAGCTTGGCTCCTGAGAGGGAGTCTTCGGCTCCATAGAAGGCAGAAGTCTTGTGAGAATCCTGCCCAGATCCCAGCCTGTGGAAAGCCCCAAAGCCAGCAGGCAGCTGAAGGTAGTTTCCAGTACTGGAAGGGAGTCGGTTGCAGATCTGCAGAGAACTTTGCTTCTTCCCACCATGGGGGGAAACACAACTGATTTCTACAACATCATAAAAAAAAAAATAGATTCGACAAAATGAGAACTGATTGAGGCACACTTGATCATTTGTATAATTTGTACAGAATACGGATTTCCTTGGCACAGTGTGATTTAGATAGCCTGCGTTAAAAATGTCAAGGATTGTTTTTATCATGGCTCAGTGGATTCTGGGCCACAGTTCGGGAGAAGCAGGAGAAAAACACAGTGCAGGGCAAAGTCAGCTGGTCTTCGACAGCCGGGCACCTCCTGAGTCCAATAGGGAAGAAATTATTCCAGCCGCTCCAAAGCTCATCCCTTATTGCAGAGCACAGATGGAAACTCCGAAGGACAAATGGCCCGCTCTGAGTGGACGCAGACCACTCCATGTGGCAAAGTAGGAGGAACCTGACTCATGCGCCTAAACCTGGAAGGAGAAGCCAGGTTGCCATAGCGCCTAGGAATTTCAGTGTGGCACCAAGTATTTTCATCAGTGATTTTATTGCCGAGTGTCTCAGTGATCCCCAGAAGTACAAAACTTATTTATCGTTTCAAATCACAACGTTTTCATAGAATCGTAGAGTTGGAAGGGACCACCAGGGTCATCAACCAACCATAGAATGCAGTACATTCACAAATACCTCCCCGCCCACACCCCCAGTGATCCCTATTCCATGGCCAAAAGATGGCAACAACAACAAAAACCCTCCAGGATCCCTGGCTAATCTGGCCTGGAGGAAAATTGCTTCCTGACCCCAAAGTGGTGATTGGGCATGTAAGAAGGGGCCACAGAAGCCAAGCACTGATGCAACCCTTCCTGCCCTCCCGCTCCTGATCTGCCTAAATTCACAGAATCAGCCTTGCTGACAGATGGCCATCTAGCCTCTGCTTAAAAACCTCCAGGGAAGGAGAGCCCACCACCTCTCCCGAGGAAGCCTGTTCCACTGAGGAACCGCTCTGACTGTCAGGAAGTTCTTCCTAACATATAGCCAAAAACTCATGATTTAATTTCAACCCGTGGGTACTTTTGATTTAATTTTAACCCGTAGGTTCTGGTCCAACTTTTGGGGGCAACAGAAAACAACCCCACATCATCAAAGGGCAGGCAGGGCCCATGAACTTCTTGACGGTGCTGGTTTCATCATTCGTTGGTAAGAGATGGATTTGAATGCTGCTTTTTGTAGTAATAATGAAATTGGGGAGACTTTAGGTTAGGGTTAGAGGTTAGCTTTTTGATAAAGTGATGATAACCAGGATTACCCCATATTTATTTATAAGCTAAAGCACTGCTGTTTTAAAGCTTCACTAAGATTATGAGAAACTATGAAAAGTTCAGGATTGATTTTTGTGGTAGCAAGAACTAGAAAATGTGGTTGTTAAATGTTTATCTTAGCCAGTCTACAACATTAAATAATAACTCCTGTGTATACTGTAGACCATATACGGCATTTTCAGGATTTTTTGTTCATGTAAATTATTTTGGTGACAAATAGCATGTTATGATGTATTTAACGATAATACATTATTTAAAATTTTGCTTTTAGCGTGATAAAGTTTAACTTGATATCCAAATATGCTGGTGGTCCTACCAGAGTGATTCTGTCCAAATTATACACTACCTTTTGTTTACTGCATGATTTGTTTTCTAATTTCCACTTTTTATTTATTTCCCCTGCCTCTCAGATGGCAAAAATTGAGACACGTGGGGGCTGTGGTAGTCCCGGCGGGTGCAGCTCTCTTAGGTGTTGAGTGTCCTTGTGGTTTTTGTAGAAAACAGATTTTTACTCTTACATTCCATAAGTATGCCAAATTGCCCAATTTTACATGCTAATTTATAAGTGATGCATTTTATGCTGTTAAATCAGTAAAACAAGTTTAAGGTTTATAGCAAGGTAAGCATTGAATATATATCTGTTTCCCCACTGTTTTTTTCCAAAATAAAAAGAAAGAAAAAACCCCAAAAGGATTCCCCCCCAAAAAAACATTTTCCTGAAAATTTTACATCTCTAAAGAGAAGTCACCAATATTGCGGCCAGTAAAATAAAAAGGAACATGGTAGTTCTTGTTAATTTAAAAGTTGCCTACCCCATCTGTGGATCTGATGATCCTTTTGCTTGGGCGTAAAATTGGATATGAGCCTCAACAGTGTCCTTCTGAATCTGTTTGTTTGTGTGAAGAAATGGGACTTGGAGGTTTTAAAATGCTAGAAGGGGCTCCAGGAAGAAAGTTTCTGGAGGTTCCAGGAAAAACCTCTTGGACCCAGGTTGACCTGGTCAGTGGGTGGACAGAAAAGGATTAACACTGGTGAGAGGGAGCAGAGAAGCCCTCTTTTTTGGCTGGGACACTCAGGGAAGGCAGAGCTCCTCCGAGGCCTGGAGGAGGCAGCCATTTTTGGACCATGTGCTGCTGGGCCCAGGCGCTGATGAAGACTTCCAGGTAATAATGGAATCCAGATGGAGACGTACAGTACCCTAAGCCTAAGAGCCTGTCCTATACTCCAACATCTGATAGGGCGTGTATAGAGAGAGGGACAGAGGGATTGCGTTTCTCCTAGTTCTTTTGAATCCCTTGCTCAGTCTTGTTGCTGTGCTAGCCAGTATCCCTGGAAATGTTGTACTTTTAATAAATACTTTTAAACTTTGAATGCTGACCATAGTTCTCTGTACCACATAGTCCTCCACCAGCTTGGAGAAACGGGGGGGGGGGGGGCTAGGAGGGAGGAAGGGGGCAGGCAGCTGGCAAGCAGTTGTTTCTCCAGTGGCCACCCCGGGCAGCGTCTTGTCCTTGTGGTGCCCAGAAGTGGGGCAGGTGGGAGACTCCGAGGCAAGGCCTCAGGGTTTGAGAGGGACGCTGGGGGAGGGGATCCTGACCCCCACCCCAGTGGGCAAGTCCTACAACGGTCAGGTGGTGGCAGCGGTTACCCGAAAGGAGAAAAAGGCAAAAAAAAAAAAACATCCAGGGGAGGTTGAGAATCCCTGGGGGAGATGGCGAGGGTGGAATTAGGGTCTGAGAATCTGAGCCAGGCCCCCTTCCGCCACAGCTTGTTTGCCCACAAGAAGTAACAACCCACCTCCACCCCCAGCCACTTGATGACATTTTCAAGGGTACACAACACGTCACTGTCCTGTCTTGGAATCTGGAGAAGAATTTCGAAGGACCAAATCCTTCGACTACAATAATAATTTTTCTCTTCATTCAGCAAGACAAAATGTTTCCTAACTGTTTTTTTCCCCATTTTTTCTTGCATGTTTGGGTTGGCTGGAGGATGGGGGGACAGGACTTCCTGGCATTTTTGCTGCCCCTGCCCCGGTGTGGCCAGGCAGAGTGACTGGGGGGAGGGGGTGTCCTCAAGGTCTTGAGTGGGGTGGGCAAGCCCCTTTCCCCTGAGTAAACCGTTTGGGTCCTGGGGAAGCCATTCCTGGCTGGCCCTGGGGATCTGCGTGCCTCTTCTGTCTGGGTCAGGGGGGGCTGTTGGGGGGAGCCTGCCTGCGTTGGGGGGAGGGGACCTGGCAGGCTGGGCAGTGGAAGCAGGGGGCAGTGTTGGCAAGCGAAGGCCAGGCCGTGGTGGCAGCGGAGGTCTCCTTTCTGCCCCCAGACTCCGAGCATGACTGACCGGCTGATGAGCAAAGCAGCCACCATGGAGATCCCCATCCACGGCAATGGTGACTCCCGGCGGCTCCCTGAGGACGATGGGCTGGAGCAGGTAAGGGGAGGGGGAGAGGCTAGGCCCCGGGCAAGGCGGAGCCTGGCAGCTGGCACAGAGGGGAGGGGGAGCCCCGGGCAGAGGGCAAGGCCCCCTTTGGGCCAACACTGGGTTCCCTGGCCCATCTGTTGCCCACGTGGGGGTGGGAGCAGAAGAGCCCCCTGCCCTCCAGCAGACCTGTAGCTTTCCATGCAGAAGGCTCCTGGGCTGGTCCCTGGGCCAGAGACGAGGCAGAGAGCATACGAAGGGGCTGTGGCTGAGTGGCACAGCCTTTGCCTGGCATGCAGGAGGTCCCGGGTTCAATCCCCAGCAGCATCTCTAACTAAAAGGTCCAGGCAGGAGGTGATGGGAAAGACCTCCGCCTGAGACCCTGGAGACCGTGTGCCAGTCTTGAGTGGGCAGATGGTCTGACTCCGTAGAAGGCAGCCTCAGGTGTTGCTGTGCCTGGCTCAGGAGGCCTCCTTCGCTCCCCCCCCCCTTGACAATTCCCTTCTCCCCTCTGCAGGATCTGCAGCAGGTGATGGTGTCGGGGCCCAACCTGAACGAGACCAGCATCGTGTCCGGGGGCTACGGGGGCACAGCCGAGGGCATCATCCCCACCAGCTCGATCAAAGGTCAGAGCCCAGGAGGACTGTGGGGTGCCCGCCGCACCTGCTGCCAGAAGACCCTCTTTTGCCGCTTGGTTTACTAAGCCCATCTGAACGTGTGTGTCTCCCAGCCCTCCTGCAAGGGGTCCGAGTGACCCACAGAGGGTGGCTACCAGTGAGCACAGGTTGCGCCGCCCCCCCCCCCCCCGGGCCTGGCTAGGGAGTGCAAGACGGGGCAGTACAGGACCTTGAGTGTTGCTTCGCGGTGCCAGGGTGAAAGGAAGCCGCCCTGCTAGCTGAGCCCTGCGCTTGAGGCCGTTTTGCCCGGCTGGTCCATCCGGGTGTCGCGTCATGCCTCCTTGTCTGTGTCCATCATGGCTCACCACCCCCTTCCCGTGTCACCTGGCACCCTCTCCATGACTCCCCCTCCACACCCACCTCGGTGCCCTGCCCGGGTCCCCCTGCATTTCAGGCTCTCTTCTTCCATCTCACCCACCCCACGGACCACTCATCTCCCCCAGTCCGTCCGCTGCCAGCCGGATGGCCAGCCAGGCCGCTGCTGCTGCCTCAGGTACGGCCCTGGTCCCCACCTGGGGTGGGTGGGCAGGGGGGGCTTCTGCTTAGGGCCCCTGTGGCCCAGTGTGGTGAACCTGGGGGTGGTGGGGGAGCCCTCAGTGGCCCCTTCTTTCCGTCGTCTGTCCTTGCCCCAGTCAGAGCAGAGGGGTTGGGGGCCGTGAGCTCACTTGTGCGGCCCCCCTCCCCGTGTGAATTCCAGGCGCCAATTTGCACCAGCCACACCCCAACCCGGCCCTGACTGGGGAGGAGGCCACGCGGGGGATCGCCGTGGAGAAGTTCGACGTCGTCAAGAAGTGGGGCATCAACACGTACAAGGTGTGTCCCTTCCACCTTCCGCCGGGGGTGGGTGGGGGTCAACTGCCAAAGGCAAGCTCGTGGCCCGCTATAGCCCCCCTTCCTCTGCTCTCTGCCCCCCCCAGTGCACAAAGCAGCTGCTGTCGGAGCGCTTTGGGCGTGGCTCGCGCACCGTCGACCTGGAGCTGGAGACGCAGATCGAACTGCTGCGGGACACCAAGCGGAAGTACGAGTGCGTCCTGGGCCTGGCGCGGGCGCTCACCAGCCACTTCTACAGCCTGGTGCAGACCCAGCACGCCCTGGCCGACGCCTTCTCCGACCTCAGCCAGAAGTCCCCTGAGCTCCAGGTTCGTGCTCCCCCAAATCTGAGGGCTTTGGGAGTCTCCCGGGATGCTGGAGTGGAAGAGTCCTTCCCCTCCCACAGCCTTCTGTGGCTCGCTCAGCCCCCACGGCCCTCTGTGTGACAAGCCGGGGGCTTCCTCTGTCCCTCACACCTCCTCACACCTCCCAGTAGCAGTGCCCAGGATGATAGACCTCACCTGGAGTACTGTGTTCAGTTTTGGGCACCGCAATTTAAGAAGGATGTAGACAAGTTGGAACGTGTCCAGAGGAGGGCAACAAAGGTGGTGAGGGGTCTGGAGACCAAGTCCTATGAGGAAAGGTTGAAGGAGCTCGGTATGTTTAGCCTGAAGAGGAGAAGACTGAGAGGGGATATGATAACGAAGGGCTGTCATAGAGAGGAGGGTGCAGAGTTGTTTTCTGTTGCCCCGGAAGGTCGAACCAGAACCAACGGGTTGAAATTAAATCAAAAGAGTTTCCGTCTAGACATCAAGAAGAATTTTCTAACCGTTAGAGCGGCTTCTAAGTGGAACAGGCTTCCTCGGGAGGGGGCGGGCTCTCCTTCCCTGGAGGTTTTTAAGCAGAGGCTAGATGGCCATCTGTCAGCAATGCTGATTCTATGACCTTAAGCAGATGATGAGAGGGAGGGCATCTTGGCCATCTTCCGGGCATATAGTGGGGGTCACTGGGGGAGGGGTAGTTGTGAAATTCCTGCATGGTTCAGGGCGTTGGACTAGATGACCCTGGTGGTCCCAACTCTATAAAAAAATGAAAGAAAATGAAAAAAGAATGAATGCTTGGGTGTGACCTGAGGAGGACGTGTGGGCCCAGGGGTGGGGCAGCTCCCAACCTCTTGGGTTGACCTGTCTTGCAGGAGGAGTTTGGGTACAACGCGGAAACCCAGAAGCTGCTCTGCAAGAACGGAGAGACCCTCCTCGGGGCAGTCAACTTCTTTGTGTCCAGCATCAACACCCTGGTCAACAAAACCATGGAGGACACGCTCATGACCGTCAAGCACTACGAGACAGCCAGGTGGGGCTGCCTGGAGAATCTGTCCCCCCACTCCTTCTGTCCTCCAAGGAGGGGCAAGGGCCCTGCCTGACAGTGGCCCAGGCAGGCAGTGGGGCACAGGTCGGGACTGGCAGGAATTCTCCCCCGAGACCTCTCTCCTCACCCCTCTGATTCCCTGCTCCTCTGCCCCACCACCTCAGGCTGGAGTATGATGCGTACCGCACAGACCTGGAGGAGCTGAACCTGGGCCCGCGGGATGCCGGCACACTCTGCCGCTTGGACGCTGCGCAAGCCAACTTCCAGGCCCATCGCCTCAAGTACGAGAAGCTTCGGGCGGACGTGGCCGTGAAGCTGAAGTTCCTGGAGGAGAACAAGGTGCCCGGGAGGGAGGGAGAGCTGCCTCAGCTGGGAGACCGCGTGTGGAGTAGCGGTTAAGAACGGTGGTGTGGAGCAGTGGAGTCTGATCTGGAGAACCAGGTTTGATTCCCCGCTCCTCCCCATGAACGGCGGAGGCTAATCTGGTGAACTGGATTTGTTTTCCCGCTCCTACACACGAAGCCAGCTGGGTGACCTTGGGCTAGTCACAGCTCTCTTAGAGGTCTCTCAGCCCCACCTACCTCATAGAGTGTCTGTTGTGGGGAAGGGAAGGTGGTTGTAAGCTGGTTTGATTCTTCCTTAAGTGGTAGAGAAAGTCATAATATAAAAACCAGCTCCTCTTCTTCTTCTTCACCCCCTGCCGCTGCTTCTGTCCTTTGCTCCTGCACCAGCAGGCGGGGTGGGGGTGGAGAGCAGGCGGAACTTGTGGTGGGACCTCTGCCAATTCTCCCTGATGTCCAGAGGCTGGGTCTGGCTTGCAGCCCTGTCAGGGGAGGTAGTGGGGGAGGCAGGGGAGCGGGCAGGCAGGCCTCTTGCTGATGGCTTCCTCCCTCCCCTCCACCCAGGTGAAGGTGATGCACAAGCAGCTGCTGCTCTTCCACAATGCCATCTCCGCCTACTTTGCCGGCAACCAGCAGCAGCTGGAGCAGAGCTTGAAGCAGTTCAGCGTCAAGCTGAAGACCCCTGGAGCAGACAAGCCCTCCTGGCTAGAGGAGCAGTGAGCCCCTCCCGCCCACCCTCCTTCTCTCCAAGGACTTGGACTTTGATGATCTGGGGGAGTGGCAGGGGTGTGTGTCTCCGACTCTGCCTTCTAGAGGAGGGTCCAGCTCAACCCCCCCCCCGGCTCAGTAGCAGGAGCACTTTTTCCCCCCACCCCTGCTTTTTCTAAGACGGGTTTAGTGCTCTGAGGTGCCCCCTCCCCGACAAAGGCACCCACTCCTCCGTTCCAGGAGGCCTTGTGCAGCCTCCTCCCCCAATTCCCGTGGACCCCCCCTTGCCTGGAGCGCCTTCTTTCCCAGCCCGTGTTTTGGTGCCTGGCAGAAGAGCTCCCCCCCCCTCCGTGCTCAATGTTCTACATCCCTTCCTGGCCAGAATGGGGGTGGGGGGGGAGGCGTCCTCTCCTGTTTCTTCCCACCCTCCTGCCCTGGTGGGGGCAGCTCCGGCTACTGTCTAGGGAAGGCCTTTGTGGGCCTTCATTTGCTGCTATTGTGGGAGGGGGACTCTCGAGGCCTGGTTGGCCCCTGGGACTGAGGACCAAGTCCCAGCCAGGCTCTGCTTGGGGGGGCAGGGGGGGCTCCGGGTGTGCATCGGCATTCTTAATGGATCAAGGCCAGTATCTCTGTTACGTTCCTGAGTGGGTGGCTGGGGGACGGGACTGCTGCATGGAGGGGGGTTAGGCTCCTCCTCCTGCCCAGTGAAGCCCTGCCCCCCCACCCCCAAACACACACACTCCAGTCTGTAAAGATTCCAGAATAAATGGTACAAAACGGAGGTTGCTGTCGTCCTGCAGTAGAGGGGCTGGGGCCGTTGTGCTGTGTATCCCCCCCCCCACTCCTGGGATGGTTTCTGTTGTTTTGTGTGGAACGGGGGGGGGCGTGTGGTGGAGGGGGTCGCAGTAGCCTTCCTGCCTCACTGTTTTCTGGGCAGAGGATGGTGGGAATGTTTGCTGCGAAGGAGCTGCTGCCAGGAGGTGGGTGTGAGCACTTGTCCCGTGACAATCCCAGAAACAACATTCACAGACAAAGAGTCCAAAATAGAGTTGATTTATTAGGAAAAGTCTACAGGTTTACAGCAGCTATATAGGTAAGTTGGCACGAATGAGAATTAAAGGCACGGCCTAAGGCCTATATGGAAGCGCATTGGTCATATCAGATAGCGGCGGCAGCCATGGCAACCCCCCCCCCCCCACGAGGGCAGTTCCCACAGAGCTAGCGAGAGGAATTTGACAGTTAATAGGCCCGACCTTGGGCCGCACCTGGCAAAACCAAAACATGCATAGCCTGGCTGTCTCCGCAGTGAGCAGGCCTGACAGTGGGGGGTTCTTCTCAGCATGTGAATCGGGGCCTCTGCCAGACCGCCTGCTGCCTGCCGGGAGTGGCTGCCTCTGGACAGCGGCCCAGCGGTGGGGCTTGTCAGCCTCCCAACCCAAGCAGAGTCCTCTTGTCCACCAGACCCGTGCGGGACTCTCCACCACAGGAGCACCACCCCTGCCTTTACTCTGCCCGCCTCCAGACTCAGTTTCCCACTCTGAGAAGCTGCTCCGCTGTCCCCCATCCCACCCTGCTGATCCGCTGCTGTGGCACCTGACTCTTTTCCAGCGGGCTAAGTGAGCAGTGCTTTGGCGAAGGGGGGTGGAGGGGTGATGGTGGAGACAATCAGGAGACGTTTGCAGGAATAAAGGTAGTGGTGCCCTGACCTGGATGGCCCAGGCTAGCCTGATCTCGTCAGATCTCAGAAGCTAAGCAGGGTCAGCCCTGGTTAGTATTTGGATGGGAGACCACCAAGGAAGACCAGGGTTGCTGTGCAGAGGAGGCACCGGCAAACCACCTCTGTTAGTCTCTTGCCATGAAAACCCCACAAAGGGGTTGCCATAAGTCGGCTGCGACTTGATGGCCCTTTACACACACACACACACAAAGTGTCTCTCTGACACTGCGGTTGAGCCGTGCACTGGGATTTCTCTTCTGCACGGGTTGGGGTGGGGAGGCGTCAGGGCAGGGGCCGGTTGGTGGTTGGTCTGCAGGTCTGTCCCTGGGGGGGGGGGCTGCAGAGAGGGCAGAGTCTTCTGCCTTTCCCCCCAGTGCTTTTTCAAGTCCAGCCTCTACCCCAAGGCTTGTCCATGAAGCCCTCCTGCATGGGGGCCCGTGCACCCCACTACCCTTTGCCATCAGGCTGGGGGCCTTCCTGTGGGGCTACCCACCCATGCATTGATGTGGGGAGGGCCGGCCTACCCTCTGTGGCCCGTGATGCCTTTGGAGGGCTCTGCCTCGTCGTCACTTTATGTGGGGCACCCCAAGAGCCCCTGAGCATGGTGGGTGGTCAGTGGAGTTGGCCTCTGGCCTGGTACGCACGCTGCTAACCGGTGGGTCACAGATGCTGGTGCCAGAGGGTCTTTGGCAGATGGGCCCAGGTTGGGGGGGGCTGGGGGGCAAGGCTGCTGCTTGCAGTCTGAAGAGGGGCATGGCAGGGGAAGCCTTCAGCTTGCTGGTGGGGCCAGGAGGAAGGTGGCCCGGGTGCCCCCTCTGGGGCTGGCAGCGAGACCTGCCTCAGGTAGCCACACCCCTTGCACATGCCCTGGGAAGCGGTCGAGTAGTGCCTTTTCCAAAAGCCGGCCTGTGATTCTCCTGAAGCCGGGCCCACTGGCAGCCGCCCGGGGTGGCTGCTGCTGTTCCGCGTCACCTCCTTGAGCGGCAGGTGGTCGACGCCGGCAGAGCCCCGCGCAAAACGGCCCCGCCAGGGCAGCGGCTTCGCCAGCGACTGCAGCGGCCGCTGGGCCAGCATCATGCCGCCCCGCCCGCCGCTTGGCCCCAGGCCGGGGGCACGAGGCCCCTGCGGAGCAGAGGGGTGCCGGCGCCACGCAGCTGTGGCCCCGCTCGCCGCCTGCGGGCTTCGCTCGGCCCCGAAACCCTTCGCGGGGGGGGGGCGGGCTGGGGGGGCGCTGCGGCCCCCACCGCCAAGGCTCCGGCCTCTCCTCGGCGGGCAGGCGGGCCCGTGGGGGGCCCGCGAGGGGCGGCCCCCGGCGTCCGACGACCGCAAGCCAGCCTCCCGTCGGGGCAGGGGCCTATCCGGAGCCCCCGAGGGGGTGGGGCTCGGCCAAGGCGCCGGCTAGAAGCGCCGGCCGCCCGCCCGCCCGCCCATCCGTCCGGGGGCCGAGGTCGAGCCGCGGGAGGCGGACGCGCCTGCTGCACGTGCGCGGGGGCTCGAGCCGCCGCCGCCGCCGCCGCCGCCCTCGCGCTCCCTTTCGGCCGGACCATGGGGCTTGTCCCGGACGGGCCGCCGCCGCCCGAGGCGCGGGATGCCGCCGCCGTCTCGGCCGCCCCTCCTCCGGGGCCCGGCCCGCCGGCCCCGCCGCCGCCGCCGCCGCCGCCGCCGCCCGCCCCCAGCCCGCCGCCCGGGCGCCGCCGCAAGCTGCGCACCTTCCACTGGGAGCCGCTGCCCGCCCAGCGCGTGCGGGGCCGCCGCCGCAGCCTCTGGACGACGGGCGGCCGGGCGGCGGGGCGGGGCGGCCTGGACCGGCGCCTGCTGGACGAGCTCTTCGCGCAGCGGCCCGAGGCGGCCGGCGGGGACCGGCGCGGCCCGCCCGCCCAGCAGGTGAGGCCCGGGGGGAGGGGGCGCTGCCCGGGCCGCCGCCGCGTCCTCGGGGGCGCTGCTGGGGAGCGGCTCCGACGGGGCGGCCCGGCCCGGCCGCTCTTCCTTGCCGCACCGCCGTGCCGGGAGAGGCGCGCCGGGGCCTGGCGGCGGCGGCCCCGAGCACCCCCGGGCTGCTTTGCGGCCGAAGGGCTCCCCTCGGGGCGGGCGGCGGGGGCGGCCGGGGGCAGTGGCGCGCTTGGCCGGCCGGGCCGGGCTGGGCTGCTTGCTGGCGGGCAGCTTGCCGGCCCGCCCGCCCGCCCCGAGGGAGCCGCGCGCGCTCCGCCCGGGCGGCGGGGGCGAGAGAGAGGGCTCTCCGGCGCTGGGGCGCCCACCCGAGGGCTCCTCGCCGGCCTTGAGGAAGGCTTTCTCCCCCCTCCCCTCCCCTCCCCTCCCCGCCGCCCACGCTGGGCGAAGGCAGCCCCCACTCGCCAAGCCCGCGCTGGTCCTTCGGGAGCTCCAACCCCCGCCCGCCCCCCCCCAGCATCTCCAGCTCTCCGCTCTCTCTCGCACGGGGGGGGGGGGCGGCACGAGAGAGAGAGGGTCTTCTGGATGGGGGGGGGGCTTTTCCTGGCTGGGGCGAGGGAGCACCCCTTCCTTGCCCCTTCCAGCTAAACGGGGGGCCAGGGGCCCGCCCTGCTCGCCCTGCGACATTGGCGACATTGATTGGCCCCCCCTTCCTGCCTGCCTTGTGGGGCTGACGGGGGGGCCCTCCAGCAGAGGTCAAACACAGGCCAGAAAAGACCGTCCAGCCACGAAAAGCACGATTTGAAGTCGCCCCCCGCACTGCTGCCAAGCTGACCTATAAATGCCCTCCTAACGACACGCGCCTTCAGCTTCCTGGCCCAGGCCTGGTCCGCCACTCCCCCCCCCCCAGGAGCCCCCTAGAGAAGCACCTGCTGCAGGAGGAGGAAGAAGGGCGGGCGAGCAGGGGCACACTCGGAAGGCCAGCCTCAGGGAGCAGCTCAGGTGCCAGGCTGGGGATTTGTGTGGTGGGCTAGGTCTCATGGAAGCCCCTCCCCCCCCGCACAGCCCCCCCCCCTCATCCTGAGAAGAAAGGGAAGGCTTGGGGGGGAAATCACAAGCAAACCACTGAGCCCCTTTATCCTGAGGACCCCCCCCCCTATTTTTCTAACAGAAAAAATGGGAAATTTTGAGGATTAAAAAGGAAAAGCACCCTCTTGTGACTTTTTTTTAAAGAATGAGTGATGAAGGGAAGTTTTCCTGCCCTCAAAATGAATAGCATGGAAAAGCCCTCAGACTTTTTCAATGTTTCCAGTGGAAAAATTGGAAGATTTGGAGAAACGCTGATAAAAAACCCCACTTTTTTTCCCTTTTGGAATGAAAGACCAAGTTTTATTCAAAACATGTAGTATAAGTTTTTAAAATGTGAGAAAATCTATAGACAACATTTTCAAGATTATTTTTTGCTTAAACGTAAATAGTTTTGACAACAGTTAATTAATATGCTATAATGTGTTTAACAATAAATATTTTATTAAAGAGTTCAGTATTTGCAGAGTTAAAAACTTTTAACTTCATGTCCAAATTTGCTGGTAGTTTTTCTGACTAGTGTGATAGTGTATTTCTTTCCTAATAATACATTTTCTTTTCCTTACTCTAGCATTGGTTTTCTACTTTTAACTTCTCTTGTTTCTTGCCTCTTAGATGGCATAAAATAAGGCCCCTGTGCTACGCTGGTGTGTGTGTGGGGACAACAGTTTGCAACTCTTTCTCAAGTATTGATGATAGTTCCAATTTTCCTGTAGAAAACACAGGCATTTATATTTTTAAATTACATAAGTATTCCAAATAGTACAATTTTATATGTTAATTAAGATATGATGGATGCATTTTATGCTTTTTAAGCAGTAAAAGAAGCTTAGGTTTGATGGGTGGGTAAACATTTTATATATTTCTATTTCAAGTTCTGCTTTTTTTAAAGTAGTTTTTTTCTGCAATTGGGAAATGTCCAGAAATCTTACATTTCTACAATCTGTTGGCCTACTTGGCAAGTTCGTTCAAAGGATTATTGAAGGGATTGTGAAGCAACGCTTGGAAGCGCCCCCACCCACCCCTCCTACTGAGTCCACCTCTAAACCTTCCTGTGGATTTGCAGGGGTCTAATTACGACCCTCCGAATCAGTTCTGCTCTCAGCTGCCCAGAAGAAGGGGAGGAGCACAGAGACCCTCCCAGACCTTCCTCTCTAGACGGAGCGCCTTTTCCCCAGTGCAAAATATTATGGCCCACAGGTGGGATAATCCCACGCCCCGGCCACTGACGAGACAATGTGAAGGCGCCTGACGTGTGTGTGTGTGTGTGTGTGTGTAGGTGGGGAAGTCTTGCTTTTCCTCTAGGGATGCGCTTGACTCCGCCTGCCTGAGTGGAAAGTTGCCAGGGGCCATTGGTGGGTGCCTAGGCTCCTCACTCCTTCCTGCCTTGAATATATATAGGCCAGTGGGGGTGGGCTCTCTGGGAGCTTACCCTCTGTCGGGAGAAATTCTTTTGTCCCCCCCCCCCTTGTAGTTCGTTGTGCATGGTTTTTCTCTGCCCGCTTCACTTACCAAAAAGCAACCCAGAGAGATCTGGATAGGAAAGGATCTTGCATACAGAGAAACACTCTTACACAGTCACTCTTAAACAGCATTCAAACCATATGAGCAGTAAACCAAACAGTTTTATTGAACTTACAAAAAGAATATGAAGCAAAGGAGAAAGCAATATTTAACTGAATATATATGACAGCACTTAACAAACGTACTCATACTGACAGACAAACAGTTACAGAAGCCTCTGGGTCACTTCCAGAGAGAGAGACAACGATGGCAACCATTCAATGGGTCTGTGGTCTCTCCATGGAAGGACAAAGACTGGGCATCTGGATCAGCCTTTTATGGGCTGGACCGTGAGGAGAGGGTCTCAAATGACCCCTCCCTGTCACATTCTTTAGGAAATGAGTTTCCACAAATCATGACTAGATTGTTTAGAAATATCTTGTTCCATAATAATTCTTTCGGTGTCCGGGTCTGATAACTGATTATTCTGTCCATCCATCAATGTACCAAAACAATCTCCCCCTACGTGAGCAGACAATTTGCCACCTGCTTGAACGGCCTTGATTTGGAGCACGTAATGTGCTTTGGGTGACTAGTTCCTGTGCCCTTTAGGGTCAAGAGCCTAATTAGAGCTGATGTCAGCTAAAAGTCAGGTCTTCATATTGCTTCTAAGTTATAGGTTAATAAGCTACAGATTAATAAAATTGGTTTTTCTTAACACAAACATAATATTTAATATAAATATTTAATATAAACTAATAATTTTAATATAAACTAATGGAGCCATGCTTGTGGAGGGGCCGTGGCTCCGTGGTAGAGCATCTGCTTGGCATGCAGGAGGTCCCAAGTTCAATCCCCAGCATCTCCAGTTAATGGGACTAGACGAGTAGGTGATGTGAACAGACCTCTGCCTGAGACCCTGGAGAACTACTGCCGGTCTGAGTAGACAATACGGACTTTGATGGACCCAGGGTCTGATTCAGTAGAAGGCTGCTTCATGTGCTCATGAGTCCTTTGGGATCCATCTCCAGCTTTGAGCAAGCCTGAAGAGTCACTGAGTCTGGCATTGGGTTTCCAGCCACTGTAGCCAGGGCGGGGATGGCCGTCTCCAGGACTGATAGGTATTCAGAGGTGGACTGCTCCAGTACACAGAGGCCCAGGTGTATGTATTGTGGCTAACTGCCCTTGGCGGAACTGTGCTTCACGGGTTTGTTGGAATTTAAAAGTATAAATGACTGTTGCCAATTTTTTTACGACCCCCACGTTCAGTTACGTGACCATATGGGGTCGCAACCTACAGTTTAAGAAGCTTTGCTCTAAACCAGAAAGCCCCAAACTCTCCTTTTCCATGTAGGGAGTGTTTTTCTTCCTCCCCTTGAGGCTTCTGACTACTTTTTTTCTAGCTGTAGGATGTTCTTTTTGAGCTGGGGTGGCCAGAACTGCAGGCCATTTTCCTCTTTTAGTTTTTATTGATTTTTCTCCCCGAAGTTAAAAAACTATGGCAAAGCAAAACCATGCCAAATTAAGCCAGGGAATAAAAAGGCTCCATTTTTGTTCCAAAGAAGGGAGGCAGCCGGCCTTGCTCCTGTATTGCTGTAGATACGACCAGGAGGCGAGCTAACGCATCCCTTTCAGTGCGGCCTCCCTTCTGGGGCACAGGCCTGATGTGTGGGGCGCGTGATGGGTTTCCTTTTGTAATCGCCCCCTGTTGGGTTGCCTTCTGCTCCTCATCCCGACGGCGTCTCCTCCACTCAACTCCCACAGGCCTCTCTGCTGGACACCAAAAAAATTCTGAACCTGGGCATCTTTCTGAAGCAATTTAAAAGGTAATGCCAAGGCCTGGGGGGTGGGGAGTGCTTCAGAGAAGGGGGCCCCCACAGGGTGGGCACCGAGGGTCCCCGTACAGTGCAGGCCGCTGCTCTCACTCTCCCCAGGCCGGTGCAAGCAATTGTGGCTGACATCCGGGATGGAGCTGGCGTTCTCTATGGGGCAGAGAAGCTGCTGGAGCTGGCCAAGATGCTGCCTGACGGGGAAGAGGTAAGCAGCAGAGGGTGGGGTGGGGGGAGGCCTTGGCCGGCCTCCCGGCTCCAGAGTGACCTCCTCCCCCTCCTGGCTTCTGTTTGGGAAGGTGAAGAAGCTGATGGAGTTCCAGGGTAGCCAGAGCCGGCTCTCGGAGGCTGAGGTCTTTGCACTGTTGCTGGTCCAGGTGCCCAGGTGAGGAGGGGTGGGGTTGCTTGGGGGAGGGCCCTTTCATTGCTCTGGCCGGGGTGCCACGTGCCGCCTTTCCCTCCCCAGCTACGCCCGCCGCCTGGAGCTGCTGGTGCTGAAGGAGGAGTTCTTCCCACACCTCAACGCCCTGCAGTCGGCCATCCAGATCATGACGGAGGCAGCCTCAGGTGGGCAATGGGCACGGTCGGGGGCTGGAGGGGCTCTCTGGGCTTGACTCTCTCTGGCAGACCAGGCAGGGTGGCATGAGGGTGTCACTTGATGGGCCCTTCTCTGGAGGGGGGGCCCGCTTTTCTGGGCTTGTGAAGGTGCAAAATAGAAAGGAGGGGCTAAGTCGAGGGACTGGGGGGGGCGGTTGGCACTGGCATGTGGGCCTGGCATGGTGCCCCTGGTGCATTCGTGTGTCCTCCTTCCCTTCCCCCCCCCCCCATGACAGGTCAGCACCACAGTCCCCAGACTGGGTAGGGGGGAGGCAAAGACGCTCTCGCACAGCCCCTGCCCGGGGCAGAGCCCCTAATTCATTCCTGCCCTCTCGTGCTTCCCTCCCCCACTAGAGTTGCTGCACTGTGAAGAACTCCATGACCTCATCAGGCTGGTGCTGGAGGCCGGCAACTACATGAACGAGGTGCCCTGTGGGCCTGGGCATGGGGGCTTCTTTGGCAGGCGAGGGATGGTGGAGGAGAACCCAGAGAAACTGGCGGTGGGGCACTGCCTCAGGGCAGGGGAAGGCTCTGGCACGCAGCTTTCCCCACTAATGGCTTCTCTCCCCCCCACATAGGGAGGCTACGCTGGCTCTGCCCTCGGGTTCCGCATGTCTTCGTTGCTCAGGCTGTCCGACACCAAAGCCAACCGGCCTGGCATGGACCTGCTGCATTTCGTGGCGCTGGTGAGTTGTGGGGAGATTTTGACGATGGCGACCTGCTCTGCTAACTCCCCACCTGAAGTTCTCAAAGCAGTTCCTAAGGAAAGGAAAGCAAGCACACCAAGACAACTGGGTGAAATCCAAACAGAACCTGGAACGTCTTAACAGTTTTGATGTTCACCACACTGGGGGTCCCTATTTGGGGAGTCAGGCGGCCTAGGAATGGGTTCAATGAAGCCCTGCTTGCAATGTCAAAATCATGTTTGTCCTTAAGGTGCTTCTGGACTTGAATCTCGAGCCATTTTTGCATGGTAACAGCGCGTTCCAGGCTGAATTGCCCCGCAGATTTTTTGAATTTTGCACACTAAACCGTCATTCCGGAAGTGGCTGCGAAGCCGGCGCAGACCTGCTTCGCATTACAAAAGAGCCCACTTAACGTGACCTTTTGTGTTTGCTCCGCCACTGCTGCGCAAAACAACAGTGGTGCGTTAGCTATGCACATGCTAATAGCTATGCAAACGAATGAAAGAGCAGGCGAGTGGGTGGTGGGTGGAATTTCTCCTTTTGCATCGGACTGTGAATAGGCATTTTTAAAGCCACATTTTAAAAAAGAGCTTTGAGCGAGCATCATAATTGACCCTGTGCATAAGTGGCTTCGGTGTCCATTAAAGCTAGCAGCCGTTTCCTGAGATTCCTGGGGGAGCAGATTCTGCCAGGGGGGAACTATATGAAGGTTCTGGTTCAGTTTGAGGGGGGCATCTGTGATAAGGCGGTCCCCTCTGAACCCTGTTCTGTTTGTGAACCTTTGAAGAGACACAGTGGGATTGTTAAATCTCGGAATGGCTTTCTTAGGAATGAGTCATCTCAGGCCAATCTGGTCTCTTTATTTGATAGAGTTACTCGTTTGGTGGCTCGGGGATGCTGTGAATGTGGTCTATTTAAATTGTAGTAAAGCTTTTCAAAACCCCAAAAAGTGGTCGCCATAAGTCGGCTGCGACTTGACGGCACTTCGCACACACACACACACACACACACACACACACACACACACACACACACAAAGCTTTTGACACGGTGCCCTGTGAGGTTCTTGTTTAGAAGCTGGCGAAATATGAGCTAGACCCCATTACTGGAAGGCGAGTTAAGGTCTGGATGGTAGATTGTACCCCGAGGGTGAGAGATCATGATTCCCCATCAACCTGGAGAGAGGTGACAAGGTGGGGGCCTCAGGATTCTGTTGCGGGCCTGATGCTGTTTAGCAACTTTATAAATGACTTAGATGAATCATAGAATCATAGAGTTGGAAGGGACCACCAGGGTCATGTAGTCCACCCCTCTTCACAATGCAGGAAATTTACAACTACCTCCCCCAATACTACATACTCCATGCCCAGCAATTGGCAAAAAAACCTTCCAGGGACCCTGGCCAATCTGGCCTGGAGGAAAATTGCTTCCCGACTCCAAAGTGGCCATCAGCATTTCCCTGGGCATGTAAGAAAGGACCACCAGAGCCAAACACTGACACAACCCTTCCTGCCCTCCCTCTTGTGGTCTGACTAAGTTCGCAGAATCAGCCTTTCTGACAGATGGCCATCTAGCCTTTTCTTAAAAACCTGACGTTTAAAGCCCTCCTTATCAGGTTTGCAAGGCTCTTACTAAACACAGTTTTTCCTACCCTTGTGAGGTGAAAACCGTCTCCCGGTGGAAGAGCTTCATCTCGAAAGCATAAACCAGGGTCCAAAAAACCCCCAACCCTTTCCTGACAACACCATCTACATAGCCAGTCATTTATTTGCAGTATTCTTTTTTCCATTCCTAAGTCATGACTTTTGACAGGACGAATGGACGAAAACACAACCTGTGCTCCCAGGGTCCTTCACCTTTTTACCCAGAGCCGCATTAATATGTTCTGGTTTGTGCTGGGCAGTATCATTTGTTCCCACATGGATGAGAAAGAAAGGATCTTTCTCATCTGTGGGCTTGATGAGTCTTCCTACCCATTCCGTGACATCCTGGATGCATGCACCTGGTAGACAGTAGACCTCTTGAGACGACCAGTCTGGTTGGCACACTTTAGCCTCTACCCCTCTCAGTAGGGAAAAGTGTAAATTGTTGCACTTGGGTAATAAAAAATAAGTTATATAAATATCAGATGGGTGAAACCTGGCAGGGTAGTAGTTCCTGTGAAAAGGATTTGGGGTTCTAGTGGACCATAAGCTTTATATGAGCCAGTGGTGTGATGCAACAGCAAAAAAGGCTAATGCAGTTTTAGGCTTCATTAGCAGAAGTGTAGTGTTGAGGTCACATGAGGGGTTAGACATCACCTGGAGTATAGTGTTCAGTTTTGGGCACCACACTTCAGGAAGGATGTCAGTAAGCTGGAAGAAGTCTAGTACAGGGCAGTGGAGCGGGTGAGGGGTTTGGAGACCGCGTCCTATGAGGAGAGGGTGCTGAGAATGCGTGCATTAGAGGATTGCAAGGTGATACGATTGCCACTTTCCTGTACTAAAAGAGGTGCTGTGTGGAAGATGGGGCGGATATGTTCTCACTGAGGAGGGCATCTTGAAGCTCGGGTATTTCCCACTGGCTGATCAGGGAGGTGAGACTAAACTTGTCAGTTCCTGTCTCCCAGGCAAAAACTCCTGAACTCGGTTTAGTTCCTGCCTCACACAGGGAGAGCAGCTGGGGGAACAGCTCTTTGCAACTGCTATTCCCTTTTGTCTTTTTCTCTCTCTGCTTTTTGCTTCTTTTACGTCCTTTAACTTGTCTTCTCTATTGGTAGGGAGATCTCTTACTCAGCCTCGACCTTCCCCCATGCTTGTTTTATTCTTTCTGTCCTTCTATCTCCTCCCCCCCACCCCACTCGTGGAGGATGCCGTGGCTCAGAAGGAGCCCTCGGAGATGACTTTCTTTCAAAAGAGGACACGGACCCAGGGCTCCTGTCCTCTTCGTAGCAAGGGGATTACATGGCCAAAAGGAGCGTGAGAGGGAGAGCAGGAAATAGAGCCCCAGGTGCCAAAACGGAAGCGGCAAAACGAGCCACGGAAAAATGGCCCGAAAAGCGCTTCCCAGCATATAATGGCCCCAATGGCTGCCAGTTCAGCCCTAAGTGGCAACGATGGAAGGCCCGACCCCTCGGAAGATTTCTCCTTGAACCAGTGAAAGGAGATGGAGCAGATTCTGAGGGGCAATGTACCGACACCCTCCCCCTCTTCCAAGGTTGTGGGAGGGTGGCCATCTTGCTCTGGTAAAATTGTGGAGGGAGTCAGGAGGGCCCTAAAGGAGGAGTTCCAGCACATCCCGATGCCATGCCCGCCATCCTTATTAAGGGGGTCCCATCGCTCCCACCCCCCAGCGATCTCAACTACATCCTCCGATTGACCAGTATAGGTTGGAGGGAGGGACCAGCCACCCCTTACAGGGAGAACCCTGGGCAGCGGCCCTCCAAGGTGGCCAGGGGGGTCTCTTTCCCAGGCTCTTGCTCTGGCCGCTCCCCAGGAAATGTCACGTCCCTCCTCCCTGCCAGGTGATGGAAAGGAGGGAGGGAGGAGGATTTTCCTCTGACAATGGAAGAGCAACCCACTAGGCTGTCTAGATAATTGTATCCTCTGGCCAGGCCTCTTGGAAGCTCTGAGGATAGAAAGAGGGCGGCACCTGAGTCTGCGCCCCACACTACGGAAGTAGGAAACTGGGCAAGAGTATCTCCTTGGCGGCAAATATCTCCTTGGCGGCAAATAAAAAAAAGAGACTTGGTTCATCTCCTTCACTGAACCAGATCATTATAATTCTTATGGTTCTGACACCCTTTTTTCTGTAACAGTGTTGTTGTTTCACCTGTTTATGTTAATATTCTATTTATTTTTTTTGCCTTCCTTCCTGTCCTCCTTATTAGCTTGGAAAGTATTTAAACTGAGCTCAGGAGTTCCCACATGGGAGACAGGATGGGATAAATTTAGTCCTGCCTCCCTGGCCAGCCAGTGGGAAACACCCAAGCTTCCAGATGGGGGGGTTGCTGAGAGGAGCCCCTTGCCCTGGGGATGTGGGGGTGGCTGCTGTGAGGTTGGAGCCTGGGGGCTTCTGGCTCCAGCCTGCAGGGCAGTGCAGCACAGGGGACCCCTGGGAGGCTGGAGGAAAGGGCCCTGCCCAGGGTCAGCCAGGGCTGGGGGGGGACCCCTGTGGTCCTGTGTGGACGGGGACTTCAGAGCCGCCCTCTCGCTCCCAGTGGCCTGCAAAGAGCAACTGATTTGGGGTCACTTTTATTTGCTCCACGCAGGAGGCAGAGAAGAAGGACCCGAGGCTCCTCTTCTTCCCCAGGAAACTCCCGCACATTGGGCCTGCCTCACGGTAAGGAGGGCACCCACTCTTTCCTTCCCCCTTCCCCCAATACTCCTAAAACCCAACAGTACCCACCCCCTTGGCACTAGGCTGAGGCGGCCCCTGACCCCGACATGTGTTGGGTATGTGCTGAGCCAAAGGGTGGGCCGCTTCCCGGGGACAGGTGGCCCGGAAGCCCTACCCTGCTCAAAGCAAGGAGCTTCCCCTTGGCAGCTTGGCTTTGGGGCTTCCTGAGGCTCAGTGCCAGAGGTCAAAAGGCATCCTGCTCAAAACCCACTTCCCTGAAATTCCACCTGGGCTGGGCAGTCCCCTCGAAGTGAACGGCTGGTTTAAACTCCTGCCAAAGGAGGGAACCTGAATCAAAGCGCTTTCAGTTTGTGACCGTCGTATGCCCTCAGCCCTGAAAACGGGGCAAAGCGCAATAGTGTGGGGGTGCAGGAGAGGTTCCGGTTTGAGGTCTGCTTCTTTTGAACACCCCCCCCCTCCGAACACCCCCCCCTCAGAGGCAGCACTGCTTGTGGATTGGCGTGGGAGGCAGAGGAACACCTCAGCACAAAGAAACAGCCCAACCGGATGGAACAGCGTGGCCAGCTACCCTCCCTCCCGCCGGGCCTCTCAGATAATTCCGGGGCATCTGGAAGTGGCCGTGGCCAGAAAGGAATGACACCCTCTAGCCCACGGCGCCCAGTGACAGACCCCGAGGGCTTCCAGGCTCCTCCCGACTTCGAGGCATGGCTGGTGCATTGGTGGCCACGGCCTGTGAGAGGAGGGAGGAGAAGAAGGGCTGGTATTTATATGCCGACTTTCTCTACCACTTAAGGGAGAATCAAACCGGCTTACAGTCGCCTTCCCTGGACACCCCCGCCCTCCATGAGTGGTGGTGTAGGCCATCTAGTCCAACCCCCCTGCCCAATCCAGGATCAGCCTGGAGCATCCCTGACAATTGTTTGTCCAGCCTCTGCTTAAAGACTGCCAGGGAGGGGGAGCTCACCAATTCCACTGTCAAACAACTCTTACTGTAAAAATTTGTTTCCCTAATATCCAGCCGGTATCTCTCCGTCTGAAATTTAAACCCATTATTGCAAATCCTCTCCTCTGCCCTCCTCTAAGGGACAGCCCTTCAAATACTTAAAGAGAGCAATCCTGTCCCCCCTCAACCTCCTCCAGACTGAGCATTCCCAACTCCCTCCGCCTTTCCTCATAGGGCTTGGTCTCCAGGCCCCTGATCATCCTCGTCGCTCTCCTCTGCACCAGCTCCACATCCCTTTTGAGGTGAGGCCTCCAGAACTGCACACAGGACTCCAGGTGCAGCCTGATAAATGAGGTGTACAGTGGGCTATGACATCTTGCGATTTGGATGGCATGCTGACTTCCCCGGGGTCACCAAGTTGTCTTTCAGCTGTTTGCAGATTTATCTCTTTAATATCTGCTCCAGTACCTTCCCTGGGACAGAGATCAAACTGACTGGCCTGTAGTTTCCTGGGTCATCCCTCCTCCCTTTTTTGAAAACTGGGATAGCGTCCGCCCTCCTCCAGTCTTGTGGCACGTCTCCCGTCCTCCAAGAGGCCAGGGAGATGATGGACAAAGGCTCTGCATGCTCCCTAGAAAGTTCTTTGAGCGCTCTCGGGTGCGTACCCTGTGGGCCGGGGATTTGTACTCATCCAGTGCAGCCGGGTGCCTCTTAACAACCTCTCTGTCCATGTCAACCAGCAGCCCAGAAGCCGTGCCTTGCCTACTACCATCTCTAGATGAGCCCATTCTCTTCAGGGGGAAAAACTGAGGCAACATAGGCATCGAGCCTTTCAGCTTTCTCTCTGTCCTCTGTCAGAGTTTCTCCATTTTCACCCAACAGTGGGGCCTGAGGCCTCTTTTCCCCCTTGCGTTTGCTCCTCGCGTATCTGAAAAATCTTTTCTTGTTGTAGCGAGCCTCCCTGGCCAGCCTCAGCTCACTGTGATCTTTGGCCTCTCAGATGGCTGACCTACAGTGCCCGGCAACCCGCAGATACTCTTCTTTTGTGGCATACCCATGCCTCCATTTCTTGAACATTTCCTTTTTCCCCCTGAGCTCATCATGGAGTTCTTGGTTCATCCACATTGGCTTCTTGGATCCTCGACCATGTTTCCCTCTTCCTGGAACACCGGGGGCTTGAGCTTGCAGGAGCTCTTGTTTTTGAAGAGCCCACCCTTGTGCCAGGATGGCTTTCTCCCCTCGAGCGGAAACAGAACACTGGGCTTAAAGAGATGGTTCCTTCTGTTAGAAGGTGAGGAGGGTCTGTCTGGACCCACAGGTTGCTCAGCCCTCACGACTGGGGTCTTCTGGCTGCTTCCTTGCTGCCCCTTCCCAAAAAAGAGAATGAAAAAGTGGGATGGATCACAACTAGCAAACCATGCACAGTGGGACAAGCCGTGGCCCAGGGCTGCCCCCCTGAACCAGTGGCTGGCTTGGCTCGGCTGCTGGAGGCACAGTGGGGAAGTCGCCTCCCCCCCCCCGGGCCTCTTTGGTTGCCTTTCTGTTGCTCCTTTGGGCCCCCGTAGCCTGTTGTTGGACGAGACGGCCCCCTTTGGTCTTGCTCTTTGTAAAGTCCTATAGATGGGGAGGGCACGTTGGCACACACAGCAGCCACCCGGAAAGGCTGTGGAAGTCTCAGAACTGCCATGGGAGGCACAGAGGGGGAAGAGTTGGCTTGTTTCCTGCCTCGAAGGGTCACGGGGAAGGAGTACCTGGTGGAACCAGGCCGGCCTCCCCTCCCCAAGAGCTAAGAACCTTCTTGGGAAGTCGGGGCCTCTTCGGTTCTGACCTGCAACCCTGGGGGGGGGGGTTGACGAAGAAGAGTTAGTTTTTATAAGGCGATTTTCTCTACCATTTAAGGGAGACTCAAACCAGCTCACAATCAGCTTCCCCTCCCCACAGCAGACACCCTGTGAGGTAGGTGGGACTGAGAGAGCAGTGACTAGCCCAAGGTCACCCAGCTGGCTTCGTGTGTAGGAGGTGGGGAAACCAACCCAGCTCCACCAGATTAGCCTCCACCGCTCACGTGGAGGAGCGGGGAATCAAACCTGGTTCTCCAGATCAGGGTCCACTGCTCCAAACCACCGCTCTTACCCACTACTCCACGCTGGGGTGGAAATGCCTGAGCCTGTAGCGCGTCTCTTCCCGCCAGGATTCTCGGCCAGGAGGTGGCGGCGGAGCTGCAGCGGCTGGGCCAGCGGGTGCTGGGGGCCCGGGAGGGGATGGAGGCCCTGGACCTGAAGGCCCAGATGGAGCCCTTCTTGCGCGTGGCGGAGGCGGAGCTGAGCGCCATCAGGGCCTCGCTGAAGGGCCTGAAGGACGCCACGGCCGCCCTCTGCGACTTCTTCTGCGAGGAGCCCGAGGCCTTCCACCTGGCCGAGTGCTGCCGCATCTTCCAGGCCTTCGGGGAGCGCTTCCTCCTCGCCGCTCAGGTAAACACCGTGCCGGAATGGTGCCCTGAGGAGTCTGCCTGTGGACTTCCGCTCCCCCCAGCTCCCTCTGGGGACCACCTGGATTTGAATTGCACTTGCCCTCAAGGTGGCCGACAAGGAGGTCCGTGGTGCAAGTCGCTGGGAGGGAACCAGCAGAGCGTGGGCATGCAGCGGTCCTCCGTGCCCTCTGTCCCCGACCCCTGCCCTCCGCAGGGCTACTGTGTTCACCTGTCTGGGGAACAGGGAAACCTGGGCTTGGGGTGGGTTGCCCCTCAGGCTTGAGCCCTGGTACTGAGTTTCAGCTGTGGGGATGGACTTGAGCTCGGCGAGATGTTGCATTCTCTTGGTCTCAGCTGGGGGGGGCACACTTCCTTGCCCCAAAGCCGGATTCCTCCCCTGCATGCTGGGATGCCAAGAACTAGCAGGTCCCACTCTGCCCCTTAGAGGCCTGCCTGGACCCCAGAGGGCACAAGGTCACAGCCCCTCCTTTCCTTCCTTCCTTCCCACAGGAGAACCAGGCCCGGGAGGCAACTGAGCGGCAGCACCAGTGGCAGGAGCGGGCGCGCCAGGAGAAGAAGAAGCGGCGCTCCATCGCCACGTGCTCCGCGCAGGACCCTGACCTGCGGGACGTGGAGGTGGACCTGTTCTTCCTGGGGGTGCCTCGTTCTGGCCGGTGTGTCCGCGCCCCGCGGGGGCCTCATCCCTTCTTGGACAGCCCCCAGGGCCGAGAGAGACCTTTGCCCCTCAGCCAGAGGCATACGCTCACTGTGCTGGCCCCCTGCCCTGAGCCTCCCCCACCGGAGCACCCCACACCGACACTCCCTAAACCTGCTCCCCCTGGCAAGGCCAAGGGGGCCCAGCTCTTTGGGGAAGGCCTCAGGGCCTTGCGGGGGTCACCTCCGGCGGGGTCCTCCAGAGTGCCTCGCTCGCCACAAGCTGGCTACAGCTTCCGCTTGCCGACCTTTTTCCAGAAGAAGCTCCTCCCGGGGGGAGCAGAGGCCCCCACTTCCCCCCAAGGATCCCCCAAGGAGGGCTCTGGGCTGGTGGGATTCTTCCGCCGGCTGAGCAGTGGGGATAAACGCCCCCAGCACCCTCCGCATGCTTGAGGAGTCCCCCGCTGCAAGGAGGCTTTGCTTGGGGCTGGTTAGCAGGAGACCAAGAGCTCTCTCCGGGGTGGGGGTTGGTGTTTGGCAGAGCTCTTGCCTCTTCCGGGGCCACTCTGCCCCCCCCCCCAATCCGATCTGCAGGCCTCCCTCTTCCTTCTGGCCATAGGGAAACCTCCTGGGGACTGGAGTCTCTTGCCGGCCCCCACCAGAGCAGAGGGCGGGACCATCCGGGTCTTCCTCATCACTTCTCGTCCCAGACAGACGCATCCCCCCCCATATTGCTGCTCTGGCGCTTTTAAAAGCCCCCCCCCCATGTTTCTTTTAAAATGTGTTTTGTATAATCTTAATAAATGGTTTGAGTCTTTTAGTGCCTGAGCCTGACTGGAGCCAAATTGGAATCCTGACTCCCACCGAGTGCTTTCAGCGGGGGTCTCAGGGGGACTTTCCCATGGGGGGGTAGGGGGAGACGAAGGGGACAGTAGCATTTATAGGTAGCTTCCATCAAACTCAGTGGGCGGGACTTACGGGGACCTGTCAGAAATTGCAGGAAGGCTTGTGTGTGTGTGGTGTGAGTGGGCAGGGCCACGTGTGTGCGGGGGAGATGTCTCTTTCTCTGCTGGCTAATGCCCCTTATCAGCGGCTATGTAGAGACTGTTTTTTACAGACTGCATGAGACAGGGCATACTTGTGTGTTTGTGTGGCCATAGCTCTCTGTACAGGAGGGGGAAGATGGCTGGGAGGTTTCCCCCAGTCGGTGGGCCTGTAGAGCCCTTCTGAGTGGTTATTTTAACCCATGCCACCTCCAGCCAGGAGATTCCCAAACAAGTGGTTTTTTTGGACTAGGAGTTTCTAGTGTGCTTATGCAAAACGTGTTTCAGAGCCCCTGTCTAGCTGTTCCCCCCCCCTACAGAACAGGCAGCCAAAAGTTCTGTTTTTAAAAGCAAGCCTTTTTTCTAGGCCAAGCCTGCTTGCTATTTTTTCAGCCCCCAAGACAGAGAGAGTCAGAGTGTTTTTAAAATCATGCCCTTTCTTCTAGCTATACCCCCTTAGAATACCCAGCTAAAGCTCTGCATTTGAAAGCCTGTCCACCTTTCCCCCAGCCCCGCAAAAGAGCTGGTTGTTTCTGGCCCCCGGCTAGTATCTTTTTAACGACCCACAGAGAGAGAGAGAGAGAGCATATTTACCCTAGAACGGCTGCAGGGCACACAGGGGAAGTTAAAACTTTTGTAGCTTTTCTCGGCACGTTTTTGCACAGAGAGGCATGAGAATGACCCTTTCCCCTAGAGGGGGAAAGAGAGAGCTGAGGGTGCTCGTGCACTTTTCATAATTTAAGCAAGGAGCCAGACAGCTAGAGAGAGCCTGGCTTTTAGTCTCTGTGTAGTTTTAAAACCGGTCTTACCACCCCCTGCGCTCTATGGAGTGAAAGGAAGCAAGACAGCGTTTGCCCCCCAGCGTCTATACAAATGGAGGAAACGCCTCCCTGCCCTACCACCTGATCTGGCTTTAAGAATTTGATAGGACTACCCTGTCCTGAAAAGAAACTCCTAGTCCAAAAAACCCTCTTGTTTGGGAATCTCCTGGCTGGAGGTGGCATGGGTTAAAATAACCACTCAGAAGGGCTCTACAGGCCCACCGACTGGGGGAAACCTCCCAGCCATCTTCCCCCTCCTGTACAGAGAGCTATGGCCATACACACACACAAGTATGCCCTGTCTCATGCAGTCTATAAAAAACAGGCTCTGCATAGCCACTGATAAGGGGCATTAGCCGGCAGAGAAAGAGACATCTCCGCCGCACACATGTGGCCCCGCCCACTCACAGTCACACCACACACACACAAGCCTTCCTGCAATTTCTGACAGGTCTCCGTAAGTCCTCCCACTGAGTTTGAGCTACCTATAAATGCTACTGGGGGCTGTTCTCAGTGAAGACAAGGAAGAAAACCCATGCCACACTTTTGATTATGACCGATCACAGTGCTGCATAATGCAGTAGGAAAAAGGCGGATTCTGACCTCCGCTCCGCTCTGGCCGGGGGCCGACTGGTGGCACTAACTTGACAAACTGCCAGAGGGGTGAACCTCAGAGGCACATCTCAGTTGAAAAAATGAAGTCCGGCTGGATCCAAGTATCACCCCCAAACCCCATTTTACAAACTTGGTCCTCTTTGCAGGCTGAGAGCAGACGGAAGAACCTGTCAGCTTTGTTATCGGGTTTTCCCCAGCTGTGTCTCCAATTTCTGCAACTGTTTGCTCTTCCTATCGGAGGCCCCATCCTGCGGACGGCACTTCTCTCACACGCTCTAATCCGCCTTGGGTCTCAGTGAGAAAGGCAGACTATAAATAGCGTAAATATCCAATTAAAGCCCAATTAAAGCCCAACTGTTTAATTAGCACCTTGCGTGGGCAGCCCTTTCCCAGTCCCCTCTGGACCAGTTTCATTCACACTCTCTCCGCCCCCCCCACACACACACCTGTGCTTGGGGGTCAGTGGGCCTACTCGCGGTTTCTGGAGCGCAAGAGTGCGAAGCAGCCCTAGATCCCTCTGGCGCTGTCATGCAGGAGGGTGGCAACGGGGCTGCGCCTCTCGTCGCTAGCACCGCTGTAGAGTGCCAGAAAAGCGACTCCGTTGAGCCAGGAGGTGCCCTCAGAGCCGCTGGTGGCAGCCCGAGGTGCCCCGTGTGCTGCTGGCATCCCTGGGGGGGTGAAGGGGAAGGGGTGTCGGTGCCAAGCAGAGACTGGGGACCGCTGTGAGGTTTCCCGCCCCAGCTGATGCAGCAAACGCACAGGTCCTTCTTGAACCACTGTTACGGCCCCCTGGCCACTGGAAAAATGCCACCACCACCCCGAGCAATTCCGTTTTGCGTAGTTTCCCTCGTCCTCCAAAACCAAGTGCTGTGTGTGTGTGGGCTCCTCGCAGTGGTGGGGGGAGGTTTTTCAGGAGGGGGTGCTGTGCTCGCTGAAACTGGCCCAGGTCTCTGGAGGGGGCTTCTGGCTCCACCCCCAGGTGCTGCCATTGCTGATAGCCGGCGGCCCAGTGGGTGTTGGGCCTAAGCCTTTCAACCTGGCCAGTCACATGTGGGCAGGTCCCTCCACAAAGGCCAAGGGAGGGGCCGGAAGCAAAGACTCTCCTCGCTTTCTTGTGTGTGGGGGGGGGGCAGGAGCAATGCTTCTGCCAGAGAGACCCCTGGGGTCCTTCTCTGCGGCTGCCTTTCCCTGGAGCCACAGGGTAAGGGTGTTCCAGTCCCTGGGAGAGCCAGCGTGGTGTAGTGGTTCAAAGCAGTGGTTTGGAGCAGTGGACTCTGATCCACAGAACCAGGTTTGATTCCCCCACCCCTGCAAGGAAGGCCAGCCAGGGGCGGGGGAGGACAGTTTTCCAGGGCTGGACAGTGCTTCTCCGACAGTCTCTGGGGTCATGGAATCTCGGGGCAGGGAGATCCCTCTCAGGACAGGGGAGCAGGCTAGGTGGCCAGCACACCTTCACAGGCTTCACACTGTCCTGACCCTGGCGCGCACGGGGGGGGGGGGGGTTCACAGGATAGGGCACACAAGCTACTGAGGTGGGGGGTATTACATGACAATGTGAAAGAGCTGCTGGAGGAAGAGGAAGGTGGTTAGCCAGGAACGGCTGGGAGTGGGAGCTGCTGGGGATGCCCCCTCCCCTGGCCTTGTGCTGATCTTGCTGGCGTAATGCTTCTGTGCCCACTGCCTTCCAGGCGTGCTATCTCATGGCTGTGGAGGAGACACAGGAAGGCCCCTGACCAAGGAAGGAGGTGGCGATCCGGCCATGGCACGCTAAGGCTGTGGGGGGAGATGGGCTGGCTGCAGGCCCAGTGCTGGGCGGCGTGCAGGATCTGGCAGCGTGGTTTTGGTGCACCCTGGAGAGGCTGGCCAGCCCTTCCCTTCCCAAAGAGCAGCCTGCTTAGCAAAGAGGTGCCTTGGGGGGGGGGGGGCAGGCCACAGCAGAGAAGGAAGCCCCTCAGTCCTGCCTGAAGACTCCACTAGATCTGGGCCAAATGCCTCCTTGGACTCTGTGCCAGGCCCAGAGGCATGGGGGGAGGGAGGCTGGGCTTGCAGCCCCCTTGAGGTGGTGGAAGGAGGCAAGAACAAGGGGTACAGAGTGCTAGAGGTCTAAAAATGATTATGGAAGGAGGCAGGCCAAAGTGTGGGCTTCTCTACACAAAGGGAACTGCCTTGCAGGGAGCCGGACCTTGCCCCCCTCCCATGGGCAGCTCAGGGCCCCCCCTGCATCCCAGGCCTTTCCCAGCACCTTTGAGTGGAGCTCCCTTCAGTGCCAGTGATGGGGGAGGGGGCGGCCGGGGGCCTCTTCCTGCAGCCCAGCAGGTCTTCAGCCATGATCTAGGGCCCCTCTCCGGTGGGGGGGGGGGAGGGCACCAGGAACTGCACCTCCCTCGGGATCTAAGTCCACTCCTTCCGGGTCTCAACTGAACTTGTGGATGACCCTCTCCAAAGATTCTCAAGCCCTCTTCAACAGACAGATAAGGGGGTGGAAAGTGGAGCATGTGGGACATCATGGGTGCTGTGCAATAGATTGCGACTGATCCCTCAGTGATGACATTAGGCATCCCTCTAGACATTAGGAAGAAATTTCTAACAGAGCGGTTCCTCAGTGGAACAGGCTTCCTCAGGAGGTGGTAAGCTCTCCTTCCCTGGAGGCTTTTAAGCAGAAGCTAGATGGCCACCTGTCAGCAATGCTGATTCTGTGACCTTGGGCAGATGATGAGAGGGAGGGCATCTTGGCCATCTTCTGGTCACTAGGTGTGTGGGGGAGATAGTTGTGAATTTCCTGCATTGTTCAGGGGGTTGGACTTAATGGCCCTGGTGGTCCCTTCCAACTCTGACTCTATGATTCTATGACGGTGGCACCAGGAGGAACCCCCCCCCCCCCCAGCAGCAAGGTACACAAACCTCTGCAGGATTCTCACCTAAAGGTCTTGGGTGTGAAATCCGGAGGGCGCCTCCTGAGCCGGACAAGGGACAAGAGAAACCGGAGCCTTGCCGGATTGGTGCCATGACTGGGGGGGGGGGAGGGCAGAGATTTGGAAGACCTGCCCTCCCCGAAAATATACTGGAACTTGGGGCTCCTCTGCAAAGGGACAGGCATTGTGCCCTCTGCTCAACCTGTGCTTATGGAACTCAATGCCACAGGATGCGGTGGGGCTCCTTAAAACAACAACTAAAGAAGAGTCTTGGGGCACCTTCAAGACTAACAGAATGTTTTTGTTCCAGGGAGACCCCCCCCCCCTGTTTTTGCTGCAGCAGAGCAGCCCTCTGGAGCTGCCCCTGTTAAAAAGGAGGAGTGAAATGCCTGGGGCAGGAGGGGGAGCTGTGGGTGACTCCAGGGAGCATCCTTGTTCAGGGACACTCTACCCCTGCCCCATGCAGGGGCACACCAGAAGAAAGGCAGGCGGGTGGGGGGCCTCTGAACCTCTGCTTCCTGCTGCGGAGGGGCACAGAGGACTGTGGGGGGGGCTGGCTCTGCCCTCCCCAGGATGGCCCCAGCGCCCCTGCTTTGGGGAGGGGGAGGGCGGAAGCTGCAAAGCCCCCTCCTCCGTCCCTGCCTGCGCCACTCCCCTCGGCCTGCAGCATCTTCGGCGGGTACCCTGTGCCTGGATGCAGTTCCCATAGCAACCGGCATCACCCCCAGCCCCTCTGCCCCTCTGCGCGGGCTGGGCTGGCTGGGCGCCGGCCCTTCCCCCTCGGCCCTGCCGCCCCACCGGCGTCTCGGCCCGGCGCAGCGGGGCCGGTGAGCGGCTGGTCGTCCCTTCCCTTCCCTTCCCTTCCCTTCCCTTGGCTCGGGCACTGCGGCGGCGGCGGCCCCCACTGCTCGGGCTCCTCGGCGGCCGGGGGGGGGGCGGGGCTCGGCGGGAGCGACCATTCCGCGGGGGGGGGGCGCGTGCACGGCGGCGGCTCCTCGTGGGCCTCCCGGCGGCCGCGCTCCCGTGGCGGAGGGCGGGGGGGGGGGCGGCTGAGCGGGGCCGGGGTGGCCGGCAGGCAGGCGGGCGGGCGGAGAGGCCGGGCTAAGCCCCTACCCCCCCCACCCCTCCGCGGCGCCGGCAGTGGTTCGCTCCGGCCCGGCCCCGGCCGCTGCGGGGATGCGCTGAGCCCGCCCAGTCCGGAGCCCCCAGCCCCGACGCCGCAGCCGCGCCCGCCCGCCCGCTGCCGCCGCCGCCCGCCGGACCCCCCCACCCCCACCCCCACCCCGGCCATGCGGGCCCCGGACGCCCCCCGCTAGCGAGCCCGCCCGACGGCCGGCCGGCCGCTCCGGTGAGTCCGTCCGTGCCGCGCGGGCAGCCCGCCCCGGCCCCGGCCGCGCCCGCCGCCTGCTACCCCCTCCCCACGGGGGCGGCGGGGAGGAGTGGGTGGGCCCGGCGCCAGGGGGAGGGGAGGGGCCGAGCGGGCGGGGGGCGGGGTCTGGCCCTTGGGCGCCGGGCAGGGGGGCGCGCGGGGGGGGGGGCTTTTGCCCGCTCGCCCCTTCGCTTCCCTTCGCTTCGCTTCCCTTGGCGGGGCCGGGGGAGGAGGCGGCCGCAGGGGAGGCGCCGGGCCCGGGCGGGCGGCCAGCCGGCCAAACCCGGAAGGCGGTCCGGGGAGCGGCGCCCAGCCCCCGCGGCGCCCCAGGCCCACCTGCCCGCCCGCCCGCCCGCCCGGGCAGCTCTGGGGCGCTGCAGGCCGCGGGGCGCTCCTGCCCCCCCTTGCTGCTGCCAGGCGGGGCGCCTCAGGCCACCCAAGGTGCTCAGCTGGGGGGGGGGGCTGCCTGGTGGGCCTCGCCTGCGTGGGGGTTGGAGGGGGAGCAGAAGAGACCACCAGGGGCTTGCTTGGGCAGGGGGGCTGTCCCTGGGTGGCATCGCTGTCCCAGGGCCCAAACGCCCCCTCTCTTCCCCCCCCCAGCAGGCCAGCAGCAGTGGGTGCCCTGGGGGCGCCCCCCCCCCGCCAGCGCCATGGCCAAGCGGGAGTCCAGTTCCAGCCCGGTGGTGCGGCAGATCGACAAGCAGTTCCTGGTGTGCAGCATCTGCCTGGACCGCTACCACAACCCCAAGGTGCTGCCCTGCCTGCACACCTTCTGCGAGAGGTGAGAGCCCTCAGCTGGGGAGGGGGGGCAGGCCTGCCCCCATCCAGGCGCCTCCAGCTCCCCAGGAGAAGGGCTCCTTTGGTGCTCGGAGCCGGGCAGAGCGGGGAAGGCTGGGCCAGAAACGCCCCCACTTCTGTTTCAGTCAGGAAGCAGCAGTTTGCACCTCTGGGGGTTGAGGCGTGTGTGGGGGGGGGGGGCTCAGCTGGACGCCACTTGCAGAATGTCACCCACCTGAGGACACAGAGGGCACCAAGCAGTGGGCTTTGTGGCTTTAGAAGCCAGGGTTGCAATGGGTGGGCACGGAGGCCTCTCTGAAGGCCTCTCCGGATGCCAGGGGGCTGCCCTGGACGGGAGCAGAGGTGGCGTGGAGCGGGGGAGCTGGGGAGAGACCACCCTGGACTTGCTCAGCCAGCTCTGCATGCCGCTGCCAGTCTTGGCCGGCCCACCAGAGCACGGGTGAGGAGGGGGTGCGTGGCCCAGGAGCTCAAGAGGCAAGGGGGTGGGAGTACCCGCCCCTGCTTGGTCAGTGCCAGCACCTGGCAAAGAGGGAGGCCCTGTGAGCCCCAGGTGGACCAGCACGAGGGGGAGAGGGGGCAGGTGGCTCAGTGCGGGAGCATCTGTGCTTGGTGTGCAGAAGGTCCCGGGTTCAATCCGTGGCATCTCCCGCTAAAAGGACCAGGCAGGGGGTGATGCGAAAGACCCTTTTCTGCCTGGGGCCCTGGAGAGCCTGAGTAGACAAGATGGACCTTGACGGACCAATTCGTGCCTTGACCTGATCTTCAGCAACACTGTTGATTCTGCTTCTGCCTTGACTTGCTGCCTCTCCCCAGATGGTCAATATGTGCCCCCCTCTCCTCCAGAAGCTTACAAAGGCTGGGATGCTTTCAACATGGGGAGGGGCTTGTGAGGTTTCCACATTGCCGCTGTAGTTGCTAATACAATGCAGAGGCGCACGGAGCGTCCACAGGGCAGGTTTCCCCATGGGTTTTGTGCCCCCCCCCCCACTGGTTGGTTCTTCTTCAAATTGGCAACTGACGTCGTGTTATAGCATTATAATGTCATAAGAATCTATTTGCCAGCCTGCCTGAATTGGCAGCTCTCCTTTAAAAACAGTTTTTAACTCTTTTTATTGTCCAGGTATAACAGGAAAGGCATATCTCCACACGGAAAGGGGTAGAGGCTGTTTATAAAAATGAAAGCTGGAATTCAGAGAACCTGACAGATTGCTATAATGTTATAACGCTGTGGTGATGCCAATTGCCAATTAACATACACACGTATGGTGGTGTGGGGAGAAATGGCCGATGTGGGGAAACCTGGCCAAGCAGAAGACGCCTGTGGTTGCTGTGCTTGTCAATGACTGTACAAGCAGTGGAGAAACCACACGAGCCGTTCCTGTGCGGGAAGTGCCTCTTGGCCAGGACCAGCTCTGCCCCCGTGCCCTGCCAGCTGCCCTGCCTCTGGTTTGCTGCTCCTTTGTCATGGCTGCTGGTACCGAGAGGCTGGCCTGGCCGGCCGGCCGGGACTCAGGGTCTCTCTTTCTCGCTTTCCAATTTCCAGGGATCTCAGTAGTCTTCCTGAAGCCATGTGATTCATTCTCGGGGATTTGTGGGGGAGGGGGGGAGGGGAGGGATATGAATCCAGGATGGATGACTTGTGCTTCTCCCAGAGACTCTCTTCCAGTCGCAGTCTTGCCTATATTGTCATACAGAGTAGGGGACCGAGTTGTTTTCTGTTGCCCCAGAAGGTCGGACCAGAACCAATGGGTTGAAATTAAATCAAAAGAGTTTCCGTCAAGACATTAGGAAGAACTTCCTGACGGTCAGAGCGGTTCCTCAGTGGAACAGGCTTCCTCGGGAGAGGTGGTGGGCTCTCCTTCCCTGGAGGTTTTGAAGCAGAGGCTAGATGGCCATCTGTCAGCAAGGCTAATTCTGTGAATTTAGGCAGATCAGGAGCGGGAGGGCAGGAAGGGTTGCGTCAGTGCTTGGCTTCTGTGGCCCCTTCTTACATGCCCAATCACCACTTTGGGGTCAGGAAGCAATTTTCCTCCAGGCCAGATTAGCCAGGGATCCTGGAGGGTTTTTGTCGTTGTTGCCATCTTTTGGCCATGGAATAGGGGTTACTGGGTGTGTGTGAGGGGGAGGTAGTTGTGAACTTCCTGCATTGTGCAGGGGGTTGGACTAGATGACCCTGGTGGTCCCTACCAAATCTGTGATTCTGTGATTCTATTCCTCCCCATCTGAGCACGTGGTCTGCTTCTGTGGGCTGTTTGCCAGCTGTGAGAGTGGCGCCCAGGGCACTGGTTGTGTGTGGGTGTTTTGTGGAAGCTGGATCCCACTTGGGATCAGAGGGCCTGGCCAATGTGGGGCACAGAGGCATAGAATCGTAGAGTTGGAAGGGCAAGTAGATGGAGGAAGGCCCCTGAATCTGGAAGCCACTTGGAGGTCCCCGTGAGGTGGGAGGGGAGTTCTCCTGGGATCCCTGACTGTGGGAATGGGAAGGTAGGGGGAAGCTGCAGGAACGATGCAGGTGCAAGAACATCTGGTGCTGCTGTGGCAGGTGAGACCCAAAAGAGATCGAGACCATCCGGGGGTCTCCTTTTAACGGTGCATTGAGGCGGGGGCTTTGCACACTGTGTTTCTTGTGGGAAGTGGGTGGTATGGGGCAGTGAGCGGAACAGGACGATGGTAGCCCTCCCTCCGGTGTTTGTAGCACTTTGAGAGGGGGTGATGTCAGAGCTTTGCGCGCACAGTAATCCAGTTTGGGATACAATTCTCCCTTGCAATTTTGGCGGGGAGGGGATTCACTGTGCATGTTAAATCACGCCCCCCCTCCCCCCGGCGCTAAGGTTTATTTGAGGGAAACCAGGACAGCCAAAGCATTGGGACCGCTGGCTCACCTCCTCTCCTTGGGCGTTTCCCTGGAGGCTGCCAGCCAGAAACTGCCCATGGTGACGATGAATTGTTATTATTAAATAACTTTGTTTGTATTAAATAACTTTGTTACAAAACGCGAAAAGCCGTCCAGTCTAACAGGAAAGGCCTGTGATAAATAGTGCAGCAGGGCTCAAACTGAAACCTTTTTGCAGGGCGAGGGGTCCGAGGGGGGGGCAGCATTTGTGCTGTTTGACAGGCTGGCTGGAGACTTTGGCCAGGGGTGGGAGGCTTTAGGTTCGCCTTCCTTGGGTTGAAGGCGACTCATGCCGGCTTCTGCGAGGAGCCTGCTGGGATGCTGGGCTTTGCTCTTCCGGCTGGTGCCGCTGGGAGGTCGTATGGGGGGGGGGGGGTGTGGCGCTCCGGTGTTTGCAGCTTTCAGGGCCCTGCAGGGTCTGTGCCTCAAAGAGGGGCTGGCAGGGGTTGCTGGGGTTTACGGCCCAATGTGTGTGTGTGGGGGGGTCTGGATGGACTGAGCGCGGGGTGGAGGGGGAAAGAAGAACCGCAAGATGTCTCTTCAGCATGGAGGGCCCAGGGAAAGTGGTGAATGGCAGTGTCGTCACGGGCTAGCTGACTGGCAGAACTCAGGGAGAGGGACAGGGTGGCCGGCCGGAAGTCCCATGGGAGACCCCCCCCATGCTGTGGTGCTTGGAGGGCCAGCAGGGGAGGGGGGCTCCTGGCTGGGAAAGGCTGCTGCTCCCTGGAGGTCCCTGGCTGCCAGTGCCTGCCCTGAGAGGCCGTCTCACCTGCCTCTCTGTCTCCCTCCCCCCAGGCTCTGTGTTACTGCCTCTCTCTGCCCTCCCCTGTCCTGACCCCCCCCCGCGCCCCCCTGTGCTTCCTTTCTGCATCTGCCAGTCCTCCTTGGCTCCTCCCCATGGCCGGGCGCCTGGCCAGCTGACCCCTCCCTCTGGTCTCCTCTCTCCCGCTCTGCCCCAGGTGCCTGCAGAACTACATCCCGCCCCAGAGCCTGACCCTCTCCTGCCCCGTGTGCCGCCAGACCTCCATCCTGCCCGAGAAGGGCGTGGCCGCCCTTCAGAATAACTTCTTCATCACCAACCTGATGGAGGTGTTGCAACGCCAGCCCGACAGCGCCAGCCATGAGGATGCTGCCGCCGCCATGCTGGACTCAGTCAGCGCCGTGCCCGGCCAGCCCCTCTCCTGCCCCAACCATGAAGGGAAGGTCGGTGGCTCTGCTGCCCCCTGCGGGGTGTGGTGGGGGTGAGGTCACACCAGAGCAGGCACCGGGGGCCCCCCAGGCTCTCCCCTACAGGCTTGGGCTGGGGGGTGGGGGAGGGGTGCTGAAGCACCTGGGATGCTAAACTCTCCAACCTGAAGGGGGAGGGGGGTGCTCTTCCAGGGCGATCTCTTGCTGTGTGGGAGGTGGGGGTGGGCAGATCGCTCACCTCTCTGCATGTGCTGTTTCCCCCCCCCCCAGATGATGGAGTACTACTGTGAATCCTGCGAGACGGCCATGTGCCACGAATGCACGGTCGGGGAGCACCGTGAGCACGTGACCGTGCCCCTGCGGGACGTGGTGGAGCAGCACAAGGCCTCTTTGCGCCAGCAGCTGGAGGCCATCAAGAGCCGGTAGGGCTGGGGTTGCAGGCATGGAGTGGGGGGCTGTGTCGAATCAGGGCTGCTGGGTGTGCTGAGGCTCCTCCCTCCTCCTCCTCCAGGCTGCCCCACCTAACTGCCGCCATCGGGCTGGTGTCGGAGATCAGCCAGCAATTGATGGAGCGCAAGAACGACGCCGTGGCGGAGATCGGGAGCACCTTTGCCGAGCTGGAGAAGGCCCTGCACCAGCGGAAGGGGTTGCTCGTCCGGGACCTCGAGGCCCTCTGTGGGGCCAAGCAGAAGGTAAGGCCTGCCGGCCAGCACCCTGGCCAACTCCCGGTCGGAGAACTCCTGGAGATTTGGGGGTGGAGCCTGGGGACTGCTAGGTTTGGGGAGGGGCCTCGGCAGGATGTAATCTTATTTATTAATTAGTTCACCCAAAAGGTCTCGCGGCAACTGACAACATTAAAATAGCGTTAAAAACAACATAAAAGCAGATAACAAATACAAAATATTAATATCAGGATGTTAAACTATTAAAATATGCGACTAGTACCATACCACGAAAAAAAACCCCCCGCAACTTGTGGATTACACTCTAAAAGGCCAACCTAAACAATTCGGCCTTGCGTGCGCTGGGGAAACTGAACAAGTCTGGCAGGGCACGGGTGTCATCAGAGAGTGCATTCCTCGTTGTAGGGGCTACAGCTGAGAAGGCCCTTCCCTGGTGACAGCTAACCGAGCCATACTGGGGGCTAGCATAAGTGAGAAAATGATGACCGCCCTACCAGGGATGCTTGTTTATCCAATGATGGCGCAGCGTCTGCTGCTCAATGGAGCCCATTCTCCGAAGCGGCTGTTTTCTCCAGAGGTGGGGGCTGGTCTTTGTAGTCTGGGGATCACCAGCTGCAATTCCCGGAGAATGCTCCTCCTCACCTGGAGGTTGGCAGCCCTAAGCACGGCTGTTGCGTTGGCTGGGCTGGAGAAGGAAGGTGGGGCCGTTGCCTGTCCCCTCCCCCCAGCCACCTGCTCTCTCTCCTTGCTTTCTTGCTCTTTGTACTTCGGGAAGGTTTGCTGTGGTTTGTAGGGTCTGCTGCCAAGTGTATCTTGGGGGAGTCTGTCTTGGGGGACTTCTAGTCTTTCCCCCTGCGTCTGGGGGCATCCTAAGCAGAAATTGAAGTGAGGCATCCCGTGTTTACAGATACGCATTATCGCTCTACATGGAGGTTCCATTTAGATGTATTTTCTGAATTTGTCCAGTTTGCTTTGGAAGCCTGCGGGCTGGGCAGCAAATTCCCTCAGTAACCAAAATTGTGGGAAGAAACTCGTCCACGAATCTGTGGCTAATTGATTTGGGTGGGTGGGTGGATTCCGGTAGCTTAAGAGGGAGAACAGCTTTCTCTCAGCCCCGCTGCGACACGCTGAGTGTAATTTTGCAACCCTTTCCTCTCCCATGGAGCCATCTTGCTTTTCAGTTTAGAAAAAGCGGTTCCGCCTGGACAATACCTGCTGGGGACCACGCAGGATGCCCTGGCGCCAGGGTGCGGAGGCGTCTCTAGGGCCCCGTGCCGTGCTCCCTGGCTATGAATCCCGTGGGCTTTGTTCCCTATGTTCTTGGGGGGGGGGTTGGCCCCTCTGCTGGGAAAGGGTCCCTGACCTGGCGGCAGCCGTATGTCTCAGCTTCGGCGGGTGGGTGCCTGCTGCCCTCGGAGCCTCCAGGGTGTCCTCCGGGGGCCTGTTCCCCCCTGGCACCTAGCCTCCCCCTCCCCCCGCAGGTGCTCCAGGTGCAGCTGGACACCTTGCGCCACGGCCAGGAGAACATCCTGAGCAGCGTCAGCTTCACGGAGCAGGCGCTGGACCACGGCTCCGAGACGGAGGTGCTGCTGGTGAAGAAGCAGATGAGCGAGCGGCTGAGCGAGCTGGCAGGGCGCGAGTTCCCCGAGCAGCCCCACGAGAACGCCCAGGTGGACTATGTGGTAGAGACGGAGGGGGTGCGCAAGTCCATCCTCAACCTGGGGGTGCTGCTGACCACCAGCGCCACGGCCCACAAGACGGTGGCCACAGGGGAGGGGCTGCGCCACGCCGTGGTAGGCCAGGCCACCTCCCTCACCATCACCACCAAGGACAAGGACGGGGAGCTGGTGCGGAGCGGGAGCGCCTGCCTGCAGGCCGAGGTGGCTGCCCCCGACGGCTCCGCGGTGGGCCTGGAGGTGCTGGACAACAAAAACGGGACCTACGAACTGCTGTACACGCCCCGCCAGGAGGGGGACCACCTGCTCTCCATCCGCCTGTACGGCCAGCCCATCCGGGGCAGCCCCTTCCGCGTCAAGGCCGTCAAGCCCTCGGATGTGCCCCCCTCCCCGGACGACGTCAAGCGCCGGGTCAAGTCTCCCAGCAGCGGCCACATCCGCCAGAAGGCCGTGCGCCGCCCCTCCAGCATGTACAGCAGCGGCAAGAAGAAGGAGAACCCCATTGAGGATGAGCTGATCTTCCGTGTCGGTCAGTGCTGGGCAGGCGGGTGGGAGGGTGCAAAGAGGCAGGGACAGGCCTTAGTTTTTCGGGACAGCTCAGGGTGAGGGAGCTTAGCGGTTCGCCCCAGGCCTCTTCCCTCCCCTGGCGGTGTAGAAGCGCCTCCTGATCTGGAGAACCAGGTTTGATGCCCCGCTCCTCCACATGAGCGGCGGAGGTTAATCTGGTAAACTGGATTAGTTTCCCCACTCCCTCGCACGAAGCCATCTGGGTGACCTTGGGCTAGACACAGTTCTCTCAGCCCCTTTTACCTCACAAGGTGCCTGTTGTGGAGAGAGGAAAGGAAGGCAATTGTAAGCCAGTTTGATTCTTCCTTAAGTGGTAGAGAAAGTCAGCATATAAAAACCAGCTCTTCTTCTTCTTAATGCTCCTCAAGTGCTAGCTGAGCCCCTGGGCTATGGACCGAGCCACGTGGGTGTTGAGGGACTGACCTGTTCCCCGCGGACAGCAGGGCCAGTACCAGGCCAGGAAGGGACAGTTGTGGGCGCCAGAGGAAAGCTGTGGCCGGCCCCTCCTGGTCCTGAACTCTTCCGCCCTTTTTCTGCAGGAAGTCGTGGCCGGGAGAAGGGTGAATTCACCAACCTGCAGGGCATTTCCACCTCCAGCAACGGGCGCATTGTGGTGGCTGACAGCAATAACCAATGTGTGCAGGTAGAGGACCCCCCCTCCTCCCCCCAGCCCCCGCCTGGGCCGTGGTCTGCCTGGCTCCTGAGCCCCTCCCCCCCCGCCTCTGTGCTAGGTCTTCTCCAACGAGGGCCAGTTCCGGCTGCGCTTCGGCGTGCGGGGCCGCTCCCCAGGGCAGCTGCAGCGCCCCACGGGGGTCACGGTGGACCTCAATGGGGACATCATCATCGCCGACTATGACAATCGCTGGGTCAGCATCTTCTCCCCCGAGGGCAAGTTCAAGGTGAGGACAGCGTGGCGGGCAAGGAGCAGGGTGGGAAGGTGAGGCCTGCTGCTGGGCAGGGGCTTTGCCCAACGGAAAGGGTGAGACACCTTGGCGGAAGGCGCTGGGGCTGAACTTGGGGGTGCTCTGTGTCGTCATCCTCTGGGTCCACGGGGAGCTTGGGAGGGGAGGGCCCACGGCTCAGTGGCGGAGCATCAGCTCGGGGTGCCGAAGTGCCAGGCTCAGCCCCTGGGCCAGGGAGGAGGGGAGCCCTGCCAGTCAGAGGAGGCCGGACCGACCTCCCTGGGCAGAGGGCCCGAGGACTCTGTAGCAAGGCATCTTCGTGCCTGGTCTTCTGCCGTTGGCTTCCGTCACGCCTGGAGAGGGGTGGCTGTGCATTTGCCCCTGGCGGGAGGGGAGGCTTGCGGGACCAAAAGGTTCTCCCTGCAGCTGTGCACAGGCCACAGCCCAGGCTAAGCGAGACCCTGAGCGTATTGGAAGCAGGCCTGGGGCAGGAGGCTGAGGTGGGGCTGCTGTGTCACACGGATACTTCCCTCCTCCCCAGACAAAGATCGGGGCCGGCCGCCTGATGGGCCCCAAGGGGGTCGCCGTGGACCGCAACGGGCACATCATCGTGGTGGACAACAAGGCCTGCTGCGTCTTCATCTTCCAGTCCAACGGGAAACTCGTGGCCAAGTTCGGGAGTCGCGGCACGTCGGAGCGGCAGTTTGCAGGTACCCTCGATGGTAATACAGCCACAGGTTTCCCTCTCGTTACTGCATGCCTTTGGCTTCTGCCGGGGCCAGCCAGGACCGGGTTGGTGAGTACTCTCGGGGGCTGCCCCTCCCTGGATGGGGGGCTGTTCCTGCTCAGGGTTCCTGGCGGGGCAGGGGGCTCATCCACGGAAGTGGTAGAGGTTGGCTGGCTTGCGCGCTCTGCCCTAGATTTCTGGGCTCTGAATTGCCTGCTGGGCCCCTGCGCTCTCTCTCTCTCTGTGTCTCTGCTCTTTCTCACTGGACTAATTGTTCTGCTGGCTGGTGTGACAATCACTAATTTGCCCCCCCCTTCTTCGGGCTCTGCCCTTTTCTCTTTCGACATGAGCATTACACCCAAGCAGGGCTTGGGCAATAATCGGTCAAAGGGAAATCTCACCTCAAGGTGGCAGAGGCTTGTCGGGCACCCCATGAGGTGAGGCAGAGAGACGCCTTCTTGACCATCTCCCACTAAACACAGACAGTTCCTTCCCCATACTTGTGCGAGGCTTCCCTTCCCTACAGGAGGGCACCTCTGAAGAGAACCGAGAGGGGGTGGCTTATGGGGGGCTCTTTAAAGCAGAGCCCCAACCGGTGGGGGAAAACCTTTATCCCAACTTTGGTGCCCTCCCGAGGGGAATTCAGGCTTTGGAACCTGAATTCTTCTGTAGAAACCTGTCACCGCCAAGAGAGACCCCCCCACCCTTTCTGCATCCCTTCCAGGTGCCCTCAGGCCCAAGGAAGATTGGGGGTGGGGGGCAGGAGCGGAGTTCTCCTTCCCCCTTTCTCCTCCTCCCTCCCCCCATGTCCCCCAGCTGGCCTCATCCTCTCAGCACCTGGCTGGATTCTGGTTGTGTGGAAGAAGGGCCAGATGTGGGGGCCGAGAGTCTCAAACACAGTCGAGCCAGACTGCAAAGCACTGAAGGGATAGATCTTTCATAACTAGGCACAAACCCTGCTGATTACAAATGACTGGGAATGGTCAGCTGAGAGGTGGCTTGAGGTGGGACGCTAAGCAAAACCGCCCAAAGCTGTCATGCAAGCTGAGGCTGTATTTACACAGAGACCTTTGGAACGGGGGCAAGAGGAGAGGAGCTGGACAAAGGCATGCCCCCCCCCCCCGAGGCTCGGCCTGCAAGGCCAGGCGGATGGCCTCGCCCCTTTTCCTGGTGACCATTCACACTATCAGGGGGCAGACGGAAAGCATCCCACCAAAACTGTGCCGGCCAATCCCCCCTCACACCCGAGTCTTGGATTACTGAGTTTAGGGCTCCAGGATGGGACATTTAGAAAACTTCCCTCTTGGCCATCTTTGAAGCTTCACCAAACAGTGAGATGTTAACCCCTGAAGGGCTCCCTCCAGTTGCCTCTGCCCAGTATCGGCTACTGGCCTGTCGTCCTTTTCCTGAATGTCACGGAAGGCTTGTGGGTTGCTGAGCTCCCAGGTGTGTCCCCCCACCAAGGCCCCATTTCCTTCTCTCATCCTTCCTTCAATGAAGTGTGTGGTCTCGGGGAGGGGGAGATGGGGTCCCACTGGACAGGGTCACTCCCACGCCCTGTATCTCAGTCTCTTACGCCTGCCTCCCAGAAAAATCTGGCACAAGCTGCGCCTTCTCCAGCCCTGCTGTTCCTCCTGAGCCCCTGCAGCTCCCAAATCTTACAGGGTCCGCCTTCCCTTCTTTTCCTTTCCGCAGGGCCTCACTTTGTCGCCGTCAACAATAAGAACGAGATTGTGGTCACCGACTTCCACAACCACTCTGTGAAGGTAGGAGTTGAGCCAGGGATGCACCTGGCTGCCTCTTGAAAGGGGCTGGCTAGGGGAAGCGGCGGGCTACTCTCAGCAAATGCACTGAAGACCATCAGCCATTCACTTCCACATGTGCACCCTCCCTGTGAGGGAGGCACCAAAGCTCAAAGGCCTGCAATTTCATTCAATTTCATTCAAGTGCAAAAAAAATTTCGGTACATCCTATAATAAATGGTTGGGGAAGTGCTCCTGAGAAATGATCTGAAACAAGGGGTCTTCCCCTGAAATGGTGGATCTGGATGGGGGAGGACCAGGATGAAAGCGCGGGGTCCGGACCCTGCAAGCCAGCCCCCAGACTGCGTAAGCCCTGTTCATAAGTTACACTGAACACACTTCTAGTCTGTATATGCTTGACTTTTCTTTATGCGCGTGTCGAGTAGTTCTCATGTGATGTTCAGTATGTGTATGTGTGTGTGTGTGTGTGAATCCCCTCCGTGATGCAGGGCCTGGTCCTTGCTTTCATGGGTCAAGGGAGGATGTTGGCTCTTTCTTACAAAAACAGATGTGCCGTGCGCACAGGCAGGATGTACACGTGTTCAGTGTAATAAGGGCACAGGGGTCACGTGCTGCCGGGTGCTGATGAAGCCCCTGTTCGCGACTTAAGATCTGTTGCCCTGTTGAAAAGGATCTGTTGGGTGCAACTTGGGGCTTGTGTGGTGCCTAACGCCAGAGGGGGCATGACATCCTGGCCGCTTCGTGCTCCTGCTCCCTCCCCAAAAAGCGTGGGACCACTTTCCCTCTCAGCTGTTGGGAAGATAAAAGCCATCAGAGCTGGCTGGTTGAGTGGTGTGGAGTCTGCTTCAGTGGCCAGTGCTGACAAGGGTGGTGGGCAAAGCCCCTACTCTGCCGGTCAGAGGAGATGGCAGCGGCCATGCTGGACCAAGGATCTGGCCAGGCGTCAGGCAGTTTCCCATGGTGCATTCCTTGCTGGGAGCGCTGGGGGCCTTGTGGGGTGAGGCCCTGCTCCTCTTCCCCGAGTTCTGAATGGCGTTTTTAATGGTTTAAATGTCTTTATGTGCGCTGCCTTGGGGACTCTGATTGGGTGGAAAGGTGGCACAAAAATATTTTAAAACAAAATAAATAACTCTCACTGGCTGGGTTGGGGTGGAGGCGCTGGGATCGAGATGTCTTCACCAGCCCTGCTTGTCCACACACCCCAGGTGTACAGTGCCGACGGAGAGTTCCTCTTTAAATTTGGCTCTCACGGCGAGGGGAACGGGCAGTTCAATGCCCCGACGGGCGTGGCCGTGGACTCCAACGGGAACATCATTGTGGCCGACTGGGGCAATAGCCGGATCCAGGTATGGGGCTGGGCTGGAGAATCGGCTGGCGCTGCCCTTTCACAGTTGTGTTTGTGGGGGAAGGGAGAGGGGGAAGAGGGTCTGGTGGTCAGGAAGGCAGCCAATGGCATCACACCGCACCATCATTGGGGGTGCGAAAGGCCTCTGGCAAGGGCCAGGAAGCTGTGCCCGTGTCTTGGGGGAGCCAGTGTAATGGGAAGGGGCTGTGGCTCAGTGGGAGAGCACCTGCTTGGCATGCAGAAGGTCCCATGTTCAGTCTCCGGCATCTCCACTTAAGGATCTGGCAGGAGGTGATGTGAAAGACCCTTTTCTGCCGGAGACCCTGGAGCGCCGCTGCCAGACTGAGTGGGCTGGAACGGACTCTGATGGACCAGGGGGGCTTAATTCGGTATAAAGCAGCTTCGTACATTCAGGCCCGTGGTGTGGGGCGGAGGCCTTTCTTGGGTCAGCCCCAACATTCTGGACCCTGAAGTCACTCCCGCGGCCCCAGTCCAGTGCGGCAGGGGCATGCTAGTTTCAGGGTGACGGAACCTCGCCAGTCGCCGATGGTGAGGGCCTTGCGGAAGGAGGGCATCACTCCGGGGAAAGGGGCACGGTCCCTTAGAAGGGACTCCTTCCTTGGTGGGCATGCCTCTGAGGGAAGGGGGCCTTGTCATAGAGAGAGAGTCAGTTGTTAGACGTGTAGATAGCTGGGGGAATTTCCTGGTGTGAAGGTTGTAGGCATCACCTGTCATCTAGATCAAAGCTTCTTAAACTGTGGGTTGCAACGGTCCGAGTTCATTGGTTCTTGTAGGTTATCTGGGCTGTGTAACCGTGGTCTTGGTATTTTCTTTCCTGACGTTTCGCCAGCAGCTGTGGCAGGCATCTTCAGAGGAGTAACACTCCTCTGAAGATGCCTGCCACAGCTGCTGGCGAAACGTCAGGGAAGAAAATACCAAGACCACGGTTACACAGACCGGATAACCTACAAGAACCATTAAAAAGTTGTCTAAGTACTGACAGCCTGTCTTTTAACAGAACACTGAAACCCCACAGTCACAACATGATATGAACATCTGGCATGATTATCAAGTGTAAGTTAGAATGTGCACCACAGGTCAGGAAATGTCGTACCAAGTCTGTCACCAGCATGGCTAACAAGCAGGGCCAGGAAAGCTATTTGAGTGAAAATAGTTCCTTCAAACTAGAAGGTTTACCCAAATGAGGCAAACACAAACCAACACAAACTTGTGCAAAGGAAGTGCAAGCAAACAATTAGGATGGAAAGAAGGATTCTGAGGGCCACATTGCTAAAAGCATAAAAATCAACCATAAAAAATTATTTTAGGACCAGGAAAACAGGCGAGGGAAAGCAGTTGGACCATTGGATGACAATGGAATTAAAGGAGTGCTAAAGGAGGAGATTGAGCCCCCCCCCCCGTGGCGCAGGGTGGTCAGCTGAGTACTGCAGCCAAAAGCTCTGCTCATGACCTGAGTTCGATCCCAAGGGAAGTCAGTTTCAGGCAGCCGGCTCAAGGTTGACTCAGCCTTCCATCCTTCCAAGGTTGGTAAAAGGAGTACCCAGCTTGCTGGGGGTAAAGGGAAGATGACTGGGGAAGGCACTGGCAAAAAACCCCATAAACAAAGTCTGCCTAGTAAACGTCGGGATGCGACATCACCCCATGGGTCATGAATGACCCGGGGCTTGCACGGGGGACTGCCTTTACCTTTAAAGGATGAGAAGGCGATTGCTGAGAAGCTCCATGAACTCATCTGTCTTCAGTGTTGAAGGTTCGAGGCAAATTCCTGATCCTGAATGGATGTTTTCAGGAGGGGAGGAGGTGGAGTTGAGGCAAATAGTGGCAACAAGCCAGGAAGTTCTAGAACGTAAAGACAAATTGCAAACTAACAGATCACCAGGGCCAGAACTCAAGTGTGAAATTGTTGATCTTCTAACTAAGATATGCAACATGTCCCTAAGATCAGTCTCCATACCGGACGACTTCCATTTTTAAACAAGGATTTGTGGAGATCTGGGAAATTACAGGCCGGTTAGCTTAAAGTCTGTTCCAGGTCAATTGCTGGAAAGCACTATTAGAGATAGAATTGTCAAACATATAGAGAAGGACAATAAAACTGATGAATAAAAACCAGCCTGGCTTCTGCAAAGGTAGGTCCCCTCTCACTAACCTTTTTGGGTCCTTTGGAAGTGTCAGTAAACACCTGGACAGGGATGAGCTGGTAGGTCTTGTTTGTTTGTTTATTGCTTTTGACAAAGTCCCCCACCAAAGACTCCTGAGCAAATTTCAGAGTTTGACCAATATCTAATCCATAAGAGGGACTTGTCTTCTTATCCCATGACTCTGAAGTATGCTCAGGATTTGGAATAAAGGGTTAGTTCTTGCAGTGGAAGGATGTGAGTGGCGGGGTCTCTCAGGGGTCTGCATTGGGACCGGCGCTTTTCAACTTGTCTGTAAGTGACCTGGAGTTAGGCGTGAGTAGTGAGGGGGCCAAGTCCGCAGATGACACCAAATTATTTAGTGTGGCTCAGGCAAAAACAGATTGCAAAGAGCTCCAAAAGGATCTCTTCAAATGGGGGGGGTTTGGGGGGAATGGGCATTAAAAGGGATGCAAATAATCCCAACTTTGCATGTACACTAATGGGATCTGAGCTGGCAGCAACAGAGCAAGGAAGACGTCTTCCCCAGAATCCCAGCTGCAGTGGCCAGCCCTGCTTGACGGGGTGATGGCCTGTCTTGCTGCTGCAGTTCACAACCCCCCCCCACCTGTCTTTCCAGGTCTTCGACAGTTCCGGCTCCTTCCTGTCCTACATCAACACTACGGCAGACCCCCTGTACGGCCCCCAGGGCCTGGCGCTCACTTCCGATGGACACGTTGTGGTGGCCGATTCTGGGAACCACTGTTTCAAGGCCTACCGATACCTGCAGTAGTTGTGGGGGGGACAGCTGGGTGGAGGTGTACCTGGGACGTCCTCCTCCCTGCCCACTCATTGGCCTTAAAGGTGATGGGATGGGGGCCCCGGGGGGGCGCTTGAGGGGGTTCTTGCAACCACGTGTGAAGGTGCCAATTGCTATCAGGGCAGCTACGCATTTGAGTCCTGGGCGCTCCCTGGGGTGTGTGTGGGGAGCGCCGTCTGCTTGGCTTCTCCAGCTGGGCCACCCTGATTTTGTGGTCCCATCTTGGGAGGGGGGCTGGGGGGTCATGGGTCTCGTGGGGCATTGCAGCAGTTCGCCTGCTTGGGGGTTCTTGTTTCTTTTCTCCCCCCCCTCCCCACCCCGCTGTCTTTTCCTAACTTGGCTTTTTTCTGCACTTTATCTTTGGGGATGGAGCCGAGTCCCCTCCGCTTCCTTCCTGCCCTGCCTGGCTGGGGCAGGCTGGGGAAGCCCCGTCGTTGTGGGAGGGGGGGGGTCTGCAGCAGAGGCATTGCTGGGTGCAGCCTCTGGCCCGGGCGGGTGGACGGGGCAGGGGGGTTGTGGGCTGTCATTTATGGCGTGTCCCCCCAGGGTTATGACTCCAGAAGCAGAGGGGGTTGGTGGGTTGCTGGCTCTTTGGGGGAGCGGCGGGCAGACACGTGAGCAGGGAGGGGAACTCCAGCTGTGCCTTCCTGGTTCTGACAGATACCTGCTTCATATCAGTTACACTAGGGGTGGGAGCCCCACCCCCAAATTCCCTGAGGAGTTGTACTGCTGACCCTTCTTTCTGCCCTCTTTGGTGTGCGTGGGGGGGTGCGCCACTGAGAGAGCACGAGCAAGCTTGCATGTGTGGGGCTGGCGGTTCTGCCTCTTCCTGCCCCAGCAAGGCAGAGTGGCTCATTCTGGGGGCAGCCATTCCCACGCGCCCCCCCCCCCCCGGCTCTTCCTCGGCCCCGCTTTGCCCCTCCGTCTGCCCGGCCCTGGCAGCAGCCTCCAGCGGTGTGCTGGCGGGAGAGCCAGAGTGGCTTCCCAGGTGGGGGAATCGCCTCTTGGGGGTGCTCCCCTTCCCTCGGGAGCCCCGTCCCTCTCGCAGCATTCTGGGGAGGGGGGGTCGCCGATTCTGCTCTCCCTCCTCCCTTCCCTTGATCTGTCCCCAGCCAGCCAGCCAGCCAGCCAGCCTCGGATCCATCCCCTCGGCCACTAGCCAGTCAGAGCTGCCGGCCGCCCTTCCCCCCTCCAACCACCTGCAGCTCCCCTCTGCCCTCCCCCTCTTTCCCTCCCTCCCTCCCTCCCTCCGGCCTGGGCTGGGCTGGAGGCAGCCATGTGCAAATGAAATGTATGTAAAAATGATAATAATAATAAAGTATTCTGAAATTAATTCTGCTTTGTCCTGTGGTGGAGCCCCCCCCCCCCGGTGCTGAGCGCTGCAACCCCCTCTCCTTTGTGGGGCGTTGCTCAAGGGGTGGGAGAGGGGGCCCCTGGTGCTCATTCCTCTCCACCAGCCGGGGGTCTCTGGGCACGCGCCCTGGGGTGTGGTGTGGCCGGTGGCACCTCCCTGCCAAGTGATTTCCTGCCTTTGCTTGGCATCTGCTGCTGTGGGGGCTGCTGCCCGAACTCTCTCTCCTGGGACACTAGTCTTAGAAACCGTGTCGTCTTGTGCGAATGCCCTCCTCCCACCTCCATCACAGGCTCACTTACCTGATGCCAACAGGGCTTTTTCTGTGGTGTCACCCTTGTGAGCATTGCTGTCCCAAGATGGGGCCCTGTGAGGGTAGGTAGAAAGAGCTGGGCCTGTTTACCTGGAGAAGAGAAGACTAGTGAAATCCCCCCCCCCCGATTCCCCACCACCACAGGCACCAACTCCAAACCTCCAGGAATTTCCCTGAGCAGAGTTGGAACTGCTGCTCTAGGGCAGCTGGCACATGCCAGGGAGGGCCTGCAAAGGGCACTGTTTGGCATAGTGTGGGGCAGGTGAGTGAGGAAAAGAGACCCCCTCACCTCTGCAGGAGTATATCGTATACCTTGCAGCTGTGGACAAGTTTACATCGGGACAACAAAACGCAGCATATAAACAAGGATAAAAGAACATGAAAGATACTGCAGACTTGGCCAACCTGAGAAATCAGCAGTGGCTGAACATGGACTGACCCAAACAGGACACAGGGTCTTATTCCAAGACACTGAAAGACTGGACAATTCTACCAACTATTTTGTCAGATTGCACAGAGAAGCCATTGAAATTCATAAACAGCAGCACAACTTTAACAGAAAAGAAGAGAGTTTAAGAATGAATAAGGCTTGGCTTCCTGTCCTGAAAACCTCCAGACTAACAAAGACTACAGTCCACAATAGCCATGCAGATTAGCTTTGGATTTCACACATTAACAGATCACTTCAGGATACAATGGTTCCATAATTACATACCACACCCTCATTAGCACATTATCTTGATACTTTTTGCAGGACAATGATTCAGCTCAAACCCAACCCCTTTCTGACTATATATTACTCTTCCTACACACTTGACACTGAGAGACACTGTCCTTCAGTGTTACTCCTCTGAAGATGCGTGCCACAGCTGCTGGCGAAACGTCAGGAAAGAAAATACCAAGACCACGGTCACACAGCCCGGATAACCTACAAGAACCAGCTGTGCTCTGTTACACGGGCATCTATGTTCCTGGGCCAGGTCATTTGAATGGATGGCCAGAGCCCAAAGCCCCCCCCCCCCATTCCATCCAACACCCTTTGGCTTTTGTCCCCCAGACATGAGATGGAGGTGGGCCTGAGGAAGCAAGTGGGCCTGCTTCCCCCCACCCCTCAGCTCCACCGCCATAATGGGTCTTCTCCAACCCGGTGGAGGAGGGTGTTGGAGACAGATCCTGGAGACCTGCAGGAAGGAGGTGCTAAGCAGCCAGGCAGCCCAAATCTGAGTGGCTGTCCTGCCTGCCACTCACACCTCTCTGATGCCTGGGGTGGGGGGTGGGGAGTGGGGGCTGAGCACATGCACCATTGGCCTGGCTGCAGCCATGGTAATTCCAGGTGGGCAGCCCTGTGCATCTGTGGCACCAAATTAAAACGAGTTCCAGAGCACTGTAAAGATGAAGCAGGTGTACTCCGGTGGGGGACTTTGTCAAAAGCTTTTTGGAAATCCAAATACACAATATCCACAGGCTCATTCCTGTCCACATGCTTATTGACGCTTTCAAAAAACTCTAATAGTTTAATTCACAGTGGGTAGCTGTGTTAGTCTGTCTGCAGTAGTAGAAAAGGGCAAGAGTCCAGTAGCACCTTAAAGACTAACAAAAATATTTTCTGGTAGGGTATGAGCTTTCGTGAGCCACAGCTAATAGGTTAGTGAGACAGGACCTACCCTTACAGAAGCCATGTTGGGTTTTGCCCAGCAGAACTTGCCCTTCTATATGCTTGACAATTCTATCTTTAATAATGCTTTCCACTAATTTACCCGGCACAGACGTTAAGCTAACTGGCCTGTAATTTCCTGGATCCCCCCTGGAACCTTTTTTATAAATGGGTGTTACATTGGCCATTCTCCAGTCCTCTGGTACAGAGGCTGATCGAAGGGACATATCTTTGTTAGAAGTTCAGCAGTTTCCCATCTGAGTTCTTGAAGAACTCTAGGATGAATACCGTCCGGTCCCTGTGACTTGTTAGCTTGCAGTTTATCTAGACGTTCTAGGACTTCCTGCCTTGTTACCACTATTTGCCTCAGTTCCTCATTTCCCCCTCCAAAATCTCTGTTCAGGAGAAGGAATCTGTCCAGTATCTTCAACAGTGAAGACAGATGAGAAGAATTCATTTAGTTTTTCAGCTATCGCTTTATCCTCCCTTAGAGTTCCGTTACTCCCATTGTCATCCAATGGTCCAACCGCTTCCCTAGCTGGTTTCCTACTCCTAATATATTTAAAGAATTTCTTATTGTTTGTTTTGATGTGTTTAGCAATAAGCCCCTCAAAATCTTTTTTTGCATCTCTAATTATCTGCTTGCATTTCCTTTGTGCAAGTTTGTGTTTGCTTCTTTTCATCTCGTTTGGGCAAACCTTCCAGTCTCTGAAGGAAGACTTTTTTTCTCTAATTGCTTCCTTCACCTTACATGTTAGCCATGGTGGTGACCTCTTGGACTTATTACTACCTTTCCTGACCTGCGGTCAGGCTAGCTGAGCCTCTAGTAATGTGGACTTGAATAACCCCCAAGCCTTTTCAAGAGATTTAACCCTCTCAACTGTTCCTTTCAACTTCCTCTTTACTAGTTTTCTTATTTTAGAGAAGTTCCCTCTTTTAAAGTCAAAGGTAATTGTATGAGATTTCCCAGTGACTTTCCCACTTACATCTAAACTAAATTTGATGCCATTGTGATCACTATTGCCAATTGGCTCAACTACATCCACATCCCGCACTAAGTCACCAGCAGCACTACAGAATATTAAATCCAGGATTGCTTCCCCTCTGGTTGGGACTATGACCAACTGTTCGAGGGCACAGTCATTTAGGATGTCTAAAAATTTTATCTCTTTGGCTTGTCTGGAGCATACATTTATCCAATCAATATGACAGAAGTTGAAGTCTCCCATTATTACTACTTCGTTACCTTTACATGCTTCCCTAATTTCATTCTCAATCTCAAGATCACCCTGAGCTATTTGGTCAGGGGGCCGGTAGGACATCCCCAGTACTAAATCTCCTTTGGGGCCTGGAATCGTCACCCATAAGGATTCTGTGGACGAGTCTGCCCTTTTTATGGTTTCTAGCTTATTAGACACTATGCCTTCCTTGATATACATAGCAACACCCCCTCCAATACGCCCTTCCCTGTCATTTCTATACAGTTTGTAACCAGGGATGACTGTATCCCACTGATTCTCTCCCCTCCACAAGGTTTCTGTAATACTCACTATATCTATGTTTTCTCTTAAAACCATGCACTCTACTTCCCCCATTTTTGCTTGGAGGCTTCTAGCATTAGCATAGAAACACCTCCACACTGTATCTCTCATTCGACTTGCCTGGCATGTGCCTTTGGGCATCTTTAAGTGGCTATCCATCATTTTTTTCCCATTCCCTTTCATGTCTAAGTAATTCCTATGTGGGCAATCTGAAGCAATTTTCCCTTTGTCCGTATGCACTGAGTTTCCCCGAACCGGATGCTTCTCAGCTCCTGTAGGCGTCATGGCACGCGTTGCTTTAGGAAAGACTTTGTCCTTTTGCAGGTTCAGGAGACAGTTTGTTCAGGAAGAGAGCAGAGAACCCTCCGGAAGGTAAATAGTTCCCCTGCCAGCATTAACCAATGCTACCTGATAAACGAGGGAGAGGCAATCTTTTTTGGCTGCAGCGCCCGAAGTCCCACTGCATTTACTGGCAAAGAGGTTGGCAGGGTGTGCTAGAAAACAAAAAGCCAAACCCAAAAGAGGGGGGGAGTATGAGAGTTGCCCTTGGTGAAACACCCTGGGGGCAAGCGTGTGGCCTCCCCCTCCAACGTACCTTCCAGGCATTTGTAATAAATTCAGCATATTTATGAAAACATGCTGATAGACAGATAAAGACAATACTTTCCTTGTTGCTTGCAGGGTAGTGGTTGTGTTTGTTCTTTTGTTCTTACAGGTGGCTCTAAAAGGGGGCCAGAGAGATTCTTGAGGTCCATCAATGGCTGGTAGCCAGAGTGACTGAAGAGAGCCTCCATATCCAGAGGCAGCCAACTTCCCGGAGGGGGGGAGAGACGCATCGGGGAAGGCCTCGGCCTCTATGCCCTGTTGTTGGCCCTCCAGAGGAACCGGCTGGCCACTCTGTGGGACTGGATGGACCCTCAGTGGTCTGACCCAGCAGGGCTGGAGGGGCCGTGGCTCAGTGGTAGAGCATCTGCTTGGCATGCAGAAGGGTCGCAGGTTCAATCCCCGGCATCTCCAGCTAAAAGGTCTAGGCAAGTAGGGGATGTGAAAGACCCCTGCCTGAGACCCTGGAGAGCTGCTGCTGGTCTGAGTAGACAATACTGACTTTGATGGACCGGGAGGGGGGTCTGATTCAGTGTAAGGCAGCTTCAGGTGTGTTCATGTGTTCAAGGGCTCTTCTGGTGATCTGTTAAAGGCCTCGGCCTCTGTGCCCGGCCGTTGGCCCTCCAGAGGAACTGGCTGGTCTCTGTGTGAGAGAGGAAGCTCGGCTAGACAGACTACCGGTCTGATCCAGCAGGGCCCTTCTGGTGTTCTTTATGTTCTTTTTTAAAGTCCGGGAGAGAGATTCTGTAGGCATACACGCCCGGGAGCTTTGGCTCTTGAAAGCTCAGACCCTCAAAAATCTTGTTGGTCTCTAAGGTCCTACTGGACTTGAATCTCCCTCTCGTACTGCAGACCCACACGGCTACTCTGCCAAAACAGTCTCTGTGCATCATCAACAGTGTTGGGTTCTTCAGGACATTTTAAGTGTGGGATTTTCTTTGGTCCTGTGAGGTCCCTGCTGAGCACAGAGCAAAGGGAAAGCCTGTGGCGTGGGGAGGGCCGGCCGGCCAGGGATCCAGAGCCAGGGGCTTGGTGGCAGCACCCCACAGGTGTGGGGACGGGCAGTGTGGTGGCATGCGTGCCTTAACCCCACCCTCTGCTGAGCAGAGAGCAGCCTTCCCACCCACCCCTCACCTGCCCTGTCTGGGGTTTCCCAGAAGGCCCGCCCCTCCAGGCAAGGAGCCAGGACAGGGTCGGTGGCCGCACGGCCATGGGAGAGCTCCCTTGCCTCCTGTCCCACTCCCCCCACCCCCCCTCCGGCAGCTCTCCAGCTTCTCTGCTCCTGCCCGGAAATGTTGCTCTGGAAGGCAGGGCGGGCACACCCAGTCTGACCCCCCTGCCCTGCAACCGCGGCACCACTCCCATTCAGGCCTCCCCATGGGTTTGGAGATAAAAATGGACACGTAACACATGTGGCAATAAGCAAACAGAGTGCTTGACATACCGATGCCCACATGTTCTTGAGCCAAGATTCCACCAGCTGGGCGGGTGTCACCCCCACCCCATAGGGCCTTTTCTCTTTAAGAGGCGGCTCTGTTTTGTATTCAAAGGTCGGTCTCTTTGCGGCCCCAGGCAGGGAAATGCTGCCTGCAGCGCAGAAGCGGGGAGCCCCCCCTTTTTCTTTCGGGAATACATGTTTTATTCTTTTCCTCTAGCAATCCAAGGCCCCTTGAGCAGCACCCAGGGGAAGAGGGAGGGGGGCAAGCAGGAGAGCCGGCCTTCTAGCACACTTTGGACTGGCAGCTTACGTTGTGCTACTGGGGCACCCTTTGCTAGGGCTTGCCTTTGTCCAGAGGGCCCTTCTCACGAGGGTTGCCAGCTCTGGGATGGAAAATTCCTGGAGGTTTGAGGGGTGGCAACCGGGGAGGGTGGGGCGTGGCGAACGGGGCTGCGCGGACTCCTGGGCTGGGGAAGGCGGGTTATGAGCGGAGCCGCCCGTGCGGGGGCCAAGGAGGGGGGCCCCGCCCGTTGGCAAAGGCGCCGTCGGAGGGGGGGGCGTCCCTCCGCCCCTCTCTGCCGGCCCAGCTGCAGGGCTTCTTGGAGCGGGCCTGGAAGGGGGGCGGGGGGGCCCTAGCAGGTGTCCCCGGGGCTGAGAAGACAGGCCCGGACCCAACTCGCCCCCCCCCCCGGACACCTGCCGGCCAGAGGGCGGGTGCGCGCCCGGCTCAAGGCTACCGCGCTGGGGGGCGGGGGCGGGGGGACGTTGCGCCCTCCCCTCCCCTCCCCTCCCCTCCCCATAAGAGCGGCGGCCGGGGGGTCTGGCGAGAGAGCACCTGTGGCCCGCAGCATGCTGGCCCTGGCCCTCTGCCTCGCCGGGGCCCTGGCCCTCGCCCACCCCCTGGCCACGTGAGTGCCCCGCCAGCCCCCAGAGACCCCCGCCGCCCTGCCCTGCCCTGGGGGAGCGGGGCCCGGGGGGGCGGGAGCGGGGCAGTCCGCGGGGCAGGGCGCTAACCCCACGCCGCTTCCCTCGGCAGGCAGCCCGCCGGCAGCGGCAGCGGCAGCGGCACGAACGAAGACCCGGGTGAGCCCCCCTCTTCTCTCCTCCAACCGCCCCCCCCCCGCCTGAGAGACGGAGGGCCCCCCCTGGCCCGGCCCGCCTCCGCCCCCCCGCCCCCGGGCGCCAGGCGAGGGGGCCCCTTTCCCAGGCAGGCAGGCAGGCAGGCGCGGTGCCCTGCCTTGCCCGGCCAGCTCTTGAAGCCGCCTGTCTTCCCTTGACCCCATCTTCACAACAGCCCTGCCGGGACTTGAGCCTGGGTCCCTGCAGGCGTAGCCCCCCCCCCCTTGGCGCGCCCGGCGGTGTCCCTGGCCTGCCTTCATCTGGGGCGGAGGGCCCTGTGCTCTGACTTGAGGCTCAGGGCGGCTGCAGGCAAGAGCGGCGCCCACGAGGGCGACCCGCAGGAGACCCAGCCCTGCCACGAAAGGCCCAGGGAGCTGGGGGGTTCCGGCTGGAGAACAACAGGTTGAGGAGGGACCCAGAATCCCAGAGCTGGAAGGGGCCACCAGGGCCCTCTCATCCAACCCCCCCCCCCCCCGCGCAAGGCAAGACAGACCAAACTCCTGTGGTGGACAACTGGGGTTCGTGGGGGGTGGGGGGAGAGAGACCCCAGACCGTTGCCAAGAAAAGCAGTTTTATTCACAGCTGCGGCTCAGTTACTCTAGCAAGCAAAAAGCACTGAGCCCCGATTGTACTGGGGAAAAGACATTTATCCCAAATCCGTGCTCTGACGGGGCACGTCAACATTCCCGGCTTATCTGGTGGTTTTACATCGTCTGGAGCTTAAGAGCTCACCAGTTCCATCCAGTTCCCATTATCGTTCACCATGACTTTCCATGACTTTTCCCCTACTACCTTAACACACACAGAGCTAGCTTGTATTGAAGCAGACATTTCCCCCCCTCCTGCCACACTACCTCCCCCCCCCACACCCCCAGTGACCCCCCTGCTCCATGCCCATGATTGCTCTCTGGAAGCATTTGAAGGGCTGTCCCTGGGAGGAGGGCAGCAGGGAGCCGTCCCCGTTGGCAGCAGAGGATCGTGGGGCTCACAAGCATGGGTTTAAATGGCAGGCGGAAAGGTGCCAGCTGGATATTAGGGGAAAGTTGTTTACAGTGTGAGTAGTTGGGACAGTGGAATGGGCTTCCTCGGGAGGTGGTGAGCCTCCCCCTCTCTGGCAGTCTTCAAGCAGAGGCTGGACAAGCACACTCCTCAGGGGTGATGGAGGCTGATCCTGCACTGAGCGGGGGGGGCGGGTGTTGCCGCGTGTTGCCCCACTCCTTGAACAGCTTGTCCCATGGAGGGAAGACTGGCGGCTTAGCGGATGCTCAGGCAGAGCAGTCACCCCCCCACCCCCAGTGCTGCCCAGGGTCCTTCCTTGTGACGCTCCTCTGCTCAGGTCCTGCGTGCTTTGCCTGGTGCCACTGAGAAAGAAAAAGGGGACCCTCTGGAGGAGTTCATGGCCGCGCAGACTGTGGGCAGGAGTGCAAAAGCCAAGCTCCCCCCCCCCCGTCCCTTCTGTGCTAGGGAGGAGTGCTGGAGAAACGACAGAGGTCTCTGGGGTGGGGGGTGGGTCAGGGGCCCTTGGCGTGGCAAAGGGGCCCCTGGTGAGATCCAGTCCTGCTTCCAGACCTTCTGCGACGCTGTGCAGATGAGGACGGATTTGACGCCGTCACCATGGATGAGTCGGGCACCATGCTGTTCTTCAAAGGTAATGGGAGAGAAGGAGGGGGGCTCTCACCCTCTGACCCCCCTTCCCAACACAGCCCTCTCCTCCTTGTGGTGGCTGAGAGGTGTGGAGAGCCTTTGCCAAGGCTGCTGGTGGGGGGAGGTTAGGCGTGAGGCCCTGGCAGGCTTGTGAAAACCATGCCCCACGAGTCCCTGTGGTTGCGATCCAAAGTACTTTCTCTGCAAGGAAGTCCCCTTGAACCCCACTAGGCTTGTTTCTGAGTAAATATTCATAGGAGTGGGGATCAGAGCCTCTGGATCAGAGCTGAGAGGGCATGTGCCCCCTGACACAGCCTTGGCGCCGGACACCTCATTGCCCCCCCTTTCTCCAAAGGGGACTCTGTCTGGAAAGGGTTCGACAGCCGAAGGGAGGCCATCAACGCTTCCTGGCCTGAGTTCCAGGGCCCGGTTGACGCTGCCCTGCGGATCCACCACCTGGCCAAAGAGGACGTCCACGACAATGTCTACCTCTTTCAGGTTCGTGGACCTCTTGGGGCCCCCTCTCTTCACAGCCACGTGGTCTTTTCCCACCATCTTCCTCAGGACAGGAGACCCCCCCTCGTCACCCAGGAGAGGGGAGTGGTCTGCCCAGGGCTGGCATCGGCACACATCAGCACCCAGTTGGGTTGGAAAGCTGGGCTCGGCTTTGGTCTCATTGCTCTGCCAGCGGGTGGGGGCCGGAGAGGCCAGCAGGGGTCGTTCCCTCCTGCTGAGCTGTGGCGGCCAAGCGGGGGGTTGGGGGGGTCCGTGCTGACTGCCGGTCGGTTGCTTTGCAGGGCAAACACGTGTGGGCCTATGCGCACGGCAAGCTGCGGGACGGCTACCCCCACCTCATTGAAGATGACTTCAAGGGGGTGCCCGGGGACCTAGATGCCGCCGTGGAGTGCCACCCGAAGGAATGCGCGGCGGAGACGCTCCTCTTCTTTAAGGGTGAGGAGGAGCACAGAAGGGCGAGAAGGCGCACCCTGCCCTCTTTGGACTGCAAGGCACTGGGGGAGGGGACTTGGGGGGGCACGAGCCTGAGCCTCTGGCAGTGGGACCCAGACAGGCAGCACCGGGCAGGTTGTAAACCGAGGGATCTCTGTGGCAGGATCAGGTGAGCTGAGGAGCCGACCAGGTTGGCTCTGGGCTCCCACCTTGGCTGCCTCATCGACCCTGGCAGCCGGTGGCACCCCCTACAGTCCACTGAGGCTTCCACGCCACCCGGCTGCCTCCAGCAGGGGCCGTCTTAGTGATTCTGGGGCCCTGGACAGAAGTCCAGGATGCCCCCCCTGAATCACTGCCCCCCCCCCATGCCAGGGCCAAGCACGGGGCAGGCCTCACCCCATGTGAGGTGGGCGGGAGCCCTCCGCAGAAGCTGGCTGTCTGAGCCCCAGATGGGGGGGGCAGGCGCGAGAGGTGGTGGCGGAAGCCTGCTTTTTTTCTTCTCCCCCTCGTTGGGAGGTGGGTGGGGCCCCCGCTGCCCTTTGGCTCAGACTGCCCCCTGCCTCCCAGCTGCCATCCTGGATAGGTAAATGGAGCCTCCATGTTCAGAGACAGTATGCTGACTGCGAGATGGCTGTTGCATCATTGCTGTGCTGATGGCTTTCCTGGGGCTTTTGGTTGGCCAGTGAAGGGAGCAGGAGGCTGGGCTTTTGGTGTGGTCCGGCCAGGCCCTTCAGAGGTTCCTCGTCCCCCCTCTGGGGTGGGCTGCGGGGGCCTCCCGGACTCCTGCAGAAAACTTTCAAGGAAGGCAGATTTCGCAGCTTCCCCAACCTCTCCTTCCGTGGCGGAATTTCTCTCATGCTGGCCCTTTGACTGGCCAGGAGAGGGCTGGGAAGCCTGTGGGCGGCCAGGAGGAAACTGAGGCTGGCCTCCGGACTGTGCAGCTCCTCTGGCTGCAGGGTGTTTTCTGCCCCCGGGTCACACTTGCAAGAACTTGGGACTCGTAGCCTCAGGAATGCCCCCGTGCCCTACTCTGGGAAGTTGCTCCCCCTCCCTACCCCACCTCACCCTCAATCACTGCTTAAGCCTGTCGTGCAGACAGAGTCTCTAGAAGACCTTCCTGCAGGCCAGGCAGTGGGGGGGAGGGGGAGGGACCAAACGCAGCCCTGAGCCTGGCACTCGGAGCTCTGGGACTAGGGTTGCCAACCTCCAGGTAGTGGAAAACAAATCAGACACCTCTATACACTTATCATAAGATGAGAAATTCAGTATAGGAATAGCTGTAAGCAATGCCAACAATATTCTGGCGATATATTTACAGTACGTGGTAATATACCCACCAACAACATATATTACCAGCAAGCCTGGCACTCGGAGCTCTGGGACTAGGGTTGCCAACCTCCAGGTAGTAGCTGGAGATATCCTGCTATTACAACTAGTCTCCTGCTGATAGAGATAATTTAACCTGGAGAAAATGGCTGGCTTTGGAGATTAGACTCTATGGCATGGAAATCCCTCCCCTCCCCAAACCTCTCCCTCCTCAAGCTCCGCTCCCAAATCCTCCCGCTGGTTGTGAAGAGGGACCTGGCAACCCTATTAGGTCTACTGCCTGGCTCCCTCCTGATATTTCCATCCGCTCAGGTAGCCCTTCTGCCAGATGCCTCCCTACCTGGCCAAACCGTGTGCTTCTTTGGGTGCTTTCCAAGTCCAAGGTCCCCCACCCCGTCTAAAAATCATAGAATCATAGAGTTCGAAGGGACCCACCAGGGTCATCTAGTCTAACCCCCTGCACAATGCAGGAAACTCACAACTACCTCCCCCACACACACCCCGGTGACCCCTACTCCATGCCCTGGAGAGGAGGAGGAGGAGGAAGGAGCAGTGTGTATGTGTGGGGGGGCTTCATGCCCTGGCTTGTCTGTGCCCCCTTCTGCAGGCTCCCGGGTTCTCTCCTATGATCTGAAAACGGGGGTGCTGAAGGAGCGGATGTGGCCGGCGGTTGCCAACTGTTCTGCAACTCTGCGCTGGCTGGAACGCTACTACTGCTTCCAGGGCATCCGGTTCCTGCGCTTCGATCCTGTCACTGGCGCCGTGCCCCCCGGGCGCTACCCGCTGGATGCCAGGGACTATTTCATGCGCTGCCCAGGGAGAGGTGAGTCGTGCGGTCTCCCGTTGCTGCCAGTTGTGGGGCCTTCACTCAAGGGTGGAGCCTCTGCTTTGCAGGCAGAAGATCCCGGGTTCAATCCTCAACACCTCCCGTTGAAAGCTTCAGGGAACAGACAAAAGGGCAGACCCTGGAGAGCGGCTGCCAGCCAGAGGAGGGCCAGCAAGGCCTGGCTCAGCAGAAGGCCGCCTCAGGGGCGCCCGTCTCCTTGTGCTCTACTGCACCACTGCCCTTGGGTGGGGGCTGGGGGCTTCTCCTCTTCATCTGTGACACCCAGAGCTGTAGGTATGCCTGCGAGACCCTGAAGTGGCGTGCGCATATCCACTGGCAGGTGAGCAGACGGGCAGGCAGGCTGGTTTTCCAGCCTCGGGGTCGGCCCCTGCCCCCCCTTATTCAGGAGACTGGCTGCAAGTGCACAGCCTGCCCAAACAGTGTTGGAAGTGAACGCTCCCTTCCCCATCTTGTGCCAGTGACCGGGGGGGGGGGGGGCTGCTGGTGTAAGGTTGCCATCCTCCAGGTGGTGCCAGGAATTGCAACTGATCCCCAGACGACAGAGATCAGTTCCCCTGGAGAAAATGGCCACTTCGGAGGGCGGGCTCTCTGGCATCAGAACTCTACTGAGCTTCTTCTCATCCCCAAACTCTACCCTCGTCAGGCACCACCCCCAAATTTCCAGGAATTTCCCAGTTTGAGGTTGGCGTCCCTAGGCAGGTGTGCTTCCAGGCCCAGTAGAAAGGGCTGGGGTCACCGTAAAAGCTTCGCCCGAGGAAGCCTTATTCCTTAAATCTCGTGTCGGAGAAATCTGACCCGAAGGAGACCCCACAGGGGCTGCCTGTGCTCTTGGGGAAACCACCTCCTTGCAGAGGGGGTGGTTCCTCCTTCCAAAAGCCTTTATATTCCTTATTTATGCCTGGATTTTTATGGTTTGTTGATTTTAATAATTTTTGTGCAATTGTTATAAGTTGATCATGTCTTATTTTGTGAGCCACTGCTAGACAGTGTAGGCATTTTCTCAATAAATAGATACGGACCCTTTTGAAGTTAAATTTTGGCCCCAGGGTTTGCAAGTTTTCAATGGCTGCTGTTATCTGTTTCTAACTGTTTGGTAATGTTGTAAACCACCCACAGAATAGGAAGGTTATCTTCAAGGCTCAAATAAATAAATAAGGAAGGGGGTCAGGGAAATGGCTGTGACCCACGCCTGGGGAGTGGGGTGTGGCAACCCCCTGGGTATTTGGAAGGTCTCTGTCTTGAGCGCCTCTCTGCATCCCAACAGGCCACGGCCAGGGGGTCAGGCGGAGTGACCGCTGCAGCGGACAGCCCTTCCAGGCCTTCTCCTCGGATGACTCGGGGCGAATCTATGCCTTCCGTGGTGAGCGACAGAGACGTGCGGGGCAAACGGCACTCCCTGACGTCAGGAGCAAGCCCTGGGAAGCGGGGTGCCGGGCAGGATGGGCCACCCTGGCAGGGGGGCTGACCCATGTTCTCCAGCCTGAAGTGTGCGTGTGTGTGTAGTGTTGCCTGCTGTTCTCATCATGCCTGCGGGTTTGCTCGTACCCCTTCTCTCAGAGGTGGGTCTTTGCACGGACAGCCTCCTCTCGGGATCCAGTTTGTGGTTTGCAGTAGCTCTGTGTGTGTGTGTGTGTGTGTGTGTGTGTGTGTGTGTGTGTGTGTGTGTGTGTGTGTGTGTGTGAAAGAGAGAGAGCTGCAACTGTCCCTGCAGTCCTTGTGCCTGAAGGCCCCTGTCTCTTTTCTTCTTCCCAGGGGGTAAGTACTACCGTGTGGACTCCAAAAGGGACGGCTGGCACGCCTGGACTCTTAACCATACCTGGCATGACCTGCAGGGTGAAGTGGACGCCGCCTTCAGCTGGGAGGACAAACTCTACCTGATTCAGGTGCATGTTTGGGGGGGGGAGCGCCTGGGAGGTGGGCTGGCACCTGACCCTTCTGCCAGGGTCACCGGTGGGAGATGGGTAGGCGGTGACACAGCGAGCGAGAGTCGTGCATGAAGCAAAAACGCACGGAATGGTTGGCGAGAAGGCAGGAAAGAGGTCTGGGCGTCCTGGTGGTGGGCACGTGAAAATACTGACGACTCAGCTTTCCACCCTGGTGGAAACGGCCAGTTCCAGGCACAGGGTTATTTGGGAAGTAAGGAAAATAAGCCAGCAAGAGCCAGAATACGCTGAGATATAGAAGTGGCGTCTGACAAAGGGAGCTGTGGCTCCTGAAAGCCTCTGGCGTGGACATCTTGTGGGCCCTTAAGGGGCTCCTGGAGCCCCTGCCTGGCTCGTCTGCAGCAGACTGACACGGCTGCCCACCTGCAACTCTGTGCACCAGCAGGGAGTGGAGCAGTTGAGAGCGGCGGACTCTGATCTGGAGAACTGGGCTCGATTCCCCACTCCTCCACATGCAGCCTGCTGGGTGACCTGGAGCTAGTCACAGCGTGGTGCAGTGGTTAAGAGCGGTGGTTTGGAGTGGTGGGCTCTGATCTGGATAACCGGGTTTGATTCCCCGCTCCTCCACATGAGCTGCAGATGCTAATTTGGTGAACTGGATTTGTTTCCCTACTCCTACACACGAAGCCAGCTGGGTGACTTTGGGCTAGTCACTCTCTGAGCCCCACCTACCTCACAGGGTGTCTGTTGTGGGGAGGGGAAGATGATTGTAAGCCGCTTTGAGTCTCCCTTAAGTAGTAGAGAAAGTCGGCATATAAAAACCAACTCTTCTTCTGCTTCTCTCTCAGCTCCACCCACCTCACCAGGTGTCTGTTGTGGGGAGGGAAGGTGATTGTAAACTGCTTTGAGTCTCCTTATGGTAGAGAAAAAGGGGGGGTGTAAAAACCAACTCTTCCACTCCCTCTTCTTAATAATTCCTGCAGATCTTGCCTTCCCATCATAAAAACGGGGCAGGGCATGGAGCCCCCTCCCTACCCACCAAGGCCGCAGCCTCCCCGGGGGATCTTTTATTGAGAACCACCATGACCTCGGGGGGAGATGACAGGCAATCTGGAGAATTGTGAGGTGGGTGGGTGGGATTCCCACTCTGGGGCTGTGCCTGATGCCCCTCTACCACGGGCCCTTCTTTATGCAGGGTTCCCAAGTGACCATCTACCGATCAGGCCAGGGCTACAACCGTGTGGCGGGGTACCCCCGGCCCCTGCAGGAAGAACTGGGTGTGGCAGGTGTGGACGCCGCCTTCACCTGCCCTCACTCCAAGGATCTGTATCTCATCCAAGGTACCGAAAGAGAGAGAGAGCGGGGGTGGAGAGGGCTTCGTTTCCAAAATGAGAGGCCAGGATGTTCCGGCCTGCCTGGTCCCCACCGACTTGAAAGCCCCCCCCCCCCCCGGTCCAAATGCATGGGATTACTCTGTGAAGAATTAGGGCTGCTGCCTCAGACCGTGGGTGGCCGCGGCCCACCGAATGCCTCCAGGAGCCCACAAGCCGGGCACCAAGGCCCCTGCCCCCACCTCCACGTTGCCCCCCCTCCCCTGCGGCAGCTGCCTCTGAAGCAGCTACTGTAGCCAGCAGCCACCGGGAGGCCTGGCCTTCATGCCTGTGTCTGATCTGTTCTCTGCGCATGCCCAGAGGGGCTCTCTTCCTCGGCTGGGTTCATTTTCCAGACCCAGGAAGATGCAAGGGTGGCTGAAGCAGAGGCCCAGGTTGCCAGGACCTTCTTGGGAAGGAAATTCCCACAACTTGTGTGTGTGTGTGGGGTGGCTGGGCACACCAGCCACGCCCCCTCTCAGCCCCATTGCCGTGGGACCTTAATAGAGCTTGCCGGACTTGCAGTCCAGAGCAGAGGTTGGGGTTCAACAGCTGGGTGAAGCAGCCCTGATCCTCCTCCTCCTCCAGGGAACGTCATTCGGCACGTGGACCTGCTGCAGAGGTCGAAAGGCCCCGGCCCAGCCCGGCCCAGCCCCCACCCCCACGTGGACAGTGCTCTGTGTACCGCTGAGGGGGTGCACCTTTTCCACGGACCCAGCTTCCACCTCTATGCCAGCGTGGGTGAGCTCATGGCTGCCACAGGACCTGCAGCTGCCCAGGATACCGCGGCCGTCTTCTTCAACTGCACCGCCGCGGGAGGCAGTGGTGCTCCCCCCCATGGCTCTCCACACCAGGGATGAAGGTCCCCCTGCCCACCCAGACTGATGCCACCCTGTGGCCGGCTTTCTGTTCTGTATCCACACAGAGAAGCCAATAAACGTGGGTCTGCGGCCCGCAGGCGGTGAGCTCTGAGGACGGGTTGAGAGTGCTTGAGGGCCAGGGGGTGCCCAGGGCCGGGGGGGGGGTATGGCTGACCGCTCCGAAGGGAGGAGGGAAGGGGCCAGAGGTGAGACTGGTGAATGGGCCGAAACAGCGGCCAATCGTTTAGGAAAACAGAGGTTGTGTTTCCAGGCAGAGCGCCATGGGACTGTGGCCTCCGACATCACCAAAAGGGCAGAGAGTGTGTGTACGTACTTGTGGCTGGAACAGACCCCAGGCCCATCGAGTCCAGCGTTCTGTTCACACAGTGGCTGACCTGCTGCCTCGAGGAAGCCCCCAAGCAAGATGATGGCAGCAGCACCATCCTCCTGCCTGTGTTCCACAGCACCTCATGTAATAGGCCTCCTCCTCTGATCCTGGAGAGAATAGGTCTGCATCATGACTAGTGTCCATTTTGACCAATAGCCATGAATAGCCCTCTCCTCCATGAACATGTCCCCTCTTAAAGCCTTCCAAGTTGGCGGCCATCACCACATCCTGGGGCACTGTATGCTGTTTGAAGAATGCTCCCTTGTGCCTGTCCTGAATCTCCCACCCTCCAGCTTCAGTGGGTGATCCCGAGTTCTGGGATTATGGGCGAAAGGCTTCTCCCTGCCCGCTCTCTCCACAACACGCATACTTTTACAGACCTCTGTCATGTCTCCCCTTACCCGCTTTTTTTCTAGGCTGAAGAGCCCAAAGGGTGCTCGCGTGTGGGGTGGGAGCGGGCACAGGAAGGGAATGGGTCAGACACACGGTTCAACAAGAGGCCGCTTTATTGGGAGGGCCTGCCCAGCTCCACGGCCTGTTCGGGCCGGCTGGCCCTCTGCTCCACGGGAAATCAGCCAAAGAGGCAGACGGTGCCCGAGGCCAGGCGATGCCGGTACTCGTGCAGCAGGCTGGAGGCTGGGGGGAAGCCGCTCTTTGTGGCCAGCTTCCCCGGGACCACTAGGAGGGTGACGCCGGGCCCCAGCCCTTCCGCCAGCTTCTGCAGCATGCGGCAGGCCAGGTAGCCGGAGGCACGGGCGGGCTCGGCCTCCAGGCTGGCGTAGACCTCTGGGGGTGGGTTGGGCAGCTTCCACTCCAGCTCGCCAATCAGCTGGTTGGTGCGGGCCTTGTCCAGGGCAGAGGGGTTCTCTCCATAGCAGGCCACCACGCGAAGGCCCGAGGGGGCCCGGCTGGCCACAAAGTTGCCCCGGGCCAGCACCTCCGGGCCCTCCCCCTCCCCCTCCCAAGCCATGACTGCCCAGTGCAGCCAGTCGTAATTCTCCTCCAGCTTCCGCAGGACGCTGCCCACCAGCTGGGCAGGGACTGGGGGGGCCGCTGCGCCCACTGCCTGGTCCAGGTCCTCCTGAGCTTGCTCTCGGAAGTAGCGGGCGCAGCATGCCAGGGCGTCCTTCATGCGCTGGTGCAGGGCTCCCACCCGCGCATCCCACACCCCCAGCAGCAGGGCCGGGTTGCGCTTTGTCAGCCCCGCTTCGCAGAGCAGGCACAGGAGGCCGGCGCCCACCACGGCGTTCAGCTTGTGGCACAGCCGGGCCATCTGGGGGCGGCGGGGGCGGTGGCGCTCCACGGCCAGCTCCAGCAGCGGGTGCCGCAGGGCCACCACCGTGCTGCCCTGCACGTGGCGCCACAGGTACAGCAGCCGGCGCTCCAGCTTGTCCTGGGCGCAGGCCTGCAGAAAGAGCTCGGCCTCGCGGGGGGCGTGGGGGGCCCCCGCCCGCACGGCCAGGCACAGCTGCCCGAAGACGCCGGCCACGCAGTCCTCGCAGGCGCCCAGCTCCCCCTCCTCCAGGAGGCCCGGCCCTCCCGCCAGCTCCTGCTCCAGCAGCTCCAGCTCCCGGCAGACGAAGGCCCGCTCTTCAGGGGTGGCGGAGCCTTGCAGCTGGGCCACCAGCCCCAGGCCCAGCGAGTGCAGCGACTGCAGGAAGCCCACCGGCTCCAGGCACCGGGAGAAGAGCGCCGCCATGGCAGGGCCTGCAACGAGAACGGGACGGGCGGCTGAAGAAGGAGAAGAGTTGGTTTTTATATGCCAACTTTCTCTACCACTTAAGGGAGACTCAAACTGGCTTACCAGCACCTTCCCTCCCCCTCCCCACAACAGTCACCCTGTGGGGTGGGGCTGAGAAAACTGACTAGCCCAAGGTCACTCAGCTGGCTTCTTAGGCAGATGATGAGAGGGAAGGCATCTTGGCCATCTTCTGGTCACTAGGGTTGTGTGGAGGGGGGAGGATGTTGTGAATTTCCTGCATTGTGCAGGGGGTTGGACTAGATGACCCTGGTGATCCCTTCCAGCCCTATGATTCTATGATTCTGTGTGGAGGAGTGGGGGAAACAAATCCAGTTCACCAGATCAGCCTCAGCTGCTCAAGTGGAGGAGTGGGGGATCAGACCCGGTTCTCCAGAACAGAATCCACTGCTCCAAACTGCTGCTCTTCACCACCACACCACGCCGGCTCTCCTAGTGGCCCCCCCCCACTAGTATTGCCAGCCTCCAGGTGGTGTCTGGAGATCTCCCGCTATTACAACTGATCTCCTGCCGATAGAGGTCAGTTCCCCTGCAGAAAATGGCCACTTTGGCCATTGGACTCTGGCATGGAAGTCCCTCCCCTCCCCAAACCCCGCCCTCCTCAGGCTCCACCCCCAAACTCTCCAGGTATTTTCCAACATGGAGCTGGCAACCCTAGTCCCCACGCCCTGAACAAGGAGGGGAGGAGGGAATGCACACCCCTCCCTGCCCAATCCTCTCTGGCTCCTGCACACCGCCGACAACCCCCCTCCCCTGCACTAGGTTTGCCCACTCCGTTTGGGGTGGTGCCTGGGGAGGGTGGGGTGCAGGGAGGGGAGGAGGCTCAGCAGGGCTGTGATGCCGCACAGTTTGCCCCCCCAAAAAACTGCTCTTTTCCACCAGGGGTATGGAGAGCAGGTGTGGGGCCAGGAGAGCTCCAGCCCCCCCCCCCTCCGGAGCATGGCATCCCTATCTTCAGCAAAGTCTTCCTCAAATAAGTGCTGCTGGGTGGTCCTGGCTGCCAACCTTTGCCCTGGAAGCCCCCACCTTCCCCGCCCAAAAGTCGGGTCGGAGGAAACCACCAGGCTGCATCTGGCCAGAGACCCCCCCTTTATTGCTCCATCTGGTCCTCCCCCGCCACTGCCTTTAGAACCGGAGGGTGCCTCCTTGCATCTTCCAGTCGACTCGGTTTGTTGAAGCCGCAGCTTTTGGCCTCCCCAGGCCAGGGGGCTCCTTCCTCAGAGGGAGACCAGCACAGCTTCTGCCTTTTCGGTTTTGCTGCAGCACGCGGATTCCCCTCCCCCACCTGACTTTGCTTGCAGAACAGGCTCAGGAGCACCCAGGCTGCAACGCCGACAGCTCAAGGAAGGCCCTGGTTCCCAGGGAAGCTGCAACGGAGGGGGGCGTCTCAAGGGCCACCCTGGTGTAGCGGTCAAGGTGTCGCTCTAGGATCTGGGAGCTCCCTGGGTGACCTTGGGCTGGCCACACACACACACACACACACACTCATCCAAACCTACCTCTCAGGGTTGTCGGGAGGATAAAACGGAGAAGAGGAGAAGGAAGCAAGCTGCTTGGGGTTCTCTGCTGGGGGAGGAAAGTGCAGTATAAGTGAAGTGAAAGAGGCAGGCCCCCCAGGAGAGGAGATGACGTGAGCCGCTGGCTATTCAAGCATGCATTCTCTTTTATTTACTTCATTTGTTGACCACCTTTCTCACTGAGTCTGAAGGGGGAATTACAAAACATTTTTTACAAACCAGTCGCTCAGACAGCAGACGGCATCCAGTCAGCCACGCGGCACAACCGGGGATACGGGACTGGGAAACGAAGCAGCCCCCACCAGCGTGTTTTGAGGCGTGGGTGTTTGGCTTTCTTGTAGTAGCCTCGTGGTTTTGCCTGCCTCAAAAGGAGGGCGCTAAGAAGAGAGAGCTCTTGCATGGCCTTGCCTGAGTGGGTCCCACGCCTCCCCAGCCTCCGCCTGGCCTCCCCTTGCCTGCCTTGGGCAGCCCCAAGGGCAAAGCCCTGCCGGCATCGCCCTTCTTCAGGGCAGTGAAGGGCAGGCCGCAGAGGAGCTTTCCTAGCCGGTCCTGAAGGTGACTCCGTTTTTCAAGGGCGCTGAATCCGGCACAGAGTAGCAGCTGGTGCCAGCAGCTGGTGCCAGGTACAGCATCCCGCCTGGCACAGCGTGAGTTCCTGGGGAAAGGGCTGGGCAGAAGGCTGCCAAGGCTGTGTGTGGATCGTTGCCCCAAGCTGCCTTTTTGAGAGGCGGGCGCAGATCAGGCAGGGTCCCTCGCTGTAGGGGATGTGGGTCGGTGGGGAAGGAGGTGACCTTGGGAGGTACGCAGAAGCCCCCCTCAGTCCAGCTGTTCCCAGGGCAGAGCAGGCAGATCTCGAACCTGACGGAGCCTACAGCCCATTCCTTGGCCCTGGGAAGAGCGCTTGCGATGCCGGACGTGCGTATATCCCACCTTTCCACCTAAGCAGAGGCTGGATGGCCATCTGTCAGCAATGCTGATTCTATGACCTTAAGCAGATGATGAGAGGGAGGGCCCCATGGCCATCTTCTGGGCATGGAGTGGGGGGGGTCACTGGGGGTGTGTGGGAGGAGAGGTAGTTGTGAATTTCCTGCATTGTGCAGGGGGTCGGACTAGATGACCCTGGTGGTCCCTTCCAACTCTATTATTCTAAGTGTGCCCGGGCAGCTGCCATCATAATGCAAGAAAGACCACACCAACTAAACCCCAAAGGCCATTGGGTCAGCGTTGCTCAGGGGAAAGCCCTGGGGGGGACTAGACAAGGCCCCACCAGACCCCTACACGATACGAGTGGTGGGATCTCAGAGAGGCGCATTTGGAAAAGAGAGCCTCCCCCCCCCCCACACGGAGAAGACCCCAGTTGCCCCCTAACATCTGGAAGGGGCACCTGTAGCAAGACCTTTTGGGTGCCCCCACTGAGGGAGGAGGCCCCTCTGGGAAGGCCGCCGCAGGAGGAAGGCAGCTGGCGGAGAGTCCCCTGGGCGCAAAAGCACCCCTCTCCCGGAGGAAGCCCAGCTTCTGTTGGGGTGGGGGCAACCAGGGCCCGCTTCTCTCTCCTCACCCTCTCCCCATCTCTCTGTGACACGGAGGACGGAGCAGGGTCTGCCTGCCCCCCGCCCGGGCAAATCTGCAGCATCGTGAGCCTTGCCCCACCCTGCAGGCTGGCACGGAGGGGGCTGCCTTACCTTCGCCCTCCGGCCTCCCGTGAGCGTTGGGGGCTTCTCCACCGCCAGCCAAGGCGCAGCAGCAGCAGCAGCAGCGCCCTCCGGCTGGTGTGGCCTGCCTGCGTGCTGCTGCCGCCTCCCCTGATATGCCCGCCTTTATCTCTGCCCCGCCTGTGGCACTTTGACGGGCACCTTGCCCGCTTGCTGCGGCACAGAGTATGTGAGCCGGTCAATCTTGTGGGGCAGGTAGGGTTGCCAACTCCAGGTTGGGAAATCCTGGGAACTTAGGGTGTGGAGCCTGGGGCCCTAGGATTTGGAGAGAGGCCTCAGCAGGGTATAAATGCCATAGGGCCCACCCTCCAAGGCCGCCGCGTTATCCAGGGGAACTGGCCTCTTGTGTTTTGGAGATCAGTTGTAATTCCAGGAGATCTCTAGGCCCCACCAGAAGATCGGCAACCCTTGGGCCCACGGCATTCCCCTTCATGTCTTCCCCCTCCCCGCAGTCTCTTCCCCTGAGCCAGCCAGCGGTCGGGAAGGCTGAGCTCCCCTCCAGTGTGCATGAGGTGTCCCAGGGTCCCATTTGCAAAACCCCTCCCCAAACCCCTCCTGAGGTTTTGGGGTCCGTCCACCACTCAAGCCCCCCTGAATCCTGTTTCCCCCCCACCCCGTCTCACGGTGCTTTGAATCACCAGAAGGTGGAATGTCCTTGAGGGTTTGTGTGTGTGTGCAAATAAATGGCCAGGCGCACGGAGAAGAGTGTCAGTGCAGCCTCAGAACACTTTGCAAGGAAAGGATTTTATGAACTAACATGACCCCCACAGAAAATCTTGATACTTGGGAATCACTCAGAACACGCTGGAGATGTTGCTGCGCATCAGAAACAAACTCAACCGAGAACAGGCTGGTCTTCCCTTTGCCCCGACATTTCCTCTTCTGAGGAATGGGCTCAAAGGCAGCAGGGGCGGAATACCGATAGGCTGGGACAGACACTTTGGGGCCAGTCATCAGTGGGGGCCTGGCTACCCACTTCCCATCCGACCTGTGTTAACCAATCCCCACAGGTCTTCACTAGTGTTTTTTCAGCTCTGGGAGGTATTATTAAAATCTATCCATTCTGCCCCTCCCGCCACACACACCGCTCAGCCAAACGGTGAGGGCTTCTCTCTGGTTCTCACCTGTCTATCTCATCTCCCTAACTGCCCCCTCTCCGGATGCACAGCATTACTTTTATTGGGGGGGGGGGGTTCCAGACAGGGATATCCCTGAGGCAAGTGGCCTCCCATTTATTACGCCCCTTAGTGCAAGAGCGGTTTGGAGCGGGCCCCACAGATCCATGGGAGAATTCACACAAATTGTCCCTATTTCAGGGGCTCCAGGAACCCTGGCAAACCCCCCAGATCCCCAAAATGCAGATGCTTAGTCAGTGCAGTGATTACCAGTTTGCCCTTCCTGTACACAGAAAAGAAACCCCAAAATACCGAAGCCAAACAGAGTGTTCCCAGAATCCCTCCCTAGCTATGTGTTTAAAAATATTCTTGGTACTTTTAATCCCTTTCATAGATTCCTGGTGCAAATACCAGCCAGCCTGGAGGGCACTGGTATCCGCATCTGAATGCTGAAACATTCCAGGTTGGTGCCCTTGGGAGGAGAGAGCTGTCTGGGATGGGGGGTGGGGGCCCGGCAAGGCAATAAACACCAACTTTTATTTCTTAAAAATACACCAAAGGTGAAGTGCAACAGCCTTCAGAGCTGCAACGACTTCCATACTGGGGTCTGCTTCTTTCCTCTCTTTCCAGAAAACCCCTTGGGGCAGAAACATCTCAACAATCAAGCTTAAAAGTTACATCAAGTCTGGCTCCCGGTCACATCTTTGTGGTCTCATGTAGAAGTATACCTGCGAAAGCACAGAGGCTCCAGCTCAGTAGTGGAGTACTTGCTCTGCATGCCAAAAGCCCTGGGTTCAAAGTCTGCCCTCCTCCACTGGAGGGGCTGGGGAGGGGCCCTGGGAGAACATCTGCTGTGCAAATGTTAATCCAGTGCTTAAACCTGACACCCAGTCTGATTAATGGAATCATAGAGTTGGAAGGGTCCACCAGGGTCATCTAGTCCAACCCCCTGCACAATGCAGGAAATTCTGAACTACCTCCCCCACAGACACCCAGTGACCCATACTTCATGCCCAGAAGATAGCCAAGGTGCCCTCCCTCTCATCATCTGCCTAAGGTCATAGAATCAGCATTGCTGACAGATGGCCATCTAGCCTCTGCTTAGAAACCTCCAGGGAAGGAGAGCTTACCACCTCCCGAGGAAGCCTGTTCCACCGAGGAACCCCTCTAACTGTTAGAAAATTATTCCTAATGGAAACTCTTTTGATTTAATTTCAACCTGTTTCAACTCTTTGAGTATGGCTTGTTAAAAGGTCTAGCTAAGATGGACAAAAAGAACCTTTTGTAAGGGGAAATGGACCATGAGCTCTCAGGAGCCTGCTTAATGCAAAGACAGAGAAGGTGTGTCTTGGCACAATAAACCTGAAGAAATTCCCAGTTGCTCATTTGAGGCAGTAACCTGGAAGACACCCCTGGGCAGGGAGGGAGAGATAGAGAGGCCGAGGCGAAGGACACAAAGGGGAGTTTTCTTGGAAAATACCCATGGTCGGTCGTGGTGAATCCCTGCAAAAAGAAAAGGATCGGAAAAGGTGTGTTTGATACTAGAACAGTCTCTGTTGTTAGGTGGTGGATTTTTCATCATTGTAGACTTTTAAGTATTCATTGGATACCTACTTGTTGAGGATATTATAGCTGTCATTTCTGTGTTGGCAGGGGGCTGGACTAGATGACCCCCATGGTCATTTTCAGCTCTGAGATTAAATATATAAATAAACTGGAGAAGGGAAAATTTATCCCATCTCCTAAGGTTGAGGAAGCAGCTGCCTCTGATCAATGAAAAATCATATACGAGGCTAGATGGGAACACACCTCTGTCCCTGCTGAAGTTGAACACATGAAGCTGCCTTATACTGAATCAAACCCTTGGTCCATCAAGGTCAGTATTGGCTACTCAGACCGGCAGCAGCTCTCCAGGGTCTCAGGCTGAGGTCTTTCACATCACCTACTTGCCTAGTCCCTTGAACTGTAAATACTTAAATATTGTAAGCCATACAATTATAAAAATGAGGCACAAATGAACCCAGGGGTACCGTGGCCACACAGGGAAGCAATAACCCGGGAAGAAGCCGGCCAGACAACCACGGGACTCCCTGACATGCCGGCCTGGTGGGGTCCCTGCTCCGTTTCACTGGCTGTCCCCTCTGCGGCCGAGGGCCCACTCCTGCCCAGAGAGCCCTGTGGCCTGAGTGAGAGAAGGGGACACCCTTCTGCCCCCGCCACACAAGGCCTTATATGCCCTCTGTTCCAGCTCCGCTCCCTCGCAGGGACCAGTGCTCGTTTCCCTCCATCCTTTTCCCAGTCCAATCCCGAAGCTTGGGAGGTGCCTGGGAGATGTGGCAGAATTTAGGGCAGGCCTCGGGGGGAGGGGGGCTTCCTTGAGGCCTCCAGGACGCTCCTTCTTCAGCCTCAGGCGCTGGAGCCTGACTACTGCTGAAGACCGCGATGAACGGACACCCTTCCTTGGGCCCAATTAGAGCCGAGCATCCTCCACCATTCTTTGGTCGACTTCATTTTGTGACTCAGTTGTTCAGAAAAGCCCTCAGCTGCCTCCAAGGGTTACCGATGCCCGGGGTTGTTGGCCCTGGTGTGCATGCTTAGGGGAAGGCGGGTCTCCCCCCACTCCCCACAGTGCTTCCACGGGTTTCTCCTGCAATCTGTGATGTTGTGGGAAAGAGCCCAGCCCGGCCAGGGTGGCACCCAGGTGGGCAGAGAAGCCTGGATCCTCCCAGTCCTGCCCGTGCCTGTTCTCCTGCCTCAGAAGCCAGCAGAGGGCTTGTTTTTAAATTGGCATCAGGACTGCAACGGAACCTTTAAACGATCGGGCCACAAATTCCTCCGAGTGTCCAGATTTCATTTGAAAAAGGGCCAACGGGGCAAGCTCATCAACGCTTCCCTGGGTGTCCAGGCTGGGAGTGAACCCTGATGGGGAGGTTCTCTTAGCTCACTGTGCCCAGCAGCAGCCGTTGAGGGGCCTTCTGCCCCCTCCCCCCTGTTTAAAGCCATCTCTGTCTGGGGCCACGGCTACCCCGCCCCCCCCCCCCCCGGCAGCAAACCCCACAGCAGAATTACTCGTGGTTTAAAGAAGTATCTCCGTCCATTTGTCCTGAACCTCTTTGGCAACAATTCCAGTGAGGTAACTCCGGGTCCTTGCATTTTGGGAGAAAGAGAGAACCTTCTCTTAGACAGGCTGGAGAACTGGGCTAAAACCAATAAAATGCATTTCAACAGAGATAAATGTAAAGTTCTGCATTTAGGCAGGAAAAATGAAATGCAAAATTACAGGATGGGGAGACTTGTCTGAGCAGTCGTGTGCGCGGAAAGGATCTTGGGGTCTCGTGTCCAGATCACGTGAAGTGCTGGTATCGCTTTACTCTGCTCTGGTTAGACCTCACTTACGAAGGATGTAGAGAAGGTGGGACGGGTCCAGAAGGGGGCAACCAAGACGGGGAGGGGTCTGGAGACCAAGTCCTAGGAGGAAAGGTTGAAGGAGCCGGGTCCATTTAGCCTGGAGAGGAGAAGACTGAGAGGGGACAGGAGAACCATGCTCCAGTACCTGAAGGGCTGCCCTAGAGAGGAGGGGGCCGAGCTGTTTTCTGTTGACCTAGGCGGATGATGAGAGGGGGGGGCCCTTGGGCATGGATTGGGGGGGGGGTCCCTGGGGGTGTGGGGGGGGGGAGGTAGTTGTGACTGTCCTGCCTTGTGCAGGGGGCGGGACTAGGTGACCCTGGGGGTCCCTTCCCGCGCTCTGCTTCGATGGTGCTTGCTGCCCCGCAGGTGTGTCCGCATCCCCTGCTCTGCTGGCCTTTCCGGGATGCAGCCTGGACGGTGGCCTCGCCCGTCCCCCCGGGGCCCGCGCTTCTCCGGCCGTCTGGCGGCAGCGGCTGGCTGGAGGCCTGCTTGTGCGGGGGGGCTGGTCCGGCGGCCCCTCCCCCCCCGCTCCGGCCCCTCCCCCCGGCTGCCAGGCGGGGCCGGGCCGGTCTCGGAAGCGGAAGCGACGCCGCCTCCCCCCCGCGCCCCCCCCCCCGCGCCCCCCCGCCCCCCAGGTCTCCATCCTCGCCAGGCCGCCGCCGCCGCAGGTACCGCCGCGATGCAAGGGGGGAGGGACGGGGGGGGGGATCTGCATCGACCCCCCGCGGGTGGGGAGGGGGCCGCCCCCGCAGAAGAGCCGCCCCCTTGCGCCCTCCTCCTCCTCCTCCTCCCCGGGATGCAATGGGGAGGAGGGGGGGCCTGGGGGGCGAAAGGCCGGCTGCCGGCGGGACAAGCCCCCCCCGGGGGCCCTGGGGGGGGGGGCGTAGGGGCATCTCTCTGCCGGTGCCAGAGGGGGGGGTGGGGGGCAGCTGCGGTGCCAGCGCACCGTCCAGCCGTGTCCTTCGGAAGCCCCCCAGGGCGGGGGTCCGGGGCCGGTGCGCGCGGAGCTGGACGGCGTCCCCGGGGGGGGAGGGGGGAGGCGCCGTGCCCCCCCCCCCAGGGCCCGATGCCCGACCCCCCCCCCCCCGGACGCTGGACCAGCAGAGCAGCCGCAGACGGCCCGCGTGAGCCCCCCCCCCGGGCCTGGCCTTGGTCACTCGCGCCCCCCCCCACCGCCCGCCCCAAAGGGGAGGGAGGGAGGGGGCGCAGGAGCGCCTTGCCCCGCCCTGTCTGCGCCCCCTCCCACTTGAGGTCGGAGTTTGGGCGGCGGGAAGGGGGTCGCCTCTGCCGTGAAGGGAGGGGGGAGGGGGAGGGGGAGGGGGCGCCGTCCGGGGGTGGGAGCCGGAGGGATTCCCGGAGGGGCGGGTGTGTGCTGACCCCCCTCCCTCCCCCCCCCCTCTGCCTCCCTCCAGGCCAGCCCTCCCCACGTCCCCCGGCTTCTGTCCCAAAGGATGTAGCTTGGTGGCCTCTTCCTCCAGCCCCCAACAGGTGAGCTCCACACAGGCTGCGGTGATGTGATTGGGTGCTGAGCATGTGCAGAGTGCCTTCCTTGTCCTTGACTGGCCCCTCTGGAGGGGGACAGCAGGAAGCTGGCCCCTCTTCCCCAGGGAGGCCTGCTCCTCCTCATGAGGAGGGTGGGCAACCTGCCCTGAGCTGCCCCAGAACCCTTTCCTTGACGCCTAGACATCCATTCATGGACCCCAACCCCACAACACACCCACCTCCATGTGCCTGGCTGGCAGGATGGGCAGCCATGTGGGGAGGGGGCCGGGGCTCAGTGGCAGAGCCTCTGCTTTGGCCTGCAGAAGGTCCCCCGGTTCCATCCCCGGCAGCATCTCCAGTTCCAGGGGCCAGGCAAGGAGGTGATGGGAAAGACCCTTTTCTGCCAGAAACCCTGGAGAGCTGCTGCCGGCCAATACTGGCCTTGATGGACCTCGATGGTCTGATTCAGTGTCAGGCAGCTTCATGTGCTCATGGGTCCATTCTTTGGGTTGTAGCTTAGTGGTGGACCCTCTGTTCAGCATAGCAGAAGGTCCCAGGTTCAATCCCCGGCATCTCCAGTTAAAGGGACCGGACAAGTAGGTGGTGTGAAAGACCCCTGCCTGAGGCCTGGAGAGCCCGCTGCCGGCCTGAGTAGACCAATACTGGCCTTGATGGACCCAGGGGGTGGGGTGGGGGTCTGATTCAGTGTAAGGCAGCTTCATTCATGCGTACTGCTACGCTGGGAACTTCTGCCCCTGCGCACAGCTGCAAAATTGGCAAGGCCGGTATGGAAGCGAGAGCTCTGGGAGGACCACGTGGCTTTTGGAACTGGCTCTGGTGGGAGGGAATGCAGTTCCTGAGCACGTGCAGAATGCCTGAGTAGCCACCATGTCCAGGGAGGGGCAGCCGGCCTAGCCGAGTGTGTTTTGTGTGTTGTGTGCGTGGCCGAGAGGGAGGGCATTCGCTGCAGGCCGGGTCCCACGGCAGGTCCTTGTCTTCCCTGGCAGGGCCCAGCAACGCCCTCCCCATGTCCAGCACGCTGAGCAAGAGGATCGACTTGGCCAACGACAACAGCCTCCTGGGCATGAGCCTGGCCCTGGCAGCGCCCGTGGGAGAGGGCCTGCCCCACAAGGGGCACTGCGGCTACTCCTGCTCGGAGCTGCACGGGGTCCTGGGCCTGCCGCCCTCCGCCGAGGAGCCCAGCAACACCAAGTGGGTGAAGGACGGGCAGAACCAGCTGCGCCAGGCGGCGGAGCGCGGCCGCGACCAGAACCGCAATGAACTGAACCTCCCCAGCAAGGAGCTCAGCAGCCTGCTTATCGCGCTGCCTGGCCAGGAAGAGAAGGATGGAGAAGGCGAGGAGGAGGAGGAAGATGAGGAGGAGGAGGAAGAGGAGGAGGAAGAGGAGGACTCCACCCCTGTCCAGAGCGAGCCGGTCACGGAGTCTGAGCAGAGCTCTGAGCGGGCGCTGCCCCGTGGCGACCAGGCTCGCAGCGCCAGCCTCCTCTTTGGGATGCGCAACAGCACGGTGGCCAGCGACGAGGACTCCAGCTGGGCCACCCTCAGCCCCACGGGCAGCCCCACGGGGGGCAGCTCCCCAGACGAAGCTGGTAGGCACCACCGGGCAGCGGCCCACTGGCCTGGCGGGCTGGGAACGGCTCTCTGAGGGCCTTGCCGGAGGGCTAGGGGGGTGTTAGGGTTAGGGCATGGGAGGGGCTGAGGGGCAGGTCGAAAGGCGGCCTGGTTGCTGGGAAGCCAAAGGAGGTCCCAGACTGGGCCAGGGGTCCGCACAGGGGCATCGGAGGGTAGGGTTGCGCACCGCCCGGTTGTGCTTTGCGTTGCCCGTTCCCCCCCCCCCTGGCCTCCCGCAGGGGTTGCCACTGAGGCTCCGGTCCCCTTTCCCCAGCTGGGAGCGTTAATTGCTCATCCTCCACCCCCTCCCGCAATGGCACGGATCCTGCGTTCCTGAGGCCTTTTCTCCTCCCAGCAGCTTTCCTGGCCCTCCTCTTTCCTGGGCTCACCGGCCCCCCATCTCCCGCCTCTGACCCCCTCCCCAACTCCCATGCAGCTACAGACGCTCTAGGCTGATCCTGCATTGAGCAGGGGGTTGGACTAGATGGCCTCTGCAGCCCCTTCCAACTCTGTGATTCTATGACTCCCTGTGGCATGCAGCTCCCCCCCACCCCACCCCGGCACACTGCTGCTGTTCATGCTTCCGAAAATGGCCCGGCTCTCTTGTGAAGAATCGGTCACCAAAGGGTCCGGTCTCCCAGCCAGCCTAGACAGGACTCCCCCCACCCCACTCGACCCCCACTCCTCTCAGCTAGGCGGGTGCTAATTTCCCAAGCGCCACAGGGGCTGGATTCGGATCTGGCCCTCTGCTCAAGGGGAAGGGGCTTCAGCCTTCCTGGCAGGCAACAACACCCCTCCCCATGGCCTTTTGGGTTGGGGGAAACAGTGCAAATGGCCCGGGGGGGGGGGGCTGATTTGGATCAGCCCCAGTCCCAATCCAAATCACCCCCTGCAGCGATTGGGGGAGATAGTTAGCAGCAGGAGGGAGTGGAAGGTTGCGGCCCTTTGCAAAGCAGATAGCTCCTGCAAGCGAGCCAGGCTGCATGAAGTGGGGGAGGGGGAAGCCTCAGCAAAAGCAACCCCCTCCCGAAAGCCAATATGGCAGGAGACGGGTTCAACTCTCCAAACACCTGTAAATCTCTCAGCCTAATCTACCTCACAGGGCTCTTGTGAGAATAAATCAGGGAAGGGAGCTCTGTGCCCTCCGCCTTGGGCTCCGGGGGAGGGGATGAAACGTGAGCCAGGCTTAGCGCAAGAGGGAGGGAGGGAGGGGTCGACTGGGGCTCACGTGTGGGCATCGTAGGGCTGGGGGGGACGACACCACATGGACTCTATGGCTCCCCAAAGGGAGACCAGCCTCTGGGGAACATCTCTGTGCTGTCTTCCTTAAAGGGCCTGTGCCCCCCCCACCCATGCCTTCCCATGTCTTCCTCTCAGCTGGGTTGGGCACAGAAGGGTCCTGTGGATTGGGGTTCTTTCTGCGGGTGGGGGGAGGCTGGGATGCCAGTGAGGGGGGATGGGGGCCCCAGAGGGGTGTCCAACAACAGCCTTCTCTCCAAGGAGGATCTGCTTTTGCCAAGCCCCCCCCTTTCATCCCAGTTCTTTAACCCCTTACTGGCCATCTCCGGCAGGGGCCCCCTCTCTTCTCCCAGCTCAGCCCCAGGGGAGTGGAGCATGCACCCCTCTTCGGCCCACGATGCCCATTCGCCTGGAGGTGGAGGTTGTTTGGGGGGGCACACTGGTGGGGGCAGTCAATTGGGAAAGAAGGGCCCATGGCTGGGTGAACTGTGGGCCCTCCGGTGGGAGGGGCTGAGCAGCGTCTTGCCAGAGGGGCAGGAGGCCAGCGGAGACCTTGAAACTCGGCCCCCCATTGGGAGTGGCAGCCCCCTCCATTGCTGAAAGGGGAGCCGAGGCGTGGTTGAAAGAGGCAGCCACGGGGTTAATTGCTGTCTTGTACCTGTGCACCCCCCGCCCCAAATCTGGAGGGGGCTTCTTTCTCTGGGGTGGCGGGAGGGAGAGGCCTAGCAGGCGGGTTGGTTCAACCTGGGGCGGGAGGCCTGGGGCGGGGTGGGCCCATGGGCCTCCGCCTGCTGCTGCCATGCACGGCAAGGACGTTTCCCTGGCCGCTCTCCTGCTCGACTCATGCCCAGGTAGACTCCAAGGGAGGGGGGGGCTCTCTGGCATGGGCATGCATGCGGTGTGGGAATTGGGGCTGGCGCTTGGGAAATGCAGGCGGGGAGGGGTCTGGGCCCGGTTTGCCCAGAAGGGTCTCCTCCTAGCAGACTCCTCTCTCTGTACCTTGCAACCTGCTTCACGAGAGTTTCTTTGGGGGGTGGGTGGACAGAATGGTTTGATTCTAGCAGGGCTTCAAAGGAGGATTGTTGCTGTGGGTGGGTGGAGGAGGGAAGAGACGCCAGCCCCCTGACACCCTTGTTATGCTGTACCCGGCTCCTGTTCCCCCCCGCCCATGCCCGACACTATGGTGGTGGAGGTTGCTCGGCAGCAATTCCCCTGGCTCAGAGCTGGTGCCAAGCACCTGGCCCCAGGCCTCTGTGGAGGAAAATCTGCAGGTTGGGGCCAGGAGAGGGGGAGGCTGCCAGAAGGTGCCCCCCACCCCTCGCATCTCCGCCCCTTGCTGTGGCATCTAGACGTGGGCCCGGTGCTGCTGGTTCTGATTTTCAGCTCCATCCAGTACCTGCCGTCCATTCGCACCCTCCAAGAGAGCTTATCTTACAGATCTGTTAATAAAATGGGATGGGGGTGGGCTGAGGCAGCCAGTGACTTGGGATCCATGCTGAAGCAGCGAGAGGGGGTCTCTCAGGACACCTGCAGCAGACCCCCATTATGGGGAAGGGGTCGGAATGGGCCTGGTTCCTTCCGAGAACCATGCAGAATGGGAAAAAGGCTCCCTCGCTTTCTGTTTGGGCTGCCCCACCCCAGAGCGGGGGGGATTATAATGGGTGGGGGGAGGGATGCCCCTTTTCATCCCCCCCCCTTAACTGGCATGCCTTCCCTCCACAGACTCCTTTTGGCTGTGCAATTCCCTGGAGACAGATTCTGGCCTCCCGGCAGGATGGATGCGAGTCCAGGACACGTCTGGCACCTATTATTGGCACATTCCGACGGGCACCACCCAGTGGGAGCCCCCCGTGGGCAGCGGGAGCAGCGATTCTTCGGGAAACACCCCCTCCAGGGAAACTCAGGTGAGAGGGGGGGCCCTGAGCCCCACCGGCCGGAACCAGAGACCCCTCAGCAAGGGGGGCAGGGCCGCTGCGGCTGCGGGTTCCTAAGACGGTTGTGGGGTGGCAGCTGGTGGGGAACGAGTGTGTGTGCCGGGGGGGGGGGGTTGTCAGTGGGGGGCTCCCTTGGTCCTTCAGGACCCCAAGATGCTCCCTCCAGTTCTCCTGGAGCCCCACCTGAGTGATCTCTCCCCCATGGGCCAGGAGGTGGCGGCAGCCGCCACTCTCCGAAGAGCCCCCCGGAGTCTGCACTTGAGCAGGCTTTCAAAAGGGTTGTTTTTTTAAAAAAACCTGTGGCTCAGGGTGGCTAACAAAATAATAGTGCTCACCAAATTATCCAGACGAAGAGCGGAAAACTGGATTCCCAAGTGAAAGCTTAATCCAGGTTCCCCTTCCCCCGCTCCCCAAGTCTGGCAGCGCTTTGGAGAGGCGTCTGGGGCTAGCCTGGCGGGGCAGAGGGCTTGGGGCTTGCACACAAAAAGCATTACTTTTAGAATGGTTAAGACTTGCCTCAACCTTTGTGCGTGAGCTGCTGTTCTGGACATGGCTCCTCAAACTCATACAGAGGCACAACAGGCTGCTTCCTCTGAGGGCTGGTGATTCTGTAGTGGCATTGCCTCAGGAGTGACAGTACAAGGCAGCCAGTGCTGATGCTGCAGAATTACTTGCCAGATTCAGATTCAGATAGTTTATTTGCGGCCCTTGGCCAGATAAAACAAGATACATGGACTAAAATGGTCTTACCGACAAAGGTTTACAGTCCGAGTCTTAAGTCACTTAAAAAAAATAACATCCATGTTACATCTGCCTTTTGGACTAAGAGACTACTCTGTGGCAACGAATTTTCATTGCAGCCGTACAAACGTTTGCTACCTGAGAGGTGATTGAGGGATTATCTCCTTGTAAGGAGCTTTTCTATCTTTTCTCTTTCCCTGTCGAGTCCCATTCTTAGTATATGGGGCTCAATAAACTTAGAACGGGGTATAGTGAAATAGTTACAGTTCAGGAGAACATGTTCAGTGGTTTCTAAATCCCCGGATTTGCAGGGGCATAGTCTCTCTGCCCTGGGTATCTTCTTGAATTTCCCCTCTAACATAGCAGAGGGTAAGGCTGCGCACCTAGCCAAGGTAAAAGCCCTCCTATGTTTGTTTATCTCTAAGTAGCAGAGATAGGCTACCGGTGCAAAGGTAAACTTGGAGTGGGGGGGAGCCATAAATAGGGGCACTCTTGCTAGATCTACTTGTCGCTCAATATCTTTAACTCTTTGGTTTATAGTTGACTTAGCTTGATCCCACCCTAACTGAAGTAGTGCTGGAGGTAAAACCCAGGTTATTTAGTTTGTCTTCAATGGCTATTATCCACTTTGACCTAAAGGTATCACAACGAATCAGTAGAAGATGATCCTTGGGGTTGAAATTAATTTTCAGCCAGAGATAAAGCGAGGACAAGACAATCCTTGCCTCCACCTTCATCATGCCAGTTTCTAAACGGATCATAGCATTTGATACACATCTTGGCAATTGCAGGGCAGCTCTAAGAAACTTGGATTGCATTGTTCCATGGGAATAAGACATGAGGGTGGAGAGTCAAGTTGTGTTCCATATAGCATTTGTGCTACAAATGGTTTGATTTCGCCAGAAAAAGTTTAAGGGCACCTGGAATATAGTGTGCCCCTTTGGTCCGGAGAAAATTTATTATTGAACAGGCTGATCTTTCCCCTAAATTGGCAACATAGGTATTATGGGCCAGCTTGGAGCCAGATGCCTGGATTGTCGTTCCAAGATATTTGAATTGGGTTACCTGTTCCTATAATTAGGGCGATTACCAAAAGCCATTACTTTTGTTTTGTCATAATTAATAGTCAGGCTTTCCTTCTCACAGAACGTTCCCACTATCACTAGCACCCTCCTTAGGCCGACTGGGGTTCTTGAAAGAAGTACCACGTCATTCGGCATAGAGCAGAATATGAATATGCCTGTCCACTAGTTTAGGTGGATGTAAATCCGGTGCGTTCAAGGAACTGACTATGTTATTTATAGAATAGGCAAATAGCAGGGGGGGGCAAGTAAACAGCCCTGCCTAACTCCTCTATAGGTGTTTATGGGGACCGTAAGATGTCGTCTTCTATTGCACCTGACTCTCAGTGCTGTCCGTTCGGGCTTGCAGCAGCAACAGGAGCCTTTTATCTACATTTGAGGCTTCCAGCTTGTCCCAGAGTAAAAGTTTGGAAATCGAATAAAATGCTGCCCTAAAATCAATGAATGCCGCATATAAAGAGGGTTGTCCCTTATTAGAATATTTCTCTGCTAGATGTTGCAGGACAAGGCAGTGCTCTATCGTTGCTCTCCCTTCCCTAAAGCCTGCCTGCTCTATTGCCAAAATATCCTCTTGATTGAGCCAAAGGGTTAATTTATCTAGCAGGTGCCTTGCGTATAATTTGCTGATGATACTTATGAGACTAAGTGGCCTATAGTTGGAAGGGTCCTTTCTACTTCCTTTTTTATAAGAATTACTTGTCTCTAGACTCGGCTGGTCAGAAAGCAGCAAGGCTAGAGCAGTGACTCATGCAGAGAGCCAGTGGACAGACTCTGCACGGGAGCTTTAATGATGTGGTTAACATATTACTTATGTCTGATAGCTAGAGTTCAGGAGCACCTTAGAGACCAACAAGATTTTCCGGGCACGAGCTTTCGAGAGTGAAATCTTTATCAGATAGATACCTGACAAAGGGAGCTGTGACTCTTGGGAGCTCCTACCCTGAAAATCTCGTTGGTCTCTCGGGTGTTACGGGACTCCAACCGAGCTGTTGTCCTGCAGACCAGCGCAGCTTCCTGCTGGAACTATTGTCTGATAGTTAGGGAATGACTGTCGTACTCACAAGTTGTCCTCCAGTGGCAGTGGGTTCCAAAGGACTTCAGTGCCGTGTCAGTCACGTCCGTATCCTTAGTGTTAGGGCCACTTAATGACAGAAAACGAAAGTACGCTGGCTAGTTTGTCCTCCGGGAAAGACCCCGGGTGCAGCTGAGCAGCTGTTCTCCTGGCAAGTAGCAGCACACCATGTGGCTCTTGCACTAAGCCCTCCTCCGCCTTTCAGCAAATCCACCGTCCACGAGGGGCGTGCGGCCGTCTTCCCCAGAGGGCTCTGTGTCCGTGCCTTTGGCCTTTGGCCAGTCCTTCTGCTTTGGAGCAGCCTCTCACTCTCGGAGGTTGGCTTCCTAGCAGCACCAGCCTTAGCAGTGATGCGGCATAGTCGCCCTCGCCTGCCTTTTCTCTGTCATCCTTGCAAGAGCCCTGTGAGGTAGGTCAGGCCTGTTTTCATCAAGAGGTTAGCTCTTGTAACAGGATGCTTTACTCCTGCATCCAATTAGAGAATCTGGACTAAAAATTTCTGAAAGACGTTCTCTGTTTAAAACATTTAGTGTTAGGATGTAGTTGTGAATTCTCTGCATTGTGGAGGGGGTTGGACTAGATGACCCTGGTGGCCTCTCCAAGCTCTACGATTCCAGGATTTATCTAATAATGGCTGTCCATCAACCTTTAAATCTGATAATACAAATGAGATAATTGTGAATTCTGTTCTTTGAATTAAGAGCAGCAAACTGGGCAGGAAACCGTCATAGTGTTTATATTTTATTGGAAAAAGAAACCCTTCTCTTTAGTAGACATTAGCACAAATAAGCATGTGAGAATTAACCCTACACCTACGGTGAAAACAAGTGCAAAACCTATCAAAGGTCCTGACATTTCTTAACCATATTTTACTAAGTAAAAATTTAAAGCAAACCAGGTTTCAGGTTATTGTATAAGAACTGCTCGTGGGGATTTTCATGTAAGCCCCCGTCACACCCCCCCTCAGCAGCCTCACCTGATCTTCTTCTGAGACTTCCAGCCAGAGAAACCTGACTTGCTTATCACATCCATGCATTTGATGGAACAATAATCTCTTAATCGTGTGATTATTATCTAGATAAATGATAGGTTCTTAACTATGTAGGGTTATAATCCAACAGGTGCATCTAAGGATACATCTGATATTTCCTCATTACCTTTTCAAAGCAGGATAAGAAGGCGAAACGCCTGATCTCTATTCAAAGGCAATAAATTTAATGTTTCCAAAACTGTTTCAATTAACTGTCTGGGATTAAAGGAAAACCTTGGGGGCAACCAGAGTTCCCTCTGACAGCTGAACCCAGCGTTGAGTTCATCCCTACATGAAAACAGGCATGATCTGCAGGAATGGTGACGATATAGTTGAAATCCTGCTGTACTCTGCCTTGGGGTTTTGCCTGCATCTCACTGAAGTGGGGCTGCCCCTCACGCTGCATAGGGAGGATATTAGCCGTGCCCCCCCGCCCCATCTTTGCTGGCATCTCCAGTTAAAAGGACCCAGGAGGAGGTGATGTGAAAGAAAGGGAGGTGTTTTCCTTGCTGGGAAACCCCCTTGGACCAAGGGTTCCTTGGAAAGCACCCTAGTAACTGGCTACCACCACTCAGGGAGTCTCCTGAGAACATCTAGACTGACCCCGCTAAGAAGGTATCCTTCTAGGGCAGTACAAAAGTAATGGGGTGGAAACCATGGAAAATACCTTATGACCAGCCCCAGAGCACTTATGCTGTGTAGCACGGAGGGAAGAGATTCAGAGAAATATCCCAAAGAAATAGATTGTACTAAATGAAGCCAAAAAATGTTGTTATAAAAAAGACTTGTAAAGAGAGAGAAGAAAAGGAAAAGGGTGGTTGGATTCAAATGGCGGGTGGGGGGGACGACAAAATACAGGGGGAAACCACACCAGAACATAGGTCACAGACATCCAAATACGAAGTAATACAGTTGATCTGATTCCACTAAGTACACATTACCTAGGCTGATTCCTCAGAGCATGGGCAGAGTTCTTTGCGGTAACAAGATGTTGGGAGTCCTTTACCCCCCTAGTCAACCTCCTGTGCACCTCAGTTTCCACTGAAGACTGAAGAAAAGGGAAAATCCCAAATGTCCAGATATTTATGACCAAGGGAGCTGGACCTCTCTAAGAGTGACGAGCTGATTTAGCCCAATGCCAAGCAGAGCTCAATCTCTGACATCAGAGGCTGCTGTTACCAATCAGAGGCTTATAAAATGATAGTCCCACCCCCTCAAATATCTGGTAGCAGTCCTGGACTTCCACAGCCAATAGGTGGGCTGGCCAAAACCAGCTTGCCCTCTGGCCAAAAAGGAATAACTGTCAGCTCAGTCCAACGTGGAATGGAAAAGAGCGGCTCGTTCTGATTTAAAACCCGGGTGTCCAAGAGACCCCAGACGCCCTCGGTGTGCCTCTGGAGGCCCCAGTGTGGCTTTAGGGTTTCTGTCACAGCCTCTGCCTGAGACCCTCTGCAGAGCGGCTGCCAGTCTTGAGTAGACCAGAAGACTGAGCTTGGGGGACCAAGCCAGGGTGTGTGTGTGTCTGATTCAGTGTCCAGCAGCTTCCTGCGTGTTCATGTGTCCGTGTGGATAGTAGCACCGTTTCAGCAAGACACAGCATGCACCCAGAGTCCTGGGGTGGGTGCTTTTGCCTCGTTCAAGGCCAGTAGGTGGGAGGCGCCTCTGGCTGGTTCATTGCTCAGGTGATGTTTGACCTGGGGACTTGCTCATAGCTTCTGGTCTTTACCGCTGGGCCGAGGCAGCTCCCAGCGGAGGGTCACGTTAGAACCCAGGTCCATGTGGGCAATGTCTAGAGGAAGGAACTCCTTCCTTGGGGGAGGGGAGTGTGGGCTGCCCCACGAACTCCTCTTCATCCTCATGTGCGCAGGCATGAGAATTGAGGACCGGTGGGGGGGGGGGCAGGGCTGCCTCTTGCTGTGGTTTCACCTGACCCCCCCTCCATTCCTCTGCACACTTTGTAGTTCACCTGGATGGATTTTGGGCAGGCCGAACACTCGGATGACCCCCATTACTGGAAGGTGAGTTGCTAACATAGGGTGGGGCGGGGGTCCGGGTAAGTGTGCTGCCCTCTCTGCTCACCCCTCCCCTTTTTGCTTGGCCCCAGGATGCCCCATCAGAAGAAGAGGGGACCCCTGAGCCCCAGCGGGACCATGCCCAGACCCTGTTGTGCTTGGGATCTCCCGGCACCAGGTGAGTGGGGGGGGGGCACAGGACCCTCAGAGCCCCCCAGCATGGCTTCTGGGCATGCATGTGGCCCCTTGGGGGAGAAGGGCACAGCCACCCGTTTGACCAAACTGGCTGGGGGGGGTGGAGGTGGGAGTGAGGAGGTTTGGGGTCTGTAAAGGGAGGGTGTTTGTTTTTTGCTCTGTGTTGGGCCATTTCCCCAAAGGGCTGCCCCCCACTTTGTGGCCTTGTATCCTGCCACCACCTTTGGGGTGTACAGGGCTCAGAGGCTGGCTGGGAACCAAAATGGGGGGGGGGGTTCTTACAGGGGGGTGGCTGGAGGAGGTGGCTGGTTCTCCTGGGAGGGCTTTGTGGGAAGGAGGAGAGAGCCAGGCCAGGCGGCTCCTTGGAACTGGGGGCTGCTCGTCCTTCCTGGGAGCACCCGAGGAGATGATCCTCAGCCTCATGCAGGGGGGTGGGGGGTGGATCTAGCAGTGGCCAGCCTCCCCCCATGGCCCAGTCAGCTGGATATGTGGCTCTTCTCTCCCCCTTCTCAAGAAAAGTATGCGTATGTGACAGACGTCCCCAGAAATGTTGGGGATGTGTGGATAGATCAGCGAGGGGGTGGAGTGCTCTCTGCACATGGTCTGGGGCTATTCTGGTGGCCGGTCCTGGTGCCGATGGAACTATCTCTGCCCTTCCTGTTCCCCAGATCTTCCCTGGGAGAAGATGGTGATGTGGCTGCCTCATCCCTTGGCCTCAGCCAGGGCTCCAAGGTAGGGTGGACCGTGTGGTCTGTGCTGCTGTGGTGCCGGAGGCAAAGGCATAGATGCTCTGAGTGTGCAGGTATAGATGGTCCAGAGTTGGCACCAAACAAGCCGAACAGCCAAATGCCCCAAAGGCCTTCGGTTTCTGGGTCCAGGCAGGCACCCGGGGCAACAAGCAGCCAGCGTAGTCCAGGGGCAGCACACAAATGGCGAGAAGTCCAAACACCAAAACAGGAGGGCAGATCCAGAAAGCACCAGCCAGGTCACAGTCCAGGGGCTCTGGTGGCCCCGGGGTGTGTGTGTGTGTGTGTGTGAGGCTGGCAGCTGCAGCGCTTCTATTTCCGCTTCACACCCTGTGCCGTGAGGCTGGGGGTGTGGCACGCTGACACTCCCCCTCTGCCTTGCCCCGGGGGCATCCATAGGGCTGGGCCAGGCTTCCTCCCTCTCCTCCTGATCCGAGGGGGGTCTGACAGCAAGGCAGGTCTAAGTGCAGCTAAGGAGAGTAAAAGGACATGAGAGAAGGTTCCTGGCGAGCTCCCTTGCGATCCTTGGGCCATGTGGCTGCTGCATGCGTGGCACCCCCCCCAGGGCCACACCTGCAAGCAACGTCCTCCTTCAATGCTCACGCCAAACCCTCCTGGAGCCAACTCCAATCCAACTCTCGCCCCCCCTTCCAGACAAAAGGAACACACACACCCTTTTCAGACTCCCTAGAATCATGGAAACATAGAGTGGGAAGGGACCACCAGGGTCATCTAGTCCACCCCCTGCACAATGCAGGAAATTCACAACTACCTCCCCCACCGCACACCCCCACTGACCCCCCCCCCTACTCCATGGGCTCCTAGGGCATTAGGAGTGCCAGGCCCCTGGGCTCCAGCCTGCCAGCCCCTGGAGGGTCCCTCCAATCAAGAGGCATCAGTGCATCAGAGAGATGGCGCATTTTGCCCCCTGGGTCTCTGTCTGGCGAAGCGTCTCTGTCCCCTGCTCTGCCAGTCTCGGGGGCACCAACTCAGTCGTCCATCTTCATGGCTGCCCCAGCGTTCCCAGCCCATCTGCCCCTCATCCACAACATGCTCCTCCTTCACGGGGGCCTGGGGGCCCCTCTTGCCCTCGATTCGACTCTCCCCCTTCCCTTTGAGGTAGGCCAAGCTGGGAGAGAGGCCCCGGCCCAATGTACTTCCTGGCTGGGGGGTGGGGTGGGGGGAAAGCAGAGTTTGGCTGGGGCTCCGTTCTTGGGCGAAGGGGGGGTGCTCCCCTCTGCCTGCCTGCCTGCCTCACGTGTGCGTGGGTCTGTCTCCCTCCCCCTCCTGCCCTCCCCATCCCTGCCAGTGTTTCTCGGTCTGCTCTCTGGGCTGGGTGGAGATGTCTGAGGAGGAGCTGAGCCTGGGCAGGAGCAGCGTGGCCGTCAACAACTGCATCCGGCAGCTCTCGGCTCAGAACCCGGACCTCACCGGCTCCTGGCCCAAGGTGAGATGCTGGGGGTGCGGGGGGGGTGGTGGTAGAGGAGGTGTGAGCAGACCCCCCCTCCCGTTCTGGGCTGTGACCCTGATGTTGCCTTCCCCCCCCCCCCAGCAAAGCTTTGTGTAGGGCTGGAGAAGCAGCCCTGCCTCCGACTGGGAGGAGGCCTGCGAAATACTGGCGTGCCCGGGGGATGTGTGTGTGCTGTGGGTTGGCCATGTCCCAGGGCGCCTGCTGGGGAGGGGTCCTCCCTGCTCCAAGGCCCCCTCTCACCCCACCCCCTTCTCCCTCCCTCCAGGGCAAAGCGATGCTGCTGGTCCTCGAGCAGGAGACCCTGAAGCTGCTCGACCCCGAGGGGCACGCCGTCCTGCACACCCAGCCCATCTGCGACATCCGCGTCTGGGGTGTCGGGCGGGACAGCGGCAGGTGCGTGGCCTGCTTGTGGGTGGCCTGGGGAAGCAGTGGGAGTGCCTGGAGAGGGGAGGGCCCCCCGTAGCTTTCCTGGCAGGGGAAGTGCACCCGGGGAGGGGTCCCTGTGCAGCCCCCCACAGCAGCAGCCTCACCGTCTCGGGGCACGGCCTGACTCGGCCCTCCCTCCTGGGCGCCCCAAGCTTAGCACCCCGCCTGGCTGGTTCTTTTATCGTCCATTCATTTCGTAATATTCAGCACGTGAGTCTGCATAACGCATAACGCCACGTCCGTGAGGTAAGATTTGACAAGGTTCAAGGCCTCTTTTTAGACTAATTCTTTAGACTGGTTTCTATTCCAGTGATGGGAGACCTGTCTCGAACGTGCTTATCTTGCACATCTCTGTCTCCATCCCAGAACTTCCTCTATTCCCCTCCACCCCGTTCACGCAGCGTGCTTTGCTTTCCCGAGGCATTTCTTGGCACCTGGTGCTTTCTCCTGTCTCCGCGCTGCAGCTCTTAACCCTCTGGCTGTGGTGAATAAATTTCCTACTAACGGCTTCTTGTTAACGTGAGATCCCGCTGGGCGTGGTGCTCAGGAGAGCCGGGTTCATTTGATCCTGGGTGGAACGGGGCTGGAACTGGGCTAAGTGACCATGCGTTTTAGACCATAGGCTAACCATCCAAATTTGTCGACTTTCGAAGTGATCTCTTTATTCTAATCTGCTAGCATAACTGAGAGAAGAATCCTTCTGTTTTTACCAGGATGGTATCTCCTGCATGTATTTGATGGGGAAGGGGTTATTTTCCTTAACCTGTCTGGTGCCAAATACCCGATATGTGAGCTGGATAACATTTCCCCTCATCGCTGCATTTGGTGAAAGGCGGGCCTTCCTCTGTGCCCTGTGGGTCGTAAGAAGGGCGCTGCTGGATCAGGCCCTCGGGGGCCCTTCTCGTCCAGTGTCCCGTTTCACGCAGCAGCCAAGCAAGTGCCCCAGAGGGCCAATATCAAGGCGCCGAGGCCTTCTCCTGACGCTGCCTCCCAGCGCTGGGATTCAGAGGTTGACTGCCTCTGAACATGGAGGCTCCGTTTAATCTCTGTGGGCAGTAGCCACTGATAGGCCCCTCCTCTGTGGATCTATCCCCCTTTCAAAGCCACCTGTGCTCATGATCATCACTCTGTCTGCTGGCAGGGCATTCTGCATTTCATTACTCATTGAGTAAAGAGGTCTTTTGTCTGTCCTGCATCTATTGCTTGTCAACTTCAGGTGCCCCGGAGCGCTGCTATTTTGGGAGGGGGAGAAAGAAACCTCTCGACCCACTCCCTCCACCCCCTGCATAACTGCATGGATCTCTGCAACGTGCCCCCTTGGTTGGTTTCTCTCTGAGCTGAAGAGGCCGGACTCTGCTGGCTTTCCTCCTCAGGAGGGGCCGGTGGCTAGCAGGAGCTGTTTGGGGACAAGCCCCAGCCCTCTTTCCTTCCCAGGGCATCCCAGCTCCGATCCCATCCGGGGGCCAAAGGGGCTGGGTGGGCTAGGGGGGACCTGGCACCGGGCAGCCCTGGCTGGAGGGGCTTGGGTGCCCCCACGGGTCTCTTGCTAACCGTCTGCCGTGTCTTCTCTCTCCTCTCTCCCCCCTCCTTGGCTTTGCTTTGGGACTCAGGGAGAGGTAGGTCTCTTGCCTTGACACTTCTTATCCTCCCCTTCGGCTCGCCAAGAGCCCCCCGCCCTTGAATTTTGGGAAATAGCAGCTGAAGTTGGGCAGTCCCACAGCCCCTCCCCATGGTTTGGGGCCATCTCTGTGAAAAAGGGGGCATTGCTGTGTGGGAGTCCTAGTCTGCTTGCGGGACGTTTGGTTGACCCCCCATTTTCTTACGCTGGGAGGGGAGGGAGCTGCTGTATGTGTTTCTGAAGCCGTGGGTCTCTCTCTCTCTCTCTCTCTCTCTGCCCAGGGATTTTGCTTACGTAGCGTGGGACCAGCTGGCCCAGCTGCTGAAGTGCCACGTCTTCCAGTGTGACGCCCCCGCAAAGAACATTGCCACCGGCCTCCACGAGATCTGCTCCAAGGTGACGCCCGGCCCCTCCCCACCTCCAACCCCTCCCCTCCTCACCTCTCAGTGGTTGGCCGGAGATGTCACTGGGCCTTGCAGCCCCGATGGTCTTTGCCGGCCAGAAGCCCCTAAGGGAGAGCTTGCCTGCCTGCGTCCAGGGGGTGGGTTGGGCGGGGGGGGGCTCTAACTCGGCTTGAGGACAAAGGCTCACGTCCACAGGGGCTGGGGGGCAGGGAGCACGGGCTCCTCCCTCCAAGGCTGCGCCCAGAGAGGATCGGGGGGGGGGCAAGGAAGGGCTGCTTGGGGGCTGTGCGGGTCCAGGATGTGGGGCTGGGAGCCGAACTACTCCACTTGCAGGCCGAAAAGGAAGCCGGTCTCTCGTCCCTCTCGGCTGGAGTTTGGCTTCCCGAGATTTAGTACAAAAACCGCAACCCATTCAGGCGTGTCCTTGATTGACGTAAGATCCCGGTGGCCCGGGTCCCTCTTGGTCTAGCTTTGGACTTGAGTTCAGGATCGGAAGTGCCTCATTTTCCATGGGAACCGGGAACCGGACAGTGGAGAGGCTCTTCTGGGCCTCGCAGAAGCGTAGGGACCCCTGGGCTGTGGGGTCCCTGGGGGGGGGGGGGGAGGTCTTCTGGCCGAGATGAGGCTGGCAGGCCCGGAGTTGCCTCCCATTCTTCCCTGGTGGGTAGCTTCCTGCCCAGGGTGGGGGCACCGGTTGTAGGTGCCGCCCAGGTGTGGCTCCTTGGTCATCCTGTCCTCCGTTGCCGGGCATCCGAAGGTGTCTCAAGGACGGTTTCCAGGGCCACGAGCGGCCAAGACTTAACCCTCTCCGTTGCTCTCCCGAGATCATGAGCGAGCGCCGGAGGGGCCGAGCCCTGTCCAACAGGCTGTCGCTGGATCACTCAAAGTTGGTGGAGATCCCTTTCCAAGGTGGGGAGAGGCTGGGCCCCGGAAGGGGCGGGTGGTGGGTGGGTGGGGTATGTGGGGGGCTTTGCTGTGCCTGCTGGTCGGAGTGGGGCTGTCCCACCACGGTGTGGCCGCTACCTCCAGTGGGTAGTCTGGGGAGCCACTCAGGGCTGCAGACGGACCGGCTAGGAGCTGCTGGCCATCCCCCGTCCCCCCCCCCCGAACCTTCCCGGGCAGGCCGGCTTATGAGATGAGCCTCGTGTTAGCGGAGAGGGGGGGCCCCGGCTGTGTGGGTCTCCCCTCCCTGGCTGACCTGGGGGGCAGGGGCGAGGGCGCATTCTGCCCCGGCTCACGGCTGCCTCTCTCTCCCGCCCCTCAGTGGAGTTTCCGGCCCCCAAAAGCGAGCTGGCGCAGAAGTTCCAGGTGTCTTACATGGGCAGCGTTCCAGTGGCCAAGCCTGTGGGTAAGCTGGGCGGGGCGGGAGGGGGGCTGCGATGGGATAAGAGGCGAGGGCTCTGGGGAGGGGGCAGGCGAGGTGGGGGGGAAGCACAGTCCTCTCCCCTTGGGGGACCGACCGTGACCCTCGCTGCGATTGGCTCCCCAGGCATGGAGGTCATCAACGCCGCCCTGGAGCGGGCCCTGGCCGCCGGCCGCAGAGAAGAGTGGACGCCCAGCCAGGTCAATGTGGCGCCCGCCACCCTCACCCTCCTGCACCAGCAGGTGAACATGCCTCCGCCTGCCCTAGTGGGGGAGGGGCTCCCCCCCGCTGGCCCGAGAGGGAGGGGCAGAGGCCTTGTTTGCCAGGAGGGGGGGACTGTTCCAGTGACCCTGCCCCCCGACTGATGGAGAGGATAAGGGTTTGACCTGGGTGGGCAGTGCATGGGGCTCCCCCCCCCAATTTGGGCCGCTCCTTGGACTGACTGCCCCATTGTGCTTTCCCAGCCGGGGCATCTATCCCCTGCCCCCCCTTTTCAGCCCAGTGAAACCAGGAGCTCCTGCCTCCCGGGGGGTCAGAGAGCCCCACCACTCTGACGTGTGGGGCTCTGACTCTTCTTTTGTCTGGTGGGAGGCAGAAGCTCCACGGTCTGCTGAACCCCCCCCCCCCCGCCTTGTAGTCTGAGTTCCTAATCCTGGAACTGCTCCCTCCTCCTCCGGACGCCCCTTCCCCAAGTCCTCACCCCCTCCCCGACTGGAGGGTGAAATTGACAGAAGCAGCCTGTGGGGGCTTTGTCAAGTTCATGGCAGGGGTGTTGGTCCTTGGGACCCCCCCCACACACACACACCAGACAGGGGCCTGGGAGGCAGCCCCCCTCCTTGGCAGACTCTCCAGAGAATCTGAACACCCCCCCCCATTTCTTGTTGTTTCCTCCCTTTGCTGGCAGAGAGAATCATAGAATCGAAAGAGTTGGAAGTGACCACCAGGGTCATCTAGTCCAACCCCCTGCACAATGCAGGAAACACACAACTACCTCTCCCACTCCACACCCCCAGTGACCCCCTACTCCATGGCCAGCAGCCTCTTGGCTCCCCTTTCCTGGGCTTTCAGGGGTTAATGGGGGGCACCTCCAGAAACACCCCCCAGTAGCCGAATGAAGGGCCCCTCCGGCCCCTGCTCTGTGCCTGAGGATGTGGGTGGAGAACCAGCCCACTGGGCCAGCGGGGGAAAGGGGCCCCTGGGCCTCACCGGTCAAGACCAGCCGTCTGTTGCTGGGGGGGGGGGTTGTCCATCTGCCCGCCCTTGTTTGATCCCTCTCTCCCACCTTGCTTATTACAGACAGAGGCTGTGCTGTGTGAGTGCCGAGTGCGATTTCTCTCCTTCATGGGCATCGGGAAAGATGTCCGGTCCTTTGCTTTCATCATGGCCGCCGCCCCCGGCAACTTCCTCTGCCACATGGTGTGGTGTGAGCCCAACGCCGCCGGCCTGAGTGAGGCCGTGCAGGCTGCCTGCATGGTGAGTGCCCCCCCTCGCCTCTCTTGACCACCAGAAGCCCAAGTTCTGCTTTGGAGGGGGGGCCGGAGACTTTCCTGGCCCTCCTTAAGCCCCACGGCGGTCCCTGGCTACTTAGTTCTGCAGTGTTTTAGATATGTGGTGGTTGGAGGGTCAGACTAAGATCTGGGAGACCCAGGTTCAAATCCTCAGTCTGCCATGGAAGCTTGCTGGGTTATCCTGGGCTCGCCTAAATAAATTATTTCCTACCTCACAGAGTTGTTGTGAGGATAAAAGGGAGGAGAGAATTTATGTAAGCTTCTTTGGGGAGAAAAGGGGGGTTATAAAGAAAATAACAGGAAGTAGCTAAAGGTAAAAATAATCTGTTCTGCAGAATCTAGGGGACGTTCCCATGTTGGGGGGGGGGAATGATCTTGGCATCACACCCACCTGTTCCAGTGAAAGAGGTGGAAGGAGGCTGGGGATGAGCAGGAGTCGTTTTCAGCCGGTGCCCTCCCTTCTTTTCCAGCTTCGGTACCAGAAGTGCTTGGATGCGCGCCCCCAGACCACCAGCTCCTGCCTCCCCGCGCCTCCCGCTGACTCTGTGGCTCGGCGCGTGGGGTCCACGGTCCGAAAGGGAGTCCAGACCTTGCTGGGGACCCTGAAACCCAAGCGCCAGGGTGCTCAGACGCCATGAACACCCCGCGGATGAGCGGGTGCCCCCCGCCCCGGCTTCCTGGATGAGGCCGGCACAGCTGGATTGGCCTGGCAGCTCCCCCCCCCGCGTGTCCTCTCCGTGTGGATGTGTGTATTTATGAGGTATGAGTGTGTCTACGCAAGTGAGAAATGTTCATGCTCCCTCCTGTGACCTGCTGCCCTGCCCCCCTGGCAACATCTAGGGCATCTGTACCTCCCCCCTCTCCCAGGGCTCCCGCCTGAACCCTGCTGGGGTTCCTCCGTCCCTGGCTGCCAGCTCCTGAATCAATGTGAACATTTGGGAGGAAGAGACCCTCTCCCAGCCTGGGCTGTGCATGGAGGGCCAGAAGTCACCTCCCGTGTGTCTCACACTGACTAGGGGCCCTGGGCGGGGGGAGGGAGGGGCAGCGCTGCCGTCTCTGCTATAACAAGAGATCTTGGTGTTGTACTAAAATCATTAATAAACTCGGTCCCCACAACTTGGCTGGCGGCCAGAAATGATACCACGCATCAGTGCCAGGGATGCATGGAGCATCTCCTTTTGGGGTGGGGCTGTTTGCAGGGAAAAGGTATGCGGTGTTTGAGCAGCAGGGGTGGGGTGTCCAGACTAGGATGTAGTTGACAGAGGAGGGAGTCAGAGCCATATGCGGTGCTGAGGCTCAGGGGTAGAGGAACTGCTTGGCATGCAGAAGATCCCAGGTTCAATCCCCGGCATCTCCAGTTAAAGGGCCCAGGCAAGTAGGTGATGTGAAAGACCCTTTTCTGCCTGAGGCCCTGGAGAGCTGCTGCCAGTCTGAGTTGACAATACTGACATTGATGGACCAAGGGGGGTCTGGTTCAGTATCAGGCAGCTTCATGAGTTCATGTGTACAACGCTGAATTTCCTGCCTCCTTCCCCGCAAAGGATGCTCAGGAAAAGCGCCCAGGAGAGCTGCTGGAAGCGGAAGCAGTGAGGGCAGAGAAACGGGTGCGGAAAATGGCAGTGTTGGCATTGCCCCAGGGAGCACCAGCAAAGAGCACATCTTCTTTGGAAGAGGCCTGAAAGGGGGCTGCTCTTGGGCGTCCAAAGGCGGTTGGCTTCATTCCATCGGGTGAAGGGAGCACATCGCTGAGTTCCGCTGGCCCCTGAGCCTCTGCCCACACCAACCGCCTGGAGGGTGAACTGGCTGCCCCTTTAGCCTGGCCCCACAGCTGGGCATGCTGCATAAGGGGGGGGGGAGAGAGAAGAGGCATGCAGGGGAGAGTGTGAGCCAGACAAGGCTCGGAGGGAATTCCCAATGGGGAAGGGGAATGGAAGCCTCGTCTCCCCTTTCCAGCTTGCCTTCCTGCATTGTGCAGGGGGTTGGACTAGATGACCCTGGTGGTCCCTTCCAACTCTATGATTCTATTCTATTCAAGCCCCATTTCACTTCCCATGAGAAACAGCTCGTGAGGCTGACCATCACCCCAGGGCCTGCCGATGGCCTTGCACGATGTTCAGCAGGGGGCAGCCAAAGAGCGAAAGTGAGAATCAACTGTTCATGCAAGCAGCCAAGAAAGGAATCCTGTGCAGTTTGGGGAAGGGGTTTTATTCAATAAATACAGCAGCATCGCCTCAAGTGCTGCTCACTTCAGCAACGCAAGAGACAGCCGCTCCCTGTACATGTGCAATGGTTGCGGATCAGAGCCCTTCCACCCAAGCAGGCCGCGGAGGCATCCTTGCTGGCTGCAGCTGCCTGTGGGGTCATGGGGTCCCTGAGTGGAGCAAGGAGAGCCCCTAAGTGCACAGAACAATTATTATTGTGGGGTGGGGGCCTACTGCTTGGCCAGAGCACAGCCAAGCCCCTCCAGCAGGGCCTGGGTTTGCACCTACAAAGCCCTGTGGCCAAGAGCTGCGTCCCTGCCCCTCCCCCATGCTGGATGCAGAGCTGAACTGGGGGGGGCAGGCGACCCTAACCCCTCCCAGGCAAAGCCCTGGTGGACCAAATGCCATGGACTCATGGCCTTCAGAGCTCCCCAAGGCAGAGGGAAGGCGGCGGCTGGAAGGGGGAAGTGAAGCTAACACTGCAAGGAGAAAGGGGTGGAGGTGGGGGGGGCAAAAAGCCTCCCTCGCCCCCCTCCCCCGGCTGTCCCACCTGGGCCAAACACTTCTCTTCCACCATCTTTTGAAAAGGTGAACGAAACAATACTGCTCTCGGAAGGCTGCCGTGGCCCCGTTTGGTGCATCGTCACTTGCCGGACAGAAAAAGAGACCAGCAGGCCCTGGCTGCTTAACAGAACCGGCGCAGGCGCCAGTGGGCCTGGACTTCCCGGAAGGGCAGTCCCTGGCTCAGGGGCTGGCAGAGTTTCGGGTCCCCGGCCCGCCCGGTGCGGAGGGCGCAGAGCAAGGCCGTCTTGCAGGCATCGCGGCAGGGCTGGCGCGGCGGGTGGCCCTTGTACAGCAGGTACCAGAAGCGCTGGAAGAGGCCCTCGTCTGCCTGGAAGCGGCGCACCAGCTGATCCCAGTCTGCGGGGAAGGCGGTGGAGAAGCCGTAGGTCTCCCGGGCCCCATAGAGGCGCTGCCAGCGGGGCACGGTGCCCGGAGCGTTGGCCTCCGTCAAGTTCAGGATGAACGTCTCGTGGTCCAGCACCATGTGGGAGCTGCCCGGGTAGGCCCCGTCCAGCAGGTAGACACGGTACCCTGCGGGCAGGATGGCAGGAGGGATCAGCGGCAGCCCGGGGGTGGGTGGGGGTCACCCGGGCAACTTCCCAGGGAAACCCCCCCTCCTGCCCCCAAGAAGGAAAGGGCAGCCCCTCACCTGGGTTCATGCTGACGAACGTGGTGACGCTCGGGGCCACAAAGGCCACGCCCACCGGCCGGCTGAGCGTCTCCTCATCGTAGAACATCTCGAACTCATCGACGTGGGTGTGGCCAAAGAACTGCCCAGCCACCGTGCCCTCGAACCTGCCAGGGGGCACGGGCGTTAGCGGAGGCCCAAATGCCCCCTCCTGTCTTGGGAAACTAAGGCAGGACTGACAGAGCCCTCCTGCTCTTGCCGGGGAGGGGGCCAGAGGGGGCCTTCTGGCAGCAGGACTTGGGGGGGGGAGGCAAACCCATATAACTCCCCACAAATCTGCCCCCCACCTCTTTGTGCTCCTGGTTGTTTGCTAGGGAGGTGGAAGGCTTTGCAGCAGTTTGAAGAAAACTATTTCCCAGAGGCTTTAAAGTGGATTACAGGAGTTTAGAGGCCATCGATTGGAGATGCGTGCGAGTCCCCCATCCCCACTCCAGTGACATGGTTGTATTCACAGAAGCATAGAGTTGGAAGGGACCACCAGGGTCATCTAGACCAACCCCCTGCACAATGCAGGAAATTCACAACTGCCTCCCCCCCACACCCCCGGTGACCCCTACTCCATGCCCAGAAGATGGCCAAGATGCCCTCCCTCTCATCATTTGCCTAAGATCATAGAATCAGCATTGCTGACAGATGGCCATATAGCCTTTTCTTAAAAAAACTGCAGGGAAGGAGAGCCTGCCACCCAAGGAAGCCTGTTCCACTGAGGAACCGCTCTAACTGTTAGAAAATTCTTCCTAATGTCTAGACGGAAACTCTTTTTATTTAATTTCATCCTGTTGGTTCTGGTCCGACCTTCTGGGGCAACAGAAAACAACTCGCCCCCTCCTCTGTGACCGCCCTTCAAGTACTTGAAGATGGTCCTCCTGTCTCCTCTCAGTCCTCAGACAAACCCCAAATCCTGCCCCGATCTGGAGGCCAACGAGGAACTCTGGGCTCCTGCCCTTCTGGGTGGGGGGGGGGAGGAATTTGGTCTCCTGCCTGCTCAGGTCTTTCTGGTTTGTCTTCAGAGTCCCTTCATGGTTTTGTGGGTGGCTCAGCCAAGCCTTGGCAGAAGATGCGCAAACAGACAACGCCCTCTCCAGCCTGCCCCAGTTTACCCTGCAGGTGGGGAAGCCCCAACCCCCACACACGCTACCATTCAGGGTGTTCTCTGCCCTGGGCCCAGAATTCGAGATGAAAAAGAAAAAAAGATTTATGAGGGACTTATTGCTAAACACACCACGGCCAACAATAAAAAATTCTTTAAGTTCATTAGGAGTAGGAAACCAGCAAGGGAAGCAGTTGGGACCACTGGGTGGCAATGGGAGGGAAGGAACACTAGGGGAGAACATGAGAACGTAAGAAAGGCCCCATGCTGGATCAGACCCCAGGCCCATCAAGTCCAGCATCCTGTCTCACACAGTGGCCAGCCAGGTGCCTCCAGGAAGCCCACAAGCGACCATCTATCTGTCTATCGAGGCTGTTTCAAAGCCCCCCCTTTCTGCAGGCAGGCGCTCCTGCTGGCCAGACAAGAGTCTTCTCTCTTCCAGAGAACTTGGGGGTCCTCCTGCTGTGGTCCCCCTAACCTCCCAGTTCACCCCACACTGCAGCGGCTGAGCAGGGCTTTGAGGGCGGCCTCGGGGCTCCTGGCTAACCACGGGGCACTCGGTTGGCCCAGAAAAGGTAAACCCCCCAACCTCCTTGCAGATTTCGCCTTGCAAGCCACAAAGGCAGAGCCCTTGGGTCTAGGGGAAGAAGGGGAGGCTGCCAAGCCCCCCGCCGGCAGCAGGGGGCCACCTCACCTGTTGATGATGCGGTAGTAGTTCCAGCCCCAGCTGCGCATGCAGTGAGAGGGGGGGATGTGCCCAATGATGTGAACCTGCAGTCAAGAGAAGCCGGTAAGGCCGGGGTGGGGGGCCGCAGCATCGCCTGCCCACCCCTCACATCGGGCCAGCCCCACGCTTCATGAGCGATAGGGACCGGCCCCAACCCATTCCCGCCGCCCAGCGGCCACCCCGGGGCATGGGGGGAGGCAGCAGGCTCTCACCTTCTCCCCGCTCTGCTCGGCCTCCAGCAAGACCTTGAGCAACCACTGGAGCTGCCCGGCGGGGTCCGTGGAGTTGATCAGGAGCCAGAAATTGGCCTCAGAGCAGAAGTTCATGTTGAGTGAGACGAGGCGGAGGCCCGGCCAGAGACGGAGGGTGTAGAAGCCCCCCAGCCTATCGCAGGAGGAGCCGGGATGGAGTCAGGCACCTGGGAGGAAGAGGCCGCGCAGCTGTGCCCCCCACCCAAGGGCCCCCCACACCCGGTCGGCTTCAAGAGAAACAGCCAGCACCCAGGCTGCCTCGTGGGGCTGGATAAGAGCTCTCAAGGGGCCGGATCCGGCCCGCGGGCCTGATGTTTGACACCCCTGTGCTAGAGGGGGGCCTGACCCACCCGCTAACCCTGTCCTGTGCAAAGTGGGGCAGGCTATTCAGGACCCTCTCTCACTGTGTGCCCCCTCCTCCCTGGAGAGCCCCACGAGCCCCCCCCTGCATCCCTGCCCACGGCACGCCCCCAGAGCTCATGGCTTACCTCAGCGTTGCCAGGGCCTCCAGGGGCAGCCACGGGTGCCAGGCGTGGGCCATGGCGTCGTACAGCCAGGCAGAGGACTGGTTTCCATGCACGTATGGGGGAGGGAAGGCATTCACAGGCACAGACTCATGGTTGCCCACCGCGGGGTAGACGGGCAGCGGCCCCAGGTACTTCTGGATGAGGGCCGTCACCGTGTTGAGGGCGTGGAGCTGGTCGGCCCGGCTCTGCTGCCAGACGTTGTGTGCCGGGATGTCTCCGGTCCAGTAGGCGGCGTCGAAAGGCCCGGCACTGGCCAGGTGCTGCAGCAGGTTCTCCAGGGTGTGGAGGGGCAAGTCGCACCTGCTGTAGGTGCCCCAGAAGCCGGCCCCCGTCCCTCGGGGCTGCCCCCCCCGGCAGCACAAGGGGTCATTGCAGGCGGGGTCGCTGCCTGGCATGTAAGCCTGGTCCCAATGCATGTCGGTGAGGAAGAGCACCCGGGCGGTGGGAGCACCGGGCGGTGGGGGCACCGGGGGGCACACGGGGGGCTTGGGCGTGTCGGGCAGCGTGACGTTCCAGTCCGAGTAGATGTCCCAGTGGCCGCAGTGGGAGCCCACGAGCAGCCCGCAGATCTCGGAGGGGCGCAGGAAGGAGCGGGCCCACGCCGTCAGCATGTCGTGCTCAAAGAGCTGGATGATCTCCTCGCACACCTCCGGGCGAGCCAAGCGCAGGTTCACGCACACGCTCATGGCCAGGTGCTGGATGCGCGTCAGGCTGGCTTCCAGCTGCAATGCAAGTGGGAGGGAGGGGAGAGAGAAAGAGTCTCACATGAGTGGCTGGCTGGAAGGAAGGCAGCGCAGGGCCTCCTCGCCTGGGGGGCCGTGCCCCTGCGCACACAACACCCCAAAGGCCCCAAGGTCTAAGGGGCTCAGGCAGCAAGGGCAGGGAAAGACGCTTCTCTGCCCGAGTCCCTGGCAGGCCACCACTGCCCGTCAAAGTGGGCCCTCTTTATGTGGATGAGGCTGTGGCCTGCCGGTCTCCAAGGCAGCTTAAACTGCTCTTAGGAAACCTCTGTGGTCTGTTTGTCCAGTTTCAGGGTAGAAAAGCCTGCCTGCCTCCCCACCCCACTGCTAAGAAAACCTTGCTGGATCCGGCCAGTGAGGGTCCATCCAGCCCAGCATCCCGTCTCACACAGTAGCCAACCAGTTCCTCTGGAAGGCCAACGACAGGGCACAGAGGCCGAGGCCTTTCCCTGAGAAGAACCTCAGTAGAGCCCCGCTGGATCAGACCAGTGAGGGTCCCTCTAGTCCAGCATCCTGTCCCACACAGGGGCCAGCCAGTTCCCCAGGAGGTCCAACCACAGGGCACGGAGGACAAGGCCTTCCTAGGAACACAAGAAGAGCCCTGCTGGATCAGGCCAGGGAGGGTCCATCAGGCCCAGCATCCTGCCTCACCCGGTGGCCAGCCCGTTCCTCGCAGGTCTTCTTGCTGATCCTTCACATCTCCCGGTAGTGTCAGGCTCACCCCCCCCCCCCACCACCTTAAACTATTGGCCAAGTCTGATTGCAGAAGGTCTCTCTTTTCTCTTTGGCGGCTAATTAGAACAGCTACCGCGATGCTACCTTAGGTGCCTTTCAGTAGAGGATTAAGCATTACGCTTGGCCTTGCAATAAAGGATAAGCACCCTCTGAAGGTTTCTGTCTGGTTTGCTGGTATTAACTCAAAGAACAGGACTCACAATTAATTCATTTGTGCGATCAAAAAATTAAAGGTTGCAAACAACTCTTATCAGAGAGACCCTGGAGATACCTGAGGCTAAACGTTTTAACACATCAGTTCTTGAAGAATTATTTAGTCCAGATTCTCAATATGGATGCAGGAATAAATCAACTTGTTACCATATTTCCTGATGTCCATCTTGAATATACTGCCCATCAACTTCGCTGGACACCTTTTGAGTTCTGGTATTTTGGGAGAGGGATAAAAAGTTCTCTCTGTCCTCTTTGTCTACCCTGTGCACAATTTAACAAACTTCTATTATGCCCCCCTTAGTTTCCGTCTAGACATTAAGAAAAAATTTCTAACAGAGCGGTTCCTCAGTGGAACCGGCTTCCTCAGGAGGAGGTAAGCTCTCCTTCCCTGGAGGGTTTTAAGAAGAGGCTAGATGGCCATCTGTCAGCAATGCTGATTCTGTGACCTTAGGCAGATGATGAGAGGGAGGGCATCTTGGCCATCTTCTGGGCATGGAGTAGGGGTCACTGGGTGTGTGTGGGGGGGAGGTAGTTGTGAATTTCTTGCGTTGTCCAGGGGGTTGGACTAGATGATCCTGGTGGTCCCTTCCAACTCCATGATTCTAGTGGACTCTTTTGCAAACTGAAGTCTCCGACTCTTCCAGCCTTTCCTCAAAGGGAAGGCGCTCTAACCACTTAATCAGCTTAGTTACCCTCTGTACTTTTTCCAGCTCTGCAATAACCCTCCTGTACAGATTATTCCCCACCCACCCCAAAGAATTTTGAAGGACGATCCCTTGGGAGTGGTGCTTTAGTTGCCTGAGGCGGGGGCTGCTTTGTCAGGGGCAGAAGAGATCTCCCCTTTTGGTGAGCCAGTCCTCCCCCCACCCCTGGATATCCCCAGCCTTTCTGGATCAGCCTCTGAACACACCTTGGAGATTTTCCTCGCTAGAACATCTGACAGACATTCACCTGGGAGCCGCCCAAGGGACCCGCAGGGTGCTGAGGCATGTGCAGAAAAGCAGAAGAGTGGCTCCAGGCCAGCCCCTTATTTAGTGAGCGACTCCCCCCCCCCCCGGCCCAAGGTTAAAGAAAAATGAACCGACAGGGAAAGGGGGCCACGGGGGGGGGGGGGGAGGCCCAGCCATGCTGGCAGGGGGGCTCCACTGTTAGTGCCATTTCGTCCCATGGAAACAGGACCAGCCAGAGCAGCCTCACTGGGCAAGGGCCAAGAGGAGGCACCCACCTGCTGCTGTGCTGGGCATGCGGGGGTCGGGGCGGTCATTTGCAGAGTACAGAGAGCCTTTTCTCCAGCTGATGATTTTCCCATACAACGCCCCCCCCCCCGGCCAGCACACATTTCTATTTGTAGGGGGAGGGTGTTGCTTAAGAATATGGCAAAATGGGAGCAACAGCAAAATTGGGAAGGGCGACCACTCAGGGGCAGAAGAAGAAGAAGAGTTGGTTTTTATATGCCGACTTTCTCCTCCACTTAAGGCAGAATCAAACCAGCTTACAGTCACCTTCCCTTCCCTCCCCACAACAGACATCCTTTGAGGTAGGTGGGGCTGAGAGAGCTGTGACTAGCCCAAGGTCCCCAGCTGGCTTCATGTGTAGGAGTGGGGAAAACAACCCAGTTCACCAGATTAGCCTCCGCCGCTCATGTGGAGGAGGAGTGGGGGAATCAAACCCGGTTCTCCAGATCCGAGTCCACCGCTCCAAACCACAGCTCTTAAGCACCACACCACGCTGGCTCTTGCTTTGCACGCACAAGGGGCCAGCCAGGCTAAGTCTGTGGTGCAGGGAGAGACCAGCCTCTGCCCAAGACCCTGGAGTGCTACACCCAGGCCGCAGAAACTACGCCAGGCTGGCTGGACCAACGACTGGATGTGGGGGTGGGGGTGGGAAGGAGGGCGGGAGAAGGGGCAGGAAGAGGCACGCAGAAAAGTGCTGTGCGGAGGGAAGCGTCCACTCGACATCCATCAAGACAATTGAGGTGTCAGTCAGACAAGCAACTCTCTGTAAGTAGGGCCGTGTCTTCCTGTAAATAGGGAAGTGACTTCCTGAAAACAGGGAGGGGTGTGTGTGACTGAGGGCAGCTGGCAGGTGGGTGGGTGGGGGGGCAGCTGGCAGGTGGGTGGGTGGGGGGGCACCTGTGTGGAAAGATTCGGCTTCCCTGGTTCTCTTGGCTGACGTAGCACCAGATGCTGCCGGACAATGTGGTTGGTGGCCCTGATTCCTTGGGCAAGTACAAGACGAGCCCTGTGTGGGAATGACGGGGTGGCAATTATCCGGTTCTGATGAAATACCCTGTCCCGAAACGAGTAGTGCCAGCCACTCCCCGGATGGGTGGCGAAGCTGCACCCCCACCAAGGCCCGACTTCGGAGAACAGCTGGGGAATTCCAGCAGGGACTCATTTCCACAGAGCTGCCTGGAAGAACCTGCCCCAAGAGCTGGGGAGCAGCTCCCGTTGTCCTCTTTCGCACCAGGGAGTCAGTGCGGCGTAGCGGCTAAGAGCGACGGACTCTAACCTGGAGAACTGAGTTCAATTCCCCACTCCTCCACATGAAGCCAGCTGGATGACCTTGGGCCAGTCACAGCTCTCTCCAGACTCTCTCAGCCCCACCTGCCTGAGCTGGGCTGAGAGAGCTCAGAGAGAGCTGTGACTAGCCCAAAGTCACCCAGTAGGCTTCATGTGGAGGAGTGGGGCAATCAACCCAGTTCACCAGATTAGCATCTGCTGCTCATGTGGAGGAGGGGGGGGACATCAAATCCGATTCTCCAGATTAGAGTCCGCCGCCGGCTCTCAGAGAAAAGTGGGGTATAAAAACCAACTCTTCTTCCAATGCTGGGAAGTCGTGACTGGATCAACACCAGAATTTTGTCGCTTGGGCAGTACCAGCCTGGCAAGAGGCCCAGGCGGAGGGCCATCCCGGTCATGGCCCCCAAATGTAGGGACCCCTCCCCAAGGACCTTTGACCGGCCCCTTCTGCTGCCGCCTTCTGCCCACCAGGTGAAGACTTTCCCGCTCTGCTTGGTGTCTCCGCAGTGATCCCTCCCTCCCCGCCTTATTTTTAACCTGCCATCTTGTGTTTTACGTATGTATTTTTAACTCTGCTTTTTGACAGGTTTTATGGTGAATTTTTGTTGTGCTTGTTTTAATTGCTAGCGGCCTTGGTGGCTGGCCCTGACTGGGCAGAAAGGCACGATAAAATTGTTTGCCAATAAACCAATGATAAAGGACAGCGAATGCAACCGGAACTGCGCCATCCAGCAAAATATGCAAAACTCAGGCCGAGCCTCCCTACCTGTGCAGAAAAAGAAAACAAGCCAGCGGAGACCAACAGTGGAAGAGGTCCAAAGTCTCCTCCGCACCCGGTGTGAGGAGGCCAAGGAAGGAAGGGCCTTGGCTCTGGCAAACACCAGGCCAGCGGGCGGCTCCTCATTTAGCAGAGGTGGCCCACCGTTTCTGAGAGCAGAGAACAGAAAGTGCCTTCCAGTTGGGGAGGGGAGTTGGCAGCCCCCCCCCCATCCCCTTGAAGAGCGATTTTTCAAAGAATGGAATGTGTGTGTCTTGGGGGCGGGGGTCAGTGTCCTAGACATTCCTGGAATGGTTTGCTCTGTATGGGGCTGGGACCTCAATCTGCATCGCGTCCTGGAAGGGGAGGCCCCTGACCGTCCCTTTGCTTGGGGAGGAGGGGGCTGACAGAGGCCTCCCCCGTAGCAGAGACAGCCGGCGGCTGCCCGACCCACGGCAGGCCCAGTATGTTTGGGGAGAGGCTGACAGCACCCACAGGACGCCTCCACGATGCAAACAGGTGTCGAGTCAGATCAGCAGGAGGCCGTGGAAAAACCTGCCTGGCAGCAATCCTTTCCTACTCTCCGTCTTCCCTGTCCTGGAAAGCCGGACTCCCTGGAGCAGCCAGACGGAGCTGGGGCAAAACACACACAGCCTCTTGCCAAACAACAGGGAGCAAGAAACTGGAGCAAGAGAGTCCGGGACAGAGTTGCATTTTTTGCACAGGCCAGGCAGGAGCACAGGAAATTGCAGCCCCACCCCACCCCCCGCCCCGAGAACAGAGGGCGTCCCAAAAGGCCTGTTCTGCCCTCAAAGAGTTACTGGTTTAGACACTTATATCCTGCTTTTCTCCCTAACGGGGACCCAAAGCAGCCTCAGTTCTCCCTTTTATTCTCACAACAACAATCCTGCAAGGGAGGACAGGCCGAGAGCATGTGACTGGCCCAAGGTCACCCTGCACACGTCTTCCAGAGCCTGGGTCTTCCACAGCCTTGTCCGACACTCTAACCACTACACCATCAACAGCTATTAGCCACACCTGGAGCCCCCCTGCATTCAGGGGCCATGCGCAGATGCGACAGGTGGAGAGGGACGCTGCCTGGAGGCATCTGGCTGGCCCCTGCTGGAATCAAGGTGCTGGACCCACAGGAGTCTGCCCCAATGGGGCAGGGGTTGCGTGAGAGAAAGCGGCCTGATGCACAGGAGGCCGGGAGCGACCCGCCTGGCACCCTTGGCAGCCTCTGAATGCCAAGAGAAGCAGCTCTCAGGGCAGCAAGCCTGACCCCGAGGGAGGGAGGGAGGGAGGGCGGGGTCTGGCAGGGGCTCCCACAGTCAGCTGCTTGCTCACGGGCAGGAGGGACGGTTTGCAAACGGCGGCCTCTGGCCTCTGTGGATCGTGTACAAAACCCACAGGCCTGCCGCGCACACGCTCCACACTCCTCCGGCTGCCTAACAGTTACGGAAATTGCTCTGAGAAGGGGAAGGGCGGAAATGCCGGAAGAGCGTCTGCCGGCCTCTGGCGGGTTCTCTCTGATTCCTTGTTCCTCCACATGAAGCCAGATGACAGACCTTGGGCTAGTCACAGCTCTCTCAGAGCTCTCTCAGCTCCACCTACCTCACAGGGTGTCTGTTGTGGGGAGGGGAAGGGGACTGTAAGCTAGTTTGATTCTCCTTTAAGTGGTAGAGAAAGTCAGCATATAAAAACCAACTCTTCTTCCTCTTTGCTCCTCTCAAAAGGTGTTTGCTTACAGGGGCTGTATTTCCATCTTTGAGGGGGGGCCCCACCAACCTCCCCCTCCCATCTTGCCTGGCATGGCTCCAGGCGCCCCTGTCACCACCTTGCCCGTGCCACAGAGCTCCCTCCCCCCTCCCAACACTTGTTCCCTTGGCAAAGAGGGACCAAGCCCTTTCTTGGCGGCGGGGTGGGTGGAGCGCCACGTCCGTCTCCTCCCCACAGGAACTGCTAACCCTGCCCCATTCCTGCAGTCAGTTTCCCTGGCCAAAGGCAGTTCTGCTGCTGGCATGGCCCTGGATTCAAATCCCTGCCCGCAAGCCAAGGCCTGAAGTGCAACAACACCGGGCACAGGTGGGGCTCTGACGCCACCTCAAGTTCAGGCCTGTGTCTCGTGGGGCCATGATGGATGAGGAACGGCCCCCCACAAGTGCCACTTGCCAGCGCGAAGCAGCTTCGCAAGTGTGTTGTGATGGACTCGGCGAGCGCTCTTGTTTGGCTTCTGAGCCTGCAGCCGGAGGACTGTTCCTTCAGCCAGGCCGCAGCGCGCCCTGCCCAGAATCGCAGGCCTGCCTTCAAAACGGGACACCGTGGGCAAATGTGGTGGAGGGGAGTTGTGAATTTCCTGCCTTGTGCAGGGGGTTGGACTAGATGACCCTGGTGCTCCCTTCCAACTCTAGGATTCTGTTCTATGAGCTGGCAGCCACAGGCAACACCTTGCGGGGCCCCATGGCTCTAAAACGCCCTGCCACAATTGGGGGACGACGATGAAGGGTTGACTCAGGCAGGGCCGCTTGCAGCTCAGTGGGGGGACGACGCTTGAGGATCCTCCGCAAGGAGGCGGGAGGGGACCCCCAGAGACCTTCCCCGAAGCAGCCCCCACAAAGTCCCCACAAAGGAGGGAGTACTACGGAGCAGAGCCCTTCCTGGGAGGGGCCTTGGACTTTGGAACTCACCGCTACAAGACGGGGCAATGCCTGCTGTCTGCAAGGACGTGGCAGGCGCAGAGAGTCCCTCTGGCTGTCAGCAGGGCAAGGCTAGCGGGGGGCGGGGGGCGGGGGGCGGGCGGACGCCCCCCAGCGCATCTGATTGGCCGCACTCAGATCCTCATTGGCCTGATCCAGCAGCAGGAGCGGGGGGGGGGGGCATTGACCTGCAGCGCGGAGGTGGGGAGGGGGCGCCCGCTCCGACCCTCCCCCGCCGCGCTGGGTCCCGGGGGCCTGCGGGCGCGGCTCTCCCCTCCGCCGCGTCGTCCTCACGCCACCCCTGCGCGGCAGGCCGGCCCGACAGAGAACGAGCAGTCCAGGCAACGTCACGGCCAGCGGGAAGCCGCGTCTCCCCCCGGGGGGGAGCAGGGAGGCGGCGGCGGCGGCGGGGGGGGGGGGAGCGGCACTCACCTGCATGCTGGCGTCGATGGCGGCGAAGATGACCTTGCAGGCCGGGCAGCTCAGGTTCCGCCAGCCGAAGCGCGCCCCGGACACGGACCCCGGCGAGGGCGGCGGCTGCTGCGCGGGGGCCCCCCCGAGCGGGCCGGACCCCACCAGCCCCACCAGCAGCAGCGCCGCCGCCGCCGCCGCCGCCCCCCGGACGCCGCCGCGCGCCCCCTCCGCCATCGCCCCCGACGGCTCCTGGGCGGCCCGGTGAGTCCGCGCACCCCAGACCCGCCGCGCCAGCCGCTGCCGCCCCGCCTCCCCGCCCCCGGGGGGACGGACGGGCGGACGGGCGGACGGACGCTGGCCGCCGGCGGACCCGCCCCGCGCCGCAGCCCTGCCCCGCCGAAGGCGCCGCCAGCGCCGCCCCACCGCCCGCCCGCCCGCAAGATGGCTCCGCGGGGCCGAGCGCGCGCCCCGCCGCCACCGACCGGCCCCCCCCCCCACTGGCCCCCGGCGCGGGACGGAGCGGCAGCGGCGGCAGTGCCCGCGCGCGCCCCTAACCCTCCGCCCCTCCTCGTGCACGAGCGCCCTTCGGGCCGGCTGCGAAGAGGCGGGCGGGCGGGCGGGCGGCGGGGGCGCGCTCCGGGTTGCTTGGCAGCCCTGCTGGGAGAGGCGAGGGGGGTGGGGGCGGGCGGGGGCCGGAGAGGGGGAGGAAGGCCCGTCGTGACCCGCCAGGCCTGGGCTGCTCCAAGCCCGAGGTGGCCGGGGGGGCTGGCGCGAGCAGCCGTTGCTCTTGAGGCCCGCGCCCCAGTCCGGCGCCAGACCCCGGCGGTGCCCGCGCAAGAGGCTTGGGCCCCACCCAGCGCGCCGGCCCCGTCGCCCCTCCGGCAGCCCCCTCCTGGGCCCTAGCGGGAGCGCCAGAGGCGCCCTCGGGGGCTGGTGCAGCTGTGAGCCAGTGTGGTGGTGGAGCGAGAGGGCCAGACGCGAGTTCCCCATGACCCCGGTCAGCCCGGACTCGGGTCTAGGCGGGCACGTAGGAAACCCTCCGCCTCCCAGGTAGCTTTCCAGTACCAGGTCATTTCGCGCCCAGCGACAGGAGAGGGACGTTCTGGGTCTGGAACCCAAGGACAAGCAGAGCAGGGCTCCCTAGACCTTTCCCACTCACCACCCCTTTTCACCCAGGAAATGTTTACGCCACCCCGGCTATATAGGTGTATAACATTGGTAGACAAGTCAAACATCTACTGGTAATCAATCATAAAGAAATTTATTTTAAAAACATTCTTTGCTATACATATAATTTTACCATTTACTGTTGCCAATTTTTTCATGACCCCTACATTCAGTTATGCGACCCCATAACTGGGTCGCAACCTTTGAATGAGAGAACCTCTGCTTCCATTGTAAGCTTTTGATTAAGGAATGACTACTGCATTCTTAAAATAGGCTAAGTCCACAAAACATTATAGCATCTTTGTTCAATGGATAATTCAAGGAGGGGGTGGGGGGTGGGGTGGGGTGACAGGAGCCGGTAAGAGTGTCTTACAGCTTTTGTAATGACTGTACTGTATGTTTTTGAATTAGCTGCAGATTTTTCTATAAACGTGCAACCTCTGGAGCCGTGCCCCCCCTTTCCCCCTTCAGTATTCAGAGGTTTCTCCCCCCTTTTGTCCCCCCCCCCATATTTCCGGTCATATCTATGACACTATGATCTGGGAGACCCGGGTTCCAGTCCCCACTCCTCCACGGAAGCTTGTGGAGTGATCTTGGGCCAGTCTCAGTCTCAGTCTCAGTCTCAGTCTCAGTCTCAGTCTCTCTCTCTCTCTCTCTCTCTCTCTCTCTCTCTCTCTCTCTCACTCTCTCGCACACACACACACACACACACACACACACACACACACACACACAAATCTCCACTCTGCCATGGGCCTGCTTTCCACAGCTCTACCAGGTGCCTCTCAAGGCCGAACTGCTAACTGCTGAATTCCTGTTCCAGTGCTATCTCCCATGGGAACGGCTCCTCAGTAGAAGGGGGGCCGCCTTGACCTGTTGTGACTAATACTTTCCCTTATAGGCCTACCCCGTGCTCCCAATTGCCATTCGTGCCAATGTACCTGTAAGCTCTGCATACCTGTATGTTTTCCATTAAATCAGCTCTCTTTTGGAGACTTTGTCTCTGGATGCTGTTTGTGGGATTACCATGGGACAAGTACTCACATTTTTTCACGAATCCCTTCTCTAATTTTCCCTGCCCGGCTGGAGCCCTGGAGGGTTTGCCGGAGCCCTCCAGATATATAAAATTGGTATACAAGTCAAACATCTACTGATAATAAATCATAAAGAAATTTATTTTAAAAACATTCTTTGGAGGGGTCTAAAGTCCCTTTTGAAGTGTGGAGCGATCACAACAACCTGGAGCCGCTCACGGGGGCCCGGAAACTGTCCGCAAAACAAGTTCGCTGGGCGGACTTCTTTGATCAGTTCCGTTTTGTATTGAAACATGTACCGGGGAAACAAAATGTCCTGGCTGATGCTCTCTCCAGACTTCCCCAATATCCAACCAAGGTTGAACACCCCACGGAGTCCCTGTTCACTCCTGCTCAAAGGAGTTTGCTGCCCAGTCTAGCAGTCCAAACCCGAGCGCAAACCCGGGGCCTCGGATTGGAGCGGGGGACGTGCTCTCTGAGTGAATTGCCTGTGGCTGGAGCCCCGGAGGGTTCGCCTAGGCCCTGGGTGGGAGCTGAGACGACGCTCCCCGGGTAGAGGGTTTCTGGCCGAAACCCTGGAGGGTCCTGAACCTTGGTACCCTCCATTGGAACCGTCGGACGAGTACCCCAACGACCCTTCTTTGCTAGAGGACGTTCTTGCTGAGGCACTGCGGACTGATGCGGAGATCAATCACCTGATTGTACTCCTTCGAGCTCAGTGGCATCGCCTAGCTGACACGACCCCCTGGACGGACCCTGACGCGGATCGAAGTGCCCAGCACGAACTCCGCGTACTGGACGGCTTGGTTGAGGAAGTTCGACTGGCGCAGGAGGATTTAGTAACTTTGACCTGCTTGCTAGCGGGGTTAACTATACGTGAAGGACAAGAACCGGTAGCGGCCCCAATCCGCCCCGATTCATGGCGGGATCACGGGCGGAGGAGACCCCGGCCCCAACTGCTCCTGATCCCAACTTGTGCTTGAAGAAAGCACGGGATGTAGCGGCCCGAACAGCCTTACTGTTTGCGGGACTGACCTCGACTACAGCCACGGTGGCTGACCTCACGAAACTTTTAACCCCTGAGTTCCGAGCAGACGCTGCTGCTCTGGCAGTTCAGGTTCAGCCGTTATTGGACCTAACAGATTCCTCTGAACTCCTTCTGCTTTTGGAGAACAAAGCTCTCCCGATCGTCACTATGGCGATTGCCACCAAGCTCGAGGCCGACCAAGTGCTCGCAGACCTACAGCGAGCCGAGGAGCAGTTGAGGGCTGCGGATGCGGCGGCGGCTCGGGCGTGGGCTGCGCAAGAAGAGGAGCAACGTTTGGCAGCCGTTCGGGCCCGTGCGCTCACGGACATACGTCCCAAAGACCGCACCGACTTTGGATTTATCCCCTCATTTTCTCCGAGTTTTGGTCCATCTTGCGACACACAGCGCGCACATCGGCGTGCAGGTCGCTTAACTGAGCCCAACTTCTCGGATGAGGAAGACCTGTATGGTGAGGAACCCCACTGGGCTACTGGTCTCCGGGTCAGCCAGTCCCGACGCACAGGGGGAGCTGGGGACGAAATGCGTCTCTTGCGGGGCCAAAACTGGGACTTGAATGATCGTGTGGCCCGTCTGCGGGACCAGATGGAACAATTGCTTTGAGAAAATGAGCATTTACAACAAGCTCTAACCACCCCTGTCCAACCGGTGCCAGTTCTGCCAACTTTGCCGGCTCCACGGCCACAAGTTCCCCCGCTGAGGGCACCAATTCTCCCCCCTCCGAGACTCCCAGCTCAGCCGATTTTGCCGGGCCCCGGAGCACCGGTTTTGCCAGCCCCCGGAGCACTGGTTTTGCCGGGCCCCGGAGCACCGGTTTTGCCGGGCCCTGGAGCACCGGTTTTGCCGCCTCCAGGGCAACCGCCAGCGCCCCTGCCCATACAGTGGAAGCAACCTCGGTTGAGAGTGACCTACGACAGCTCGGTTGAAGCCCTACCATGTTTCCTACACCAAGCGGACAGTTATATGCGGGAACAGGGACAGCACTTCCTACTGAAGACAGCCGGGTGCGCTTCGCTGCCTCCCTCTTGACTGGAAAAGCCGCTGACTGGATGGTCACTGACTGGTTTGACACTCGGGAAGCCTTACATCCTGACATATTGAACTGGGCTTACATGCAACGAGACCCAGACACTCTTGAAGAATGGATCTTATTGGCCGAGGAAGTGGAGAGTCGTCGCCAATTCATTTCGCTAGCCCGCCGTCGAGCCAGGGAGGGGGGGCAACCAAAAGCCCCCGACCAAAAGCCGCAGCTCCTACACCGCGGAGACCTGCTCTACCCTTGCAAGACCGCATGTCTCGGTTTCAGAGGGGAGCCTGTCTCATTTGCGGAACCATGGGCCACTTTGCAGCCGCCTGCCCGCTTCGGCCAGACCGGCCTTACCATGGATCCTGACAAGGTGCAGTCGGTGACCGATTGGGAACCACCCTCCACCCGTAAGCAGGTTCAGCAATTTCTTGGGTTCGCTAACTTCTACAGGGGGTTCATCCCCAACTTCGCTCAAATCGCACTCCCCATCACGGATCTCCTTAAGACTAAGGGGAAGAGCACAGCCGCTACATTACCCTCAGCCAAAATCAACTGGTATACAATATACTTCTGCAGAGGTGAGGGGGTCTCTTTTGCTGATCGTAGCAAAAGACAAAAGAGACCCCCTCACCTCTGCAGGAGTATATCGTATACCTTGCAGTTTACATCGGGACCACAAAACGCAGCATACAAACAAGGATAAAAGAACATGAAAGATACTGCAGACTTGGCCAACCTGAGAAAACAGCAGTGGCTGAACATGGACTGACCCAAACACGACACAGGGTCTTATTCCAAGACACTGAAAGACTGGACAATTCTACCAACTATTTTGTCAGATTGCACAGAGAAGCCATTGAAATTCATAAACAGCAGCACAACTTTAACAGAAAAGAAGAGAGTTTAAGAATGAATAAGGCTTGGCTTCCTGTCCTGAAAACCTCCAGACTAACAAAGACTACAGTCAACAATAGCCATGCAGATTAGCTTTGGATTTCACACATTAACAGATCACTTCAGGATACAATGGTTCCATATTAACATACCACACCCTCATTAGCACATTATCTTGATACTTACAGGACAGGACAATGGTTAGCACATTACCTTTGTTACTTTTTGCAGGACAATTATTCAGCTCAAACCCAACCCCTTTCTGACTACATATTACTCTTCCTACACACTTGACACTGAGAGACACTGTCCTTCAGTGTTACTCCTCTGAATATGCCTGCCACAGCTGCTGGCGAAACGTCAGGAAAGAAAATACCAAGACCACGGTTACACAGCCCGGATAACCTACGAGAACCAATTAACTCTGATCGTGAAAGCCTTCGACAATATTTGAATCTGACAGCCTTATAATATTGACAGCCAGGAGGGCCTGCCACCCCCTAAGCGGGGGAACAGCCAGTTGGTGCCAAGCAGTTATTTGCAGCAGGCCTTTAAGAACTTAAGACCATAAGAAAAGCCCTGCTGGATCAGACCCAGGCCCATCGAGTCAAGCAGTCTGTTCACACAGGGGCCAACCAGGTGCCTCTAGGAAGCCCCCAAACAAGATGACGGCAGCAGCACCATCCTGCCTGGGTTCCACAGCAATTAAGATAACAGGCCTGCTCCTCTGATCCAGGAGAGAACAGGTATGCATCATGACTAGTATCCATTTTAACTAGTAGCCATGGATAGCCCTCTCCTCCATGAACATGTCCGCTCCTCTCTTAAAGCCTTCCAAGTTGGCAGCCATCACCACTTTCTGGGGCAGGGAGTTCCACAATTTAATGATGCGTTGTGTGAAGAAATACTTTTATCAGTTTTGAATCTGAGACTGGAAATGTTGTATGGCTCTGCTTCTGGGCCCTTCGCCCCTCTTCCTTCTGAGGCTCTTCCGGCGTTCCTGGGCCAGGCTGAAGCGCTCAGGCCTTGGGCGCCTTTGTGGAAATGCGACCTGCATCAAACACACAATAGAGGAGATTCCTGCGGGGAAAGCCTGCATGGGCATCAACCAGGACGGCAAGAGGCCCAACTTCACTGCAGGTTTAAGATTGGTTAATGTAACAAGGCAGGTGGTGTTATCATCCACGACATGATTGTCACCTCTGTGACTCATCCCCATGTCTGTCTCATAAATTCTGTTGCTTTTTTCCATACTGTGACCTCCCCAGCTCACCATGTTTCCGCTCGAGATGTGCCAGTAGGTGTGTATACTCACACACAGAGGTTTCACTTCAAATCGGAGTGCAGAAGGCTCTAGCCGTGTGCTACAATAAATCTGGGAGGTGCCAGACAACCTCTGTATGTCATTTGAGTAATCCGTGTGCTGGGCGGCTGCCATGAGTCACACAGCCCCCAGACCATGTAGGGATACAGGACGGTTGCCTGCCGTGAACACCCTGATTCCCCAAGAGGCTGGAGAGGGGCCGAGGATGCCTGAACTGTAGGCGGCCCCTTCATCGTGACTTTCACAGTTGTCTCAGCTGAAAAATCCACTGGTGATGCTTTTCACAGAAGTAGCACATGAATCTGCCTGATACTGAATCATCAGACCCTCTGTCCAACAGGGTCAGTCTTGTCTATTCCAGAGTCTCAGGCAGCGAATGGTCTTTCACATCACCTCCCGCCAGATTTATTAACTGGAGATGCCGGGGATTGAACCTGGGACCTGCTGCGTACCAAGCAGATGTTTTCAGTCATGGCTCCTTTCTAAATGAATCGGCCTTATACTGACTCAGACCCCTCTCAGCCCATCCAGGTCAGTCTTGTCTACTCAAACTGGCAGCGGCTCTCCAGGCTGTCAGGCAGAGGTCAGTCATGTCTCAACTGCTTGGTCCTTTTAAACTGGAGATGCCGGGGATTGAACCTGGGGCCTTCTGTGTGAAAAACAGAGGCTCTTCCACTGAGCCAGAGCCCCTCCCAAACACATGAAGCTGCCTTAATCTGAATCAGACCCTTAGTCAGTCTTGCCTATTAGACTGGCAGTAGCTCTCCAGGATCTCAGGCTGAGGTCTTTCACATCACCTCTTGCCAGATTCATTAACTGAAGATGCCGGGGATTGAACGTGGGACCTGCTGCATGCCAAGCAGATGTTCTCCTCAATCACGGCTCCTTTCTAAATGAATTTGCCTTATACCGTCTCGGACCCTTGGCCCACCAAGGTCAGCATTGGCAGCTTGGATTGGCAGCGGCTCTCCAGGGTCTCAGGTAGAAGAGGCCTTTCACATCACCCACTGCCTGGTCCTTTTAGCTGGAGATGTTGCCAGGGATTGAACCCGGGAACTTCTGGGTGCCAAGCAGAGGTTCTGCCCCTGAGGCCCAGGCCCTTCCTAAGCAAGCTTCTGCTTGCTTGGCCAACCTCTTCTTCTCCCAAGCAGCCAGCACCTCTGCTGTGGGGGGCCCCTTTGCAAGTTCTGGGTGCGCCAACTGGGAGTGTGTGTGGGTGCCCTGTTTCGTGTTCCTGTTCCGTTTCTGCTGTTCTTTGTATGACTCAGTGCAGCCTTAAGGGGGGTGTTTTTAGATTTATTTATTTGTTTGATTGACTGATTGATTTTTACCCTGCCCTCTATCCCCAGCCAAAGCCGGGCTCAGGGCAGCTAACAACATTAAAACTTAACGATTACACCAAACAACAACAACAAAACCATACATAATAAATTATAACCATTAAAACACTTCAGCAATTTATCAATTCGGAGAACTAATTGATTCCGATAAATAAAACAAGTGGCGCCCAGTAGAGGACCGAGCCAAAGAAGCTCATTGGAGCTCCAGTGATCTGGAACCAGCTGCAGCAACAAAATCAGGTTCCTCTACGCAGAAGAAGGGGACCCCCCCTGGCCGAGGGTTTATAAGGAGGGAAGCCGAGGCCTGAGCTCTGAGCCCAGGCAGCTCACAGGGCATTGATTGGTTAGGCCTCACCTGGGGTATTGTGTTCTGTTTTGGGCACTTCAATTTAAGAAGGATGTAGACAAGCTGGAACGGGTACAGAGGAGGGCAACCAAGATGGGGAGGGGTCTGGAGACCAAGTCCTATGAGGAAAGGCTGAAGGAGCTGGGTATGTTTAGCCTGAAGAGGAGAAGACTGAGAGGGGATATGAGAACCATCTTCACGTACCTGAAGGGCTTGAGGAGGGTGCCAAGTTGTTTTCTGTTGCCCAAGAAGGTTGGACCAGAACCAAGGGGTTGAAATTAAATCAAAAGCGTTTCCATCTAGACATTAGGAAGAATTTTCTAACAGTCAGAACGGTTCCTCAGTGGGACAGGCTTCCTCGGGAGGTGGTAAGTGCTCCTTCCCTGGAGGTTTTTGAGCAGAGGCTAGATGGCCATCTGTCAGCAATGCTGATTCTATGACCTTAGGCAGAGGATGAGAGTGAGGGCATCTTGGCCATCTTCTAGGCATGGAGTAGGGGTCACTGGGGTGTGGGGGGGAGGTAATTGTGAATGTCCTGCATTGTGCAGGGGTTGGACTAGATGACCCTGGTGGTCCCTTTGAACTCTATGATTCTATGGTCGGGGTATCTATTGGGGGAGGAGCGCAGGGGATGCAGGCTGGGCCTTGTGGGTGCTGCTGAAATATCCTGTTTCAGCCAGCAGGTGGCAGTCTTGGCAGCAGAAGGGGATGCTGAGCAGACCCCCCCCCTCCATAGGCCTGCCTGTTCTGATGGGGACTGGGGCACATCCTTTGTGGCCTGGGGGGTGGGGGTGAGGTAAGGGTCCTGAGCCAGGAACAGGTGCTGGGCAGCTGCTGTGAGTCATGGAGCCCAAGACTGCATCGTGATGCAGGGTAGTTAACCTGCCACAAACAGTCCGTTGCCTCGAGGTTTTTTTTTGGGGGGGGGTGCATTGGGATGCCAGAGACCCCCTTTTGGGGGGGGGTGTTGTACAGGGTGGTGGGGAATAGAATACTCAAGTTTTGTTTTGTTTTGTTTTCCTCCTCCCAGAATCCTATGAATCCCGTTCTTTGCTCTGCAAACCGTTTGCCTTTCGGAGGCCGAGGGCAATGCGTTGCTTTTGATTAGAGGGAGGGTGGGAAACCTGGTCTTCTAGGTAATAAACACGCAAAAAAATAGGGAAAGAAATTAGGAGGCAGCTGGGGATCAAACAGATCTCGGATATTACAGGGGAAATTATGGGACTCTCGAGCTGTCCCTGTCTTGGCTTTTATTTCAGATTTGTTCCTGCAAAGCCCTCCCTCCCACCCCCTGCAATTAAAGCCCCCAAAGCCACAACAATTGATGGACAAGCCTTTAATCTCTCCTGGGTTAGGGGTGCCAGCCGCAAGAGAGAAGAATCTGACTGTTCTTTCGCTGGGGGGGGGGACCTGTGGGATCTAGTCTCTCCTTAGGTGCCTCTCCCTCCCTGCAATGTTGCCCTCCCCTCCACCCTCTGCCCCTCTTCTGACCGGCCAATGTGGATCTGGATTTGACCCCCGGATACTTCTGTTCTCCCCCCACCCATGCCTTCCCCGCTCCTCTCTCTTCTTATGTCAACTCCTGGTGGGGTTTTCAAGGTCAGGGACATTCAGAGGTGGTTTGCCTGCCATTTCTCTGCCTCTGGATAGACAACCCTGGTCTTCCTCCTATCCAAGGACTAAGCAAGGCTGCCCTCCCTTAGCTTCCGAGTTCTGAGATCAGGCCAGCCTGGGCCACCCAGGTCAGGACTGCCGTGCCTTAGACAGGTTTTATTTTTACATTGTTTCCTGATGCCAAAATCCTGCTGCGATTCTTGCTGAATGCCTTATGCTGTCTGACTTAATTCTTTGTTATATTTTTAGTCTCAGTGAGAAAGTTGGGCTATACATGTAGTAAATAAAGGAGGAGGACTATGGGGGAGCGGCCTCGCCCCACATGAAGATGCGAGCAGGGATCTCTCCGGCAGGCCTGGGCTGTGTACTCAGCTGTGTGCCTGGAACATATTCCCAGCTACCTTGAAATCTCCCTTTCCTGGGAGGTAACAGCTGTCCTCGGGCCCACACGCTTGGACTGAATGGCTCCTGCCAGGGGAATCAGAGAGCGAGACAGAAACAGAGAGAGGCTTCATCACAGAGCAGATTTCATGGGCTGGAGAGTGATCAGAAGAGGCCCAACCAGTGATTCCAGCAGAACTGCCTTCCCAACTTAAGGACTTGTTTAAATATGCCACCTCTGCGGCCAGAGTCGTTCTTGCAAAGAGATGGAAACAATCCTCTCTTCCAGAGATAGAAGAATGGAAAGATAAACTGGTGGAATATGCAGTCATGGCTAAAATGACCTGCCCGATGAATGCAACAGAAGGGGTGTCTTAACGAAAAGGGTGTAAATTAACCAAAAGTTAATTGAAACAACATTAAAAGCTTAACATCATATAATCACCAGCTAGCTTTTTGAAGTAGAGTAGAAAATTGCCTGAATAGTTATAAGAAACGTAAGATGTTTCCTTTTTTTCTAATTTTTTTATTGAATTTTTAATAAAGAATACAAAACCAAAAAAAAGAAAAAGAAAAAAAAGATACATATAATACAAATAGTAAAAACAAAAGCAAAATAATACAAATATAACCAAAAAAAAATAAAAAATTACACAACGCATTATTAAGACCTAAACTAGTACATTAATATTTGCTATCTATTCATTAAAAATAAAAAAAAAACCAATGGTCTATAATGCGTCATAACCTACCACCCACCAAAGTGCCCTTCACCGTTGGACTTCCGGCAAAGTGTTGTGACAGTAAGTAAAAACAATCTATTATTTTGTTTCTTAATTAAACATCAGATTAAACTATAATTCGTTAAATATAGCTTTAAAATCCGTTTTTGCCAGTTTATCCCAATATGCGGTGGCCTTTAACCAAGTATGTTTAAATTCTTCCAAATCTTTACCATGTAAAAAATCTGTAATCTTTGCCATCCGCATATAAAACCATAGTTTTTCTCTCCATTCTTTGATTGAAGGTTTATTTGTTTGCTTCCATTTTTTAGCAATAGTAATTCTTGCAGCAGCAAAACTATATTGGCATATGACTCTGTCAGATCTATCTAAACCTTTTTTTGGGATTCCTAATAAACAAAAAGCAGGGTCTTTTTTAATTTTTGCTTTAATCAGATTATTTGTTTCATTCAGAACTAAACACCAAAATCTTTTAATTTTTTTACAAGACCACCATACATGCATAAAAGTTCCAGTGTCTTTACTACATTTCCAGCATAACGCTTTTTCTTCTTTTTTCATCTTACTCAATAACACTGGAGTTATGTACCATCTATAAAACATTTTATATAAATTTTCTTTTATTTCATTCGAGATAGTAAATTTAAATTCCTTTTTCCATAAATTTTCCCATATCTCCATATCTATATTATATCCAAGGTCCCTCATCCATTTTATCATCACCAATTTAATCCTTTCCTGTTCTAAATTCATCTCTATTAGTAATTTATAAATCCTTCCTATCATTCCTTTATTACCTTTATATAATATTATCTCAAAAATAGATTTGGAATGATTAAAACCCACTTTAATATCTTTGTTAAATATGTCTTTTAATTTGTAGTACATAAACCAATCTTTAATCTGAAGTTCTTCTTTTGATCTCATTATCCATAATCCATCTTTAAATTCTATCAACTCCCTATAGTTATTACAGTCTAGATTTAAGTGTGTACCTCTTCTCAAAAATGCTTCTATGGGATTAATCCATCCAGGTGTTTTACTTTCTAGATAATCCTTATATTTCTTCCAAATTAATATTAAGTTTTTTCGTATGATATGGGAGTTGAAGTCTTTGTTCGCTTTCTCCTTATCATACCATAAATATGCATGCCACCTAAATCTTAATTTAAACCCTTCTAATTCTAATAATTTTGGATTCTCTAGGAGGATCCAATTTTTAATCCAAGTAAAACAAGCTGCATGATAATACATTTTCAAATCAGGTAGTCCCAAACCTCCTGTTTCCTTTAGCTCTATCAAATTATTATATGCAATTCTATGTCTTTCTTTACCCCAAATGAACCTCATAATATCCTTCTTCCAATCTTCAAATATCTGTATTCCTTTCAAAATTGGTAAATTTTGAAACAAAAAAAGCATTTTGGGTAACAACATCATTTTTATTACTGAGATTCTTCCCCATAGTGATAATGGGATTTTTTCCCAACTTACCAGATCTTTCTTTATCTGTTGCCATTGATTTACATAATTAAGTTGAAATAAGTTAAGATTATTATTCGATAACCATATACCTAAATACTTAATTTTATGTTCAATAGTAAATCCTGTCTTTTTGATTAAAATTTGTTGTTGTGAAAGAGTCATATTTTTAACCAATATTTTAGTTTTCGTTTTATTAATTTTAAATCCTGAAAGCTTTCCATAAACCTCCAATATTTTATTCCATCTATCAATTTGTTCAATCGGATCGCTAAAAATACAAACTAAATCACCTGCATAAGCTCTCAATTTATATTGATTTCTCCCTATACGCACTCCAGTTATTTCATCCGTTTTTCTAAGAATATTCAGTAACATTTCTAATACTAATATAAACAACAAAGGGGAAAGAGGACATCCCTGTCTCGTTCCCCTTTGAATTTCAATATTCGGTGATAATGTTCCATTTATTATCAAATTAGCTGTTTGTTGAGTATATAAACTTCTTATAGCAGTTTTAAAATTATCCCCAAATTCCATAAATTCTAACACTTTAATCATAAACTGCCAATTAACATTATCAAACGCTTTTTCCGCATCCAAAAATACCAAAGCTAAAGGTGTTGTATCTTGTTCTGCATATTCCAAAATATCTATCACCATCCTTACATTTTGACTAAGTTGTCTTCCTGGTAAAAACCCTGCCTGATCTTCATGTATTAATTGATTCAATACCTTTTTTAATCTCAAAGTTAAAATTGCAACAAATAATTTATAATCTATATTTAATAATGAAATAGGTCTGTAATTTTTAACTTCCAATAAATCTGAGTTCGGTTTTGGTCTCAATGCTATATTTGCTTGTTTCCATGTTTGAGGAATAATACCCTTTGATAATGATATATTCATCACTTCTGTTAAATTCTTCCTTAGTTATTGGTAAATCTAAGCTTTCTTTATCCGCCTGGGAAATTTTCCCCAGATCCAGTTTGTTAAGATATGAATCTAATTCTATTTCTGACACCTTATTTTTTTTATATAGATTCGTATAAAATTCCACGAATGTATCTATTATCTCATCCTTTTCTCTTGTTATCTTACCTTTCCTTTTTATTTGGGTTATTAATACTTTTTTGTTTTTTTGCTTCAACTGCCATGCTAGCATTTTGCCCGGTTTATTAGCATGTTCAAAGAATCTTTGTTTGTTATACATAATTTTCCGTTCGATTTCCTCCGTAATTAAAAATTCATATTGATGCTGATATTTTCTTATCAGAGTCTGCTGTATTTGTTTAGCCATTTTATCATGTATTCTACTAAGGTGCCTTTCTTCTTGTTTTATTTTATCTAATATCTCCTTCTTTTTCTCCTTTTCCCTATAATATCTTGAATTTTGCTGAATTAATATTCCTCTAATTACGGCCTTACCAGCATCCCAAATAATATCTTCTCGGGTGCCTTTTCCTGTATTTTCCTTAAAATAATTCAATATCTCCATTTTCACTTTATCCACTATTTTGGTATTTTTTAAAAGAAAATCATTAATTCTCCAGGGTTTATACCTCCTTTCACCTATTTTAATCTTTACTGTTACAGCATTATGATCAGATAATATCCTAGGCAATATCTCTGAATCTTCTGAATTCATTATCAAACCTTTAGTAAGCCATAACATATCTATCCTAGAATATGAAAGATGTCTCTGTGAAAAAAAAGTATATCCTTTCTTATTACCATTTATCATTCTCCAGACATCAAACATATCCCATTGGTCTATAAGAACTTCAAAATTAACTGGTAATTTACCCTCATTATTTGCTTTCTTCTTCTTACCAGATCTATCCAACTTAGGTACCATTACTCCATTAAAATCACCCATCCATATCATTTTATCTGTAGCATATTCCGCCATTATCATTGCCAATTTATCATAAAATAATTTTTGATTAAAGTTAGGAGCATATATTCCCACAAGTAATATCTTCTGAAAATCACATTTTATTTCCACCATTAAAATTCTACCCTCTGTATCTTGATATATTAGTTTTGGTTCTAATAGTAAAGGTAAATACATCGCTATACCATTAGTTTTTTTTTTGCCGTTACATGCCGTGAAAAGTGTACCCAATCTGGAATTTTCTAATCTAAATATATCCTTTGGAAGTATATGTGTTTCCTGTAAACAGATAATATTAGCCTTAGTTTTTTGTAAATGATGGTATATTTTGCTTCTTTTGTTGGGAGAGTTCAATCCATTAATATTCCAAGATAAAACCTGTAACATATCAAAATTCAGTTAGATCCATTAACCTTCATATATCAATATTATCAAACTTTAGCTCATATCCTGCCCCCTTTTCCCATCCCCAGTTTTTTGTTCAGCCAATATCTTCAATTGGTGACTCTTCTGATGAGTCTATTGACAATTCTCCTCCTCCAGATGCTTCATCTGCCTTTTCTTCTTCTGGAGATTCTCTAGTTTTAACTTGTTTAGTTGGCTTATTTGGCTTAGCCAATTCAGCATCATATCTCCTCAAAAACTGTTCAGCCTTGTCCAATTCTGTGAACTTGAATCTTTTCGCCTTGTAGATGAAAGAAATACCTTTTGGGTATTCCCATCTGAATTGTATTCCATTGGATCTCAAACGTTGTACAATCTCCATGAAATCTTTCCTCTTCCTTAGCAATCTAGCAGGTATTTCTTTCATCAGTCGCAGAGACTCATCTCCAACTTTAAGCGGTGTCTTGTAGTGAGTGTTGAGTATCAGATCACGATGGCTCCTTGAAAATAGTTGAAGTAGGCAATCCCTTGGAACTTTATTTCTGGTTGCATATGCAGAATTTATTCTGTAAGCTGTTACAATCATTCCTGTTATAACTTCTTGAGATTCCTGTAAAAAGTCTGCCAAGAGTACTGTCAGATATCCACGCAGATCCCGATCTTCAATTTTTTCTTTCAATCCACGTATGCGTAGGGAAGATTCTTTAATCTTATATTCAATCATTGCTATCTGGTCTTGTTGGATTTCTTCCCTCTCAGATACCGCTGTTAATGACATCTCTAGGGTATCCACCTTCTTTTTAATTTCTTTAGCTTCTTGTGTTGTCTTTTTAAGTTTGGTTTCAACCTTATCTTGTCTGACAGTCAGGGATGAAATTGTATCTTGCAAAGCAGCTATAGCAACCGAATTCTGAGATGTAGTCATTGTGTTCTGGGCTAGCTCCTGCTTCATTTCTGCAACATCTTGATGAGTCTTAGATAGGAGATCATATAAAGCATTCATTGTCACTTCAGGCTTGGTTTTTGAAGACATCTTTGCAGTTACTGATGTTGTTGCAACTGGAGACTGCTTAGGTGTAATTTGTGATGCTGAAGCTCTTCTTTGAGGGATCTGTACCACCAGTTTTGTATCTTTAAGAATATCCTTAGTATGCTTCTCCTTTTCACCCATTGAGAAGCTAAAAGGCAGCAGACAATTGTAATCCAAATACAGGAGATGGGGGGGGCAGAAAACTTCTCTAGTTCATATTAAAAAATAGAATTTCAGATGTTATAATTCATTATAGAGAAAAAACAATCACCATGACATCTCAGCAAGCTTTTTCCATGTCACTTGATTGCTTTTCAACAGATCTTGTTTGCTTTTCCAGTTCTCAATGCAAAAAGAAAGTGCGTCAGTCAGCTGGCAAAAAGCCAAACTTTTTAAAAACAGAACAAAACGAAATTATAGATAGTTCAGAGTTAGTTTATTGAAGATCCACTGCCACACACCCCAGTTAAAAAACTTTAAAGCATAAAATAAGTTTGATTCAAAAAACTTGCTTGTAAATCAGCTTCCTCCTCGCTCTCTCCTGCTATCTCATAAGATGACGCCGGCTCTTCAGCGGATCCCGTCAGAGCGAAAGTCGCCGTTTTCACAGCGAACTCCGCTCTAATGACGGGTCCGCCACCGGCACCCGATCCTGCACCCCCTCTTTGTCCGAGGGGTGCCGCTTGCCTTTTGTATCGGGGCCGATTTTTGCGCCCCTAGGCAGCGGACGGCAGGAGCGCGGCTCCGCGCTTGCAGCGGGGGGGGTCAGCTGACCCGGAAGTCGAAACGTAAGATGTTTATCCTTAGGAAGTACCTATATTTGCATCTGGATAATAGTTAACCCGAAAGATATGGCCATTTTAATGTAGCCTGCTCGGTTATTTTTTACATGAGAAAGCGTGTATGTTTTCTTTCTTTCTTTTAATACGCTGCTTTCCCCTTCCCCTTCTTACCTTCTGGATCCTTAAGAAAAGAAAAGAAAACAAGAAGAAGAAGAAGAAGAGGCCAACTGGTGATTAGAGGTCAGAAGCCCCTTCCATCCCCCCCTCCGGCTAGAGCTCTCTGCTCTCTCTGCATGCCCCCCCCCCGCAGCCATCCCATGACAGGCCCGAGAGGAGCATTGTGGAAGTCCAGTGGGAAGGCCCAAATGGCAGCCGGCCAGCGGCCTGGCGATGATGTGTGAAGAGGGTGGCCACAGGCAGGCCTGGCGACAAAGTTCCTGCCTGTGCCGGTGTGGAGATGAGGCTGCTGCAGCGTTTCCTGGCAGGAGGCAGAGCAGATTCTTCCCTGGCGGATCTCCCTGGCCAGCCTCTCCTAAAGGGACAGGACATTCCCTTTGGTTCTCTCCAGCTGGGCAGAGCTCGAAAGCAGGGACCGGCACCCACCGCAGTGACTTTTCATTTCAGCTTTCTCAAGAGGGGCAGTTGGGAGGGGCTGTGGCTCAGTGGTGGAGCGTCTGCTTGGCATGCAGAAGGTCCCCGGTTCAATCCCCGGCATCTCCAGTTCAAGGGACCAGGCAGGTAGGTGATGGGAAAGACCTTTCTCTGCCTGAGACCCTGGAGAGCCGCTGCTGGTCTGAGTAGACAATACTGACTTTGATGGACCAAGGGGGGTCTGATTCAGTAGAAGGCAGCTCCATGTGTTCATGTGCAACATTTTAAAGCAAACCCCTCTTCCCTTGGGGTCCTCCCCCATCGAGCGTTGCCTCCTTTTCTGGCAGGGATTCTGCGCCCGGCTGGTGAGCGGTCACAGCACCCAGCTCCAGCGGAGGAGGGGGGTCCGGCCACTGCGGCCAGCGGCCTCCCTCCTGCTCACTCGATTGGGCGGCTCTTCTGTGTTTCTGGCCTTTCCTCCTTTCGCCCTTTTTGTGCCTACTCCCTGGAGGCCAGATGTTGACAAGCAGGAGAGAAATATCGTAAGGGAAAGAGCACACTGGTGGCTTTGGCTGGTCCCAAAAGCAGCCCCGCCTGCCCCCCCACCACTGAGTCAGGGGTCCTCACTCAGGGTTTTTCTACTCAGAGAAAAACAAGACCGTGTCAATTAACTGGGGAGGGGGGGAGAGAGAGCCTGATGAGGACTGAGCATGCTCTGGGCGGGTAACGTCATTTAAAACCATACAGCAGCAACATTAAAAACAATAACTTTTATCAATAAGCCCTATACTTAAAACATTAAAATCCCAATTAAAACCCCAGGATGGCATCCAACTTCAGTCGTGTGGACCAAGACAAACAGATCCCTTCAGGTCGATACAGCATATAACGTAAGGGAGGGGAGGGGGCCCAGCAAATACAATGCCCACGGCTGCCCTCAATTGTATGCCTGATGGAAAAGCTCTGCCTCGCAGGCCCTACGGAACCCCTTGAAGTTGTATCAGGAACCTTTTAAAGTCTGAATAACTCCAGCGTGCTATTTAGAATACAATCTCACCTTAAAAATAATCAAAATGAACAAAAGCCACCCCATGGGAGGGAGCGCCAGTGCTTCCGGGAGAGCCGGTCCCAGGATGTAGACAAGCTGGAACGTGTCCAGAGGAGGGCAACAAAGATGGTGAGGGGTCTGGAGACCAAGTCCTATGAGGAAAGGTTGAAGGAGCTGGGTATGTTTAGCCTGGAGAGGAGAAGGCTGAGAGGGGATATGAGAACCATCTTCAAGTACCTGAAGGGCTGTCATATTGAGGATGGTGCCGAGTTGTTTTCTGTTGCTCAAGAAGGTCGGACCAGAACCGATGGGTTGAAATTAAATCAAAAGAGTTTCCGCCTAGACATTAGGAAGAATTTTCTTACCATTAGAGCGGTTCCTCTGTGGAACAGGCTTCCTCAGGAGGTGGTGAGCTCTCCTTCCATGGAGGTTTTTAAGAAAGGTTAGATGGCCACTTGTCAGCAATGCTGATTCTGTGACCTTGGGCAGATGATGAGAGGGAGGGCATCTTGGCCATCTTCTGGTCACTAGGGGTGTGTGAGGGGAGGTAGTTGTGAATTTCCTGCATTGTGCAGGGGGTTGGACTTGATGACCCTGGTGGTCCCTTCCAACTCTATGATTCTATGCTGCTGGAAACGCCTTTCCATCCCCAGCTGGAAGTTATCTGGAGATCTGACCTTGACAGTCACCTGCACACAGGTGATATCCAGCTCTCCCCTCCACCCGCAATAAAATCCTTGAGAGGAGTGCGCTGGGAAGCCCACCCAGGGGTCAGGGAAGGGGCTTCCCGGTGGCCCTGCCCTCCTCCCATGAAGGGCTTGATGGAGCCCTGGCCGGAGGGGCTCCTGAAGGGGAGGGCCCTCAGCACCCAGGGGTCCGGCCAGTCACTGCCTGCACCACCTCCTGGCCGAAGGGAGAGCGGCAGCCCCATGGACTAGTGGCCAGGGCACCAGCGCTTCTACCCCATCTTCTGCCCCACAGGCTTGGCCGACCTTCCGCAGACACAGGGGTCCCTTAGGGCTCTGGGGACACTTTTAATGTGTGTGTGTGTTTGTGTTTTAAATTATATCCTGCTTTTCTCCCTGACTGGGACCCCAAGCGTCTTTTCACATTGTTTGCCCCTCCTTCACTCTGTCCTCACGACTGCAACCTTGCCAGGAAGGTCAGGTCGAGAGGGCCCGTCACGGGGATTCGAACCCAACCATCTCATGTCCCAGTCTGACACTCTAACCAGTATGGCAGTCATCGACTCGGGAGGGGCATCTCCAAGGAGCCCGGTCAGCAGCGGCGCCACAGTGAAGCTCTGCAGCCCTCACCTAGTTGGGCCGGTTGTTAATAGTTCTTTGGTTTTATTGCTCTCTGTTCCATTAAAATGCATGTATGCACTAATTCATTACGTCCTGTATCTCTCTTTGTAGTACGCGCTTGTCTTGGCTTGGCTTTTCTCAGCCTCTTGGTTTCCTCATTCACTTGAGGGCTGGGCTTGCCCCCGCCCGCCCTTTCTCCCTTCCATTTTCCTCCTTGGGATCGCGTAAGGTCCCTGCTGCCCCAGGCCCTGGCAAAGCAGAGCCGAGTGGTTCTTGCAGGGCTGGCGCTGCGGCCGAGGCGGCTGGGCTCGGGTGTTGAGGAGGGTGGGTGTCGACTTGCCTGCCTACCCATAAGCGCCTCAGAAGAGCCCCTCTGGATCGGGCCCTCCGTGGCCCATCTCGGGCAGCACCCTGCCTCAAAGGGCGGCCAGCCGAGGGGGCAGCGAGGCCTCCCTCTTCGTGCATCTGGGGTGTGGCCCGCTCTGCAGGGTCTTTTGGCTTTGTTTCCTGCAGGGCTGTCTGGACCCCCCAGAGGCTGTCCCTGGGAGGGCAGGAGAGCGAGGCGGACCGTGTGTCTCTGTGTGAGTATGTCACCCCATCTCATTGTGAAGCCACAGCTGAGCTGCAGCGCGAGGGAAAGGCTGTCCAGGGCCCAGAAGTATGCGGTGGCGGGGAGGGGGTGGGGAGCCGCAGCCACCTGCCTGCCTGCCCCTCCTGCACCGACCACCAGAGGTTGCTCTGGGCTCTGCACAGGTGCACAACGCTCTCCCCCCCCCCACCGCCGCGTCTTCATGCTGTCTCTGTACCACATTTCCTCTCTTCCTCTTCTTTCCAGAGCATGATTAAAATGTCCCCCCTCCTCCCCTGCACGATGGGCCTCCTTCTCCCGCACCTGCGTGTCTGTGTGGCTCCTCCCCTAGCAGAAGCCATTTTGTGGTTGCACCCCTCCCCTGGTGTCACAATTCCACCGGGGCCCACGGGCTCAGAAAGGTCGGGGACCCCTGCGCTAGACCCACCCCAGAGCCTGCATGCGTGTTTGGAAAGTGCGCGACTGAGCTGAGGGGGGCTCCGAGTGGCAACTCAGCTCCCCGCCCCGCCAGGGCGGGGGGGGGACACGAGACCCATCCAGGTCCAAGAACCACTCTTGGAAAGCAAACAGAGTCTGGGTCTGCCCCCTCCCCCATACGGGCAGGACCACATTGGGGCCCCCACCTGTCTCCTTCCCCGTGACCCTGGCCCCCCAAGCTTCTGGGCCCTTTCCTGCCATCCATCCACCCCTCCCTACCCGCTTGCTGTGCAGCATGCGGAAGGCCTGAGAGGCTCCTGCGTGCATGCACACGTGTGATCTTTAATGGGTGTGAATGGCCTTGGAAGTCAAGGCCTCACGGGGGAGCCAGGAGCTGGGCCGCAGGTAGGAAGCCCCCTTCTGCCTAGCAGGTGGCAGTGGGGAGGTGCTTCTGGATCACAGCCCCACACGTGCCCCTCGGGACCCCTGCCCAGGTGCCTTGGCCGTGTGGGGCAGCCAGCCGCCCACCTGCTCCTCTCCTCTGCTCAAGGCAGGAAGGTGCTGCTGGTGCCCAGACCAAGGCCAGTGCATGATGCCGCCATGGAGACCATCCCGGTACTATGGCAACAGGCGACTGTCTGCGGACATCCTTGGGAACATGGTGGAGGGGGGATGAAGGCCGCTTCCCCCTTCCCAGCCTCCGAGGGGGAGGAAAGATGCCTCAACCAGGTGACTCCGAGGCCGGGGAGGGGGGCCGCTGGCTGGGAGGCTTTGGGTGGCTCAGGGGACTCCGGCCTTCCAGGCGAAGAAGCGCTTTGTGCCGCCCGGAAGCCTCTTTCCAGCCCCGGGGAGATGCCCGGCCTGGCGCTTCATCCTCTGAGCAGCGGCGCTCCTTGGCTCACGCAGGGCGGCACCAGCCACGTGCCCAGCAGGACAGGGATCGGGGCCCCAGGGCTGTCCCAGCACAGCAGGGCCACCCAAGGGACCGAGGGGAGGGCGGCTCCGGCGCGCCCTGCTGCTGTAGGGAAGCCTGCCGGGCTCCGAAGGTGGCTGGAGCTGGAGCCAAGCTGCCCAGAAGAAGGTGCTCTGGGGCCGGGCGGTAGAGTCACAGCCCGGGGCCAGGATTCGAGTCCCGCCGACTTCCACCGGTGCCCCGGGGCAGGTGGCGTGGCGCGCAGCCCAGTTCGGAGCTTCCTCGGCCTCTTTTGGCTCCCCACCCCTGCCACGTGGGCTCCGCTGCGGCTCCTCATTGGCTCTGGGGGCCTGCGGTCCTCGCGGGCAGCATGGTGCCGCCGCCATCCGGGCCCTGTGCGCTATAGCGCGATAACAGAGCCTGCTGTGCTCATCCGGAGCTGACGGGGCGGCTGCGCTACTGCGATCACCCGGTGGGGGCTGGTGGCCAGGCAGAACTTGGAAGCGAGAGGGTCACTACACAGCCTCCACTCCCGAGGGTACCCAGTCCTTTGCCCCATGCCCAATCTGATCTGCCACCCGCCTGGCGTGATTCCCTCTCCTTCATTTGGGAACGGGACTTAAAAAACTGTGCCTGGGCTCACTTCTTGGCGGGGGGGGGGAAGGTGTGGGCACGTCGGAAAGCAGAGAGGGACAAGCACGAGCAGGCCCCTGTCACTGCCTCAAGGGCCCAGGGAAGATTCACCACCGCCACTGGGGGGGGGGGATTCTGCCCTCAGACTCTGCAGAAGGGGCTCTGTCTGGGGGTGTCACTATCTGCCATCACCCCCCCTCCACACCCAGCAAGGCCCTTCCACTCTCCAAAGGATGGACACGGGGGTGGGTGAGGGGGGAGAGGGAGGGCTTGACTCTGCGAGTGGGGGGGGGGGCTGAGAGTCTGTTCAGGTAGAGTTGACTCCCCCCAGCCCAGGCCCCCTCCTCCCAGAGGAAGGATTCAATCCTGGCTGCTACTTCCAGCAGAGGAGCTGAAGCCCTGCGGAGTGTGTGGGTGAGCACATGGGAGTGGGAGGGGGGCTGACTCCACAGGCTAGATGGGCAGCAGCGTGGGTGGGTGGGTGTCTCTGGGGGGGGTGGACAATTTCCAGGAATCCAGTCCTGGCAGCAGCACAAAGCAGTTCAATTCTGAGGACTTTATTTGTCATACACAGACCATGAAATACATACACGGGGGGTGGGGGTGGGGGTGACGGAGTGGGGAACGGAAGGATTACCGGCCAGTGAAAAGCACAGCCCAAAGAGCCCCTCTCGCCTCGCTCCCTGGGCATGTCCTCCACGGGGAACGAAAGCACATCACACAGGGTCTGGTTAGGGGTGGCCCCTCTCTTCTGGGCAATGACGGCAATGGTGCTACTATTCAGAAAAGCACAATGGAGATACGGAGGGTTCCCCCACAGATGACCTGAGTGATATTTACAACACCCTTGCAAGGTAGGCTGGCATTATCTCCACATCATGGACCTTTGGGTGTAGGGAAGGGCTGGGAGAAAAAGGCACCCGAGAGGAGAAGGGACCCCAGAGCAGCGGGTCTTGTCCTCTTGGGGGTTCGGTGCTGGTGCTGCACCCCCACCAGAGTGGCCCTGGACAGGTGAGCACGAGCAGTCCCCCCCAGGAGCTCCCCCCCCCACCATGGCAGTCTCCCTAAAGCCAGGCGGGGGTCCGGAGCTACCAGAGGCCGCCCAGAGGGCACTGGCAGGTGGGGAGGGGGCCTTGTTCTCCTGGCAAAGAGCCACAATTCAGAAGCAGAAGACCCCCGTTGCCCGGTCCTCTGACCCCCCCCCCCCGAGACAGTTCAGTCTAGCCAGGCCCAGTGGCCCCTCCACACGGGCATGCTGGGGGCCACCTGAGAGCTGAACCCCTCCTCAATAACCCCCAGCCAGCTGCTCTCCTTTGGCCACTGCCAGGAAACCCTTTTTGGCCGGGGTGGGCAGCAGGGCCAGGGGACCTCAAGGGGGCCCCCACAGGGGAGGACAGAGACCAGCGGGGGGGAAGGAGACTTCAAGCTGTCCCTTGCCCACCTCCCATGCCAGGGAAACCGGGCTGTGAGTCGTGTGGGTCAGGGCCCCCCGATGCTGCTGACGGTGGTGTAGCTAAACTTGGAGAGGGAGGCCCCCGTGGCCGTGACCTCATCGTCCGGGGGGCGGGGGCGGCGGCGGCGGCAGGGGGCCAGGCAGCCGGCGCAGGTGGCGGCCAAGGCTTTGCGGAAGCGCTTGTTCATGAAGCAGTAGATGACGGGGTTGACACAGGTGGAGGTGTAGGACAGCAAGTGGATGAAGGAGATGGGGGTGCCCGAGAGGGCCCGGACGGCAGCCTTGTGGTCAAAGGCCTTCCACACGTTGGCCACGTAGAGGGGCAGCCAGCAGACGAAGAAGAGGACCACGATGACGATGAGCATGCGGATGACCCGCCGCTTGGCCTGCAGCTTGGCCTCCGAGCGGTTGACCCTGGCTCGCTCCTCCTTGGCGTGGTCTTCCGAGGTCAGGACCGACAGTTCCACAGCGCCCCCCGCAGACCGGGGCACCGGGATGTAGCAGCCGTCGCCCTCGTCGCCCTCGGCCAGGGGCTGCACGCCGCCGTTCTGCTGAGCTGAGGGGGACACAGGACAAGCCCTGAGGATGCGGAAGGCCCCCGCCCGGCTTGACACAGGCCCCAGCTGCCCCCAGGGAAAGGAGCCGCAGGCCAGTAGCGTCAGAGAGAGGCTGCCGGGCGGAGGGGGCTACACTGGGCAAGTGTGTCTGGACAGGCAACCCATCCCTCCAGCCGGCGCTACAGAGAGCTCCGTAGAGAACACCGAAACCCCCGACACAGAGGCCGGCGGCCTCTCTCTGCGGCGGTTCACAAAGGCAACCCGTGGCCCTCACCTGGCCACCAAACCTTCCGCCACTGCAGTGTGGACTCCACGTGTCCAAGTGCAGCAGCCAGATGAGACACGGCAGGCCGCCCGGAGATCCCGGTAGCCGCAGTGAGCAGCAGGCCATGGTATCGAGAGTGGGGGGGTAGAGAAGGGTCCAGGTGGGGCCTGGGAATCCCTCGGAATTACAGCTCACCTTCAGCTCACCTTCAGACTTCACCTGGAGGAAATGGCTGCTTGGGAGGGGGGGACTGTGGCTCAGTGGAAGAGCCTCTGCCTGACATGCAGAAGGTCCCAGGTTCAATTCCCGGCAGCACCTCCATTTGAAAGGACCAGGCAGGAGGTGACGTGAAAGACCTCTGTGCCTGAGACCCTGGAGAGCCGCTGCCAGTCTGAGTAGACAATACTGACTTTGATGGACCAAGGGCCTGATTCAGTATAAGGCAGCTTCATGTATGTTCATGTGGGTGACTCTCGGGCATTGTGCCCCACGGAGGTCCCTGTCCTCCCCAGGCTCCATTCCCAAATCTCCAGGAATTTCCCAACTTGGATCTGGCAATCTTATCCCCCCAACCCCCTGCTGATGGCCAGGGGGGAGCCTGACAACCACAGAAGGGTCAGTGGCTTGGGGTTCAGGGCAAAGCGTGGCCTGCAGAGTCCTGAAATCCAGCCTGGCTGGGACGTCCAGAGAGAGGCTGTGGAACGGCCTCTCTGCTTGCAGGGCCCTGGTGCCGTTTCAACCTGGTGGGTCAGCTCTTGGCCACGTGGGCCATTCTGCAGAAGAGAGTGGCCAGCTGCCCCCTGGAAACAGAACCCCAAACCCGCCGGCTGAAGCACGGATCACTCCAGCAACATCAGACCTCCCTAAACCCTTAGACGTGCTCTAACCACTGAGGGTTCCTGCCTGCCAATCCTTGTCCTTAACTGTCTGCTGGAGAGAAGAGCCCCCTTCAGGTGACCCCTCCCCCAGGGCTCAGCTCCCGCAGAGGCCAGGCCTCCCCCACGCCCCCTCCCCACCAAACACGCACCTTTCGCTTCCTGGGTCAGGCCCATCTCAAACTGCATGCCGCGGTAGAGCTCCCAGGAGATCAGCCCGTAGGCCACGATCATCACCAGTCCGGGGATCAAGAAGAGCGTGACCACGAGCAGCACGTGCCTGGGGTTGGGGGGAGAAAGGGGAGCGTCACTCCTGCGGGGCGTCTGCCAAGCCTCCGGAAAGCCCGGCCATTCTCCCCACAGGAAGCTCCTGGCAACAGCACTGGACCCTCGACCAAGGAGGTGGGGGGGCTTACAAGACCACCTTGCCTACCTAACTTTGCAGGGGATATCCTTCTTTATTTCTGGAGGGGGGGGGTGTTACTCTGAAACACTGTGGTGTCTTACTCACTAAAGCCTCCATTCCAAGTTTAAGGATCCATTTATTAAAATCCCCCAACAAGATCATAAAACATCTTAAACACCCCCTCCTTGCATCCACACGTCCTGGCTTACAAACGCCCCCTTCTCCATCAGCAGGGTCTCTTAAAGCAAAAGACCTAACACCACACACAGGGCTTCCTAATTTTGCAGGGATGTTCAGCGAAAAGGTTGTAGAGAACGTGTGTTGGTCAACGCTTGTGACGTCCCCAAGACTCCTCCCCAACGAATCCCTGCAGCAGCTGTGCATCTCCCTAAATAAAGGGAGTAGATCCGATGTGCCCTGCCCTGCCCTGGGTGGCCCCGGCTAGCCTGATCTCTTCAGGTCTCGGAAGCTCAGCAGAGTCAGCCTCGCTTAGAACTTGGATGGGAGACCACCAGGGAAGTCCCGGGTCGCTACGTAGAGGCAGGCGGCGGCCAACCACCTCTGAACACCTCTTGCCTTGGAAACCCCACCAGGGTCGCCACAAGTCAATTCCAACTCGAAGGGCCCTTTCTGCCACCGAGATCCGACATGCTGCTGAATTTTCCTGAGCAGGAGGGCTGCTGGCTGAGCCACCCCAGCAGGATAAAATGCAGACTGTGGAGTAGTTCAGATATAAAAAACAAACACCTACTTTCCACTGAGAAGCATTTCCAAAACAAAATGCAAAATACATCGAGAGCACATTTCTTGGTCCGGACAAAGTAAATAATTTAAAAACCAAGAAATTAATGATTTATTACAAGAAAATGTTAAATGAGATTTAAGATGTTTAAATGTTTTTTTTTTCCTTTTCTTTTTAAGTTCAGTTTATGCTGAGGCCTGGAAGGACGAAAATGTGTTTCAGGGAGTTTTAAGATCTTGAAACTTTCAGGAGGAAACAAGGCAGAAACTACGCCCTCCTCTCAGGGGGGGGGGCTTTTTTTGAAAGTTCAGATCATGCCGAGGCTCGGAGGATGAAATATGTTTTATCTTTTTTCCCTTTCTCCCCTTTTTCCTTTTCTGTATCCCCCTATATGAGAGAGAGAGAGAGAGAGAGAGAGAGAGAGAGAGAGAGAGAGAGAGAGAGAGAGAGAGAGAGAGAGAGAGAGAGAGAGAGAGAGAGAGAGAGAGAGAGAGAGAGAGAGAGAGAGAGAGAGAACATTTCCAGAATAACATAGTAAATGCATTTATTAATATCTTATTAATGCAGGGACATCTTGTGTGCATGTATTAATCGCTCCTGGATTTATTTATAGATCTGGAAGGGCACCCAAAGCAATGAGGCATATTTATACAGAAAGGCCAAGTATCTCGTCCAACTGAGCCCCACAAAAACTGCTGCGCTAGGATAGGTTTTCCACGCAACTCTTTTCTCAGAGCTTCCACCTACCAAACCCAAATTGTATTTTTAGCTTGTGAACTGTCCTTCTTCCCAACCACAGAGCCGGGGGGGGGGGGTTTTGACTCTGGGTGCCCCCCCTCTCACTCAGCTGGAGAAGATCTACTGGTGATCCCTGACCCAAGGAGCATCCGGCTCTCCTTGACCAGGGCCTTTTCAGCTCTGGCCCCAGCCTGGTGGGATGCTATGGTGGAATGCAATTCCACAGGGCCTGTAAAACAGAGCTGTATTGCCAGGCATATGGTTGAGGACAGCAACAGTTTTCCATCTGGCTGGCCGCCCCCCTCTCCTCGCCCTGCCTCTGCTACACTCCCGCAAATGGGTATGAATGTCACACTGCTGCTGCTATGGTTGAAAGCGCCTGGTTTTATTCATTGTTATAAATGTTATGCATTTTAGGGATGATTTTAAACTGTTTTAAAAGGCTGTGAGCCGCTTTGAGCTTGGCCTGGAAAGGGCAGCCTATAAATCCAAATAAATAATAATAATAATAATAAGAAGAAGAACAACATTGTTTCCCATGAGCCATGGGCCCACCAAGAAGCAACAGAGATCCAGAGACTGGCTGACTCCTCTCCGCTCTGACCTTTCCCATTCCGACTCCTGGGCAAACTTAGCTCAGCAGCCACAGTCCAACCCTGGGTTAGGCACGGCACTGAATGGGTTTGATCCTGCTGGGCTGCAGCCGGTGTGTTTCGTGAGCAGAGGGAGCCTTTCGAAACCCCCCCAAAGCTCTTTTCCTGCCCCCAACAACAACACAGCGGCCAGTCCAGGATGTCGGTGCTGTTGCATTTGAGCAAGGAATGAGATGCATTTTCTATCCTGCCTGGCTTGGGAGGCGTGCAGGGCCAGATGACCACCCTGCCAAGGGGGAGGGCCGCCCGTACCTCCCTCCGCAGGGGGCCAGGGAGGGGCCTGTTGCTGCCTACTTTGGCCCTGGGGAAAACCGGACCTTGCTGTGGGAGAGAAGGAAGGAACGGCCCATGTCTGGGCCTCTGGCCACTCACTGCCTGGCCTCTCTTCAGGCGAAATACATACGCACACACACACACACACACACCCCGGTCAATCAACAGCATGGCTGATTTAGAGGGTCTTTGGACGGGGTCAGCTTTGCTTTGGCACCCACACAGCTTCCTCCTTGCTATCCTGGCACTACCTCCGCACAGCGGAGCCCCGTCTCCTGCTGAGAAGAGAAGGAAGCCCGCCCTGCAGGGGTGTAGCTAGAAGGGGCCACCACAAAGCAAATGGGATTTCCTCATAAGCTTCTTGAAGACTCCTGCCAAGCCTAGGGTGTGTGTGTGGGGGGGGGGCAGCGCGTTTTCATGTCTGTGAATGTTTTGTGTCAGAAAAACCAACAACATTGTTTTCTCTGGACCATAAGATGTGACCCAGGCAGCAGCATCGTAATAAGTCGCGTCCGGATGTTCCCACCGGCCACCCTCGCAGGCAGAGCGGCGAAGAGGGATTTGTCTCAGATGGCGAGGTCCTTGAAAAGCCTCCTTAAGCCAGGGGCGCTGTTGTGGGGGGGGGGGCAGGGCGTGGAAGGTGTCAAGGGGTGGAGTTCGGACACCACAGATCGTTTGTTAACCAGAACATGTCTTAAAGGCAGCTAAATTCTGTTCTGTAGCAATTAAAATTCGCTCAGAAAAGGTGGGTAGAGTCAATAATTTTAAATCCTAAGTTATTAAAGATTTTGGCCATTTTTTTTAGGGAGAGAATATTTTATCTGCGTTTTTAGCAATTGCTTATTTTCTATTTATAGTGGATTTAAGGTACGTTTGTTCTCTTTTGCTGGCAATCGCTGTATCAATAACCAGAACATTTCCTGACCTTAGGATGAATTCTAAACCTTTCAGGGGAAGATCCAGGAAAACATGAAGCTTGTGGGGGTGGGGGGCAAATCAGTGTTCCAGGTGGGCGCTGCCCCCCCCCCCCCGGAGACAGCCCCCAGATACGCACAAGAGCGCCCACTGTGCCGCTTTCGGGTCGGGGCACATCCCGGAGCAAGAGGGGGGCTGTCCACGCGGGCTTCCCGCCCTGGTCAGTCCAGCAGTCCTTTCCCAGCATGCACTGCTCCCCGGCCACAACTCACCAGGCCTGCTTGACGTGGATCCCTGGCCAGTGGTGCTGGCAGCGGTAAACACCGGGGTAGGCGGCCTCAGAGGTCCTGGTGGTGTAGACCGGATACGGCAGCATGAGGAGGGCCGACAGCAGCCACGTGGCCACGATGACCCGGTACGCGTGGGAGCGCGTCTGCCACACGCGGGACTGCAGTGGGTTGCAAATGGCATTGTAGCGCTCGATGGAGATGGCCACCAGGCTGAAGGTGGAGACGCCGACCGACATGCCTGGGGGAGGGCAGAGGTCAGACCGGGGCGCCGCACATACCACCCCCTAGGGGTCTCCGGGGCAGCAACCCGGAAGTGGCCCTCCCTGCACTTGCCCTTCAGCAGGGGCCCGGCCTGGGAAGCGGGACCCCCTTGGCAGGTGGCCAGGGCTCAGACCCCGGAGGCAGGAAGCAAAGAGGAAGCAGCCCCCCGCCCTGCCACTCACCTCTGACATAACCTCCCGCAAACCAAGAGAGCTGCTCAAGGCGGCAATCGGGCCAAAATGCACCCCTCTCTTGACCCCACACGCCCAGAGCAGTGCGGAGGAAAGCCCTCGCCTCCGGGAGAGCCTTGGGGAGAAGGGCCCTGATCCTGCTTGGCTCCACCCCTAGTGAGACCCTGGGCAGAGGGAGCTCCGGTCTCCGCCAGAGCCAGCCACACTCACCCATCAGGTAGGCCACCGTCTTGCAGATGACCTTGCCGAAGACGAAGGTCTCCATCACGGTGGGGATGAAGGTGAAGGGGATGCAGAAGAGGGCCACCATCTGGTCGCTGATGGCCAGCGAGAGCAGGAAGGAATTGGTGACGGTGCGCAGGCGCTTGTTCAGGGACAGCACAGCGATCACCGTCACGTTCCCAAAGACGCCGAGCAGGAAAACGGCGGAGTAGAGGAGGATCCGCACGGTGATGTCCAAGTCTGCGGAGGGAGGGAGAGGGGGCAGCCAGTGAGCTCAGGCTCTGGCCCCCACAGAGGCAGCCAAAAAGTGTGGGAGGGCACCCGCGGGCAGGTCTTCCCCCCCTTTCTCTGCCAGGCCAGGGGCCACCTTGGGGGCAGGAAGCCTCTCCCCCCAGCACCAAGATCCTGCCTCATTTGATTGAGCCGTCAGCTGCTCTCTGCTTCTCTAATGGGGGGGGGATCCCTGCTGGGGTGCCTGAAGCCACAAGTGGCAGGGATGCTGGCACCAGCTGGTAGAAGAAGAAGAGTTGGTTTTTATATGCCACTTAAGAGAGAATTGAACCGGCTTACAATTACCTTCCCTTCCCCTCCCCACAAGAGACACCCTGTGAGGTAGGTGGGGCTGAGAGAGCTGTGACTAGCCCAAGGTGACCCAGCTGGCTTCATGTGGAGGAGTGGGGAAACAGATCCAGTTCACCAGATTAGCGCCCGCCACTCATGTGGAGGAGTGGGGAAACAAACCCGGTTCTCCAGATCAGAGCCCACCGCTCCAAACCACCGCTGTTAACCACTACACCACACTGCCAGGCCTGCCCATGTCTCAAGCAGTTTCACGCGCCACATTGCCCAGCACCCCCTGCTCCGCTCTGGCTGCTGGTGCTGTAGTCAAGGTATCTCTCTGGGCAGTGGGACACGGTGGGGTCACGCTGGCCCTGGCTCTGGACCGCTCATCTCGGAGTTCCACATGGAACCCCCCAGAAGTGAGCCTGCATCTGCCCCACGGCACCACGGCCTCCAGCCCAAGGGACATAAGAACATAAAAAAGGCCCTGCTGGATCAGTCCCAGGCCCATCAAGTCCAGCAGTCTGTTCACACAGCGGCCAACCAGGTGCCTCTAGGAAGCCCACAAACAAGACGACTGCAGCAGCACCATCCTGCCTGTGTTCCACTGCACCCAAAATAATAGGCATGCTCCTCTGATACTAGAGAGAATAGGTATGCAGCATGACTAATATCCATTCTAACTAACAGCCATGAATACCCCTCTCCTCCATGAATATGTCCACTCCCCTCTTAAAGCCCTCGAAGCTGGCAGCCATCACCACATCCTGGGGCAGGGAGTTCCACAATTTAACTATGCGTTGTGTGAAAAAATACTTCCTTTTATCTGTTTTGAATCTGTTCAAAACAGGGCCCCGGCCCCTCCTCCTCTTCTTTCTCCCAGGCTGCTCTTTGCCCAGAAACCTTCCTGCGGACAGTGGGTCAGCCAGCCGTGACTTGCTGAGACAGGCGCCAAGGGCAGGTGGGGGGCAGGCAGGGCTGGAAACCGGACGGCACCCAAGGAGGCGCCTCTGTGCATTGCAAGCTCATGTGGCGGCAGCAGCGGGGGGATCTCTGGATCCCACGATTTGGCACCCACTGGCACCCCTCTGAATCAGAACTGTCATGCCTCACGCTTAACCGGGGGTGACTGAAATGCGCCTGTGTGCCCACGCCTCCCGGCACGATGCAACATGCCCCCCCCCCCGTGCCTGCAAAGGGGCCTGCAGAGCCCCACGTTCCCAGGGCTGCAATCCGTGCCACCCAAGTGTGCCAGCCGGGCAGTTTGAGGCTAGCTGGCTGCGGCTCAGCCCTCACACAAAAGCCCTCCCCGACACTCCTGACTGCATCGTCTGAATCAGAGACCCCCTGGGAAGGGAGGGTGCCCCCCCGGCTCAGAGGGCGGCCTCATCTATAGGGGCCCCAAGACCCCCACCAGAAAGGGAGGCTGCCCTGAGCCCTCCTGGCACTGCCAGGGGATGTGGTGGGGGCCACGGGCACAGACAGCCTTAAAAGGGGACCAGACAGGTCTATCCGTGGCTCCTAGCCATGGTGACGGAGGGGAACCTCCACATTCACAGGCAGTCAACCTGTGACTCCCAGGGCCCGGAGGAGACATCAGGGGACAGGCCTCGGCCTCTGTGCCCTGTGGCTCTGGACCTCCTGGGGAACTGTCTGGCCCCTGGGTGAGGCGGGAGGCTGGAACTAGGCGGACCCTCCCTGCTCTGACCCAGCCGGGCTCTTCTGGCGGTCTTCGGTTCTTCTGTCACTCGGCCGGCTGCAGCTTGTGCCCCCCCCACCCCCACCCCCGTGCAGGCGACACCACCTCTGCCCTCTGCTGTCCGGGCACTCAGCTTCTCCTGGCAGCCGCTGGCCTCCCTGCGGGGGGTGGGGGTGGGGGGCAGAACCTGTCCTGCTAGTCAGTGCGCTAGCCCACCTCTCTTATTTCCACCCCCCCCCATGGGCAGGAGGGGCAGACTTGGGGCTGCAGGAGAGAAACTCCCCATGCAGCCACTCCTGTCCCCTGCTCCCAAGCGGAGTGGAAGCTCGCTCGGGGTGTGACAGGGGCGCTCTGTGCATGCTCCCGGGCACTGCATGCACCGGCAGGGAGTCTGGGAGGCCCCCCCCCCGAAAGTACTAAGGGGCAGTGGGGTGGGGGGAGCAGATGCAGAACAAGAGCCCAGAGGACCTGCAGTGTGTGTGGGGGGGAGGGGGGGGGCTGGGGAGCTGCAGATTGTGTAAAGGGGCCCCCACCCTGCCCGGTCTCCCCCCCCCCCCCAGCGTGGCCGTGCTCAAGAAACAGGGGCTGCCGGAACGGGTCTGGGAGAGCGGACTGGGCGGACTGCGGCCACACCTGGGGAGGGGGGCTGGGAGGAAAGAGCCCCCCAAGGCCAGGCGGGGGGGAGTCTCTCCGGGGGCCGGCAGGAGGCCGAAGAAAGTGCACGAGGCTCGAGGGCGGGGGGGGGGCGCTGCCTGATACCCGGTGGGGAACTCCCCAGGGAGGGGGGGGCTGCGCCTGCAGAGCCGGGGGGGGGCGCGCCCTTGCGGGGGTCTTCCTTGCGGGAGCTGCGGCGGGAGGAGGCTGCGGCAGAGGCGGCCGAGCGGCGGGGCGGGGTGGGGCGGGATGGGGGCTCACCTCGGGAGCCGCGGGGGGCGTCGCCGGTGCCGTTGCCGGGGCCGTGGAGGGGTCCGCTCCCGGGGCTGCCGGGCAGGGAGGCGTTGGGCGGCCGCGGCGCCGCCATCCCGCGCGCAGGAAGCGGCCGGACAGCAGGCGCAGCCCCCCCTCCCCGCTGCCGCCCGCTCGCCCACCTGCCCGCCCGCAGCCCCCGACCGGCGGCCGGCCAGCCAGCCAGCCCGCCCACCCACCCACAGCCCCGCCGGGCCGGGCGGCGAGCTGGCCTGCGCCTCCTGCCGGCTGCCTGGACGGCGCGCCCCCCTTCTCTCTCCCGCGCGGCGGGGCGGGCGCTCTGCCCACGCTCAGGCGCTCTCGGCTGGCCGAGCGGGCGGGGGGGGGGGTCTGAGCACGTGCCGGAGGCAGGCTGGCCTGCTCCCGGACGCGGGGGGGGGGCGGGAGCCTTGGCGCGCCGCGCCCCCCCCCTCGCCGGCTGGCGGCGTCTCCCGGCAGCGGGCGGCCCCGCGCGGCACGCCGTGTTTGCTGGGGCCCCCACCCTCTGCCTGTGGACACAGGTGCTGTTGACCTGGCCGGGCGAGAAGAGCGGCGGGCGGGGTGGGGGGTGCGCTGCCTGCCCCCCCTGCCCTCGCAGCCCCCTCGTGGCTGGGGAGGGGACCTCGGGCGACCCCTCCTCCGGCGCTCCCCTCCTGGCTCCAGGGCGCCAGGCGAGCAGCAGAGCGCGGGGGTGGACCAGAGGGCTGTCCTGAGTCTCCGCGCTTGCCCGAAGAAGTCTGGGGGGCTTTCTTGGCCCTGGGAGCGATTGGGAGAGGCAAAGACAACCCCCCCCCGCTTGATGCCAGGGGCCTGCCAGCCTGGACACGCCCACCTTCTGGTTCCTGGCAAGGGCTTCCCGCCCTGGTCCTGGGCAGGCATGCTGGGCAGGTGGTTCCAGGTGCCGGCTGGCTTGGCTTCTGCCCTCCTTGCCAGGCGGCGCCTGGTCTTTTTTCCCAGCCGGGCAGAGAGAGGCCTCACGGTTTGCCGGCTGGTGGGTCTGTCGCCCAGCCCAGGCTGTTCTTACCCCACCACAGCCTGTGCCCCCCCTCTTCTGCACCCAGGAGCGGGTCAGCTCCCCTAGACCCCTGCCCCTGCTGATTGGCACGAGTGCTTGCTGGTCCCCGATGCCCCCATGCTGAGCTACAGCAGCACACTTCTAGGGCTCTTGCCATCAGCCGAGCCGCTGTCCTCTCTTGCTCTGGCCAGATCAACATGCCGGCCCTTCTTGGCAGAGGCCTTGGGCTTGCTGCCGCCTGTGTTCTGCCACCTGGTCCCCTCCGAGCATGCCTGGCCGATGCTTCCCAGCCCCTAGGAGATGCTTCGCTTCTGCGCAGGAAGGCCAGCAAAACAAACAAACAAATCAACAAACAAGGTGGCCCTCAGTTCCAGGTTCATGGAGACCAACTGTGGACCATTAACAGCAATGCATTCTGGAGCTAGTGAGACCGCTGGGCCTCCGGGGCCGCAGAGCGTCCCAGGCTGCTTCCGTGTTTATCCGTGTTGCCTTCTTTGCCACTGCAGCCACTGTTTCCCCCCTACACCACCAGAGTAACTGGCAGACTGCTGTATTGCAATAACATCACAACAATCAATTGCTGCACCTACATGTACCAGGCTTTCATTTATTTAAAATAGTCTCTAGACCTTTTAGTTTCAGAATTATAGGGGGGAAATACACACGCCTTGCACATTTTCCCTTGTAACTCAACAATGAAAAGGGCTACAGACCTTTTCTCTTTTGGTAATGGAAATTAGAAACTGATTGTGGCATGAGTGCATTGTAATGTTACTGTGATACAACCATCTGTCAATTATCTGGGTTTTTTTAAAAACCCTCTAGAGCTGGGTGGGGTAAGGGAGATTTTTGGAGGCTGAGGCAAAGAAAATGGCACTGGTGTAGGTGGGACCTGTAAACGTGCTCACCTGACCATCCACATAGTGTCTGAATGGACTTTGACTGCAGTCTTTCCAAAAAGCTTGTACCGACCCAGGCATGAGGAAGGCTGCAGCAAAGGCGGGAAGACCCCAAAAGCTGGTGGGCTGCCCTGCAGAGAGGGCTGCCGTTATGGAGCTGAGCTGGAGCAAAACCTCCATGTGGCAGCAGCAGCAGCTGCCGCCTCTGAGATTCTTGGCTCCATCGCTGCCTTTTGTCTTTGTGGCTGGGCAGGCTGGCAAGCAGCCGGCACCTGGGACTGGCGTGCTTCGCCCTGGCCCAGGGGCAGCCCCCAGCCCAGAGAGCCAAACAAGCGCGGTGGGCGGATTGGCTCAGAAACAGCCCTGCAAATGTCCTTTGGGCTGAGTCTGCATTTCTGGGTCTCCAGGTCCTGCCTGAAGAAGGTTGTCGTCCCCCCGCCCTGTTCTCAGCTTCTCACTGCAGATTTCCTGGCTGCCTTTTCATTTGGTGGTGGAAGTTGAAGTTCTCACATATTCAGCTTTGGGGATTTGGGGAGACTTTCCAGTGGAAGGCGAGGAAACAAACCCCCCATCTTCCCTGGGAAGAGTTTCTGGGTCAAGTCTCAAGACGAAGGCTGCTGCAGTGGAAATTCCAGGGACTAAGGAAGGGCTTCGGAGCAGGTGGGGGCAGGCGCTGTCTTCTGGGGGGCTGTGGGGAGGGAGTCCCAGGGCCGGGTGGGGCTGAGTGAGATGACCTCTTGGCCCCACTGCTCGAGCCCCCCCCCCGGCCTCTTCCTCCTTCTAATTAAATCATACTAGTTGGCCTCCACGTAGTTGTTTATTTTTAATTGCAGGCAGCAGAAGTCCTGGGGGCGGCATCTTCTGCCGTCACAGCCTGCAAAGAACTGGGCCGGCCCAGAGACTCTTTGGCAGAGGCACGGCAGAACTGGCCGGTGGCCACCAGGCATCTGAGGGCAGGGGAGCCCTGACCACACGGACTGGCAGCCAGCGAGCGAGAGGCCCAGGGCCCGGGAACCCAGGAGGGACCAGGACACGCGGAGCCAGTGCCGGACCAGTGCCAAGGAAATGAGATTGACAGCTCCTTGCTGGGAGGAAGGAACGGGGAGGCTGCTTGGCTCACCTGCTCCTGATAGCATCAGATCAGGGGGGAATGGCGGGTGGGGGGGTCTGGTCCCAGCTATGCAGTATGCATGTGTGTGTGTGTGTTGTTTGCACATTGTCAGAGATCTGCGGCCGGCAGAGCCCGTGGGCCAGGACTCCGCTGGCTGGGGGCGTTATTGTGGTTTGTGCCCTATGCATTCTGCCCCCCCCCAAAATGCCGTCCTACAGTAGCCCCACTACTGCTTGGGGTTGAACTGCAGGTGGGAGAGAAAGACGTGGCCCTTGCGAGGAGGACGTGGGGCGTGCATTCCCACCCCGCTCCCACGCAGCCTTTCCCCGAGAGCCCTGGCTGAAGCCGTGTGGCCCGGTGGCAACAGCCGCAAGACCCGAGAGCCCTTTGCCGTCCCTCCTGGGGCACCTCCCTGACATTGAAGGTCGCAGCCACGCAGGGCACACCACCCAAAGAGCTGGAAACGTGTGAGGCAGGGGCATCTGGTCTTTACGGACAGGGCCAAGGTGACTGGGGAGTGGGCCCAGGGCTTGACCCGAAGGGTCACCAGGGGATGTTTTGGCAGGCTGGAATCAGGGCTGGCCTGGCCACTCTCACACAAAAGCATCTATGCCCTGGGCCCCTGAAGTGACACTCCCCCCCCCGAATATTGTCTCTCTTGCCCTCCCCAGCCTTATGTGGGGTGGCTGATGAGCGGCGCCTCCCACACATACCTGTCACATTGCCCCCACCCTGCAGCAGCAGAAGAGCTGGCATTTATATGCTGACTTTCTCTACCACTTAAGGGAGACTCAAACCGGCTTACCAGCACCTTCCCTTCCCCTCCCCACCACAGACACCCTGTGAAGTGGGTGGGGCTGAGAGAGCTGTGACTGGCCCAAGGTCACCCAGCTGGCTTCCTGTGGAAGAGTGGGGAATCGAACCCGGTTCTCCAGATCAGAGTCCACTGCTCCAAACCACCGCTCTTAACCATTACACCACACTGGCTGTCGGCATCAGCTGCCGTCCGCTCCCAACTCAGAACCAACTCAGCGCTTTCTGACACCTTCCTTTGCTGCCCCACCCAACATGCCATCCCTGGCCTGTGTGAGGGGAGGGATGCCCGGATTGGCGATGGGGGCGTAGGGTGTGTGTGTCTGTGTGTGAGCCGTGGTGGCAGAGCATCAGCCAGGGGTTTTTGCCATCCAGATCCATTTCCCAGAAGGGTTGGGCGGGTGCCCTGAAAGCGCACGGCTCCTGAGGGAGGGAGATGTGGCTCAGAGTCTCCGGATTCGGGACCAGCAGAGCACAGGTGGGGTAACCTCTGACCTGGGGGACTGACCTGACCTCCCAGTCATAAGGTTGTCCGTTCTGGAGATTTAGGGGGAGGGCGGGATTTGGGGAGGGGCCTCATTGGCATATAATGCCATAGAACCCACCCTTCAAAGTGGCCATTTTCTTCAGGGGAAAGGATCTCTGTTGCCTGGAGATGAGTTGTACTTCTGGGAGATCTCCAGGTCCCACCTGGAGGATGGCAACCCTCATTCCCAGATGTGACACGAGGTCACCACAGCACATCGTCCCCACTGTGTCTCCCCTGCCCTCCCCAGCACTCCCGGGGTTGCTTCTCCTCTCTGTGGGAAAGCCCAGCCACGGGGCAGAGCGCTGGATCCAGGGATGGTGCACGAACCCAACACTTGGCAAGTGGCTGCCGTCAGCTCCCTTTGAGCCCATCACCCACCCTCCAAATCCCCTCCCCCAGTTTTCAAAAGAGCCGCCTGCCCCTGCCTCCCTCGATGGCTCAGAGCTGCAAAGTCCCGCTTCCTTGGGATGTCTGTGAGCGGCAGCGGCAGAGTCCTTGCCTGGTGGGCAGAGGGAAGCACCCCAGAGTTTTCTCGTCCGTTGCTTCCCACGTCAGGAACCTGATACCTACGGGGATACTTTTAAGTGGAGACGACAAGGAGTGCTACCCCCCCCACCCCGGCTCTCAGCTCCTCAGGCCCCCCTCCCCTTCTAGAGGCGTGCAGAGGACTGTTTTCTCCCCACCCCTCGCTCGGCCTCACGGCCTCCAGATTTGCTTTGGGATATCTGATTTCTTTCTCTCCTTGCCCATAATTTCATTGCCCTCCAAAGCGTTCCCAGACACGGACTCTCCTGGGCTGCCTGCCTGCCGCCACCCGCCCACCAGCTGCCTTCCCTGACTCTGTGTGTGTGTTTGGGGGGGGGGGGCGGCGGAATCTGGCACAGCCATGGTTGGGGGGGGCAGCAAGGAAAAGCATCTCGCCTCCATAACCCCCACTCCCAGCAAAGGGGGCCGAGGGGAATGAGCAGGACTGGGCAGGGGTCTTGGGGGGGGAGGCCCTTCGACCACTCTCACCAGCTCCTGGGGGCTGCCTGCCGCTTGTTCTCTGGCCAAAGAGGTTCGGGGACTTTGCCCTGCCTCGAAGCTCACCCTATAAGCTCACCTTGCCAGCAGCGATTGCTGACTGTGCTTGCTTTGTGGGGATGGGGGGACACTCTGCACATGGTCAGAGCAGGGACACTCTCAGGCAGGCTTCTCTGGGCCACAACGTGCTCTGTCCTCGTGGGGGGTGGGGGAGCAGAGAACAGTCACAAGAGCTCCCTGGGGTGGAGTGGGGGCTGGGGGGAAAGTGCCCCGGAAGACCAAAAAGCAGGGCATAGAGGCCCAGGCCTTCCCCTGATTTGCTTCCTAGCACTGGGATTCAGAAGTTGACTGCCTCTGGGCATGGAGGTTCCCTTCAGTCACCGTGGCTAGTAGCCACTGATGCACGTCTCCATCAGTAACTCTTTTAAAACCATCTTGGTGTGTGGGGACTGGCCTTGACCACTCTGCCCACCGGCCTTGAATTTCACTCTTCTTCTTCACCACGTTTCCCGCCCACCTCAGACCTGAATGTGCCGCTTTTGCTTTCTGATAATCTCTTTCTTTCTTCTTCCTGTCAGAAACAATAACTTCGGCATCAGCTACTGCAAAGTATGGACATGGGGGGGGGGTGCTTCCTAGCGCATCCCCCTGGAGGTCCCACTTGTCGGCCCCGGTGCCCCATCAGGACCCACCAGCCAGAGGCCCCCGCAGATCAGATCCCGCCTTCTTCCGTACAGACATCCACGGAGGGTCAGGCAAGGGTGCATGGACACCCAGCCATTTCTAACAAGCTTGTGAGGTCAGGCCCAGCGGCACTTGGAGGCCCAGCAGGCGAGAGACGTGCGCACCAAACCGGCCTTGGCAGGACTCTCGCTGGCATGCCCGCACTGGACTTTTCCCCGGCCAGGGAAGCACCAGGGCTCTGCCGGGGCTCAGGCCTCCACGTCTGTCCCTGGCAGCCACCACCGTCGGGGCGGGGCACGGAAGTGTCAGACCAGATCTTCCCTGAGTGACGAGAGACCTGATGGCCTTGGCAGCCACCCGGGGACTCGGGTAGGGGCAGAGAACACCCCTCCTCCCATCATGGTGGAGCCCCAGACATCCAGTCCAGGCAGCTCCTGCCTTGCCCCTCCAGTCCCTCTGGCAACTTATGTTCCCATCTCATCTTTTTAAACATCAAGTTTTGTCATTTTTTAAGAGAACGCTAATTGCGCAGGGGCACACGTCTCTGGTTAACATCTTGGGAAAGGGGAGAGAAAGAAAGGGAATTCTTCATGTGGCTGTTTGTAGGCACAAATCCAATCATCGCGGCATCTGAAAGAGGCTTCCAACGTGCAGAGAGGCAGAGCTGAGGGCAAGGGACAGGGCCGGCTCCCTGATGCGCAATGGGGGGGGGAGTTGCCAGAACGCCCCCCCCCCCACAATGGTACTTGGTCCAGCTGCCATCACAACCCTCCCACATTTCTTAGTAACCCACAAACCTCAGCCTGAAGGCAGAAATAGACACGATGTGGGAGAATTGTGGGTCTTCATAATAATAATTTTTGGCTTTTCCTAACATACAACCCCCCCCACCAGGATGGCAATTGGACGGGGGGAGTCCGGCACAGAGGGGTGAGGGGATTTTTGAACACCCAACTCTGGACACCTTTTCCTGCAGAAGTTGGGCTCTTAATCCCCCTGAGGACAAATTACAGGGGCTGCAGTGGAGCTAAAAACAGCAGGGTGCGTCTGTGTGCCCACACATTTGTATCAGGGAAGCAGTCCCAGGGAGAAAGCTGAAAAGCCCCCCCCCTCACTGGCTCTTGGCAGCCGCCCAGGATGTCTCCCATCCTCCCCCCCACAAGCTCTGGGGCTCCATCCATCCCCTCAATTTCCACCAACCACTCACAGCCTGAAAGGAGGAGGACGCGGGCCAGTTGCTCCTGCTCTCTCCTTCCAGCCTCTGCTTGTCCCCTTGGGACAGAGACCAGGAGGGGCTGCGGCTCAGGGGCAGAGCCTCCGCTCAGCATACAGAAAGTACCAGCTTCAATCCCTGGCGTCTCCAGCTAAAAGAACAAAGCAGGAAGTGATGGGAAAGACCTTTTCCACCTGAGACCCTGGAGAGCCGCTGCCAGTCAGAGTAGAGAAGACTGACCTTGATGGACTGATTGTCTGATGCATGATAAGGCTGCTTCATGTGAACTTCATTGGCTGCAACTAAAAAGACCGTGCATTGCTTGGGGGAGGGGCTGATTCAGTGCAAGGGGGCTCCATGCGTGTTTGGAGGGGGCTGCGGCTCAAGGGGGGGGGGAGCCGTTTTGAGGCCAACTCCAGTGTCTAAATTTATTGACGTTTATTTATTCATGGTTTCCATCCTCCCAGCTTGAAAAAGCCCCTTGGGCAGCCAGCTAAAGTAGAAAACTCTGCAGTGTACAGGGCCACCCACTGAACCCAAATGCGTGGAAAGGACCTGCTCCCTTCTGACGGATGATGCTACCCATAAAACAGAGAGATGCCACCAACCGCAGCCTTGGCGGTTCCCTCCAGAGCCGGTACTAGAAAAGCTTCACGGAGTCGGGGGGCTCCTGGCCCCATTTCCAGGGAGCCAATTTTCAGTCTGCCCGGGCTAGCCGGATCTTGTCAGAGCTGAGACGCTGAGCAGGGTCGGCCCTGCTGATTCCTTGGATGGGAGACCGCAGAGGAAGTCCAGGGTCACGGGGCAGAGGCAGGCAAGGGCCGGCCACGTCTGGGAGCCTCTTGCCTGGGAAACCCCATAAAGGGTTGCCACAAGTCGGCTGCAACTTGAGGGCCCCCTTCCACCACCACCGCCACCCGTCTGCTGCTCCCCCTTGGAAGGTCCCCGAAAGAAGGAGCCACAACTGAAAAGGCTCTGTTCTTTACCGAGAGCACCCAGACCTTCAGTGCAGCTGACCTCCTGTGAGGCAGGTGGGGCTGAGAGAGCTCTAAGAGAGTTGTGAATAGCCCAAGGTCACCCAGCTGGCTGTGTGTGTAGGAGTGGGGAAACCAACCCGGTTCACCAGATTAGCCTCCACCGCTCTTAACCACTACACCACTCTAGCAAAAGCATGCAGGACAATGTGGAGACCCCTGAGTGAGGAGGGGTGGGCTCTCTAGATGCTTAGCAGAGCTCGTGGGTGCCCTGCATGAAGGGCACAGGGTGTGGGGCACCAGTGAGAGGAATGCTGCTGAGGTGGGAGGCAAGCGGCAGCCCCCTCCCCCCAGGCCTTGGGTCCCAGGGGCCTCTCACAGAGCGCTGGGAGAATTCTTCACCTTGGGGCAGTAGGCCCCCTCCCCAGCCAAGGAGCGATGGCCGTCATGGTAAAGTCACGCTGGGAGAAGAGGCCTCGCCCCCAAGCAGCTTGGCTGGGGAGGATCTGCCCCCACCCCGGGCTGAAGAATCTGGCCCTCCCAAAGCCCGGGCCAGTGCCAGCTGGACAGGGGCCGTGCCTCGGCCACAGAGTCCTTGCTGTGCATGCGGAGGGATCCGTTCCAGGCTCGATCCCCGGCACCTTCAACAGGAAAAGGGGACTCCAGGGGCTGGGAAGGCCCCTCCTGGCCCCCAGGCGCTGGAGCATCGCTGCTGGTCACAGCAGACACGAGCTGACCAGAGGGAGTGGTGTGCTGGGTGAGGCTGTGGCTCAGAGGCAGAGCGCTCGCTCTGCACACAGCAAGTCCCAGGCACCAAAGCCCTTCCTCCAGCTGTCGGAGTAGGCTGCACTGTGCTAGACAGACCAGTGGCCCCACAGGAGCCTTTAGAGAGCTGTACCCGCCAGGGAATGACTACACAGTATGCGCAAGGGTGGCCAAGGCAGGACGTGGCCAGGAGCTGCCTCTTCCCCCTAGAGATCCAAGCAACACTGACCGAAGTCGGCCTTTGCTTCAGCTGGATGAAACTGGTGGGGCAGAGCTGGGCCCGGGAGCCACCCCAGACCGTGGGTGGTTTTGGGAAAGAGGATCGCTCCGCTGGGCTCCACTGTGCTGCTTGGCAGTTTGGTAGTGAGTGTGAGGCAGATCCTCGCTGACAGAAGGGCCCTGGAAGGTGGTGCTGGGAAGGCCTTTGGCAAAGCTTGGGCGGTCTGGACCATGGGATCAGGACTGGTCAGCCATTGGCTATGCAGGAGGACGTGGCCGAGCAACGCCCCATCAGGCCAGCCTGGAAGGAGACTGGGGGAGGAGATCACCCTCAGCTCCGGCCTCCCTGACTGAGGGGTCAACTTTTGTCTGGGCTGTACCACTCAGGACTGGGGGAGAGGGGCTGGCATGACTGAATGCCTTTTCCATTCAAAAAACCCCATTCCACGCTAAAAACAGTGGGAAGAAAGAAAGCGAGGCCCGGATCCTTCTCTTGCAGGCCATTTTTTTGAATGGAGGAACACCCAGTCATGCAGCCCCCACCCCAAGTCGAAAGGGGTGCAGCTCCCTCAGGGAGAGCCAGGGGGCAAAGTGGGGGCAGGAGGGATTGCCCGATGCCTAGTAACCAGGGCTGCCAACGCTTGGCAGCGCCAGCGGCCTTCTCGGGAAGGGCTACGGCTCCGTGCCCTCGGCCTCGCCCGGCTCCTGCTGCTCCTCGGCCCCCCAGTCCCGCGTCTGCCACTCCAGGCTCTCCAGGCGCAGGGCCATCTTGAAGGCGCTTGACTCCAGCCCAGCCAAGACCCGCGCCAGTTTGGTCTGCAGCGCGTCCAGGCCCTCCTCCAGGGCGGCCGTTCGCCGCTCCGCCTCCTGCTGCTGGGCGATCTCGACGGCCTCTGCGTTGACGTCCAGCTTGTCCATCTTCAGCAGGATCTCCCGGCCCTTGGCCTCCAGCACAGTCTTGGCGTTGGGGAACTCGGTCAGCACCTCCGTCAGGTCCTCCTTGGACAGGCAGAAGAGGTCCGAGAAGCCAATGCTCTTGATGTTGGCTGTGCGACGGTTCCCTGACTTATTCCCTGCAAGATGGAGGAGGAGGAAGGTTTGGGGGCTGGAGCAGAGAACGGAGAGCCAGCCCCCTCAGGGCAGGGCTGCCTGGGGCCTGAATATCCAAGGGGAAGGAAGGGGCCCCGAGCACATGGCTCGTAGGAATCCCTCATGGATGGCCAAGGGGTGACCAAGGGGATCGCCAGGCTCAGTCCTTCCCTCCCCTCAGGTTCCCAAACTTGTTGAGTCATAGAGCACTTTTCAGGAGAGAAATCCGTTACAAAGCGCTCATTTTCAACTAGCACCTATATACTAAACCAAATGACAGTAGCATTTTCTTTCCAATCTCTTCACGGAGCACTAGGAGATGTTTTGTGGAGCACCAAGTGCTCCATGGAGCACAGTTTGGGAACCGCTGCCCCAGGTAAACGGAATGACCGCCAGGCTGCTGGAAGCCCCGCCAGGCAGACTAAGAGGTCTTGCTGGGAGAACATTTTCTCTGTCCCTCCCTTCTGGCTCACATGGGCCTCTTGCCACGGGCTCCTTTCAGTGCAGGAAGCACAAAGAAGCCCCTCGATGGAGCTGAGGCAAAGGCTGCCGTCTTGGCCACCTGCTCACCTAGAAAACAGTGGTGGGAAAATTCATCCTCATTCCTTGACTATGCTAGGGAGTGTGTGCGTGTCCATCACCCAGTCTCTCTCTCTCTCTCTCTGCAGAGCCCTAGTGTCCAGTGCCCATGCCGTGGTCTGCCACCAGCAAGGGTTTCTTGTGTGCTCAGGATAAGGTGTGGGTGGTGTGAGGCCAAGTGCCTCACTTCAAGAAGAAGAGTTGGTTTTTATAGGATGACTTTCTCTACCACTTAAGGGAAACTCAAACTGGCTTCCCCTTCCCTTCCCCTCCCCACAACAGACACCCTGTGAGGCAGGTGGGGCTGAGAGAGTTCTGAGAGAACCGTGACTAGCCCAAGGTCACCCAGCTGGCTTCATGTGGAGGAGTGGGGAATCAAACCCAGTTCTCCAGATCAGAGTCCACAGCTCCAAACCACCGCTCTTAACCACTACACCACGCTGGCTCTCTGGGACCTCAGGATCTTCAAAGCCCTCTGAGAGCTCAGGGCCTCCCGATACATAGCTCAGCCCCAAAGCTGCCCCAGCACACAAGGATGGGAGGAGGCGGCATGGAGGGGAGCCCCCACTCCCCCTGCTTACCTTTAATGTTGATGATGCTGATTTCTCCGAAGTAGAGCCCCTCCCCCAGGACGGCATACTGGGTCACTCCGTCATCAGCCACCACGGCCAGCTGCCCCTCCCGGATGAAGTACATCTCTCTCCCAATGTCGCCCTTCTTGCAGACGTACTCCCCGGGGCTGTAGACCTGGGGCCGCAGCTTCAGCACCAGCTCCTCAAGCAGGCTCTGCTCACAGTTCTGGAAGATCTGGACTTTGCGGAGGGTGGGCAGGTGGACGCTGACGGCCACCTCGGCCCGCAGGCGCTCGGGCAGGTGCTGGAGGATGGCCAGTTCGTTGGTCATCTTCTTCTCCAACTGCAGGTGCTGGTACCAGTTGACCACGCGGTTCTGGAGCCGGCGGTTGACGCGGTGCTCGTGCAGGTAGCCCTTCACCAGGTCATAGTTGGGGTAGAAGGCGGCATCCGCTTGGTTCATGTTGGAGATGACGGAGGTCATGCTCCCCATGATGGTCGCAAAGCCCATGACGGCCAGGAGGAAGTCTGCGGCCATGAAGAGGTACTCCTCTTCCCGGTGGGGCATGGGTGTGTCGCCCACCGTCGTCAGGATGAGTGTGGAGAAGTAGAAACTGTAGAGGTACTGGCGCACAAGCGTGTCGAAGCCAGGGAGGCTGATGTTGGGGTACACCCACTCGTCCGCGCCATAGCCAATGAAGCTAGAGAGGGCAAAATAGATGCAGCTGTTCCAGTGGATGGTGACGAAGATGTACAACATCAGCTTGGTGATGCGGAAAGAGTTGGGATGGGCGGTGCGCGTTTCTATCCTGTCAAAGGCCTCAAAGAGCCGGGGGGTCCGAAGGAAGCGGTTGGCCCGGACTGCCGGCACCCCCATGCCCAGCCCCAGATAGAAAAGGTCTGTAGGGAGCACCGAGAGGAGATCCCAGAGGAAGGAGGAAGAGCGCATGTAGCACCGGGATATCTGAGACAGGTCGCCGATAAGGATCCCCTGTTCCAGGAACCCTGGAGAAGAAGAAGAAGGAGTTGGTTTTTCTATGCTGACTTTCTCTACCACTTAAGGCAGAATCAAACCGTCTTACAATCACCTTCCCTTCCCCTCCCCACAACAGACACCCTGTGAGGTAGGTGGGGCTGAGAGAGATCTAAGAGAGCTGTGACTAGCCCAAGTTCACCCAGCTTGCTTTGTGTGGAGGACTGGGGAAACAAATCCACTTCACCAGATTAGCCTCCTCCGCTCATGTGGAGGAGCGGGGAATCAAACCCGGTTCTCCAGGTCAGAGCCCACCGCTCCAAACCACCGCTCTTAACCACTACACAGCATGCTGGCTCTCTGGAGAGGAATGAAGAAGACAGAGCGCTGCAGGCCGGGGACCAAGGGAGGGGCTGTTGGCTTGGGGGGCCCCTCAGCCCACACGGGCAGCCCTTTCTCCCTACGGGTGGTTTCCCCATCCCACAAGATCCCAGCAGGGGTTTGCACTGCTGTGAGGGAAGGCCAGCCGGCCGCTCACAGCCAAAGGGGCTGCTGTCCATGGTGCTACTGAACTCGGGGGGGGGGGCTTCCTTCCAGCCTGAACGTGTCCCCCTCCCCCCACTCTCTGCTCTCCAAGCTGACCTCCTGGTGGGAACAGTGGCACAAATGTGCTCCTTGTGGCATCTAGATTGTGCACTGTACTGTGGTACTGGGACCGACCAGGGAGATCTGGGTTCAAATCTCCTCTCAGCTGTCAAGCCTACTGGAGGAGCTGGGGGTCACTCACTATATCTCTCTCAGGGCAAAGTGGAGGAGGGGGAAGAGAACAACGAATGCCCCCCCCCCAGCTCCCTGGAAGAGGGGAGGGTTAAAGATGGAGCAGTAACTGAGAAGGACCACCTGCTTTTCTGCTTCCTTCTGAATCGAGCTTTCATTCACACCACCTGCTTCTCAGCTGCATGGCAGAAATGCACCCAGCCCTTCTCCAGTCGATGCCCGGCACTGAGCCTCTGCTCCTCCCCTCGACTCTGGTTTTTGCTTTTGTGGTGCAAAGAGATTCTCCAGATGGAAAAGTTCATGATCAGGTGTGTGGGGAAAGTCCCTTCTTTACTCCTCATCTACTCCTGGCTTTGCCCTTTCTCCTAAGTCTCAGACCACACCTTTCTGATACTTTGAACAGCCTCCCCCTGTCTGTCTGTCTGTCTGTCTGAGGATTCCTCCGCCGTCCGTCCTTAAGACAGTTTCCCAGCAAAACGTTTCGGTACTTCGGTACTTCTATTTCTGTTTCCTGCATCTTCTCCCACGAAATTCCCCACTGACGGCCAACAAAACATCAGGTCCACTGGAGGAGGTTAATAGACAGGAACTAGTTAGGAGGACTGGGAACTAGTTGGAGAACCGCACTCAAAGAGTAGATGCCAATGGTGTTTTTTCTGAATGGAGGGAGGTGTCTGGTGGGGTGCCACAGGGCTTGGTTCTGGCCATGGTACTTTTCAATATTTTTTATAAATGATCTCGATGAGGGGGTGGAGGGACTACTCATTAAATCTTTAGATGACACCAAATTGGGAGGAGCAACGAACACCAAGGATAAGTGCAGAGTTCTACATCTGGGTAACAAAAATCAAGAACAAGCATACTGGAAGGGGGATACACTTCTGGGTCGCAGTGTGTGTGAACAGGATATTGGGGTATGGGTGGACTGTAAGTTAAATATGAGCATCCAGTGTGGTGCAGCAACAAAAAAGGCTAATGTGATCTTGGGGTGTATCAACAGAGGCATAACATTGAAATCGCAAGATGTCACAGTCCCACTGTATATTGCACTAGTTAGGCTGCACCTGGAGTCCTGTGTGCAGTTCTGGAGGCCTCACCTCAAAAGGGATGTGGACAGAATTGAGCTGGCGCAGAGAAGAGTGACGAGGATGATCAGGGGCCTGGAGACCAAGAAGCCCTGCGAGGAACGGCTGAAGGACTTGAGAATATTAAGTCTGGAGAAGAGGAGGTTGAGGGAGGACAGGATCGCTCTCTTTAAGTATTTGAAGGGCTGTCACTTAGAGGAGGGCAGGAAGCTGTTCCTGTGGGCAGCAGAGGATAGGACTCGCAATAATGGGTATACATTACGGGCAGAAAGGTACCGGCTGGATATTAGGATATTTTTTTTGTGTAAGTAAGACTTGTTCGCTCAAGGTTGACTCAGCCTTCCATCCTTCCGAGGTCGGTAAAATGAGTACCCAGCTTGCTGGGGGTAAAGGGAAGATGACTGGGGAAGGCACTGGCAAACCACCCCGTAAACAAAGTCTGCCTAGAAAACGTCGGGATGTGACGTCACCCCATGGGTTAGGAATGACCCAGTGCTTGAACAGGGGACCTTTACCTTTTCATAAGACTTGTTCGACAGTGGAATCAGCTTCCTAGGGAGGTGCTGAGCAGTCTTTAAGCAGCAGCTCTCTGGCAGTCTTTAAGCAGCAGCTGGACAAACACTTGTCAGGGATGCTCTGGTCTAGGCTGATCCTGCATTGAGCAGGGGGTTGGACTAGATGGCCTGTATGGCCCCTTCTAACTCTATGATTCTATGGTTGTTTCCCTGTGAATACATAGCGAGTGGACCACGATGTTAAGGAGTAAATTAGCTTTATAGAACATCTCTGGGACAGAAGAATATATTTGGAGGAAAACATTAATAAGCAGAGGGGCACCTTTCATTTCCTCTTGGAAGAGGATGAAGCCACACAAGACCGCCAGACGAGAAGTCTCCACTCTTATCTGATGAAAGGACCGCAGTGCTTAATAAGAACAAATGCTGTCTGGATGTATGAAGGTTGTTATCTAATCGGGTTTGTATATTAGCTTTCAGGGACATGGTTCCTCTTTTCGCACAGCATATTCTTATTTTTTCCATAATTAACAAGCTACATGTATTTCATGTCACGATAAATTAAGCAAATAAACGGGTTTTCCAAACGAAGCCTGTTCAGATTCAACCACCAGAGCACCTGCCAAGAAAAGCCGTCAGTGGATCAGCCCATCAAGGAAGGGACAGTCCAGGTCGGAAGGGATCTGAGGTGAGGCCAGGAGGGTTCTCCCTGAGGGGCCACTGTAGCTGCCAACTTGCAGGGAAGGGAGAGGTCAGGGGAGGGGTCTTAAAAATGCAACAGAAAGTTTGAGGGATTTGCCTCCATTTGTTCCCAGAAGTCTTCAGGATTTCACTTGGGATGGACTGCTGGGCCTATAACCAGCTGCTGGACTACTGGGCTGGTCTTTCTGGATGTCCCTGGTCCAGTTTCCCAACTCCTGAAGTCCCACAGAGTGGATGACTGCAGCCTGCCCACAGCAATGGTTGCAGAGATCCTTCTGTTAACCTTTGCGGTGGACAAACAGAACAGCGCAAGGGGGTTCCTACTTCCAACATGAAAAGATATGCAGACCAGCACTGGAAGTGTTTGAAGAGGGAAGTGCCTTGGTGGGAACCATTCAGAAACTGGCTTTGACGCACGTCTTCAGTGACCCCAAACCAGAACAGCCCAGAGGGCCGTGGTGCATCTTCAACCGGTGCATAGTTAAATTATGGAAATCCCTGCCCCAGGATGTGGTGATGGCTGCCAACTTGGAAGGCTTGAAGAGGGGAGTGGACATGTTCGTGGAGGAGAGGGCTATCCATGGCTACTAGTCAAAGTGGGTACTAGTCACAATGCATACCTATTATCTCCAGGATCAGAGGAGCATGCCAAATACATTAAGTGCTGTGGAACACAGGCAGGGTGGTGCTGCTGCAGCCGTCTTGCTTGTGGGCTTCCTAGAGGCACCGGTTGCCCACTGTGTGAGTAGATTGCTGGACTTGATGGACCTGGGTCTGATCGAGCAGGGCTTTTCTTATGTTCTTATGTACGCTCACCCGCTCCTGCCAGAGAGAGGAGGTTTCAGCACATCACGTGGCTAAAACGAGGCCAACATCCTGTACCTGCTGAAGAGAACGCCACGAAGCATGCTGAGCAGAGTCAGAAGCCATTGACTGCTCATGAGTCAGACGCCTGAAGAATCACCACGGCATTTGCAGAAAAGCTTGTGATCTGTTCTTGGTTTTAAAAAGAGAGCGTTTGATTCACATCTCATTTCAGTGCAGGTTCAGGCCAAGTGTGGGATGGAAACAGCTTTGGGCGCCATTAACGGGTGACCCCGTGCGCGAAAGTCCTGGACCCCTCGGCAGGTTTTAGATACCATCAGCCACCATCTCCCTCTGGAGAAGCGGGCTGGGGGAGGAGTGGGAGGCACCGCTCTTTGGTGGTCCCACTCTTGCTTGACTGTCAGATTCCAGTTGGTGGTGCTGGGTGTGTGTGTGTGTGTGTGTTACTCAGCACCTGCAGGGCTCTGTCCTGTCCCCTGTCTACCTGCAAACCCTGGGAGGGATCATCAGAGGGAGGGGCTGCTGGTCAGCGGAGAATCTGTGTCAGGATGACAGAGTCAGCCTCTCCTGGAGGGGGTTGCACTTCGCCCGGAGAAGCAGGCTCATAGCTTGAGGGCACTGCTTGCTCTTGGACGAGGGATGGAGGCCCAGATCTCCTTGGGGGCAGGTAGCGCCTTGTGTCCCGCCACAGCTGTCTACCCGCCACAGCTGTGGGATCTGGCCACGGTGATCTATGCATTGATCACATCCAGGCGAGCTTTTCGATAAAGGCCAGAGGGCCGTACGGTAACTGAATAGCTCAGGAAGGCGCTTTGTAAAGGGAAAGGAACTGTGGATTGAAGCACTGTGTAGAGGACGTACTACCAGATTGATTGCTGCGTGTAGGACCCTGTTGTCAATGCTTTGTTTTTACTGGCAAGCCCCTCCAGCCCCCTCCACCCCAGCAGCCTCCATACTCCTTCCAGCTCCACCTGATCCCCCCCACAAGCTGCATGGCTTATCAGACGCCAGCACCAATGTGGGGGAGACCATCGCCTCCCACTTGCAAGGGCATGACTGCACCCCCCCCTTGCACATCCCCACCCACTCCCGGTGCGACCTGCATGCTGAAGAATGGGCATGGGGGGCGGGACCAGCCTAATCTGCCAGCCCCCAACCAAACAGAGATGTGGCTGCAGAACCAGCCACATCATGCGCTCTCAAGAGCAACTGGCAGGATGCCAGAGGAAGGAGGCAGCAACTCCCTCCTGTCCCTTTGCCAGCCACGCGGGTAGGCCCTGGGCTCCTGGGCAGAGCTGCCCCACTCGCTCCAGGCCCGCCAGAGGACAGCCTGAGCAGCCTGTGAGGGAGCAGGGGCTGGCCTGGAGCAACGAGAGCCACACAGCCGGTTTGCCTGGGGTCTGCGCTGCCCTCCCTGGCCCCCTCCCTGCCCAAAGACCAAAGAGATGCCAGCACAGTAAGGAGAAGAGGTCTGGATGGACAGAGCACCTGGCTGGGAGGACTGGAAGCCATTGCTGTGGAGGCCTTGGAGAGGCTAATCACTTAGCTGGCCCACAAAGCCACATCGGGGGGGGGGGCATTATCCAGGGCTTTGAAGAAGAATTTTCTCTACCAAAAGGCGTATCAAGGTGGCTTACAATCGCCTTCCCTTCCTCTCCCCACAACAGGCACATTGTGAGGTAGATGGGGCTGAGAGAGCTCGGTGAGAACTGTGACAGGCCCAAGGTCACCCAACAGGCTTTGTGTGGAGGAGCAGGGAATCAAACCCGGTACACCAGATTAGAGTCCACTGCTCTTAATCATTATGCCACACTGGAAGCCGACTTAAGCCCCACTCTGCCCACAGCCCACCCTGATGCCGCCTAGGTTCTGCAATGGCACACGCGTGTTAAACGGGTGTGGCACTGGCACAACGTTCAGAAGACTGTCTCCTTCCAGATGTCCCTGCGCACCATTGCAGGCAGGCAGGCAGCCTCCTGGCAGCCACATCTCCTGGCTGTCCCCACCACTCAGGGTGCCCCCTCTGTGCCTTTTCCATCATGGCTCCGGCTCCGTGGAAGGGGCTCCCTGAAGAGGTGTGTGTGTGAGGGGGGGGGGTCCCTCCTCGGAGATGTTCAGGAGGTGCTGCTAGGCCTGCCTGTTTGCCAGGGCTTTGGAGGGGGGTGTTGAATGGCAGCTATCTTTGAAGGTGGGAAAGAGTTGGGGTTTGTTGTTTTATTTTTGGTTTTAACAGAAAATGTTTTTAATTATTATTGTCAAACACCTCGAACCATGATGAAAGGTGGGATATACAGTACATGTTTGGTGGAAGGAAGGAAGGAAGGAAGGAAGGAAGGAAGGAAGGAAGGAAGGAAGGAAGGAAGGAAGGAAGGAAGGAAGGAAGGAAGGAAGGAAGGAAGGAAGGAATTCTGTAATTCTAGAGCTTTGTTGAGCTCTAATCAAGAAATCAAGGCCAAGAAATCTCCCAACAAAACAGCTGGAAACAGCTGCAATTTTCCCAGCAAGCGAATTCTGCAAGGGTAGAGAATGGCGGGAGTCACGAGCAATTTCCAGCAAATCCACACATCCGTTTGGTCAAGCTGACCTGGTACAGAACTCTGCTATGAAATGTTCCTTCGTGCTGCCTGGCGAAGCTCCGGGGGGGGGGGGGGCTCCCTCTCCCCGCCCCCGTTCCAAGGACCTGCCTCACGTCTGCCTTCATATCCTGCCTTCCCCTGGAAACAGGGCTCCGAGGCAGCACAGCAAACATCACCGCCGCATCTGAACTCAGCCAACAGAAGCTGGTGCATTGTGCGCTCTCCCCACATGCCGCTCAGTGGATTAATGCTGCCTTGTGGCACCTCCTGAAAAGTGTCAGGGTGGGCTGGTGGTCCTCCCCTCCTCTGGCCTGGAACAATGGCCAAGGAAGTCCACAGCTGGGCTGCAGGAGACAGGATGCTAGGGCAGGGCAGGGTGGGGGCACTCCAGCCCCGGGAGAGTTTGCAGACACAAACTCTGCCCAGGAAGGGGTCTGCCAAGACTGGGCCCCGGTGTGACATTCCAAGGGGTGGTTTTGCATACACAGCTGCATGAAGGCCTTGGAAGGGCAAGTCAGGGACAAGCACATCTGTCAGCACCAACGGCAAGCGCTACAGGCCCCACACCAGCACCTTCCGCTGTGCCTGGGTGTGTTCTTGCACAGAGAGGGCCAGGCTGGTTAAGGTTAAGGCGACATGACAGAGATCTATAACATTATACATGGTTTGGAGAGAGTGGACAGGGAGAAGCTTTTCTCCCTCTCCCATAATACTAGAACGCGGCAGGGTCATTCTGCTGAAGCTGGAGGGTGAGAGATTCATAACAGATAAAAAGAAGTATTTTTCACACAACGCATAGTTTAATTGTGGAACTTCCTGCCCCAGGATGTGGGGATGGCGGCCAACTTGGAAGGCTTTAAGAGGGGAGAGGACATGTTCATGGAGGAGAGGGCTCTCCAGGGCTACTAGTCAAAAGGGATACTAGTCATGATGGATACCTATTCTCTCCGTGATCAGAGGAGAAGGCCAAATATATGAGGTGCTGTGGAACGCAGGCAAGATGGTGCTGCTGCACTCGTCTTGTTTGTGGGCTTCCCGGAGGCACCTGGTTGGCCACTGTGCGAACAGACTGCTGGACTTGATGGGCCTCGATCTGATCCAGCAGGGCTTTTCTTATGTTCTTAAGACAACGCCAGCCATGTTTCTGCCTAAACATCCGACGGATGTGGCTACACAACATCTGGGGGCTTGTCAGAATGACGCAACACCCACCCCGAATAAGGAGGAGGCTGAGCCACAGGTTCACCTCAGCCTCAGATCTGATGCTCGTCATGGGTTGCTCCCTTCCACTCCCAGCTGTGCCCAGGAGGAACGGGCGAGACACAACTCTCGGGGTCCACCCCTGCTCTGCTTCTGGAATGCCTTGTGACAAACAATCCAAAGAGAGTCTCCCTCCGGCAAGCTTAGGGGGAGAATCATTTCAAGAGCCCTGTGAAAGGCTGCCCACAAGCGCGGGAGGGGAGGGGCGCACAACATTTGGCAGTCCCGACGGCACCCCCCCACCCAAACATGGGATTTGATGCTGTGTTTGTTTCTTGGGCTATGCAGCTCTGAAAATGGCAGCTCCCCCCCAAGCCAGAGTCTGGGGGAACCTCCTTGAAAAAGGGGGAAAGTTGGTCGCCACCTCAGTGTCCCCCCACAAATCCAAAAGCAACGGTCATGAAATGGCTTTTACGGAGACCCATTGAAACCACACCCGAAAGAGCGCTCGCTTGCAAGTTCTCCAGAACGCCTCCTCAGGATGGGCGTTTAAAAAGAGGGGAGGAGATCTCTCGGGCCATGATCCGTAGCTGCAAATGCACCTGTCTCCTTGCAAGGGACCGGGGACAGGAGGAGAGCGGGGAAAGGTGGGGGGTGCAGACGGTCCCCATTCCTGCCGACCACAAACCTGGGGGGCTGCTGCCACCCAGTGGGAGGCCAAGGAGGTGCCGCGTGCCAAGGAGAGAGAGGGAGAAAGGGGGAGGGAGAGAGAGGGAGACTGGCTGCTTGCTCTTAAGAGGCTGGGGGTCTCTGAAGGGCTGGAGGGGGGGAAGCTTCCATGGACATCTGGTGGGCCCCTGTGTGAACAGACTGCAGGACTTTATGGGCCTTGGTCTGATCCAGCAGGGCCTTTCTTATGCTCCTATGAAGGACAGGGCTATCCATGGCTACTAGTCAACATGGCTACTAGTCATGATGCACACCTATTCTCTCCAGTACCAGTGGAGCATGCCCATTATATGAGGTGCTTTAGAACGCAGGCAGGATGGTGCTGCTGCAATCGTCTTGCTTGTGGGCTTCCTGGAGGCACCCGGTTGGCCACTGTGTGAACAGACTGCTGGGCTTGATGGGCCTGGGGTCTGATCCAGCATGGGGCCTTTCTTATGGTCTTATGACAAAGCCAGGCCTGTGGGGTGGGGAAAGGGGCGTTTCAGCACCGAGAAGCACTTGATGGAGGAGACCCGATTACTGACCGGTGTGGAAATGCACCCCGATGTCCACCAGGTAGAGCAGGTCGCAGAAATAATCCAGGGTCAGCCAGAGCAGCAGGTACTTCTCCTGTAGATCAGGGAAGCAGGACCTGAGAAGAAGCAGCAGCAGCTTAAGTCCCAGGCCCAAGGGGGGGGGGTCCTGCCTCTGCCCCCCTGGGGGTCACCCTCCTCTCAACCTGGCTCTAGCACCATTGCCTGGACCTTCCCCTTGGCTGGCCCACACAATTGGGGGGGGGATGTCTATTCCTGGCAGTTGCTGCATCCCCCCGCCCAGTTTCCAGCCACTTTCTTCCAGCTCTCCTTCTCCAGAGCCCCTTGACCTTTACTGATCAAGGCAAAAAGGGCCCGATCCACCAGGGTGGGAGGGGGGATGCCTTGCAAGGGAATGCTCTTGCTGGGGGCCTCCTGCTTGGCAGAGGTCACCAAGACCAGAAGGGCACGCCTTGCATTGTGGGGCTGTGGTTGTGCAGGGAGGTCTCCCGAGCCAAGCTGAGCCAAGCCAAGCCCCCCCCCCAACATTACCTGCAGATGAGAATGATCCAGTTGTACATGACGGGCGCCACCATCACGTTGAGCCATCGAGAGTAAGAGTCTCCAGAGGGGTCCAGGATCCGGGGCTTGCGGGCAGCGCCTTTCCTGGGGGGAGAGCAGAGAAAGCAACTGCTGAAGAGCCCCACAAGCCCTGGAGGAAGGCTGGGGGAGGCAGGCTGGGGGTTAGGGGGCTGCCAGGTCCCTCTTTGCCACTGGTGGGAGGTTTTTGAGGCGGAGCCTGAGGAAGGTGGGGTTTGGGGAGGGGAGGGACTTCAACGCCATAGAGTCCAATTGGCAAAGCGGCCATTTTCTCCAGGAGATTCGATCTCTGTCGGCTGGAGATCAGTTGTAATAGCAGGAGATCTCCAGCTAGTACCTGGGGGTTGGCAACCCTAGTGGGAGTGGGACACTTGGGGCAGTCTGCATGACAGAGGGCCTTATACATCCATTCTTAGCAGTAGAATGGGATGCCCAACATGTCGCCCACTGACACCTTTTCTTGCGCCCACCAAGTGTTTGTAGGAAGCGGGCGGGGCCAGGTGGGGCTTTGGCCCAGCAAAGGCTCCTGATGGACCGCGGGAGATTTGGCTGGCTGGGAAGATTTTTCAAACCGTTGCTTTGGCAGCAGCTGCCCCCACAGCCCGAGGGTCTCTGCACTGTGTGACGGGGGTTAAGCCGTGGCAGCCATTTTGCGGCTGGCTCCACCCCCATGTGGCAGCCATTTTGTTGCTGTGCCCACCGTGGCGTGTCAGAACTCCAAGTGTGCCTGCAGGCTCAAAATAGTTGGGGAGAAGACCCCTGCAGTAGAACACAGTATATGTATGTATATTAAAAGTAGTGGTAGCTGATAAAATCTGTCTTCTTCCTAGCAGCCCCCAAAAAGTAATACATTTCAAAGGTAGGAAAGAGCAGAAAGCAAGCAAACTAGTTTAACAGTTAATGTACACATGAACACACGAAGCTGCCTTATACTGACTCAGACCACCCCCCTTGGTCTATCCAAGCCAGTCTTGTCTACTCCAGCCAGCAGTGGCTCTCCAGGGTCTTTCCCACCACTCCCTGCCTGGTCCTTTTAATTGCGGCTGCGAGGGATTGATCCTGGGACCTTCGGCATGCCAAGCTGCTGCTGGCCCACTCAGCCACAACACACAAGAAGCTGCCTGACACTGACTCAGACACCCCCCCCCCGGGTCTATCATTAGTCCTGTCCACTCAGTCTGGCCGTGGCGTCACCTGCTACCTACTCCTTTTCACTGGAGATGCCGGGGGTTGAACCCGGAACCCTCTGCATGCCCAGCAGATGCTCTCCCACTGAGCCACGGCCCCTCCCCTTGTCTCCCCCCTTCCCCACACCAACCTCTTCACAGGTAGACCCTGCATTTTTTGCAGCACCTGGGCCAAACAAGGTTGCCTCCCCCCCCCCGTTTCCATGGTTCCCGTCTCCACCGCTTCATCCTCACAACAGGTAGGTGAGGCTGAGAGCGAACGAGCGGTCCAAGATCACCCAGTCAGTTTCACGCTTGAGGGGCGGGGGCTGTTTTGAACTTGGGGTGGGGGGTTGAGCCATAAGTCAGGCCTTCTGGCCACTGTCCCCACATGGGCTCTTAAAGCATGGCATGTTTCCACCCGGCTTTCTACCCGAGGGCCCTGAAAGTGCCAGCACACGGAGCCCCTGAAACAGGAGGACCAGGCAGGCTTTCAAAAGGAAGGGCAAAACACAACATTGGGCCGTGGCTGAGTGGCAGAGCCTCTGCTTGGCATGCAGAAGGTCACAGATTCAATCCCCGGCATCTCCAGTGAAAGGGACTGGGCAAGTAGGTGATGTGAAAGACCCCTGCCCGAGACCCTGGAGAGCCGCTGCCCGTCTGAGTAGACAACACTGACTTCGATGGACCAGCAGCTTAGCAGCCCCCCGCCAGCCCAAGGCCCCGCCCAGACAGCTGAAGAGACCCTCAAAGCCTCTCTAGACAGACCCTAAACCAGGGGTGGGGAACCTTTTTCCTGCCAAGGGCCATTTGCACATTTATAACATCATTTGGGGGCCATACCAGATGTAGATCTCCCGGTGGGAGGGGGGAGGAGAGGCTAGGGTTGCCAGGTCTCCGGCCACCACCTGGAGGTTGACAACCCCAGGGGAGGCCACGCAGAGAAGGCCTGGAGGGCTCCCCCAGTTCTCCCCCCTCCCAGGCAGGAGGGCAGCCAGCGGTGGGCCCGAGCAAACGAGGCGCCAGGGAGGCGCAGCCTGCGGTCGATTGGCAAGGGAGGAAGGGAGGAAAACAGTATAGGGCCTAAACCGTCCACACACTCACAGCTGCCACCCAGAAGGCCGTGCCCAGCCTCGTCCCCTCCTGAGACACCCCGCTGCAAGCAGCAGCCTGCAAAATGGGGCTTCCCTCAGTGGCCTCACTGTCTGCATGGGGGTGGGGCTCTTGCTGGCGGTGACCCTGCGGGACTCCTGCGTCCAAATTCCTTGGGGCTTTAAAAATCAAAACCACAGCTTTGACTTGGGTCTGGAAATGGACCAAATCTGGTGTCCTCGGATCCCAGCGATGGGTGCCAGACGATCAGCAGGGGGCCATTTATTGGGAGCACCGGTGCTTTCCCAGGGCTTTCCAAAAACGGCCTCCGAAAGGAGATGCTGCAGCGGTGAAGCCTGGAGCCTCTGCCAGGCCAGGTCCCTTGGGTGGCCAGGCCAGACGCCTCCAGGAGAGGGTCCCCACTGGGACGGGGGAGGGAAAGGCCGTCCAGGCTCAGGCCACGAATGCCGACCTCATCAAGGCTAGAGACGTTCAGAGGATGTCGTGATCCCGGACTTCCTGGGCGGTCTCCCATCCAAGTACTAACCAGGGCCGACATGGCTCAGCTTCCGAGGTTTATTTTTCATTTTATTAAACTTGTATCCCGCTCTCCCCAGCAAAAAGCCAGGCTCAGGGTGGTTGGGCTTGCCTGGGCCACCCAGGTCAGGGCTCCCGGATGGATCAGCACCCGCACAGGTCAAAGCCCTGGACTGCCGGCGGGTCAAGAAACACCTGGAATGGCGAACCTGAGCCTTTAAGAAGGGGAACGTGAGCTCCCACCAAGCGCTCCTCCATCTTCTGCTTTCTTTGCCTCTTCCCACCTGTCACGCGGCACGCCTTCCAGACACAGACCCTGCATACGCCGGCCTCTCTGTCCACTCCTCCTGTTGGCCTCCCCTGGTGGGGAAAGCAAGCAGCATAGGAGACCCCCCACCCAAAGTAGGGTTGCCAACCTCCAGGTACTGTATTGTGCTATAGAATATCACAATTAACATAACAATACTGTGAAAAGCCCATACAAATATTCAAGGACATATCTTGCAAGACAATGACTAAATTAATACATATTATAAATAACACTTATCATCTATCAATTATATCAAAATCATACATTAAAGATCCATTTGAAAATACATAGGAAGACATACTTATATTTGGAGCCTAGTATGTTGGATCTTATCTCCAGAGTGAACTCATAATGTTCATGTAAACTTAGCCTACACTTGAAGATTGTATTAATTTAGACATGGTCCATCATTTAATTACCTGAAGAAGAAATGGCGAAACAGGTGCGAATACCGGATCCCTGTTAAAGGACGTTGATGGACATGATGCTAACACGAATTGCCATCCTGCCCTGCACAGGATTCTGATCTCAAATCTGCTGGGAGATCAGTGGATATATTCCCATTTTTGGACTTGACATCATTTAGGCCTTCATTTGACTTTTGTTTAGTCATTGTCTTGCAAGATATGTCATTGGATATTTGTATGGGCTTTTCACAGTATCGCTATATTAATTGTGATATTCCATAGCTACAATACAGATTCTAGCTGTTATCTACTTGTATATATGATTTATTGTTAAGACACGGTTGCTGTGATTTTGTTTGAGCTTCCTCATAACGGCACGAAATACCCCATTTGTTGGTTTTGGTAACCTCCAGGTAGTAGCTGGAGATCTCCTGGGATTCCAGCTGATCTCCATCCGATAGAGACCAGTTCACCTGGAGAAAATGGCTGCTTTGGCAATTGGACTCTATGACATTGAATCCCCTCCTCAAACCCTGCCCTCTTCAGGCCCTGCCCCAAAAGCCTCCTGCTGGTGGCGAAGAGGGACCTGGCAGCCCCACCCCAAAGGCTGGGGAAAGAGCAGCAGCAGCCCCCCCCCCAGCACCACCTGGGGGCTGTGGACTCCAGAAGGGCCCTTCCCTCGCCTGTTCTGGGGCCAGGCCCCTCACGGTCTCATGGCCCTCGCATCGGGCATCCCTCTAGGGGGAAGGGGAGGTCTGTGGCTGGGCCCCCCGGCTGGCTCCCGGTTCCCACCACTGCCGCCACACAGAAGGGGGGCAGAGACTCCGTGGGGCATCCCTCCCTAGGGCTGGCAACTCTGCCGAGGGAAATTCCTGGAGATTTGGGGGTGGAGCTCAGGGAGGGTGGGGTTTGGGGGGGGCAGGGGTGTGACGGGCTAGAGTCCACCCTCCGAAGTGACCACTTCCCCCGGGGAACTGACCTCTGCTGTCTAGAGACTGGCTGTAGTTCTGGGAGATCTCCAGGCCCCACCAGGTGGTTGGCAACCCTCCCCCAGGTGCATCTTGGCTCTCCCCACCCTTTTGCTCTGGACCACAGGCTGGCCGCTGCCGCCCACCCTCCACCGGCCGGGGCACAGCTGTTCTGCCCTTGTCTCAAAGCACCCCCCCTCCACATCCACTCACGGGGTCTTGGAAGCCGGGCCGGCGCTGCTTTCCCCCGTTTTGATGAGCTCCTTCCCCCCCTCGTCCTTGGGCCGGGCTTTGGGGGTCCGCCCCAGCCCGTTCATCTTGGCCTGAGAAGCCTGCTCCGTGCAGGACTGCCTCTCAGCGAGAACCTCGCTCTTCCTGGCAGCTCCTAGCAACCGAGAGGAGCCGGGGCTCCCGCAGGGACCGGCTGCACACCTGAGCCGGGAGGTGCAACCCTAAAGGGCCCGATGAGGGAGGCGCCGGTGCTGGCATGGGGCTAATGAGGGCCCTGGAGAGGGAGCCGGTGCCAGGCCCAGGAGGAGGCTGTGCGTGTGGAACGGGCTGTGGCGGCAGGGGTGCCCTCTGGCCCTGGCATCACCTCAACCATGGTTCCAGGGGGCACAGGTAACCCACTGGCCTTGGGGTGATGCAGGCACGGCCGTGGCACTGCTTTACCAGGTTGATAACTGCACACATTGCAGAAGGGAGACACATGTAAACCAGTATTACAACTAGAGTCAATCTTACCACGTTTGAGTAATCGGTAATATAGTATACAACCGATATACACATGCCTGGTTCATCTGTTTCTGTAAACAAATATCTTCTTAACTCTTGTACAGAGATGCCGTCTTTACCGGATCTCTTTTCTGTACCTAGTGAATGGACCACCGATGAAGGCCGAATAGGCCGAAGCGCATCTGGCCTGTGGCTGGAGCTATTTGGGTTTTATTCCCCTCTTTTTTCTTCTCCCGCTGCCCCACGGCTTCCGGGAAATCTTTCCAGACCCCCGTGCAGGGGAGTATAGCTGGAATCCTAGAGCTGGGAGGGGTCCCAGGGGTCATCTAGTCCCACCCCCTGCACAATGCAGGAAATTCACAACTACCTCCCCCCACCCCCCTCCTGGGACAGAGTGGGGTCCGAATGTGGATGCTGTTGCAGGCGTGGGGGTGGGGGGGTGGGGGCCCCCCTCCCTCCTCTGCTGGGAACGGGGTGGTCCCGTCCCTTGGGCAGAGGGGAGGATGAAGCGCCTCCCCCCACCCACCCCACCCAAATCCATGGTGGGGGGGGGGCTCTCTTCAGCGCCCCAGGTGGCAGAGGTCAGCCTGCTTGTGGCCAGCCCGGCCCCCTCCGGCTGGGCTGCACGACTCCTGGACACGGGGGGGGGTGGATGGATCCCGGGGGGCGAGCAGCGGCCCCCCCACCCCCGTGCTGACCACTCAGCTAGGGGGGGGGGCTCTGTGGCCGACCCCCGGCTGCCCCTCCGCCCCCCACGCGGCCTCTGAGGTCGTGCAGAGCGCCGCCGAGGGCTGCGCCCGGCCCCCGCCCCGGCGTGGCGAGCGGCAGGTGGTGGGCGTGGCCGGGGGCGGAGACTGCGGCGAGCGGCGCCCCGCCCCTGTGGGCGTGGCCGGGGCGGGCGGCGGCGGCGGCGGCAAAATGGCGGCCTCGGCGGCGGCAGCGGCGCCCCCCGCCCCTCCCCCTCCCCCGCGCAGGTGGGGACGCCCCTCCCCCCACACGCGCGCCCCCGGGGACGGGGGACGGGGGTCTGCCGGCTGCGCCCTCCCCCCGGGGGTGGGTGGGTGGGGGGGGGAGAGGGGCCCCCGCGCGGCCCTCAGGATCGGGGCCCGGACGGGAGCGCGCCGGGCGTGTATTGGGGGGGGGCTGCTGCGCGCGGCCTCCTGGGGGGGGGCTGCGGGGGGTGGGGGCCGCCGTGGGCACGGGCGCCCCTCCTGCCTCCCCCCGGCTGACGCGCGTCTCCCCCCCCTCCCTTCTCCCCCCCCCCGTGCAGCAGCTTTGGGGTCGCGGCGGCGGCGGCCTGAATCGCGGCGGCGGCGGCTCCAGGTAAGGGCGGGGGGGTGGGCGGCCTCCTCGGGCCCCTGTTCGCGGGTGTGTGTGGGGGGTGGGGTGGGGTCCCTGTCCCGTCCCGTCCCGTCCCCGCTCACCGTTCCCCCCCCCGGTCCCAGACCCCCCCCTGCCTGGGCCCTCCCTCCCCCGGGAGCGGCTCCGCAGGGCCGGGGGAGGTGGCCGGGGGCCCAGGCCTCCCCCGCGCGAGCGATGCAGAGCCGCAGGCCCACTTCGAGGCGGGGGGGGGGTGGGGGTCCCGGCGGGGGCAGAAGAGCAGCAGCCCCGCAGCAGGGCCGAGGGGTCGACGTGGCGCCAACGCGAGGAAGGGGCCCTGGGGCAGGGGGCTGGCGGGCCGGCCCCCAGACCCCCGGAGGGCCGAGACCCCGGGGCACGCGGGCCGGGGCCGCCCCCGCGGAGGGGCCGCTCCTCCTCCACGGATGCGCCCGGCCCCCCTTGCAAGGCGCCCGCGGCCACCCCTGGCTGGCTGGCTGGCTGGCTGGCTGGGACCCCTGCCTGTGGCCCCCCCCCCCGGGGCCCTCCTCCTCCTCGGGAGAAGGCAGGTTGGCGGTCCTCGTGCGCAGGGCCCTGGGCTCCGTTCCTGGAGGGAGGGGCTGCTGCCTCTTTTGGGGAGCCCCTGCACCGCACATCCCTGAAGGCTTGGTGTGGCTGCGGGGGGGAGCCCCGCTTCCGGCCCTCCCTGATGCCCCCAGCACTGGGGCTGCCCCTCGCTTTGACCTCCCTGGTGCCTGCCTTTGCTTTGGGACTGGGGTGGCCAAAGCCGGGCGGGGCAGGGGGGGGGATTGGGGCAGGGCGGGATTCCTGGGCCCAGGTGCAGCCAGGGCGCTCTCTGACATCCCCGTGCCCGCTCGGGGAGTTGCCGGGTCTCGGCTTGCAGCGCCTGGTGCCGGGTTTCTCTGGGCCAGGAAAGTGGAGGGCCCCGGGAGGAGTCTCTGACGCCGCTGCCAGGGTGGAGAGGCTGTTGCACAGAGGGAGGGAGGGGGCATGTTGTGCCTGCACCTCGGCTAGCAGCCTGCCTTCTGGCCTGTCCCAGAGAGCTGGGGGGTCTGCAGCCAGGGTTAATCTCGTGCCAGCTGGCTTGGCGTGTGTCTCCGCTGCCCGCCCCGCCCGGATCCCCTTGGCAGCCCTGGCTGTGCCGTGTCTGGCTTGTCGCTCCTGCCCAGCCAGTTGAGGGGCTGGGCAGGACTTGTTTGCTGCTGTTGTGTGTGGGGGTGGAGGAGTTGTGCGTGGGGGGGGAGCGAGTGGCAGAGGGGGTGCCTGCTGGCTGGTGTGGCACTTCCCCGAGCGGTGGCCCTTGTTTGGCAGTGGCAGCTGCAGCATTTCCATCCCCCGGCGGTGCCCGCCGGCCTCCGTCATTCGTTCCATAGTGGCGCTGTGCTGGCAAGAGGCAGCCAGACTGCTGGGGGTCACCTTGGGACAAGGTGGTTGCAGAAGAAATGGTGGGGTGGGGGGCAGGGAGGAGGGGGGTGTTGCCTCTCTGGGGGTGAAGATGTGCACCGGAGATTCGCTCCCACCACATTTCCTTGTGCCTTCTCGTTCCACAGAAAAACTAGAGGTTCTAGGCCTAGCTGAGGACTGGAGTGTATCTGAGCAGGTGCAGAGTGCCTCTCCTAAGTAGCAAAGTAATAATTGTGTTGTAGTGTGACTGGAGGGCCTGGCACCTCTCAAGGCTTTGAGGGAGGGGCTGTGGCTCAGTGGTAGAGCATCTGCTTGGCATGCAGAAGGCCCCAGGTTCAATTCCCGGCAGCATCTCCAGTTAAAGGGACCAGGCAAGTAGGTGATGAGAAAGACCTCTCTGCCTGAGACCCTGGAGAGCCGCTGCTGGTCTGAGTAGACAATACTGACTTTGATGGACCAAGGGTCTAATTCAGTATAAGGCAGCTTCATGTGTTGGGGAGGGGCCGGGGCTCAGTGGTAGAGCATCTGCTTGGCATGCAGAAGGTCCCAGCTTCAATCCCCGGCATCTCCAGTTAAAGGGCCTAAGCAAGCACGTGATGTGAAAGACGCCTGCCTGAGACCCTGGAGAGCTGCTGGCGGTCTGAGTAGACGATACTGACTCTGATGGACCAAAGGAGGTCTGATTCAGTAGACGGCAGCTTCGTGTGTTCAAGGCAGAGATGAAATGGGATGAATATGGTGGATGTGCTGCCCATTACGTGGGACCAGGCAGATGGGGGTGAAGAAACGGGTCAGGAGAATGTGGGCCTGGTCCCTTCTGCGTGGGGAGGCCTTTGGCCGAGAGTCTTCCCCCAACACCCTCCTTGCTGTGAGGCCCACTCCTTCCCTGGGGGCTGGTGCAGAGCATATGTGTTTCCTTGGGGTCCAAAGGGCTCCCTGCGGACCCTTGCCATGCCCCCAAAAGTGCAACCCCTGCTTCCCCCCGGCCAGGCTTCAGAGCGTGTAGGGCTGCACGGTGGTCAGCCCCTTGTTCCCCCTTGCTGCCGGCCTGGCTCCCATATCTCTGTGTGGCCCTTCTCAGTGCGCTCTCTTGCGCTTGCCTGCTCTTGACGTGTGTCCTTGGCGCCTTGGGCTTGGCTGTCCCACCCCGTGGCTGCCCGGCTCTTCCTGGCAGTCCGGCTGTGCCCTCGTCTTGGCTGAAGCGCTGGCTCTGGGTGGCAGCTCAGGCGTCCCTTCACAGCCAATGAGCGGCTCAGCAGGGCCCCAAAAGAGGATCCCCGTCAAAGCTAAATTTAGCCCAGCGGGGAGGATCCGGAGGCTGCCGGGCTCAGTTTTCTCTCTCGCTGGGATGGGCGGTGGAAGATTGGGGGGGGGGGTTTGAGGGTGATTGAAGACCCTCCTGCCTGACCGTGCCGCTCTTCCTTGGCAGCACTGCAGCCCAGTCGGCAGGATTAGCCAGGGCTTTGATCTGCCAGCCGCTCGGCTGCCCGCTCTTGTGCGCTCAACATGCCAGCCTGTTGTGCCGTGTCAGTGGGTTGCAGCGGGGCCAGCTCACCCCACGTTGGTGCCAGTGTGTGTTCTTCAGAGCAGCTGGCATGAACGGAGCAGGGGTGGGTGGGTGTTTCAAGCCTGTGCCTGTGGCACATCGTGGAGGGAGCTCGGGGGGGGGGGCAGGGGGCTGCAGCCTTCCTGGTGTGACGAGGCAGGCAAGCCTTTGGGCTGAGTCGAGGGAGACGTGCTCCGTTGGCCAGGCGAACATTTCGAAGGCCTTCGCTTCCTCGGGAAGAGCACAGGGGGGCTTTGCCAACTGGTCCGTCGCTGATGCTCACGACTGACGTTCAGATCGCTGGTTGGTAGAAGCGGCCTCAGGAGTCACTCTTTGCATTTTGAAGTAGCCTTTAATGGTGGTTGATCGAATGTCCGGTGATGGGGCAGTTCACTGGGCGGCCCTTTCTCTTTGGCCGTGGAACGCTGGAAGAAGCCCATTTCTTTTAATTTGCAGCAGCAGTTAATAAAAGAGCATGTTTGGAGACACCTGCGCATCTAGCAGGAGGCCAGGTGTTCATTTATTTGCATAGTTATTGAATTCATACCCCGCCCTCCCCAGCACAGCCGGGCTCAGGGCAGCCTTCCAACCACGTAAATACGTAGTTATATAAATACATAGATAAGAATGTATCAATATTAGATCACTTAAAACTATACTACTATAAATAGTATACTAGAAATAGAATATTATAAAAGTAGTCTCCGAGGAGGTTGGCCAGAGATGGAAACAGTGAGGCCGCTGACCTCCCGCCAGCTCAAGCCAGGAAGGCAAACGGCAGCAGGGATGGAGTAGGGGCCCCCAGTTCTCTGTTGCCCCGGAAGGTCGGACCAGAACCAACAGGTTGAAATTAAATCAAAAGAGTTTCCATCTAGACATTAGGAAGAATTTCCTAACAGTCAGAGCGGTTCCTCAGTGGAACAGGCTTCCTCGGGAGGTGGTGAGCTCTCCTTCCCTGGAGGTTTTAAGCAGAGGCTAGATGGCCATATGTCAGCAATGCTGATTCTGTGACCTTAGGCAGATGATGAGAGGGAGGGCCCCTTAGCCATCTTCTGGGCATGGAGCAGGGGTCACTGGGTGTGTGTGTGTGTGTGGGGGGGAGGTAGTTGTGAATTTCCTGCATTGTGCAGGGGGTTGGACTAGGTGACTCTGGTGGTCCCTTCCAACTTTATGATTCTTTGATTCTTTAAGGAGCCGGAAAAGACAAGGTGGGAGGAGGGAATGGGAGGGCAGAGGGGAAAGAACGGGAGGGGGCACAGAGCCCAGCTGATCTGCACACCCTCGCGGTCCTCAACCGTACGCCTGGCAGAACCTCTCCGACTTAACATGCCCTGCGGAACTGAGCTAGGTCCCGCGGGGCACAGGTCTCATTGGACAGAGAGTTCCACCAGGCGGGGGCCAGGGCCAAGAAAGCCGTGGCCCTTGTCGAGGACCGCCGGATGGTTTGAGGGCCAGGGACTGCCAGCACGTTCTTTTACGTTGAGTGCAACGCTCGAGGGGGTAGGGGTGGATTGGTTCCCCAGGTACGATGGTCCCGGACAGTTCAGGGCTTTAAAGGCCAGTACTAGAACCTTGAGCCTGATCCAGTACTCAAACCGAAGCCGTTGCAGCTGGCGGAGCGCTGGCTGTGTGTGTGCCCTTAGCGGGGTCTCCATAAGGACCTGCGCCACCCCATTCTGAACCAGTTGAAGTTTCTGGAGAAGCCTCAAGGGCAGCCCTGCGTAGATTGAATTGCAGTAGTCTAGTCTAGAGGTTGCATGGATCACCGTGACTGGGTCAGAAAGGGACAGATAGGGAAACCGCTGATGGGCTTGGCGGAGGTGGAAGAATACCGACAGAGCCGTATTCGTGACTTGGGCTTCCAATGAGGGGGAGGCATCCAGTGTCACCCCCCAAACCCCTGACGGAGGAGGCTGCCACCACCACCAGCTGTATCCTGTCAAGAGTGGGGAGCCGAGTTTCCCCATCCTCGCATTCCCGGCCTAGCCTCAGGACCTTCGTGTTTGGAGGGTTCAAAGGGTTCAACTTCAAGCGGCTGTTTCAACCAGCCAGCCACAACCTCCAGGCACCTGGCCGGCTGTTCCGGGACCGTCCATCTGTCCTTCAGCAGAGACAGCTGAGGGTCATCCACGTATTGATGGCAACCCCAGCCCGAAGCTCCTGTCTAGCTGGGCGAGGGGGCGCATGTAGATGTTAAAAAGGATTTACTTTTACACTATTAACTAATTTTTATTTATTGTTACTTAAAACATATTTTTGCCCCTTTCCTGCCTTGTGGAAGCTTACAAGCCAGCTTGCAATGTAAACAAAGCAACACATCAAAGAGCACAATTTCAAGTCTCAATTAGGACTGCTAATAAGTAAAAACTAAATTAGCCAATCAATGCAAAAACCTAAATTATCGCCTCCCTTTCTCCCTGACAAATCGGGGTACGCCTCCAGGCCAGATTGGCCCAGGGATCCTGGAGGGTTTTGTTGCCTTTGTCTGGGCATGGGGCAGGCGTCACTGGGGGTGTGGGGGAGGGAGGGAGTTGTTAATTTCCTGTGTTGTGCAGACGGTTAGGCTAGATGACCCTTGAGGCCCCTTCCAACTCTGTGTTTCTTTGGTTTTTTCCTCACGACCCCCCTGCGAGGTGGGTGAGGTGGCGTGTGCGGGAGGCTGGCTCAAGGTCACCCAGCGAGCTTCTACAGCAGAGTGGGGGCTTGAACCAGGGTCTCCCCGACTCTCGTCCAACACTGCCCGCTACTCAACACTCCTCCTCTGGGAAAAGCCTTGTGACTGATGGAGCGGCCGGGGGCAAGGAGCCCTCCCTCCTGCCTGTGCTTGCACCTCGCACCAGGAGGAAAGAAAGGCTTACGCTCCCTCCTCGATCGGGCATCCTCTGTGAACGAATGGTGCTTGCTTGGTGGTCTGTCGGTGGAGCGGGGCGGGGGGAAGCTGTCCATCCTTGCTTGGGGACCTTTCTCCCTCTCTCATAATACTAGAACGCGGGGTCATCTGCTAAAGCTGGAGGGTGAGAGATTCAAAACTGATAAAAAGAAATATTTCTTTACACAACGCATAGTTAAATTGTGGAACTCCCTGCCCCAGGTTGTAGTGATGGCTGCCAACTTGGAAGGCTTTAAGAGGGGAGTGGACATGTTCATGGAGGAGAGGGCTATTCATGGCTACTAGTCAAAAAGGAGACTAGTCATGATGCTTACCTGTCCTCTCCTGGATCAGAGGAGCAGGCCTGTTATATTAGGTGCTGGGGAACACTGGCAGGACAATGCTGCTGCAGTCGTCTTGTTTGTGAGCTTCCTGGAGACCCCTGGTTGGCCACCGTGTGAACAGACTGCTGGACTTGATGGGCCTGGGTCTGATCCAGCAGGGCTTTTCTTATGTAACCGGCTGTTTAAAATCTCTGATATGAAAAAGTCTGCATTTGCCCATTTTGGAAGTTGGGGAGTCCCCCTCGGTGTGGAAGAGAAGCCTCTTCTCTGCCTCTTGGCCCTAGAGGCTTGCCTGGGACGGTCTGTGCCTTTCCAGTCCAGGGGGGCTTTCTCCTCAGACCAACAGAAGGCGAGGAGGGCTCCTCCTTTCTTTTGCAGCAGGATGTTTGGCAGGGGCTTATGACCCCTCCTGGGGGGGCTGGCTCCCTTGGCAGAACTCTCGTGTGCGTGCGGGTGCGGTACGGGGTACAGAGCAGGGGTGGCAAGCAGGGGGGGAGTGTGTGTGTGTGTGTGGGCTCTTGAAGAGGGCCTTAACAAGTGGTGGCTTTGATGCAGACATGGGGGGGGGCTGCTGCTTGCACGCCCAGCCTCCCCTCCCTGAGCTGCCCACTGGAAGGTCCTCTGGTGCCCAATGGCCTCCTGTTTTTTCTCTGTGCCACTCTGGGGGAGGGGTGGGAAAATGCCACGAGCTCGATGGTGCCCGTGGCCCCCCACAAAAAAGCGGCTGGGAAGTGGGTGTACTCAGAGGGGAAGGTCAGACCCCCCCGCCACTGTCCCCCAGTGAGGCTGGGGAGTCTCCTGCTTCCTGGGGCATCTGCGGGCTTCCCCTTGGGCCGGAGCCTCCTCGGCCCTGGGCAGACGGTCAGCAAAACAGCCGCTGTTAAGCAGGGCAGGGGTGAGGCTTCCTCTGGTGGCGTCTGGCTCCAGGCGTCTGGCTGCTTGGCAGGCGGGACCTGCGCCTCTCTGTCTTTGCCTGGGCTCTGCCAGGCAGAAGCGGGCCAGGGTCGGGGGCCCCTCCGCTGTGGCCCCTGCTTCTTTCTCCTCTTGCTTTCTTCCCTGGTGCTGTTCAGAGACTCGAGCGTAGCCTGTGGGCACGGCCGTGCTAAGTCTTCTCTGGGCAGAGAGTTTCAGAGGGTAGCTGTGTTGCTCTGCAGGAGAAGAGCTGGGCTGGAGGAACACCTCTAAGGAGCACCGGAGAGACCAACGGGGTTTCCAGGGCAGGAGCTTTCGCGAGCCCCAAGATTTGACAGCTTGGACTCTCAGGAGCTCATACCTGGAGAACCTCTTTGCTCTCCTGGGCTCGGACGTGTGCTGGGATGCTTAAGGTCCCGCACAGCTACCACCTTCTGAATTTCTCTAGTAGCACAGGAGCCAGCCACGGAGGGAGGGGTGGACACAACCGGGCGGTGCAGCTAGGAGGACGTTGGGTGCCCCCCCCCATAATTCAGGTTTAGTTTAGTTCAGTTTGTTAGATTTTTAACCCACCCTTTCCCAACCAAGGTCAGGCTCAGATGGCTTACGTCAATTAAAGTACAACATCTTACAATAAATAAATAACATTAAAATCCCCCCAAAATTCAGGCCAATTAACACACACACCCCACATAGGAAGGGAAGAGGGAGTGGTGGGGATGGTGGGGAAGGGAAGAAGAGATGGGTACAGTGGGGAGGGGGGGCGGAAGGGCTTTTTGGTGTCCCACCTTCCTCTCCATTTCATTATCTGAAGAAGTGGAATGAGGGATGGGTTTGGGGAATGGTGGGTATTCAGGAGGGAAGGAACTGGAGGGGTGGAGGGAGGAAGGGATAAATTAAATAGCGAAAGCACTGTAAGGTTTATAAACCTGGAGAAAATTTAACTTACACATAATGTGGGGGGGGGAGTATGGGCCTTCTGGCATCTAATAGGGAAGTAATTCTCCAAAAGGAAACAAGGAAGCATTCTGATTGACAACCCGCATCAAAGTTCTTCATCACCTTGGCAGGCTGAGAGTAAGTCTGCCTTACTTAATCCAGGTCGCCCAGACTCGTCCTTGTGCTGTGTGGGGACAGCCCCCGGGAAACCTGCATTTTGCTTTATTTATTTATTTAGATTTCTATCCCTCTCTGACCGAGGTCTGGCTGTACCCCGCCCCCCGGAGTTCCTTGTCCTGCCCTTTGAGGGTGGGGCAGTTGAGAAGGGTGCTCTTGACCCAGCCCCCCCTTCCCTCCTTTCCCCAGCAGGCTGCAAAAGGTTATTTCTGGCTGCTTGGGTGGGGGGGGGGTATGTGGCTCAGCAGGCGTCTGACTCACAGCTGGGAGGGGCCCTTGCGGACGTTTCCGCATGGAGCAGGCTTTGATTTGTGGGGTGTGGAGACTGGTTTGAGACCGGGAGGGCAGGCTGAGCATTTGCTTATTTACATCCCTTCCTCCCAGGGCTCTTGGCATGGAGACGCCTGAGCTGGGCGGGGGCTGTGGCCAGAAGCCTTTGAGTGTGTGGAATCCCTCCGAACTAGAAGGAGGGGGCTGGGGGGGGGAGTCCTCCCTTGGGGGGAGTGAGTTAGTCCGTCAGAGTGCCTGCTCAGAGCCTGCTGGTCACATTTGGTGGGGCTGACGGCCAGCCAGTTGCACACCTCCTGAAGACTGGGCAGTAAAGGGGGGGGGGTCCTGTGGCCCAGGGGTGGTGTGAGCCCACCCTGTGTGCTTCCTGGGAGAGTTTCTTCAGGGCAGGCTGAAGTGCTGTGGCTGCCAAGTGGGTGACTGGAGTGGGTATCTTTGCCCAAGCCCCTCTGGGAAGAAGTGGGCTTTTCTGGGCGCTCCCTGCCCCATGGGGCTATTCCACAGGCATCGGAGTAGTGCCAAGCCCTGGCAGGGGTGGGCAGCATCTTCAGAGCCAGTGTGGTGTTGCAGTCTGTGGTGGACTAGGATCTGAAAGGGTCCAGATCTCTGCCATGGAAACTTGCTGGGTGACCTTGGGCCTCCCAGCCTCACCCGCCTCACAAGGTTGTTGTGAGGATCAAACGGAGAGGAGGAGAGCAGTGGGAGAAAGGTGTGGTATGAATCAAACGTACAACAAAAAATAAATTTTGCAGGCAAACAGAACCAGTGGGCCAGAACTGCTCCCGAGAACGGGGTTTTTGTCCCATGCACAAAACGTTCAGCCCCAGCAGAGGCAGCGGGTGAGACGGCGGAGGGGCTGGTGCACCTTCCCTTGGCCCCGGGGTGGCGGCCCCTTGCTCCATGCATGCTCGGCGTGAATGAGGCGGCCTGGGCACTGCGTTACTCGGGCGTGAACGGCTCCTGCGTTTCCTCAGGGCTGGGTGGGATACGCTGCTCTCTCTCCCCGCCCCGCTTCCCCCAGCAGAGAAACCTTGGCCCTGAGCCCGGGGGAGCGTGTGGAATGTGCCGGCATTCCTGTGGGTTTGGAGTTCCCGCCTGGAACCGTCTCCTCCCCTCCCCCATGTTCCTGATGTTTTTTTGGGGGGATACGAGAAGTTTTAATGTCAGGAGCGGGTACTCTTTCTGTGCGATGGGAGCACCGCTTTCTGCCCCTTCCCCCGCCCGCTGGCTCCCACCCCTGGGTGAAGGGGTGGGTGGGAATGGGTCCCTCTCTTTCAGGCTCGGGGCTTCTGAGTCGCACACCAGCTCCTGGTGCTGTGTGGAGGGGTCCCTGTGCCAGGTCTTGCTCCAGGAGGTCGGAGTTCTCCCAAATCTCTTGGAGGCTCCGGATCAATTCCCTCCTCCTCTTGTTTTCTAACCTCGTGTTACTCTCCCACCTTCTCCCCCCTTCGCCTGTGAACTGGGAACACCCGCATGATGCCCATTCGGGAAGTAGTTTCCAGCCTTTGGCCCGTTTGGGTCGACCGATTCTTGGTTCCCTTTTTGTGGCGGAGTGCTTTCTGTCCCCCCGGTGGGCCAGGGGGTCGCCTTTTCAGGCCCTCTGGAGAGATCCGGCCCTTGCTGGTAATCTGGAGAGCCACAGGGAGAGGGGGCTCTTGGGGCAGGTAAAACGCCAAGCGGCGGTGTTAGAAATTTTAATTGTTTTCCTTCGGAATGTATGAAAGTTCAGTCGTTTTTCGACTATCTGGGGTTCGAAACGTTATGTTTGGTTTCAAATTGGAAAAAAAGATTAGCTTTATGAAGGAACAGTCCTGGCGTGAATTACTCAACAACATGTAAAAGGGAAGGAAGGAAGGGGTGAATAGATTTCCAAAGAAACGTCCGGCCTCACGTGGAAGTGTGTGTGTTCTGCAGCGCCTGGGTGCTTGGGTCCGCTTGGGTCCAGGGAAACACGGTGGGCTCTGCCCCCACAGAAAAGAGGGACATTTTACCCCAGGATAAGTGAGGAGCTTGGCTCGAGGAAGAAACGTCCCAGAATACAGTTTATGCCAGCGCCCCCCCCAGATTTGCACGATACCTTGGTCTGGTTCCAGCTGCAGGCCGCCGGGGTCAACTGGTGCTGGTTCTGTGGTTTCTTTGGGCCTGTCTTGGCGGAGGCCGTTTTGGGGTCCCCTCCTGGCTTTGTCAGCCTGCTTTTGGGCTTCACTGGGTGGGTGTTGTAACCCTAACAATTCTGGCTGTAAATCTTTCTAGAGGGAGTGCCTGTTGGAGGGATTGGAGCAAATGCAACTGTACCCAAGTGCTTGCGTGTAGATAGCGGATCATTTTATACACCAGACAGTATGCAGCTCTCTCTGGCTTGCGTGTTCTTTGCGCCGTCGCACAGGAAATGCGTGGACAACAGACACCCTGTGAGGCAGTTGGGGCTGAGAGAGCTCGAAGAGAGCTGTGACTAGCCCAAGGTCACCCAGCTGGCTTTGTGTGTAGGAGTGGGGAAACCAAACCCTGTTCTCCAGATCAGGAGCCACCGCTCAAACCACTGCTCTTAACCACTACACCACGCTGGCTCTCACAGGTGTGATAATGTCGGCATCTCTGGATACCCCTGTGGGTACCCAGGGCTGTGCCAGACATCTAGAGGTGTAAGCTGGTGTCAGATCTGAAGGAGTTCATATTTTTTTCATTTATCTTCCACTTTTCTCCCGAATCGTGACTCCATGGGGATGAGGACAGGGCAGACCTCTGCCTTGGAGGATGCGAGCTCTGACTTGCAAGATCTGACACTGGAGTAAATCTGGGGGGTTCGGGGAGTCTTTAAGGGCCTGCCGGACTCCCTTCTTCTGCTGCTGCTTCTTGCTGCCTGCCCTACTGTCACTGTTCTGGGAAAATAGTACACTCTTTTGTTTTCCAATAAATTAGTTTTCTAATATCAGCTTTTATCCCCCCCCCCCCGCCTCTCAGGTGGCAAAAATTAAAGTTCTGCGGGCACAGGGCAGCAGAAGGGGCAGAACCTTCGGGTGTTGCTTTCAGACAATGAAGACAGCAATTTTTCTTCTGGGGTTGCGTAAATGTGCCGGATAATTCCATTTTACATGCTAAGTTACAAATGGCAGATTATGATATTAAGGCAATAAAATGAGCCTAGGCTGGATGGGAAAGCAATTATTGCATCTGTGTCAGTTGTTCCCAAAGCCTCTGTGTGCTTTTCAGAGGGAACTAGTCATGGCTTCAAACCTTCGGGGAGTTCTCTGTCTCTGGCTGTCAGTGCCCAGCCCTTCAGGGGGGGTTTCTCCTAGATATGTGGGGGGCGGGGGGGGGGGAATGGGCCGGAAAGACCTCGCCTTGCTTTGGCCCCTGGGGCCAGGGGCTGCCAGGCTAGGCTTGGCAGGGAGAGCAGCCGTCTTGCGCCCTGCCTGTGCTGCCAGCTGGCGGTAGAGCAGCTCACTTGGGCCGCCCACCTGCTCCCAGCAGCTTTTCTGCACCCGGGCGGACTGGCAGCGTAGGAGTGGGCCTGACAGCGGGCATCCTTCCGGCAGAGGGGACTGGCTGGGTGATGCTTCTCTGCCCTCTTAGTTCAATCGTTTATACCCTGCTTTTCTCCCTATGGGGCCCCAGGCCACCGTACAGTACGAGGAAAAATGCAACGAAAATAAATGGGGGGGAGGTTATGAATGAAGAGCAGTGTTCTCTCTCTCACGCCCCCTCCCCCTGTGTGTGTGGACGCACCGGATCTTCTGCCCAGCTCTGGGTCAGGAGCTGAAGGACCCGATCCCTTTGGCGCTTGCTTCTGGGCACACTGGGGGCAGAAGGGGCTCCCACTTGGCTCGAGGTCCTTCAGTTGCTGCTGGCAAGCTTTCCCCCACTCCCTTGCTGGTGTGATTTTGTAGCAGGGGCTGTGCTTCTTTGGGGGAGGCTCCCATGTCCGGGAGCAGCCTGCCGGCAGAGGCCTGGAGCCGGTTCTCTGTCACCGTCGCCCTCAGACTTCCCGGGCTACACTTTCCCGAGCATCTCTGGAGCGTCTGCTTGGCGTGCGGAAGGTCCCCGGTTCAGTAGACCCTGGAGAACCGCTGCCAGTCCGGGCAGGACAGTCCTGCCCTTGATGGGCTCAGAGGTCTGATTCCATAGAAGGGCTGCTTCATGTGTTTGTGGTCAGGCCTGCAGATACTAGAACCAACGGCTCACTTCTGGTGTGGCTGTTTTGGCTCTCGTTCTGGAGTTTACTGTGTAAGCCAGCTTAAATGCGGGAGAGGAATGAACGAACTGGCAGCTGCCTGCTTCCGGTGGGATCTTGCAGCTTAATTTCCCACCCAGTGCCCGGTGCTGGGAGGGGGTGGGGGTATTGGCTGTTCCCAGCTTAGTGGGCACTTGGCTCTCCTCTTTCTTTAGGATTTCCACTTCCGGAGAGCTTTTAATGCTCACCTGAGGACTGTTGGTGTTGGTGCACATCCACCTGCCTTGCTTAAGCAGAGTTAAATGGTGGAACTCCCTGCCCCAGGATGTGGTGATGGCTGCCAACTTGGAAGGCTTTAAGAGGGGAGTGGATGTGTTCATGGAGGAGAGGGCTATCCGTGGCTACTAGTCAAAACGGATACTAGTCATGATGCTTACCTGTTCTCTCCAGGATCAGAGGAGTGGGCCTATCCTATGAGGTGCTTTGGAACACAGGCAGGATGGTGCTGCTGCAGTCATCTTGTTTGTGAGCTTCCTGGAGGCACCTGGTTGGGAACAGACTGGGAACAGACTGCTGGACTCAATGGGCCTTGCTGGGATCCAGCAGGGCTTTTCTTATGTTCTTATGATGAGGTGACATCTTCACCAGCCTTATCTTTTGCTCTGTGGGGAGGCTGCCCGGCCGGCTGGTCCCAGCAGTGGCCTTTCCTGGCTGGCTGGGCCAGGAGAGCCCTCCTTGGGCCCTGGGTGCGTGCACGCTGAGGGGCAGCTATGCCCTCTTCCCTGGCCCCAGAGGAGGAGGAGGAGCCGGGCATGGGAATTCTGCCCTGCCAAGGAGTGTGAAAGCAGTTTTTAAGCAGAGGCCTGATGGCCATCTGTCAGCAATGCTGATTCTATGACCTTAGGCAGATCACGGGAGGGAGGGCACCGTGGCCATCTTCTGGACATGGAGTAGGGGTCGCTGGGGGTGTGGGGGGGAGGTAGTTGTGAGTTTCCTGCATTGTGCAGGGACTAGATGACCCTGGTGGTCCCTTCCAACTCTATGATTCTATCATAAGCGCCCTTGGCGGTGCCGTCTCCCACGCTGAGTCATGCCGTGCTCCGGAGCCAGGCGTGGCCGGCCTTTGTCCCAGGAGGAGCCGGCGTCTTCCGGCCTCTGCCTGCATCTTCAGGTGTTCCTCCTTGAGGGCCGTCCTGACCAGGAGGCCTGCAGCAGGCTTAAAGCCCTTGGTGGGGTGGCCTCTGCAGGGGAAGATGTACCCGGGAGGGAAATCGGGCCACCCTGCTGTGCTCTGAGGTAGGAGGAGAGAGAGAGATCAATCCCCCCCAGGCGGCAAAGAGTTGCTTGGGTCAGCCCAACCAGGCCCTGGCCAAAGACGGGTGGTGGCCGCCGTTGCCACCACCCGGTGAGAGCAGGACGCCGCCTGTCTGCCTGGCTGGGGGAGGCTCCAGCTCCTGGCGTGTGCAGGACTCAACCGGTGGGGAGGGTTTTTTTGCCCGACCCTGTTTTCTCCTGGAGCAAAGTCCAAGTGGTGGGGGGGGGGAGGAGAAGGATTGCTGCTTGGTGCTGCCGGGGCGTGGTTCTGGCTGTGAGGATCCCTGGCTCCCCCCCCCCTCGAGTGTCCCGGGGTGTGTGTGCCTGTCTGCTGGAAGGGTGCCGTTGTTCTGGGCCCGTTCTGGGTGGGGCTGGAGCATCCCCTTCCCAAGAGGGCCCTGTGGGCTCATCCCCCTTTTGGGCAGGGTTGGTGGGCCCTCCCTCGGGACCAGCAGGTCTCTGAGTGGTGGGAGGGGCGCTGCTGGGTGTAGGGGTGCCTGGTGCTGGTTGGGGAGGGGGAGATGGGTGGCTCTTGGCACAGGGGCAGGGCCACGGTTGCTTGGGCTGTTGGCAAAGACCTGGCAGCCGCTTCTGGCTCTGGGAGGGGCCTCTCTGTGGTCGAGAAGGGAGGCTGGCAATGAAAAGGGCAGCCCTCTTCCTCCAGAGGGTCTTCCCAGCCCCGGGCAGTGAGGCAGTCTCCGAATCCAAGGGAACCAGACTGCCCTGGCCCAAAGGGATGCAAGCTGGGTTTTTTTTTTTTATGGGGGGGAGTTCTACCTTTCCCCAGACCTGATCTGTTTGGGGAAGGGAGGGTGTAGAGCTGCCCTTTTCTATGGACTCCTCCCAAATGGGTTGCAACAGGGTGTTTTGGACTGTGGTATTTTCTGAAGGACCAGAACCTGCTGCCATTTTGGAGTGTGGGAATGCTTAGCTTGGAAAGAAGGCGGCTGAAGGGAGACATGATAGAGGTCTGTAAAATTATGCATGGTTTGGAGAGAGGGAGTCCAAACCATGCATAATTTTATAGACCTCTATCATGTCTCCCTTCAGCCGCCTTCTTTCCAAGCTAAGCATTCCCATAAGTTTTTCTCCCTCTCCTATAATACTAGAATGCGGGGTCATCTGCTGAAGCTGGAGGGTGAGAGAGTCAAAACAGATAAAAGGAAGTATTTTTTCACACAACGCATAGTTAAATTGTGGAACTCCCTGCCCCAGGATGTGGTGATGGCTGCCAACTTGGAAGGCTTTAAGAGAGGAAGGGACATGTTCATGGAGGAAAGGGGTATTCATGGCTGTTAGTTAAAATGGCTACTAGTCATGATGCATACCTATTCTCTCCAGGATCAGAGGAGCAAGCCTGTTATATTAAGCGCTGTGGAGCGCAGGCAGGATAATGCTGATGCAGTCGTCTTGTTTGTGGGCTTCCTGGTGGGCCACTGTGTGAACAGTGAACAGACTGCTGGGCTTGAGGGGCCTCCTGGGTCTGATCCAGCAGGGCCTTTCTTATGTTCTTAATGCTGCTGCTGCCACAGCTCCTCACCTGGAGCAGCTACTTTGTGCCTCGATTCCGGGGTGGGGGGGCGGGAACAGACATTTTTCAGGGATGCTTCATTTATTTACTTCATGTACCCACCGCCTTTCTCCCCGAAGCACTTTATATCGTTTTCCTCCATTTTATCCTCACAGCAACCCTGTGAGGTAGGTCAGGTCGAGTGGCCCAGGGTCACCCAACAAACTTCCATGGCAGAGTGGGGGATTCAAACCTGGGTCTCCCAGATCTTAGTCTGATACTATAAGCACTGCACCACGTTGGTTCTCATATGCTGAGAAAAACAGTTTTTAAAAAATGCGTACTCTTATCTGGAGAGCTCAGGATGGGACTTGCAATAACGGGTATTAAATTACAGGTGGACCGGTCCCGGCAGGACACTGGGGATTTTATTTTTGGAGTATGAGTAGTTCAGTAGTGGAGTGGGCAGCCTAGGGAGGTGGTGAGCTCTTGGGCTTCTCCGTCAATGCAGCCTCTCTCACAGGGTTGTTGTGAGGAGAAAGGGGGAGAGCAATTGAGATAACCATAGAATCATAAGAGTTGGAAGGGGCCATAGTGGCCATCTAGTCCAACCCCCCTGCTCAATGCAGGATCAGCCTACAGCATCCCTGACAAGTCTTTGTCCAGCCGCTGCTTCAAGACTGCCAGTGAGGGGGAGCTCACCACCTCCCGAGGAAGCCTATTCCACTGCTGAACTCCTCTCACTGTAAAGAATTTCTTCCTAATGTCCAGCCAGTATCTTTCCGACCAAAAATTTAAACCCATGATTGCGAGTCCTCTCCTCTGCTGCCAACAGGAGAGGCTCCCTGCCCTCCTCTTAAGTGACAGCCCTTCAAGTACTTCAGGAGAGTTGATCCTGTCCCCCCCTCAACCTCCTCTTCTCCAGACTGAACATTCCCAAGTCCCTCCGCCTTTCCTGATCGGTCTCGGTCTCCAGGCCCCTGATCCTCCTCTTGGCTTTGTCCGAGTTCAGCCAGCCCAGCCGGGAGAGAAGCCTCTCACTCCTGTGCAGTGTCTGTTCCGGCACCTGAGGAGGGATTTGAACTCAGGTCTCTCCTGTCTAAGCCAGACCGGGAGTCTCCCAGCTTGCTCCAGGGAGGAGAGGGAGGGGACTGGCAAGCAGAAACCGCAGCAGGAGCCCTTTCTGACAGCCCCTCTTCTTCTGTCTACGCCCCCAGGGAAGTGGCCGCTCAAACGGCAGCAGCAGCAGCAGTGGCGTTGGGGCCTTCCTAGCTCATCTGCTGCTCCTGTTTGGGGAATTAGCATTTCTTTGATGGCCACTGCAAGTCCCCCTGGGTGTCCGGGGTGAGAAGGGTTGTGTGCGTGTGCAGTGATTTAAAATAAATTAGGCATTTTCTCAAACGGGCTGCTTCCAGGGGTTGCAGCCACCCTCGGCCCCCTGCTCCCCCTTTCCTGGGCCCCACAGCTCGGCTTTCTCTCTGCAGTCCGGTGCCATCCCGAGGGCAGCATGGAGTACCTGGACCCCTGCACCAGCTGCCCCTCCTGGCCTGACCAGCCCCGCTCCGCCAGGCGAGCGCCAGGCGGCCACCCGTGACCTCTGAGCAGCCTGCCCCCCCTTCGCTGTGCCAGCCGCGGCCCCCACCCCCGATGGAGAAGATGAGCTGGCTGAGCAAGCTGAACCCCCGAGTGGCGGGGCACAGGGCCAGCCGTGGGGCGAGCCTGCAGAGCCCCGTGATGGCAGACCCCGAGACCTGCCTCATGGTTTTCAAGAACCACTGGGCCCAGGTGAGTGGCTGGAGGGATGCGGGGGAGAGAGGAGAGGGGAGGCAGCCAGGCCCCGGGGAGCTGGTAAGGGGGCTTCCATGGTCAGTGTGGGAGCAGGGCCAGCAGCCTGCGCACAGGAGGAGAGGTCCTCTGAGCACTTGCCGAGTGCCTTTCCCGTGGGGCTGGGTGCTCCCAAGTGCCACGGGGGCGGCTCTCAGCCCCACCGGCCGCTGTCTTTGCAGGTGCTAAGGATCCTGGAGCAGCGGGGGCCGCGTGTGGCCCAGGGGGCTGCAGACGACCTCAGCGCCGTGCGGAACAACACCTACCAGATGCTGACCCTGCTGGCGGAGGAGCGCCCTCGGGCAGGGGCGGCCGTGGGGCCCATCCTGGAGTTCGTGGGGGCGGAGGGGGTGCTGGAGCGCCTGCTGGGCTGGCACCTGCAGCGGGAGCTCCCCGAGGAGCGCAAGGTGGAGCTGCTGAAGCTGTTCGAGATGCTCATCAGCCAGTCCCCACAGCCCCTGCTGCAGCACCAGCCCGTGCGGGGCCCGTTGCTGCGCCTGCTGGGCCTGTGCGCCGGGCCTGCCTCCCCGCTGCTGGAGAGCAGCCTGGTGCTCCTGCTGAACCAGCTGTGCGTCTCGGTGGCCCGGGAGCCCCCCCTGCTGGAGCTCTTCTTCCACCGCCCCTCCCCCGAGCAGGGCCCCGCCAGCCTCCTCCTCTTCTCCCTCCTGGTCCCCTTCATCCACCACGAGGGGCTGGTCGGCCAGCAGGCCCGTGACGCCCTCCTCCTCCTCATGGCCATGTCTGCTGGCAGCCGCACCGTGGCCCAGTACATCACCGACAACTCCTACTTCTGCCCGGTAAGCAGGGGGTGGGGGCACTGGGGATCAGGAGAGGGTGGCTTGGGGGAGTGCCGGGCGGCTCGCCCCTGGCCAGAGTTTTGCTTCTGCTTGCCCTGCGGGGACTCTCCCACCGCCAAGGGTGTGGGCTCTTGCATGGCCAGAATGCAGGTCCCCCGAGGGGGAGGGGGGAAGGCCCTGCCCTCCACCCAGAGTTTGCTGAAGCCAAGAGGCCCTCCTGTGCCGCTGAGTCCGCATGGGCAGCCGACCTCTTCTGGCAGCAGAGGAGGGCGTGAGGCTGCCTGGCACTGGCTGCCCCTGGGCAGAGGCGGAGGTTTGGCAGTGCACGCGGCGTGGCAGGCAGGTGACGAGAAATCTGCCCTGGCGGAGGGAAGGCTTCTGCCTCGGGTCTACACTGGCTGGAACACACGAGCCAAGTGTGCGTCAGGGAGCCGAGGTCTGCTCACTGTGGCTGTGCTGGAGGAGCCCTCCTGCTGGAGGCCGGAAGGGGCCTCTCTCTCCCCTATTGCCTGAGCACTCTCGGCCAAGTCTGCCCCTTCGGACTGGGCACTTGCAAAGGCCTCCCTGGAGGAAGGAGAAGGCAGAAGCGGAGGGTGGCATTGCTGTGGCTGGGTTGTCTGGCGGGAGCTCTTTGCTTGCCAGATGGTGGGTAGGTGGGCTGGCTGGCCAAGAAGCCCTGGGGGCAGGCTGCCTTCCCACTCCCAGAGTCGCTGCCCACCGGCCCCCCAAAAGTGCCCCCCTTCCCTCCCTGCCGCCATTTGTCTTTTTCGCTGCTGCCGCCACCGCACACGGAGTCAGCAGGTTCCTCAGACGGGGATGCAGAGGCCTTTTTCCTGGCCAGCCCTTGACGGCACATGCTCTGTCTGCCTGGGGGTGTATTTGGTCCCCATGGGCGTTACTTTACCCTTTTACCCTGATTTGTCACATGGTCGCCCCTCACCCCGGTGGGGGGATACTTTGGGCACTCCTCACAATCCACCGTGGTTCTCCCCATCCTGGCGAGCTGGGTGGCATCTGCAAAGCTGGCCACCCTGCCTGCTTTTGTGCTTTTGTACTGCTCTAGAGATGAGATGGGAGGGGAAAGGCTGTTAGTGCATGCTCCTCCCACCCCCAGTTACAGGTGGTGGGGGTGGTTGGCAGAGCAGCGTGGGGTTCTGCCCCTTGTAGGGCCGCTGCTTTCCCCCAGAACTGCAAGATTGACTTTAAATTCAGAGTTTGAGCGTTTGACCAGCCTTTGGCAGGCATGTGATAGAATCATAGAATCATAGAGTTGGAAGGGACCACCAGGGCCATCAAGTCCAACCCCCTGCACAATGCAGGAACTTCACAACTACCTCCCCCCTCCACATCCCTAGTGACCAGAAGATGGCCAAGATGCCCTCCCTCTCATCAGCTGCCTAAGGTCACAGAATCAGCATTGCTGACAGATGGCCATCTAACCTCTTCTTAAAAACCTCCAGGGAAGGAGAGCCCACCACCTCCCGAAGAAGCCTGTTCCACTGAGGAACCGCTCTAACTGTTAGAAAATTCTTCCTAATGTCTAGGCGGAAACTCTTTTGATTTAATTTCAACCCGTCGGTTCTGGTCCAACCTTCTTGAGCAACAGAAAACAACTCGGCACCATCCTCAATATGACAGCCCCTCAAGTACTTGAGCATGGTTATCATATCCCCTCTCAGTCTTCTCCTCTTCAGGCTAAACATACCCAGCTCCTTCAACCTTTCCTCATAGGACTTGGTCTCCAGACCCCTCACCATCATTGTTGCCCTCCTCTGGACACGCTCCAGCTTATCTACATCTTTTTTAAATTGTGGTGCCCAAAACTGAACACAGTACTCTAGTTGAGGTCTAACCAGAGCGGAGTAAAGCGATACCATCACTTCGCATCATCTGGACACTATACTTCTGTTGATTCAGCCCAAGACTGCATTTGCCTTTTTAGCTACCGCATCACACTGCTGACTCATGTTCAGTGTTTGGTCTACTAAGACCCCAAGATCCTTTTCACACACACTACTGCTCAGACAAGTCTCCCCCATCCTATAATTATGCACTTGATTTTTCCTATCTAAATGCAGAACTTTACATTTGTCTTTGTTGAAGTGCATTTTATTAGTTTTAGCCCATTTCTCCAGCCTGTCAAGATCATCCTGCATCTTGGCTCTGTCTTCTACCGTATTTGCTACCCCTCCCAATTTAGTATCATCTGCAAATTTAATAAGCATCCCCTCTATTCTTTCATCCAAATCATTTATAAAGATGTTGAACAACTCAGGGCCCAGCACAGATCCCTGAGGAACTCCACTAGTCACTTGCTTCCCCTGTGCTTCTCTGCACCCCTTCTTATGGGCATTTGTCTTCCTCTGCCCTCCAGGTCCTGGCCACGGGTCTGAGCGCCCTCTACTCCTCTCTGCCCCGCAAGCTCGAGGTCCGGGGGGATGACTGGCACTTCCTGCGGCGCGAGGACTGGATTGGGGTCCCGTCCCTGGTCCTCTTCATGAACTCGCTGGAATTCTGCAACGCCGTCATCCAGGTGGGCCCCTTGTGTGTGCCGGGGGTGGGGTGGGGAGGCTACCCCCCCAGAAAGGGCTGTGGGGAGGCTTCGAGGCAGAATCCCATGTCGGGGGCCTCGGCTAGAAGAAAAACACTTGGGTTGGCTGGAGGTGTGGCCGGTCAGATCTCCTTGGGGTGACTTACCAGGAGCTGGAAGCCTCCCTTCCCCAGTGAGGCTCCTTGGCCCCCTTCACTCCCCCTGCGCCCCACTGCCCGAGAGCTGGGTGCCTGACGCCCCCTTTCTCTGGTTGCAGGTGGCCCACCCCCTGGTGCAGAAGCAGCTGGTGGATTACATCCACAACGGGTTTCTGGTGCCCGTCATGGGCCCTGCCTTGCACAAGGTAAGGCTGGCAGGGTGGGGTGGGGTGGGTGGGGGTTTAAACGTGAAGCAGGACTCGTGGCCGTTGGCTGTCTCTGCCCCCTTCCCCCTTCCTTGTTGGGGGGGAGGCCTCTGTTTGCCTGGCTGTCAAAGGAGGGGGGCCTTGCCCGGGGGCTGGGCCTTGCTTAGTTTCACTGCTTCGCCAGGCTGAGTTTGAGCCCTGGGCGCAGCCAGGGCATCGTGAAGAGCCCGCGCCTGTCTGTGTGTGTGCGTGTGGGGGGGAGGCACAGAGTGGCGATGGTGGCAGAGGGCGGGGGGAGGGCTGCCTTCCACTGAGCCGCCTGCTTCCTCCCCCTCCGCCAGACCTCCATTGAGGAGATGATTGCCAGCACCGCCTACCTGGACCTCTTCCTGCGCAGCGTCACGGAAGCGGCCCTGCTGAAGACCTTCCTGCGCTTCCTGCTGCTCCACTGCCACGACAGCAGCACCATCCTCGACACCCTGGTGGGGCGCATCACCAGCAACTCCCGGGTGAGTGAGTGGAGGCGGCCGAGGGCCCCCAGCCCTCCTGGGGCACTTGGCCCCCGCAGCCAAGCGCAGGGCTGCTCTCCACTCCTCGGGAGCTGGGGGCCACACGCCCGTCCTTGGTGGGCCGGCGGTCCCTGCAGGCGCTGGTGGGAAGCTGCCCAGTATACTGCCGGCCCCTCCTGGTCCCAGCCTTGGTCTCCCAAGTCCAACCAGGAGGGAATGCTTGGCTTGGCTGGGGCCATTTGCCCCGCCAAGCTCCTTTCTGTAGTCTGGATCGACTGCGAAGGCGAGTCTCTTGCGGTACATGAGAGGGAAGGTCAGCCAGCGGGGAGGGGAGGTGAACACAGCCCCACCGGGTCAAAGGTGAGATTGTGGCTCAGTGTCAGAGCATCTGCTCTGCGTGTGGAGTGTAGTCCCCTCTCCTGATTCTGGGGGACCCTTTAAGCCCTCCTGAGCTCCTGCGAAAGCAGGTGAACAAAGTCTAGCAGAGCAGGGAAGGAAGGCCTCTCTCTGCCGGAGGCCCCAGAGGGGGGCGAGGTGGGGTTTGGGCGGCCTGGGTAGTGGCCTGGGTTGGGCTGGCCTGGGTTGGGGCCTTCTCCCCCTGAGCCTCCTGCCAGCCTCCTGTAGTGGTTAAGAGTGGTGGTTTGGAGCGGTGGACTCTGATCTGGAGAACCAGGTTTGATTCCCAGCTCCTCCACATGACCGACAGAGGCTAATCTGATGAACTGGATTTGTTTCCCCACGCCTTCACAGGAAGCCAGTCCTTGGGCTTGTCCCAGCTCTCTTTGAGCTCTCTCAGCCCCACCTACCTCACGGGTGTCTGTTGTGGGGAGGGGAACGGAAGGTGATTGTAAGCCGGTTTGAGTCTTCCTTAAGTGGTGGAGAAAGTCGGCATATAAAAACTAACTCTTCTTTTTCTCCTCTTCCTCCTCCCCCCCCCCCCCCCGCAGCTCTGCATGGTGTCCCTCAGCCTCTTCCGGACGCTGCTGAGCCTGCACTGCGAAGACGTCCTGCTGCAGGTGGTGCTCAGGTATGCTGCTCCTGGCTGAGCTGCGTGGCATCCCCCTTCTCTTTCTGTGTCTGGCCAGGCTGTCCTCAAGCCACTGAGCCTGGCCCCTTAAGTGGGTGGGCTCTCTTGGGGCGCCTGCATTGGCTGCCCAGACGTGTGTGTCTCCAGGAGGCTGGAGGCCTGCAGCAGCAGCGGGAGTGGACGTCTGCCTCGCGGGACCCCCTCTGGAGGGGTGGCCGGGCACAGGAGTCTCCCTCCGGCCCTTCCCTGCTGGGACAGCCACCTCCCACCTCGCCCAGGATCCGTCCCTCGCGCAGCAGCTCCCTCGGGGGGGGGGGCCTTGGGCCACTGCTGGGCCCCCATCCTCCCTCCCTCCCTCCCTCCTTGCAGGTACCTGATCCCCTGCAGCCACGTCATGTTGAGCCAGAAACGGGCGGTGAAGGAGCCGGACCTTTACGGCAAAGCGGCCAGCAAGTTCCTCTCGCTGATCCCCCGCTGCTGCCGCCCGGAGAACCTGCCCCCGCTGGAGCACGAGGAGGAGCACGCCGCCTGGTCCAAGGGTGAGTGTGTGTGGGGGTCTCGGAGGCAGGGCTGGAGCTCTGCGTGGGCTGTTGCCTGCCATGGGAAGAAGGGGTGGGGGGCTTTCTTCTCCCTCCCTCCCTCCCTCCCTCCCTCCCTCCCTCCCTCCCAGAGATGCTTCTCCTTGCTCAGGGGGACACCAGCCCTTGGTGTGGCTAGTCAGTGATGAGGTGAGCGGATGAGAAGAGGGTGGGACGGAGGGAGGGGAGCTTTCTTTTTTAAAGCTCGCTTTTCCTTTACAACCCCCCCCCCCCAAGCAGTCCTTTCAAAGGGGCCAGGTCTTCTTTGGTGCTGGTCAGGGCATCCCCCAAGCCCAAAGGGGAGCACCCGTAGGCCGGTCCTGGCCAGCCGAGTGCTCTCGGTGACGCCGGTGCCCACCGCGGGCAGAGTGGGGAGTGGGAGAGCAGGCTGGGGCCCTGGAAATCCGCCTTCCAGTGCCCTTCTGTCTCGGCCAGCTGGCAGGGAGGCGTGGAGTCCCTTCGTGGCCTGCAGGGCTGGCTCTGCTGTCCCTCCAGCCGGGCCTCCTTTGTGGCTCCAGTGGGGGTGGGCAAGAGGGTGGAGGTGCCGAGCAGGGAGTCTGGGGGGGGGGGAAGCTAGAAGGGAGCAGAAGGGTGACCTGGGCAGAGCTTAGTCTAAGTCCGCACACTTGAGGTAGGCAGCGAGGGGGGCAGCGGCTTCTGCTTGGCTGCTCCTGGCACAGAGGAAGAGCGTGTGGGAAGCTTTTCCACGATGAATGGGAAAGGCTCCACCTGAATGCTTTTGGGCGTTGGCTTGCTCCTCGGGGTGGTGGTGGGGGAGATGGTAGCTGCCCTGGGGAAGCGTGGCTGGTGGACTTGGCGTTGATCCAATTTGCTAGCTGGGGGGTCAGAAGGCTGCTAGGTAGAGGGGATGAGGGTTGGGTCAGCCCCATCATTCTGAGGAGCAAACAGGTCTCGGGTCCTGCTGGATGATCTCTGGAGTCTTTCTGCTTCCCGGCCCTCTTCCTCTGACCCTCCCTCTCCCCCTAGGCCACGGCAGCCCCAGTGTGGATTCCTCTTCGGTGGTGACGGTCCCCAAGCCCTCCACCCCCTCCCGGATCTCCTTCTTCATGCGCCAGGCCAGCTTGAGCACGGAGGCCTCTGGCCCCACCCCCCGCTCCCCCGGGACCCCCACCGGGAGCCCCGGCCACCTTCCCGGCCGCTGGGAGGAAGTCTCGGAGCTAGATGGGAACTACCTGGAATACCTGCGGGACGCCCGCCTGAACATCGACCGCTGTGTCTGGGCCTGCCGGGCGTGGTCCGCCCCTTACGACGGGGAGGTGCCCAGCGCCAGCAGCGTGGCTCCGCCCCAGGGTGCCTCCCTGCCCATCAACAGCGACCACTTCGGCTACACTTCCTTCCACCCCGGGGGGCACCCCGGCCACGCGCCTGCCTCTCCTCGGACTAAAAAGCGGGGCCTGCCGGAGGAGGGGGCCGGCCAGGAGGGGGCCCCCGTGGGCGCCCAGGCCAGCCCCCCCACCTCCCCTGGCCCCAAGGACTCTGGTGGCTTGCTCAACGGGGCCCACGCAGACGCCGGCATCAAGAAGGTGCGCCGGTGCCCGCAAGGGGCCGTGGTGGAGAACGGCTCCGGCCCCCAGCCCCTGCCCCCCTGGGAACCAGCTCCCTGCCTGGACTCGCTCTTGGACGAACTGCTGTCCCAGGCCCCCATGGAGAACGGCGGCGGCGGCACCTCCTCCACCCTTGAGAGGTTCACCGCTGAGCTCAGCCAGCTGGAGGAGGAGATGGAGGGCAGGGGCCGAGGGGAGGAGCCGTCGACCCGTGGCCCCCCGCCCGAGCCTGACCCCCTGTCCCACGAGGAGGAGGAGGCCTTCCGCAGCTTTTCCTCCCATCCGGACAGTGCAGGGCAGCCCCGGCCAGCCGACCCCCTGGCCCAAATCATCAGCAGCCCCCCGCGGACCCCCAGCCAGCCCCTCAGCCAGCCTTTCACAGGTGAGCCCTTTTGCTGGTCATCCCTCATGCTGCTGTTGCCTTCATTGCTACATTTTAAAAGCAGCCTTCTGCGGTGAAGGTGTGTAATGATTAGGCAGAAGCCTGAGGAGGTCTGTTAGGAGCCGGGGGACGGGACAGGGACCTGGGAGGCTGGCAGGAGGAGTTGCTGAGCAGTCTGCCCAGTGGGCCTCGCCTCTCTTGCCAGGAGGCCTGGGTGTCTTCCAGCTCCCCTCATGCACTCCAGATAGGCTGGCAGGGAGGCCGGCATGGGGAGATGAGGTGGAGTCAGAGTCCGGCTGGGTCACGTGCTCGGCATGCAGAAGGACCCCGGTTTAGTCATCCGGTATTCCATCATGGTGTAATGGTTAAGAGCAGTGGTTTGGAGCAGTGATCTGGAGAACTGGGTTGTATTCCCCACTCCTCCACATGAGCGGCGGAGGCTGATCTGGTGAACTGGATTTGTTTCCCCACTCCTCCACACGAAGCCAGCTGGGTGACCTTGGGCAAGTCACAGCTCTCACAGCCCCACCCACCTCACAGGGTGCCTGTTGTGAGTGGGGAAGGGAAGGTGATTGTGAGCCGGTTTGAGTCTCCCTTAAGTGGTAGAGAAAGTCAGCATAGAAAAACCAACTCTTTTCTTCTTTTTAAAATTCTGAGTGTGAGGGGGGTGGGAAAGCCCTTTCTCTGGCAGAGGCGCTGCTAGCCAGACTGGTCCGTGGGCAGACATGGGTGGCTAGCAGCAGGAAGTCTCAGGGGCAGCCTCGGCTGTTGCCAGTCCAACTGGACGCTGCTGAGCCAGAGGGGGGTGACCGGGCCGGGGGGGGGGCAAGGCCAAGGGGACCTTTCCCCTGAGCTCCAGAGCGCTCTGAGGAGAGCCCATGGCTCTCTGCCAAGCAGGCGTCTGACCGGGCAGAAGGGCCGCGGCCTGGGAGACCAGCGTCCGGCCAGCCAGGCCGAAGACCCAGCAGGAGGCCACTGTGGCCCTCCAGGGCTTGGCCAGGCAGACCCTGAAGCCGGGCCCTCACGCCAGTGCCTTTCTCCGACCTGCCCGCAGGGCCCTTTGTGGCAGTACTCTTTGCCAAGCTGGAGAACATGCTGCAGAACTCCCTCTACGTCAACTTCCTGCTGACGGGGCTCATCTCCCAGCTGGCCTGCTACCCACAGCCCCTCCTGCGCTCCTTCTTGCTCAGCACCAACATGGTCTTCCAGCCCAGCGTGAAGTCCCTCCTGCAGGTGGGCCGGCCGGGGGTCTCCTTCCCCTCCCCTCCTGCCTCTGGCACCGGGACCACCTCATCCCCCTGCTGGGCCGTGACCCTGCCGTTCCCTCCCTCCCCCTCGGCAGGTCCTGGGCTCCGTGAAGAACAAGATTGAGCGCTTTGCAGCCAACCAGGAGGACTTCCCCTCCCTGCTCTTCAAAGCCAAGAAGTACCTGATTGCCCGGGGCAAGCTGGACTGGTCGGACACCCAGAACGCTGCCCCCTCCCTCCGCCGATCGGAGACCCTGGGTGAGGAACGGATGCTGGGTGGACTCTCGAGTGGGGTCGGGTGGGGAGGGGGAGCTCTGAAAGTCTTCTCTCTGGCTCCCTCCGTAGCCTAGAGCTCAGACGGAGGGCAGCACCCACAGCCCCACAGCAGAAGCGCAAGGCAGATTCGGAAGGCCCCCCCTATCTTGTTGTCAAGTTGGGAAAATGTGGTTTGGGTCCTGTTACTGTTAGGTAGATCTGTAACGGGTTGACAGATCGCACCCAAAGAGTGCTTGTTGATGGTTCCTCATCCACATGGAGAGGAGTGACTAGTGGAGTGCCTCAGGGATCTGTCTGGGGCGCTGTGTTGTTCAACATCTGTTTAAATGATTTGGTTGAAGGAATAGAGGGAATGCTTATTAAATTTGCAGATGATTCTAAATTGGGAGGGGTAGCAAATACGGTAGAAGACAGAGCCAGGACACAGGGTGATCTTGACAGGCTGGAGAATTGGGCTAAAACCAATAAAATGCACTTCAACAGAGATAAATGTAAAGTTCTGCATTTAGGTAAGAAAAATCAAATGCATAATCGTAGGTTCGATCACCACTTTGGGGTTCGGAAGCAATTTTCCTCCCGGCCATATTGGCCCAGGACCCTGGAGTGTTTTTTTTTTTTTTTGGCCATCTTCTGGGCATGGAGTGGGGGGTCCCTGGGGGTGTGTGGGGGAAGGTGTGCTGGATGCCAGGGCAAGAGACGGGGCCACTTTTGGGGGAGTGGGGGGGAGAGCAGAGGACCGGGCAGCAGTGTGGGGCCCTCCTTTAGTTTCAAGCGCTCCTTCTCTCTCTGCAGTGAAGAGCCGGAAACCGTCCATCGGGGAGCTGATCATGCGCCACACCAACAGCCCCACGCGGGCACGCCAGGCGGCCCAGCTGGCCCTGCAGCACATGCGGGAGGGGCAGGTGATGCACGCCCTGGCGGGGGCCTCCCTCTTCCGCACCTCGGCAGAGAAGCAGAGCGAGGCACTGCGCGTGAAGAACGCCGTCTACTGCGCCGTCATCTTCAGCGAGTTCCTCAAGGAGCTGGCGGCCATATCCCAGGCCCACGCCGTCACCTCCCCCTTCCTGCTGGAGCCCCCCGAGGAGTGACCGGGCTGGGCCCTGCGGACTCCCTCCTGCCTTCCCCCCGTAACGCCCGGGGGGGGCTTTTAACTGGAATCCATCCTCTCCCCCCCTCCTCGGCTTGGCACTGCCAGGCTTGCACTAATAGGGGAGCCGGTGGGTGGCACCCTCCATGGGGGGGGGGGCTGTGTGTGTGCCAGCCCCTCTTTTTAAAACTCCATCCCCGGACAGACAAGGACCTTTTTAATTTATTGGGAATGAATGTTTTTCTGGAGACCGTGTTGCAATATGTATAAAAGAAGCTCTCTCTCTCTCTCCTGGATTGTGCCTGTATGCAGATTGTGTGTGGGTTTGAACCCCTTCCATCCAGCCTGCTTCCTGCCTGTCAGCCTGCCCCATCCTCTTTGCCCCAGAGTGGGGGTGGGGGCTGCTTATGACCCCTCCAGTGATTGGTGCAAAATTCTGCCTCTTGATGCTCCCTCCTCATTTCTCCTCCCCCCCTATTGCCATGGGGTGGGCGGGGTTTGGCCAGCCAGGGAGCTTTGAGAAAGGCCCGCCAGCCTAGCTGGAACACACACACCCCGTGTGTTTTGAAGGCTCCCTTTTTCTGGAGACCTGGGGGTGGGGGGACCTGGCAGAACCTGCATTTCCACCTCCTGTCTGCTTTCGCCAGCCATGGCAGGGGGGCAAGAAAAGTTGAAGCCGATGCTTCCCCCCCCCCCCCACGTGACTCCCTCACCTGCTTCGCCCACAGTCTTTTCTACTGGGCACTTGGCGTTTCTCAAAAAGCCAGAATCATTTCCCAAAGAGGGGGGCTGCAGCAGAAAGAGCCCCCCCCGGCACAGCACAGCAGCAGAGCCCAAGCATGAGCCCTATTGTCCCCGAAGCTGTCTGGGGCTCCCATGTGCTGCTCCAGCCCTGCTCTTTGTCCCCCCCCCCAGGCAAAATGGGTCCGCTATGTGCCACCGATACCAGTGGCTCCGGAGTTGGTGGTGCACCAGGGGACGTCCTGCACTCCCAGCTGCTTCTCCGCCCCGAGCCCCAGTGCTGGGGGGAAAGGCTCTCAGCCAGTGAGGCGGTGCCGAGAGAGTGGTGGCACTCCAGCATGTGTCACGTCCCTCTCCCGTTCCCCAGGGGCTGCCCGTCCCGCCCCACGGGGCTCTTGGCATCCTGTCTGCAAAAGCCTTTTATTGCACCCTATTGCGGGCGGCTGTCAGCTCACTCTTCCGTGTCGCTCTCAGCCGTGATGCTCTCCAGGAGGGGCAGGGCCATGGAGCGCCTGTCTGGGTCGCTCAGGCTCATGGTGGAGGCGCCCAGCCTGGGCCGCTGCCGTTTGAATGGCCACTTCCCTGGGGACGCAGAAAGAAGAAGAGGGGCTTGTCAGAAAGGGCTCCTGCTGCAGATCCTGCTTGCCAGCCCCTCCCCCTCCTCCCTGGAGCAAGCTGGGAGACTCCGATCTGGCTTAGACAGGAGAGCCCCGAGTTCAAATTCCTCCTTGGGGCCGAAATAGACACTGCACAAGAGTTAGAGGCCTGGAGACCAAGACCAACAAGGAAAGGCGGAGGGAGTTGGGAATGTTCAGTCTGGAGAAGAGGAGGTTGAGGGGGGACGTAATCACTCTCTTGAAGTAGCTGAAGGGCTGCTACTTTGAGGAGGGCAGGGAGCCGTTCCTGTTGGCAGCAGAGGAGAGGACTGGCCATGATGGGTTTAAATTTTTGGTTGGAAAGGTACTGGCATGAGGAAGAAATTCTTTACAGTGAGAGTAGTTCAGCAGTGGAATCAGCTCCCTAGGGAGGTGGGTGAGGCTCCCCCTCACTGGCAGTCAAGCAGCGCCTGGAGAAACACTTGTCAGGGATGCGTTAGGCTGATCTTGCATTGAGCAGGGGGTTGGACTAGATGGCCTCTGTGGCCCTTCCAACTCTATGATTCTACAAAAGATGAGCCGTGCCTTCCCCTTTCTGCTAATTGTTATGCACAAGTTCCCGCTATGGGAAAGAGGGAGAGCCTTTGCTGTAGGTGGGATAGCAGTGGTTTTTTTTTTGGGGGGGAGGGGGATTATCAGTAGGGAAGTGGCAGGAGAAGAAAGCAGCCAGCCCCCTCCCTTGGCCTGGTAGCCTGTCTGGGGGGCAGGTGTGGGCATTGGGTTGCAGCAGCTTTGGGGTGGGGCCGGGCACAGGAGGCTAAAGGAGTTGGGCAGAAGTGCTTGGGCTGAAGGAGGGTGAGCCACCCAGGTCTGCTCCAGCCACACTGTCCAGGTGGAGGGGAGGGGCGGGCCAGCCCCTGGAGACCCTTGCTAGGAAGACAGACTTTGGGGTGGGGCGATGCTGCTCGGAGGTCCCCCTGCGCCCAGCAGCCAAGGGCACGTGAGGGTGCAGAGCCTGCCAGGCCCTGCCAGTGTGGCTGTGGGGTGGCGAGCACAACCGCATGCCCCCTTCCGTTCCCGGTGGCACACCAGGGGGCCCGAGGGCAGCTTTTGTCTGCTTCCCTGGGGTGGCTCTTTTGCAAAAAATGTCCCCCCATCATGCCTTTGGGGCAATGTGTGGGTTCTGGCTCTGGCTGCTGCTCCCACTGTTCAGCGGGTGGCACGTGCCCGTCTCCTTTCCTCTGGGAAGCATGAACAGTGCCCTGCCTCTCTGCCCGCAATGGGGCACTCAGCCACCCTGCAAGCCTCCACCACAAACAAGGTTTGTGGGGCTGAGTGGTGTGTGTGTGTGTGTGTGTGTGTGTCCAGTACAGCTGCCAACCTCTCGGTAGGGCCTGCGGATCCCCCAGGATTACGGCTCATCTCCAGACTACAGCGATCAGTTCCCCAGGGAAAATGGCAGTTTTGGAGGAGGGGGGGGGGGCTCTGTAGCATTATGCTGTGCCCAGTCCTGGTTCTACCCCCAGTCTCCAGGATTTCCCCAACCTGGAGTTGGCAACGGAGCAGGTCAGCGGGGGCCGTCCAGGTGCTCTAGAGCCCCTTGCAGCTCCAGCCCCCCCCAACTCGGCCTGAGTCCTGCGAGTGCAGCGGCCTCACCTGCCAGGGTCCGGGAGGACCGGTTCAAGGGTCTCCATCGCCTCCGCCCGCCAGCCCCCTCTCTGGGCAGGGGCAGCTGCAGGGGCACGGCAGGCGGGCTGGGGGCCTCGAGCACCGCCATTCGCACCCAGGCTGCTCTGGCAGGCAGGCTGTGGCCCATGGGCTTCTGGGAGCCCAGCACCCCCTTGCTGCTGAGGGCGAACTTGAGGCAGGAGAAGGCCACGGGCAGGGGCCGGTCCAGCTGCAGGGCGCGCTGCTCAGCCCCCTGGGCCACGGCCAGGCGGAGGCTGCCGCAGTAGAAGACCTCGTAGATGACGTAGATGCTGCTCTGGGAGCGCAGCCAGGGCAGGTCTGGCCGCAGGGCCACCACGCCGGGCCGCAGCACCAGGAAGGCCACCTTCTTGTGGACGCCCGCCATGCTCAGGCGGATGTGCCGCAGGGCCCCCTCCACCAGCCGCGTCTCCTCGTAGCGGGACTCGCCCCGCACCCGGGCGTTGTACTCGCGGGTGCAGTGGGTCAGCTCCCGTGCGGCAGTGGCCCCGTGCAGCAGGTTCTCCAGGGGCCCGACCGGCACCAGGCAGCGTGGCCGGCGCAGGAGGCTCTGGCCTAGCTGGGGCTTCTTGACCAGCACCATCAGCAGGTCGTAGGAGGCGGCGTCTTCCAGAAAGGGGACCGGCACCACCGTCGGCCCGAAGCGCTCCTCAATCACCTGCCGCAAGAGAGGAGGAGGGCATCTCACGTTGGGCTCGCAAGTGCCTCACTAGCCAGCAACTGTGCGGGTCTGTGTGTGTGTGTGTGTGTGTGTGTGTGTGGTGGTGGTGGTGGTGGGGACAACGGTGGGCATGCTCAGAAGAAGTGGAGGAGAGGGGGCTATCCGTGGCTACTAGTCAAAATGGATACTAGTCACGATGCATCACCTATTCTCTCCAGGATCAGAGGACCAGGCCTGTTCTAGGAGGTGCTGTAAGGGAACACAGGCAGGATAAATGCTGCTGCGGCCGTCCTGTTTGTGGGCTTCCCGGAGGCACCTGGTTGGCCACTGGGTGAACGGACTGCTGGACACGATGGGCCTGGGACTGATCCAGCAGGGCCTTTTGTTAAGTTCTTAAGCGGGTGTTACTTTTCTATCACTTGGAGATCCAGTCATCCCCCATTGGCTGGACTGCTGTGATGTGACTGAATGCTTTGGGCTCACTGAGGCTTATGCAGCGAGGAGGAGAAGCCAGTAGAAAGGCAGAGCAGGGCCTGTCGGGATGGTGTGTCTGTGACCCCGCCGAGGAGGGGGGTGGGCTGGGCCTTGAACCTCGCCTCGGCCCAGGCCTGAGCTCGGGACCGGCCCTTGCAAAAGTCTAGTGACCCATGTTAAGCAAAAGCCAAAAAAGCCCCAGGAGTGGAGAAGGGAAGCCTCGGCTGAAGAGCCTTTCCCTTGCTAAGTTGAAGTGGCTTTTCAAGCTTCCCTTTGGCGGGGGCTCTGTCTGTCCCCCAGGCTGAGGGGCAGCAGCAGCAGAAGGCCAGGCAGGACGAGAGGCGGAGCGAGCCCCGGTCCTCCTGCCTCCCTGGGATTCTGCGGGCCTTGCTGTGGGTGGCTGCCGTGGGGCAGCATTCGGCTGGGGCTGGCCCACGGCACCAATCCGTGACTCTTCGCTTGTGTTCTCCAGGAGGGCCCCGGTGGGTACTTTCCTTGGAGGGGGAGAGGAACTCCCATGCTGGGGGTACCCCAGCTATGGCAATGCCCCTAGCCCAGATGGGCACTCCAGGCACCGAGGAGAGGACCCCTCCCCCCCCCTCCCTGCCCCTGTGAGCGAGTCAGGGCTGAGGAGGAGAGCAGGAAGAGAACCGCCAGTGAACGGTTGTCTCTTGTCAACCTGACTGATGAGATGGGGTGCGCAAGAGAGGAAAAACCTCTCCCCCACCCTCAGCTAAACATGGCCCTTGGGGTCTGCACTTGTCCATCGTCCAGGTCCTGTCCGGGGTGAGGAGGGCTGGTGCCTGCTCTTGACCGCCAGCGCTGTCCCCGGCAGAATCGGGCCCATGCTCTTCCGCATCCCTCCTCCCTTGCCAGTTTGGGGGCTGCCTGCCAGGGCGGTGTGTGTGTGTGTGTGTCACTTTTCTGGCAGAGCAGAATATTTTGCCTAAGATAGCCTTGGCACGTTGGAGTCCACGAAACAATTAAGCGCTACTTTCTGGAGAGTTTTGTGATGCCGATGTGGTTTTGTCCCTGGTGCCCCCCCTCCAAGTGGTGGAAGCCCTGCCCGCCCCCTCACCTTGTCCCTGATGAGTTCCCAGCTGGCGTCGGCCTCCCCGATCTCCAGGGGCGGGACCCCGCCGTCCATCTTGCGCATGTCTGGGGGCCAGCCAGGAGTGGGGTGGGGGAGAAGCCGGGCATGGGTGGGCCAGGAGGGGAGGAGAGAGGGGAGGCCGCCGAGCCCTGGGGAGATAGGTGGAGGTGCCTCCCCCAGCCCTGGAGGGAGCCCCCACCCCACTGGCCCAGGATCTGATGTCACAAAGGCTCCTCGCTTCCATCACCTGGGAGGGACCAGCCCCCCCCCCCAGGGATCCCTGGAGAGATGACCTGTCTGGGGTGGGGGTATTTCTTAAAAATGGGGTGAGGAGGGTCCGCTTTGGGGAGCCAGGGTGGGCAGGGGAGCGGGTTGTTATGGTGCCAACAGTTTGCAAAGTGCCCTGCCGTAGGCCAAGGTCTCACTCCGGAAAAGGCCACAGGGAATCTCCCTCAGGCGGAAGCCACAAAACACCGTTGTCTAGGTTTTTAGGCTACGCCAAAGAGGCAGCCGGGGGACAGAAACAACGGCCTCTGCCCCTTACCCCCCTCCGGCGGACGGGTGGGAAGCCCTTCCCACAGGCCTGTGGAAACAGGTCATCCCTGACGTGGAAGCAGGCGGATTAGCAGTTATCCAGGACACACCACCAGAACTCCTTGCTTTATAGAAAACAGTGTTGTTTAATTTACAGTGCACAGATACAAAAGACAAACCGTCACGTACACTTCTCTCCACCAAACTTCCCAACACAGAGTTACAATTACATAGGCTTATATACATAACTCCACCTGAAACCAATAAGGCCACCTGCAGACCTGGCCACAGTATTACATCATCCTTACTGCTTCAAACCAGTTAGTTGCAGTTCACCCTAGAACCTGCAAGGCTATTGCTGCCTCTTGCATCATCCTAGATCCCTCTGATCTGACAGCTGCCTGCAAGGTGAGTCTGCAGCACTTCACCACGAGAGGCGAACAGAGCCTCCAGTCACTGCTGCAGTCTAACCCTGTGGAACTACTGATGGGAGTGAGCCAAGACTGGCCAGTCTTTGTGGAGCAATGCTGCGTAATGTGTACATGAAGCTGCTGTGGGGGGGGGGGACATCCGGAGATTTGGGCAGGCAATAGGCCACTCTACCTTTCTTTCCCACCCAATTCCAAGGAAGCTGTAGATGTTCTAAACCGGTGTCTGGGTCAGTAATGGGCTGGATGCGGGCTAGCGAGCAGAAACCGAATCCTGACAAGGCTGCGGTGCTCTCCATCTGTAGAAAGGGAGGCGGGGACTTCAGATCTCTCCTGACTTGGGTGGGGTTACACACACACCCTTAAAAAGTCAGACTCACAGCTTGGGAGTACCGCTCGACACACTGGTCCTCTTGGAAAACCAGGTGTGGCTGTGGTTGGGAGTGGCTTCTCCCAGCTCCCATGGGTGCATCACCTCTGCCCCTCCCTGGTTTGGTCAGGTCTCGCCTCAGTGACATCTTGAATGGAGGACTGCAACATGCTCTGCTTGGAAGTCAGTAGGGAGGCTTGGAGATTGTTCGGAGGCTGCAGCTGGTGCAGAACCCTGTGGCTAGACTGCAGGTCAGGACCAGTTGCTGGGATCATGTGACCCCCCCCCAACAGAGCAGCAATCTCACTGGCTTCTGGAGATCAAGGTGTTGGTTTTGGCACCTGTAAGGACTGTCTCCTCCCACACATTCCTGCCCAGGAACGAAGGTCACAGGGAGTCCCAGCAGCCCGCTTCTTGGGGGCGCGCCTGGCCTTGGCGCTCCTGCCTTTCTCTCCCAGTCGGGACCCAAAGGGGCTGCCTCGGAAAGCTGTTTGCTCACAACCACCACCCTGCGAGGGCGACCAGGCGGAGAGTTCGTCATGGGCCCGAGGTCCCCCGGTGAGCTTCCATGGTAGAAGCGGGGGTTCGAACCCGCCTCGTCCAGGGTCCTGGTTCACCACTCGGCCCACTGCACCACACTGGCACGCTTGGCACAGCCTGGCAAAAGGCAGAGGACGGGCTGGTTTCCCCATCGGGGCCTCCTGGGGCACAACCAAGTTGCCCCCCAAAGAAAAGGAGCCCCCGCCGGCCTCCGGAGCCTCGCCCCCCCTCCGCCCCCTCCCCACCATTCCTACGGGACCGCGACCGTTCGGGTCTCTCCCTTCCCGCAGCCGATCATTGGCGAGCTCTGCCGGATCCCAGCCCGCGCCCTCCCGCCCCCCCCAGCCCTCCCCCAGCCGCCTGCCTGGGCAAAGACCCCTCCGCCCGCCCCTGCTCCCTGCGCGGCGCCGGGAGGAGCAGGGCCGCCTGGGGCCTCCGCCAGAGTCTCCCCCAGGGGCTCCCTGCCAGTGGCACACAGAGCGTCCTTCGCACGTGGCAGAGAGGCCAATGGAGCAGGGCCGGGGTTTCGTGAAAGAGGCGTCCCAACCTCCCCCCCCCAGACCACTGGGCCGGACCCCTCCCTCATCCCAGAGCTTGCCTCCCGCTGCAGCCTGCAGTCCTCCCGGGCGTTGCGGCCTGGCCGGCACCAAACCTCGGGGTGGGGGGTGGCCAGTGGCCCCCGGGCAGAATTCCCCTGCTGGCTGCCCACCCCAATGGTCAACCGAATGTCGCTTGTCCAGTTGTGTGACTCGGGCTGGGAACCTCTCCTCGCCAAGCCAGTCCTGAGCCTCTGAAGTCCAGCTGAGATTTCTCTCCCCCCCCTCCTTCCCAGGTGGGCGTCCCCGTGCCACTCGCCCTTCCCAAACATGGATCCAGACCCACCGGATCACAAGTCTCTGGTGTTGGCACTGAGCCGGGGCAGGGACTGGCTGAGCTCCTTGGAGAGGCGCCACCTGGAGAACGGCCACCTCGCCATGGCTGTTGGTGGCCACCAGGTAAGGTTTGAGGAAGCCGTGCAGTGTTGCGCCGGGCCAGGCAGCCTCCTGGGCCCGTGACGGCCCCCAGGACGTGCATGACCCCCAGGCGCACGTCAGCCACCAAGAACTCCCCTCGGGGGCTCGCAGCAATGCCCCGGGGGCTCCCGAAACCCTCATTCATAGCTTGCAGGAGAACGCCCCTGGCACTGTACAGCTTCACACACTGCCGGGTAGAGTTGGTCAGCGCCAGGCGCCCGCCCTTGCCCACAGTGACGTCAAAATATGCCTTGCCCCGCAAGGGAAGCAGCCGCCTGGTACTGCCCAGCTCCTGCAGCTGCCGGTTCCCAAAGTCCACTACGTAGAGGGGACCCGCAGGGGTGGCGTGGAGCCCATGGGGGAGATAGAGCTGCCCCTGCCTGTTGCCCTACTGCGCGACCAGCTGGTTGCAGGGCAGAGGAGGGGCAGCCAGGCTCGGTGGCAGGCCTTGCCCCTGCCGGGCAGCTGGCCACCAGTGGCAGCCTGGCCTCTCCCTGTGGGCCAGGGAGCTCTTCCGCTGGGAGGGGGGACTGGAGGGGACCGCCTCCCCCAGCAGAGGTCCTCTCGCTTTAGGGCTGCTGCTGGACCCCAGCCCAGGAGGGGCCCCCTCCACCTTGGGAGGCCCCAGTTCCATGCAGCTGCCCCCAAGGTGCATCCCCACGCCATGTGGGGCTCCCCACCCCTGCCCCAAGGATTCCACAGATGCCCAGCGAGGGAAGGGCCCCCTGGCTGAGGGTGCCTGTCAGAGCTGGGGCTGGATGGGGGCTGCTGTGTGAAGGTCCTCGGCGCTAACTGGCAGCTCCTGCGGGTGCTGGGGGCTGCAGCAGCCCCCCCGTCCTCACCAACCCCTGGGGCGTCTCCCTGGTCAAGGCCGGCAGAGTGCTGGTGGCGGACTGGGGGCGCCACGCCCACACGGTGCTCTGCTACCCCCTGCAGGGCCGGGGCTGGGCAGTGGTGACCGAGGGGTTAAGCAGCCCCCGGGGCATCGCCCTATTGGGCAAGCGCCACCTGGTGGTGGCTGACAGCATGCACCACTGCCTGAAAACCTTCCTGTACTGCTGAGCTACGGGCAGGAAGGGGGGCACACGGGGTCATGACCAACCCCCCGCATGGGGCTGCTTCAGTGGAAGCGCCTGGTCTGTTTGCTATTTAGTTGTCCTATCAGGCCATGCTTTGAGCAAGAAGAGGCCCAATACTGCCAGCAGCTTTGCTCCAAAAGACGCAGCTGGAGGGGGGTGTTCCGCTTACAGTCACCCACGCTGGGCACCTGAAGTCAGAACAAAACGTGGATCAAAAAAATGCGTGCTGCGAGCCCCGGGCCCCAGCGTGTGGGATGCTTTGTGGGACTCTGCATGCGGCTGGGTGATTCTCAGGGGGAGCCCGTTTTGTTTCCATAGTTCTAGAATCATAGAGTTGGAGAAGGCCAGACAGGCCATCTAGTCCAACTACCTGTTCAGTGCAGGGTCAGCCTAGAGCAGTGGTTCCCAAAGGCAGTACCACCCAGTGGGGGGGGGGGCGGTGGGATTACCTAGGGGGGCACTAAGAGGCCAGAGGGCAGCAGGGGGGTGCTAAAGGTGGGCCCCTTCAACTGTGTTGTTGGATAGGGTAGGGGGCACTGGGGTTGTTTGTGGAACCAAGGGGGCGGTGGCCTGAAAAGTTTGGGAACCACTGGCCTAGAGCATCCCTGACAAGTGTTTGTCCAGCCTCTGCTTAAAGACTGCCAGTGAGGGGGTGCTCACCACCTCCTGAGGAAGCTGATTCCACCGTCAAACAACTCTTACTGTAAAATTTCCCCCCTAATATCCAACCGGTATCTCTCTGCCTGCAATTTCCACCCATTATTGAGAGTCCTGTGCCACCAACAGGAACAGCTCCCTGCCCTCCTCTAAGGGACAGCCCTTCACATACTTCAAGAGAGCAATCCTGTCCCCCCCCCTCAACCTCCTCTTCTCCAGCCTAAACATTCCCAGCTCCCTCAGCCTTTCCTTATAGGGTTCGGTCTCCAGGGCCCCGATCATCGTCGCTCTCCTCTGCACCCGCTCTATTCTGTCCACATCTTTTTTGAAGTGAGGCCTCCAGAACTGCACACAATACTCCAGGTGCGGCCTGACCAATGTGGTGTACAGCAGGACTATGACATCTCGCGATCTGGATGGCATGCCTCTGTTGATACATCAGCCTTTTTTTGTGGCTGCTCATATTTAACTTACGGTCTACCTGTACCCCAAGATCTTGTTTACGCACACTGCTACCCAGAAGTGTATCCCCCACCCAGTATGCGTGTTTCTCATTTTTGTTACCCAGATGTAGAACTCGGCACTTATCCTTGTTGAATTGCATCCTGTTCACATCTGGCCACTGTTCCAGTATTCAGATCTCGTTGGATTCTATCTTAATCTTCCGGGATGTTTGCTTCTGGTTTGGTGTTGTCGTCAGTACTTATGCTGTGCTTCACCTCTGGTTGGTTTCCAGATCTCCACGAGTCAAGTGCCTCCTGGACGTCCCTCTCTGTTGATTGTACTGCTTTGTTCTATGCAATCTGCCTGGCATCCCAGTGAGAAAGGGGGACTATAAATAACGTAAATAAACAAAAACAAATACAGCCGCCACCACGTCTCCAGCACTCTCTGACCTTCCAGGATGATCTTTTCCCAGTCAGGGGGGAGAGGCTGCCCAGATGCCCCACGCCCACCAGGGGAGCTTTGGGGCTGAGCCGGGCATGAGCCGAGGTATCTCTTACGCAGGAGAAGTTGCAGTTAGTACCAAGGTGGGGCAAACCGCTTTCAGAGGCTAGACTATTGCAACACACGCTACATGGGCCTGCCCTTGACGCCGGCCATAGAACTCCACAGTGCAACCACTATCGGGAGCTAAGCGGAGTCTGCGTATTACACCTATTCTGCACTCGCTGTGTGGGTTACGGCTCAGTTCCCGGGTTCCATTCAAGGCCCCTCTTCATCACTAACAAGGGTCTTAATGGCCTTGGGCCCACATCTTTGCAGGACTGCCCTCTCCAGCTGTGTTCCACCACAACAGCTCTCCTCATCTGTGCAAAGCCTGCCAAAGGTACCACCCTGCAGCTGGGTAAGATCAGCAATGGCCTGTTCACAGGCAACCATAAGAACGGCCCTTGTGGATCAGACCAAGGCCCATCGTGTCCAGCAGTCTGTTCACACAGTGGCCAAGCAGGTGCCTCTAGGAGGCCCACAAACATGACAATTGCAGCCATCTCTGTGTGGCTCCCAACTTGAGAAATAGCCTGAAGAAATCACGGACACCCCTCCCCTCCCCCACCCCCAGACTCTGCAAATGAAATATTCTGGAGGGCATTTTGATAAAAGCCTTGTAACTGGTCGAATCCGACAGCTCAGGAGGTTGCTTTTATCAAGGAAGGGGCTTGTAATCTAGTGCAGAGCTTGACTGCTGGGGCTCCTTGCTTCAACGGCATTTCCTTCCGCCTTTGCAGCCCACTTTCTGCATTATGGGATGCCAGGCTTTACATAGAGGTTTTGGTTTTTTTTGCATCGTTTGCTAATGCTGTAACCCTACTTCTACTACATTGCTTACTGGATGTCTTCTGCTTTCTGACTGAATTGGAATCCACCTTGCGTCTCACCAAGAAAGGCAAGCTGTTAACGAAGTAGTGCTCATCCCGTGACCCTGGGCCAGAGAAGAGTGCCGCGTGCCACCTTGGACTCCGTGAAAGGCAGCCCTGGGAAAATGCAGTATCCAAGCGGGCACATGCCCATCCAGGGTCACCTGCTCTCTGCCCCCACCCCCAGTGTGTGTTCTGACAGCCCCTCCCCTTATGCTTTGGCACTGGCCCAGAAAGTCATGAGAACAGCTACCTCCATGCTGCGGGGGGTCAAGACCACCACTCAAGAGCCCCACCCCCAAAGGCCCAGATGGGAGGGCCCCCATTTCTGGCAGCATCTGACACAGCTTTAAATATTGGGGGAGGAAACCCCCTGCTGCTGGTTTCCATTTGACACCCCCAGTCATCCAGAAAGACAAGCTGGCCCGGAGGGGTTCTGGGCCTGTGGACCTCCTCCTCCTCTTGCTGGTCTCTGGGGGCCCAGGAGAGAAACCTCTTCAAGCAACGAGGAATTAATCTCTGGAATTCCATACCCAGTGGAGGTGGCGATGGCCAGGAAAATGAATAGGTTGGGGGGGGGGAGGGGAGTTAGACAGATTCCTGGAGGAGAGGTCCACCAGGGGCTACTCGCCAGAGAGACTGAAAGGAGCCTCCATGTCCAGAGGCAGTCAATCCCTGGAGGCGGCATCAGGGAAAGGCCCCCAATGCCCTCTTGTTGGCTCTTCAGGGCAGTGGTTGGCCGCTGCGAAACAGGATACTGGACTAGACAGACCCCTGATCTGGGTTGGCCAGGCTCTTTTGATAGCCCCCCCACTCCTGGGGCTTACATTTGCCACGCCCTCAATGTTTGGGCCGGGTCAAAAGGTTTGAAAGATTGGTAGGGAAATGAAGACAGTTTGGAGCGGGGAAGGGGGGACCCCTCTCTTGCCACAGCCGAGGTTTTTCCTTACACAACCACACGGCACTCCCTCCAAGTGGAGTCAGGCCGTGGGCCCCCCTCCTCTGCTCCACCGGGCAGGGGCTCCACGGGGGTCTCCGGGGGAGGTCTCCCACGTCACCTCCTACTGGATTCTTTTAAATGGAGACGTGGGAACGGAGCCTGGGAGCTTCTGCATGGAAACCAGGCGCTCTCCCCCCTGCATCAGGACTCCGCCAGGCTCAGCTGGTGCCAGGGCGCCCCCTCCCTGGGCCAGCCCCCAGCTGTCAGTCGAGTCCTCTCCTCCCCTGTTGGACCAGCCTTTACACAAGGGGGAGGCTGCACCAGTGGAGGGCATGCTTGCCAGGGCCGCAATGGTGCCAGGGCCCCAGGGGTCCCGATTCGCCCCTCCCTCCACCCCTTCCCCAAAGGATGCCAAAGCCAGAACATGGGGGTGCCAGCACCGGGCCTTTATTGGTGACCATTGTTTGGCGGCCAGTGCCAGCCGTGAGGGGCCCAGTGCAGGGGGCCCAGCACCACCCTCAGCCCCCTACCACCGACGGGGCGGGCAGGGGCTGTTTTTGGTATCCAGGGGTTCCAAAGTCACTTGTGGCGACTAATTAAATAAGTGATTAAGACATAAAGGAAGCCAGAGCAGCCACAGCACCAGGTGTGTGTGTGTGGGGGGGGGGAAGGCAGCCACCGTGGCCCACGAGCACCTGCGCTCCTGCTCCCCCGACCATCAGCAGACGGAGATGCTCAAGGCAGGAGCCACGGAGACACTGGCTGGGGAGGGGGACAACGACACTGCGCCCCTTCCTCTCCTGGCTCCAGGGCAGGAACACCTGGCCGAGCTACGGACAGTTGTGCATTTGGTCAAAAGGCTGGGGTGTTGAAGCAGGCTGGAGCGCAGGCCAGACCAACCGTAGACCTCCAACCCACCAGAGTCACACTGGTGGGGCTAGAAGGGCTGGCCTTCTGGTCTGCTCTTGCCCAGGGTGCCAGGGGAGAACGCCCACCCCGCTGGAGCAATGCCCCACCAGCCCTGGCCTTGCTCGGGCGCATCTGGCTCTGCAATTCAGACCAAGCGCCATCTTGTGGCAATGCCCCCGCCAGCCCCAAGGAAGGGAACGGAGGGGCGCAGACTGAGCGAGGCTCTGTCTTCCAGTGATGGGCACTCCCCACACAAACACCCCTTCCCCTGCCCCCTGATGCTCCCTTCCCACTCCGCATTGCCCCGCTTCCAGGGTTCAGGGTTTAAGAGGAGGCACCTCACCGAGTGCACGGGGGGGGGGGAGGGACACACCACTTCCGTTCTCTTCACAATCTGAGGCCAAAGGCACCTCTGACCACAAGGCAGGAAGCTGCAGGAGGTGGGCCCTCTGGGAGCTCAAAATGCCCCCCCCATCTACCGCGCTCTCTGCCTGTGGGGCGAAATCCTGCCACGCAGCACTTACTACCCCTGAACCAAGAGCCCCCCCCGTCTCCCCCCCTGCTCCCTGCCTGCCAGCTCTGTGTGTGCTTGGACCATCCGTCTGCAAGCAGCCCTGCGCATGACAGGAAGTGCCATCCTAGGCAACGGGTGGCACTTCCTGTGATGTTCAAAGTCAGGCCAGAGATGGGAAGGAGATGCCAAGGCATGTGGGTGTGGACAGCAATCCCCCCCAGCACAGCCTCCACTAACTTGTGCAAAGAGGCCTGCTTGTGCTGCGTACCCAGAGTACCCAGGGCGCCTCTGCCGCCCGCCCCCCCAACTGCTGGTCAGAGGGGGGTCTCCTGCTTGTACTCGTAGCCGCACGTGGGGCCCTCGAACTGTAGTTTGATGGCCGCCTTCAGGTGCAGATGAGGGTCCAGAGAGTCCAGGGAGATGAGGGGGACCCCAGGCCCTCTGCTGTGCTTGTCCTGACCGGCAGAGCGATGTGTGGCCGAGACGGCAGCCTGGCGCCGGCGGGGCAGGGAATGCTGCTGTATCTGCTGGGCAAAGCTGAGGCTGTCGACGGGCACAGTCTGGGCCGTGGCCAGTGAGTGAAAAGTGGATGTGGTGGCTGCCGAGGAGCAGCGGGACACCCGGGACTTGCAGCGTTCGTCCACGGAGTCCACGGAGGGAGAGCTGCTCCGCTTGCCAGGGGGGGCCGGGCTGCTTGCGGAACTGCTGGAGGAGCCCAGCTGTGGGGAGGTGGCCGCAGGGGTAGCGCCGTGGCTTTCCAGCAGCCGCAGTACAGCATGGTGGCCCTGCTTGGCTGCCATGCGCATGGGGGTGCGCCCTGCCCTGTCGCGGATGTCGGGGTTTGCTCCATGTTCCAGCAGCACTCGTACCACCTCGGCTTGGCCCTCCTGTGCCGCAATGCCCAGTGCGGTGGCCCCTTGGTTGCAGGCGTGGTCAGGCTGCATCCCGTTCTCCAGCAAGAGGTGGGTGAGGCGGGCGTGGCCCTGCCAGGCGGCCAAGTGCAGGACGGAGCGGCACTCCCCATCCATGGCTTCCACGTCTGCCCCGTAGCTCAAGAGGAGCCGTGTGGCGTCCTCCTGGCCCTGCCAGCACGTGACGTGCAGCGCGGTCCGGCCCTGGGCGTCCCGTCCCTCGAGACTGGCCCCGTTCTCCAGCAGGAGCTCCGCCATTTCCGTGAGCCCCTCCAGCACCAGGAGGTAGAGCATGGGGCGCCCCTCAGCATCACACAAGTTCACGTCCGCCCCCTTGCGCAGGAGCAGCTCAGCTGTGGGGCGGTGCCCTCCCAGCATGGCCAAGGTCAGAGCAGAGAGCCCATCATAGCCGGTGTGATCGATGGGGGAGCCGCGCTCGAGCAGCAGCTGCACGACATCCACGTGCCCTTCCTGGGCAGCTAGCATCAGCGGGACCCGCCCGTCGCGGTTTGGCTCCGCCAGTCGGGCGCCAGCCTCCAGGAGAACAGCACAGGTCCTGGCATGGCCCTGCCAAGCAGCCAGGTGCAGGGGGGTCCAGCCCAGTCCGTCGCGGTGGTTCTCGTCAAGGCCTCGCTCCAGCAGAGCCCTGACCACGGCCTCACTCCCCTGCCCGGCTGCCACACCCAGGACAGTCCGCCCTTCGCTGTCCAGGACATCGACAGCTGCACCCCAAAGCAGCAAGGACGCGACTACTGCCCTGTGGCCCATGGAAGCAGCGGCCAAGAGCGGGGTGCAGCCGGCTGAATCAGCCTCATCCACGTCAGCCCCGGCTTCCAGCAGCAATTCAACCACGTCCGCGTGGCCTTCGTAAGCGGCTACAAGCAATGGTGTCATACCGTCGCGGTCTGCGTGCCCTGGAGAGGCTCCATGTTCCAACAGCAACTCCACCACCTTGGCATAGCCACGGCTCGCTGGGACACAAAGGGCTGCCACGGAGAGTGCCGTGCGCCCATCCATGTCGGCGTGGTCCACATGAGCGCCGTGAGCCAGCAGCAGTGCCACAATCTCCCGGTGTCCCATATAGGCAGCTGCAATGAGCGCAGTGCGCCCCTCCGTGTCGGCCCGGTTGACGTCAGCCCCATGCTGTAGCAGCGTGTCCACAATGTCCTCGTGCCCCCCCCAGGCAGCCGCCCGCAGCGCAGTTCTCCCCTCTGCATCGGAGCAGTCCACATTTGCCCCAGCCCGCAAGAGGATGCTGACGGCCTCACTGTGGCCTCCCCAGGCCGCTGCCCGCAGCGCCGTCCAGCCTTCACGGTCAGGGCGGTCCACGCTGGCTCCTTGGGCCAGCAAGCAAAGCAGCACCTTGGTGTGTCCCTGGCGCGCAGCCAGGGTCATGGGCGTCTGTCCGTGCTGATCCGGGACCTCGGCCTGCGCCCCCCGTGCCAGCAGCAGCCCCGCCACCTCGTAGTTCCCGCTGTGGGCAGCGCTGGCCAGCAAAGTCCGCCCGTTGGCATCACGCTGGTTGACGCTGGCTCCGTTTTCCAGCAGGAGGCGCACAGAGTCCTCGTGCTCCAGGGCGTGCTGCAAGGAGGGCCCCGGTCCCTGGTCCCCCAGGCGGGCCCCTGCCAGCACCAGCAGCTCCAGCACAGGTGGCTCCAGGGGCAGCAGAAGCTCCTCCAGCTCCAAGCAGCGATCCACAGGCGCCCCGCACCACACCAGCCACAGGGCCAGCTGCCAGGGCTCCATGCCCAGCTCGGCGTAGAGCAGGTGGCGGGCCAGCTCGTGGACCTGCTCCGGGCTCAGCTGCGGTGCCCGGCAGGAGGCACTCATGGCTAGCAAGGCGTGCCCGCGGGCCGGGCAGCAGAGGTACTTCTGGGTGCAGTGCTTGACGTCACACAGCCACTCGGCAAAGCTGGCGTGGAAGAGGAGGCAGGTGCCGCCGGGGCCGTTGTGCACCAGCGCTGCCAGGGACGCCCGCCACCCCTCAAACTCCTCCCGGGACACAGGCCGGCGAGTCCAGACGGCAGCATAGAGCTCTGCGGGCCCCAGAGGACGGGGAGCAGCTAGGAGGGCCTCCAGCAAGGGGCGGACGGCAGCAAACTCGTGCCCGGGGAAGAGGCGTTGGCACAGCCAGAGGTAGAGTCCGTACAGGGTGCCCGGAATATGGCGCACCTCCCGCAGGGTGACCAGCTCCCCCGCCACGCCGTCCAGCACCCGCTCCAGGTACAGCAGGCAGCCGTTGCTCTTGATGTGCAGCTGGCTCAGGGCCTCTGCCGTGTCACGCGTGAGGTGCCGCCGGAGAGCCTCCTCCCGGTCCAGCCGGGCCAGGATGTACTGCTGCACATCGCACACCACAGAGTCCCGCCGCAGGTCATCCAAGCACAGCCGCCGGAAGCCTGGAGGGGAGGAAAAGCCACGGCTGACAACGACACCACAGCCCCGCCGGGGAAAGGGGAAGGGCCACGGGGCATGTGCGGCATGCAGGCACAAGGGGGATCCCCTCCCCCTCAGGAAGGCAGCAGAACCCCCAAGCCCCATGGATGCTAGCAATCCTCCAATTCTTTGGGGAGCCCAGATGCCAGGAAGAGGAGGAGGAAGACGAAGAGTTGGCTTTTATATGCCGACTTTCTCTACCACTTAAGGCAGAATCAGACCGGCTTACAATCACCTTCCCTTCCCCTCCCCACAACAGACACCCTGTGAGGTAGGTGGGGCTGAGGAGGTGTGACTAGCCTAAGGTCACCCAGCACGCTTCATGTGGAGGAGCGGGGAAACAAATCCAGTTCACCAGACTAGCGTCCACCAAGAAGTAACCCAAGAAGGACCAACCCCCCTCCAAGCTGCCTCCCCCGTGAATAATCCAGGCCCATCAGACACAGGCCTGGGATCCCGGTGGGAGGCCCCGCCTCATGTCCCCCCTCCAGCACATGCAGCCCCAGCACCAGGAGGGGGCTCAGCGGAAGAGACTGCTCTGCACGAAGCAGGCGGCATGGAGGGCAGGCGATGCGACATGCCCTGAGAGGCTGAGGCGCGGCTGCCGGTCCAAGCAGACAATACCGACCTCAATAGACCGGTGGTCTGATTAGGTGGAAGGCAGCTTGCTGTGTGTGTTCCTGGCCCTGCAGGGAACGGCCCCGCCAAGAGCCCGGACGTGCACAGGGGAAGGCCGCGAAAGGCCGCTCCGTCCCCCCTTCCCGGCAGGTGAGCCCCCTAGCATGGCTCCACCCCCAGGGCCGTTTCTCACCGGGAAAGAGGCGCAGCACCCCCTTGCTGTGGGAACGGGCGGTGCAGACCAGCAGCAGCCAGGGGGGCAGCAGCTGGAGGTGGCCCCCCAGGAGACGGGCGATCGTGCGGCTGGGCCCCGGTGGAGGGGCGCGCTCCTCGTCCCGGCCGTGCTGGCCCCCGGCGTCCAGGGCGTCCACCAGCAGCAGCAGCGGCTTGGCAGGGGGCGGCAGGTCCAGCAAAGGCAGCAGCACCGCTCTGGGGAGGAGACGAGGACGGACCCGGTGGGGAGCGCCCCACCCCAGCAGCGCCCGGGCAGGAGTCTCCCTCCCTCCCTCCACGGGCCGAGGAGCTCCGCCCTGCTCTGCGGTCGGGGGGCAGAGGAACAGGGGCTCGGCAGGGGTGGGGTGGGGAGTGCAAGGACACCCGGGTGCCTGTCACCACGCCTCCCCCCTTCCTCCGGTGGGCCCTGGGGGCAAGGGCCCCCCCCCCGGACGGGCCCCGCTCGGCAAGGCGCCCCCGCCCCCTCTTACCTGCGGAAGGCCTCGTCGGGGTCCTTCGTGCACTCGGGGGCCTGCAGGGCCCGCCAGGCGTCCAGGTGCCTCAGCTGCTCCCGGTAGGCCGGCAGCAGCGGGCAGCGCTGCAGCTGCCCCACCAGCCGGCGCAGGAAGGCGCGGGGGGCGCGCGTGCGGGCGTCGTGGGCTTGGCAGAAGTGCCAGGCCAGGGCGCTCTCCGCCAGCGCCGCCCGCCGCCCGGCCTCCGAGGTGGGCCACAGCGCCTCGCTGCACAGGGCCGTCTTGCCGCTGCCCGGGCCCCCCGTCACCAGCACCCCGCCGCCGCCGCCGCCCCCCTCCAGGCTCCGCGCCAGCCGGCCCAGCGCCCACGCCCGGCCCTCGAAGCCCTTGCCCTGCAGCACGCTCCCCGCCGGCTCCATGCCGCCCCGCCGGGCATGGCCCGCCCCACCCCGCCACGGGCGCCAGGGAGAAGGCGGCAGGGTCAGGCCCCCCGCCCGCCGGCCACCTGCGCCGCGCCCGCCCGCCCATCCGGCAGCCGGCGGGCAGACAGCAGCGGATGCTGATTCATCGGCCCCCCGCCCTGCAGCCGCCCGCCCCGCCGCCCCGCCGCCCCGCCCCGCCCCTGCTCCCCCCTCCGGCCGATCCGTTCACCTGGCGGCGGTCCCCTTCTCAAGGCCGGGCAGGCGGAGGGAGGCAGCCGCAGGGCTCTGCCGCACACATCCCGGGCCCGGATTTGGGCCGGGCGCCCCCCCCCCCCCCAGCGGGCAGAGGGATCGTGGGGGGGGCGTCCTCCCTGGGCCCCAAGAGGAAGGGAGGGGCGCGGCGGGAGGGGGAGGGCGGGCAGGCAGGCGCTCCCGAAAGGGGAGCCGGGCGAGCAGGCACTCTTCCAGGGGGGCGCCACCCACCCGAAGAGCCGAAGCCTTCCTCTCCGGCGGCTCCCGCCTTGGCCGGCTGACCAACAGCCCCGCGCCGGGAAAGCCCGCCCGCCTGCCCGGGGTGTGGGCTCCGGGACAGAAGGGGGCAGGGGCGCGCCCGGCCGGGAGGGGCTGCAGCGGCGGGGGGGGGCGGGGCGCGGCCGCACTGCAGGGCTGGGAGGGGCGCGCCGGACACGTCGGCCCGCGGGGGGGGGGGGCGCCCCGCCGCCTCACCTGCGCCTTCCGGGCCGGCGGCTCGGGGCTGCTGCCCGCCCAGGGAGGGAGGGAGGAGGCGGCCTGGACGCCGCCGCCGCCGCCTCTCCCGCCCACCGTCCCCATGGCTGGGCCGAGGCTCTGGCGCACCTCAGGGGTGCCAGGTGGCCCCTGGGCTGTTCCAGGCCGGCGCGGGCCGTGCAGCCACAGCCAGACCTGCCAAGCGTGCTCAGCGTGGATCCCGCAAGGTCCTCTCCGGGACTACCCACGAGCCCCTTGCGTGGGCCTGGACCTGAGCAGCAGCAGCATCCAAGCAGGTGGCTCCCCATGTGAAACACTCTGCGTGACACTGCTGGGGCCGGGGGGCTGAGTGCAGATCTCCTCCGTCCTGCGTGGACCCCCGTCCGCCTCGCGTCCGCTGGGCTCCTCCAAAGGTCTTCCCCAGTCGGGCCCGTGGCAAAAAGCTGTCCCCGGCGGCACATGTCTTGATCCGCAGACAGTTACCTCGACCGGCCCCTCCCTGGGGAGCGTGCGATGCCTGGCGAGGCGCGGAAGGGTGGTCTTTGGGCATGTGGGGGCGCGTTCCCGGCCAGAGCGAGGCCTGCCTCTCGAGAGGCCTCCAGCTCCCCTGGGGAGACCCGCTGGCCGCCCCCACGGCCCCCTGCCCTCTGTCTCAAGGAACGGAACTGACTGGCCCTGAGTGGAGCACTTGAGAGGTGGGAGCAGAGCACGGCCCCTCTGCACGCAAGGGGAGGGAGAGCTTTTCCGGTTAGGAATCACGACAGAGGGGAAACACAGACGTTTTGCATGAGGCCGGCGAAACGGAGGACCAAGGGAACATTTTCTCCCTCTTGCGTAACATCAGGGCGGGAGATTCAGGGCAGACTGAAGTCAGTTCTTCACACCATGCGGACTGACCCTGCGGAACTCGCTGCACAGGGTGTACTGATGGTGGCTAGGCTAGACGACTTTGAAAGGAAGGAAATTAGACAGGTTGATGGAGACCGACAGGCACTCACCACGGGACGAGGGCGCGCTCTGGCCTTCATGCCCTTCCTTGCGGCCTTCCGGTTCAGCTGCTCCAACTGCCTCGGTGGCTGGCTCACCGTGCCAGCGGAGACCAGTCAAAAGTCAGCGGCCCTTCCAAATGGCAGGGGCACTGCTGATTCCAAGAGGCCCCTGGCCTTTGGGGGGCCCTCCCCTCTGCGCCATCCTGCAGAATACCTGGCGAGGCCTGGCTGATGTCACCATGGAGACAGAGCGGGTCTACCTTCTCAGGTTCTCATCTGGTCAGGACTGCGCCCTGAACGCCAAGCAGGACGGAGGGGTAGATGGGGTGGGCATGCCCAGGAAAGCCAGGCTGCAAAGGAGCCCCACCCTCCAAGACACCCATTTTCCCCAGGGGAGCTGATCTGTGTAGTCTGGAGAGCAGCTGTCATTCCCGGGGCGGGGGGAAGGAAGGATCCCCAGCGTCCACCTGCAGGCCGGCATCCCTCGCTCTGACCTGTCTGCCCCTGAGCCTTCCATACCACCTGGTCTGCTGGTGCCTCCAGGCTGGGGAGCTCCTGGAGATTTGGGGACAGAGCCTGGGGGGAGGATGGGGACCTCCGTGGGGTACAAGGCCAGAGAGCCCCACCCTCCAAAGCTTCTCCAGGGGAACTGATCTGTGTAGGCTGGAGATGAGCTGTCATTCCGGGGGATCCCCAGGCCCCACCTGGAGGCTGCTGGCATCCCTAATTAGGAGTGTCTCACCACTAGTCAGGCCCCACAGAGCCACCCGGCAGGTCACAGTGATAGTTTTGGACTTTGGGGAAAACTTGGCTCAGTGGTAGAGCCTCTGCTTGCCATGCAGAAGGTCCCAGGTTCAGTCCCTGTCATCTCCAGTTAAAGGGACTAGGCAGGTAGGTGATGTGGAAGACCTCTGCCTGAGACCCTGGAGAGCTGCTGCCAGTCTGAGTAGACAATACTGACTTTGATGGACCAAGGGTCTGGTTCAGTAGAAGGCAGCTTCATGTGTTCTTCTGTTCCACAGACTTAAATGATGAGCCTAAGGGCATCGTCACTGTTCCCAGTGGGTGCTAAAACATCTGCATTTTGCACTAGAAAGGGAGCCTGTCGGAACCCTCCATGTCTGGGGTACATACATGCAGAGGTGAAAGCCCTGCAAAGATCTGCCTGTGGAAGCCCGTTCAGTCCTGAGTGGCCCAAAGGGGAGAGATGGAGCCTGTCAGTTCCTTGCTTTATTTGCAGCCCACCTTTCTCATGGAGACGCAAGGTGGATCAGGCAGTGAAAATCACTCTGATCAATAGAATGAGACATCTAACAAGAAAATGGGACTGGGATTACAGAAATCTGAAACAAGCAAAAAGGATTAGACACAATTACGTTACACAATGCAGAGAATGTTTTACGTAAGTAGACAACAGTGCCGGGAGAGCAAGGTAATGCACACGAGGCACAGTGGTTGTGGTCTATGGCCCCGTTCTCATTATAAAAGTGCCTCGACCATTTTGTTGTAATATAGCCGCGGTACCTTTATAAAAATACCCCCCTGAACCATTCTGTTCTACATGGGTTGCGGAATGATAGATGTGTGGGGGACTTCTTGAATTTAGGCAGATCACGAGAGGGAGGGCAGGAAGGGCTGTGTCAGTGTTTGGCTCTCGTGGCCCTTACATGCCATGGGAAATGCAGATCATCACTTTGGGGGGGTCAGGAAGCAATTTTCCTCCTGGCCAGATTGGACAGGGATCCTGGAGGGTTCCCCCCCATCTTCTAGGCATGGTGTAGGGGTCACTGGGGGTTTGCGGGGGGGATGAGGTAGTTGTGAATGTCCTGCATTGTGCAGGGGGTTGGACTAGATGACCCTGGTGGTCCCTTCCAACTCTGTGATTCTATGACCGCCTCACATCCCGGGCCATCTCCAGTCTTCACTGGCTCCCACCTTCTCTTTGCCTCTCCTGGTGCTTGGGCTTCTCCTTCTCTAATCTTGCAAATTTCAAGTGAGTCTGGATTTGTGCCCAGGTCTATATCACCTGCAGGCCCAGTTCTTTGAGGGTTAGTCACCTCTGTCATTCCTACTTTTTAAAGAGGCATTTTCTTATCTACCTGATTCATTTGCCATGTTGGTCCATTGCAAAAAAAAAAAAAAAAAGGGAGTGCCAAGATTCTTCTTTTGTTTTGGCCAGAGCTAAACACCCCGTTCAGAGAATCTGACTGTCCAGAATAACCCCTGCTGGCACCATTGTCCCAGGCAACCCCTGGTGAAGCTGATAGATCTGTGGGCAGAAAAACACAGATCCTCTGAGCACCTGATGCTTGCGATGAAAGGAGCTCTGACTCACAAAGACTCATGCGGGAATAAACTCGGTGCGCCGATAAGGGGCCTCTGGACTCCTGTTTTATCTGAGGGGAAAGTCTGTCAACTTGCAAACATTTTATATGGCTGTTCCTAAGTGTGTTGGGGAGGGCGAATTTCTAAGTGTCTTTCCGCAAAACTTGTGAGGAGTCTGCAGGGCAGGGGAAGCCAAGCGTGTAGGCATTTGGGGGCACAGGGTGGGCACAGGCAGTGCCGTTGGCAAGCATGTGCTGCTATTAAGAGTGGGGAGGGCTCTCAGAAAAGGTGAGTCTTTTCTAAATACCGAGAAAGCCTGAAAATACAGAGTCAGTTCTGCATTGAGCTGAAGGGAGCTTGCCCGCGGCTAATGTCCCCACTGGAGAGGCCGGGGGAGGGGGGTTCAGGAGGTCCCCTTTGCTAAGAAGAACAGTTTGAGCACTCTGGTTCGGATCTGCTTTGTCTTGGCTCCGTAGACCAGGGGGTTGAACATGGGGGGCACCAGGAGGTAGAGGACGGACAGGATGATGTGGACGGGCTGGGGGACGCGGTGGCCAAAGCGGTGAGTCAAGAAAGAGAACAGCCCCGGGACGTAGAAGACGAGGATGATACTGATGTGAGCCCCGCAGGTGCCGAAGGCTTTGCGCTGGGCCTCCCTGGAAGGCAGCCTCCACACCGTGCGGAGGATCAGGGCGTAGGAGGAAGAGATGCCCGCAATGTCCAGGCCCGACACAGAGAGCGAGAGAATCAGCCCGTAGAGGTTGTTGGCTGTGGTGTCGCCGCGGACGAGCTTCACCAGGGCCATGTGCTCGCAGTACCGTGTTTCCCCGAAAATAAGACACTGTCTTATATTTATTTTTCCTCAAGAAGACACACTATGGCTTATTTTCAGGGGATGTCTTATTTTTATTAAGTATGGTACAACAATCTACATTTATTCAAAGATAGTTAAGTCATCTTCTTAACTAAACCTGCTCGATGGGAAACGAACCCCGCCGCAGTAGACACCTGAGCTGACTCCGCCAAGCCGAATCTGCCCGCCGAAAGCCGGGCGGCGCTGCCCTGCAGAGCACCAACTCTGGGGTAAGCGGCTTCGGGATCGCAGGCTACTTTCTCACAGACAGCCTGGAGAATTTCCCCAGGTCCCCCTCTCCCGTTTTACAGTCACACAGAACCGAACCTGCACGCATCTGGTCCCCCCCCCCTGAATACTGAGACAGAAATGCCCCCGGTTTTCTCCCCACCCCGTACACAATTCCCCCCTTTTAAACAGATGGTGAAGGGAAGCATCTGCAGATGGAGAAAAGAAGCCATTTTTATCTGATGAGGCAGTCCTCGCTCTTCTTCCTTTGGATCTCACCCAAACCCCACTGGGTCAGGAAGGTGGAGAGGGAGGCTGCCTGATTCCTGCATTGTACTGATTTAAGGATCGCCGCCAAGATCTGGCTTTGTTCCATCGCTGGCGAGTGCCCCGATCCTCCTCATAATCCCCACCTTCCCCCGACGATACGATTCTCTCCCGGAGGGTGGGCGGGCGAGAAAGGGGGGTCTTCCAGAGCCTCTGTCCAGCTGGTCATTCAACCCAGATGTGCCAAGAGTGGAGGTGATTTCCAAAGCCTCTTTTGTTTGGGGGGTGCACAGGGAATCAAACCTCTCCCTACCCCCACCCCCGCCAAAGATCCTGAATGGTGAAGGGGCTGAGTCAGTGCAAGGCACGGCCCACAGACCCCGAGGTTCCCATCCCCCCAAAGCGCGAGCTGTTGGATTTCAACCGGGGGGCTGCGGCGACGGCGGCAGTGCGCAGCGTCGCCCGCCTTGAACAGCGCCTTACCGCTCCGCGCAGGTACGCTGCATATCACCATGTCTTATTTTCGGGGTATGGCTTATATTGCACAAATGCTTACAAATCCTGCTACGGCTTATTTTATGGGTATGTCTTATTTTCGGGGAAACAGGGTAGCAGTGGGCGATCACGTTGGAGCGGAAGTGCTGGAAGCGCCTCACCAGCAGTGGGAAAGGGACCACAATCACCACGGCTCGCACCACCAGGGCCAGGGTCACCTTCGCAACGAGGCGGGGGGTGAGTAGGGTACCGTATCTCAGCGGGGCGCAAATGGCCACGTAGCGGTCAAAGGCCATGGCCAGGAGCACCCCGGACTCCATGGCGGTGAAGGCGGGGAGGAAGAATATCTGGGCCAGGCAAGCGTCCAGGTCGATCTCCCTGGCATCCACCCAGAGGATGGCCAGCATCTTGGGGGCGATGGAGGTGGAGAGGCCCAGGTCCGTGACGGCCAAGATGCAGAGGAAGAGAAACATGGGCTGGTGGAGGCTGCGGTCAGATTCTATGATCAGCAGGAGGGAGGCGTTCCCCAACAAGGCCATGACGTACATGCAGCAGAAGGGAACGGAGAGCCAGCTGTGGAAGGCCTCCAGCCCAGGAATCCCAACCAGCAGGAAGGAGGCGGGAGGACCCTGGCTGATGTTGGACATCCTTGGGGTGGGTCTCAGGAAGGCTCCGGGGGTGTGGGAGGCTCAGGCAGGATCTTTGCCACCAGGCCGAGGTTCTCTAGGAGCCAGTTCCACAAGAGAGCCTCAGCCATGGTCTCCTCCAGATCCTGAAGTTCAGTGACATCCTGTGGGGAAGAACAGGAGGAAGATGAAGAATAGCAGCCCCTCTAGCACCACCAGGAGGAATGTGCTGTTCTGGTGACAGCTTTTGCCCCCAAAGGTGCAAAGACTGCTGGAGGCAGGGTTCAAAAAGCGAGCACAACACCACCGTTCAGAATCATGATGGTGAGGAGGGTCCCACGGGGTGCAGTGGTGAAAGGGTCCAGCACGCTGGTGAGAAGCCCCCAGCAAGGCAAGCAGGCCACCTCTTGGAATCACAGAGGGGCCTCAGAAGGCAGGCTGGCCGAGGTGGGCCTCTGTTTTCACAAAGTTGTTGCAGCCCCCCAGCAGCAGGAGGCCATGCCCAGAGGGGAAGGGGACGGTGGTCCAGCTCTGTGGTGCATCCAGCCCAAGGATGCCTGGCAGGACGAACCTTGGAGCCTTCGAGCGGGTGGCGCACAGGGTCCGTAGCATCCTGGCAGTGGCCGGTGTCCCTCAGAACCCTGTCCCACTAGGAACACAAAGGTCACTATTATTCCGCCTCGCATTGCCTACAGATATGCTTACCTGTGAAGGGGACGCTTCGCCAGCATCTGAGGAGCAATGTTTGGGACGGCAGCATGGAGCCCAAATGGGGGAAGCAGGAACGGAGAGTCCATGAGCCCTAGAAGCCACAGAAGGTGCAGATGAGGAGACTCGCTTGAGGAGAGGAAGGGAAGGTGATCGTACACCGGTTTGATTCTTCCTTAAGTGGAAGAGAAAGTCAGCATATAAAAACCAACTCTTCTTCTTCTTCTTCTGCTTCTTTCTTCTGCTGCTTCTGCTTCTTCCTTTTTTTCTTCTTCTGCTGCTTCTCCTCCTCCTCCTCCTCCTCCTCCTCCTCCTCCTCCTCCTCCTCCTCCTCCCATGGACTCTGAAAGATCCCCTCATAGAAAATCAGGGCCCAACTAAAAGTTGCAATTTTTAAAGAGTTCGGTTTGGGTTTTCCTGGGTTCCCCAGTCCCAGCGGATGTTTCCTGAAGCCACACGGCAGTTGCCGGAAACAACTTTTACAAACACTCGGTATGGAGTAGCAGAAAACATCTTGGGAGGGGAGGCAGGCGCACTTCCTCCCTGTGCAGGGCTGTCCTGAGGCCATTTTTTTAAAAAAGCAATTCCCCGCAGCTGTGTGTGGCCCATGGGACGTGGCAAGTGAAGGCCTCACATGGAAGCCAAAGCTCCTTTCCTCCGAGTCGCCCCACTCAATGAAGGGCCTCGTCTGACTTCCAAACGTTTGGCTACTTGGAGCATGTTCCAGATTGCCTTCCCCTGCACAATTTGGAGTGACAAACAGTTCCCTGCTTTCAAAACCCTTGGGTGGGTCTGTTCCCTGCATGAGGAGATGCTGCCTCTGCCCCTCTCCGAAGCCTGGGGGGGCTGCTGCCTTGGTGCCTTCCCTCTGGCCTCTGCATGGCCCACCCCCCAGATTGGGCCTTTGGTGTGTCATGGGGGGGGGGGAGGCTTCCAATCAATGGAGACATTTCTGTTGAATTAAACCAGCAGCAGAATTAGGGAAGTTCCTCATGCTGAGTTTAAGAACCCACATCAAAATGATTAGATTTGAGTCCAGCAGCACCTGAGAGACCAACCGGATTTTTGGGGTATGAACTTTTGTAATGCCTGAAATCATTATATGTTATTGAAAATGTATTCTTTCACTGAAGAAATGTATTCATTCACTGGAGAAGTATTGGAAACGTATTCTCTGATTTGAAATATATTCTTTGTAATCAATAAAGTATAATCTGCACTTATGAATATGCCATACTCAGTGTATCAGAGTTGGCATCTATGATTAAAGTCACACCAAGCACACACACACACACACACACACACACACACACACACACACACATGTTAAAGACCTTGAGTATGAGAGGCCCAGCTTTGCTTGTTAGAAGCTAATTAGAGGATCCATAGAAAGCCCTAGTATGTTTTCATAAGCTGCCCCCCCCCCACTCATAAGGGCCAGCTAGGAAAACTCCCTTAGTTAGCCTTGGCAGCTGCCAGGGTCCAAGATAAAAACTGCAGTAATTTAGGATCAAATAGAAAAGCACCTGACCATGAGGGTCTTTACTGCTGATTAGTGAGAATGAGATCACCACTTCTGTGTAATGCCTCCAAATCTCTAATAGGGTATTCAAATCCTCAAATATCTATTATTGGTTGTATGTATTGATGCCATGTATTATTATGTATTGACGCCATGTATTATTATTATGTATCACACCTCCCATTACCAAAGATTATATCTGTGTTTGCACTCCTTTGATGTTTGTGTGAATTGTCCTGCGCATTTGGGCAATTTTCACCCAGTGTGTTTATTGGGCCTAATAAACAGACTGCTTTGAACTCTCAACCTCCTACTGTGTTATTGTCATTGGGAATTGATACAATAATACAGGCATATCACTTTCAACAGTCGAAGCTCCCTTTGTTGGATACTAGTTCATATCCCGAAAATCTGGTCTGTCTCTCAGGTGCTCCTGGGCTCGAATCTAGCAATTCTACTGCAGATCAACGTGGCCGCCGTCTCAAACTACCCACAAAGAAATGAGTAGGTTTTCTTGGAAAAATATAATAAAGGGGATATCTTTCCCCCTGTTCTTAGACCAAGGTCCTGAACAATAAAACTTAAATAAGACCCATCTCTAAAAACATCTCCCTTCATCTCTTCTCTGCAGCCTCCAAAAAGTGAGCAACAAATTGTGGACGCTGAGGGTGACCCACGTGCTGACCCTTTGGCTCCAAAGTTTGCTCGAGTAAACGCGGACCATTTGTTCAAATATGGTATAATCCATTTTAGCCTAAGTTGGTACACGTAAGAACAGTACAAAAGGATCTGTACCAAGGAGTCCACTGACTGAAGAGGGCAGGGGACACAGCCGGTCTGAAAAAGGGATCTTTAGCCCTAAAAGGGGATGTCTACATTCCCCGAAAAGTGTGAGGTGTTTCAAAGGGGCTGCAGGGGTTTCCTCAGGGCGGCTGCTGTCACCCAGATTATCTCCCCCAGAACTGGCGGCTGGTTGGCCTGCGTGGCTGCGCTTGGGGGATTCCTCCTTCACGCTGGCTCCGCTCCGGCCTCCGGAAACCCTCTGTCCAGAAGGTACCTTCCGTGGTGGAAAGGAAAGGGCCAGATCCCAGAATCCACTCTCAGAAGTTTTCTCTCATCTCTCCTCCCGCCCACCCAGCCTTGAGACTCGTCCATTGGTGTAACAGTACAGCATGAAGAAGAAGAAGAAGAGCTGGTTTTTCTATGCTGACTTTCTCTGCCACTTAAGGAAGAATCAAACCCCCCTCCCCACAAACAGACACCCTGTGAGGCAGGTGGGGCTGTGAGAACTGTGGCTAGCCCAAGGTCACCCAGCTTGGCTTCATGTGGAGGAGTGAGTGGGGAAACAAATCCAGTCCACCAGATGAGCCTCCGCTGCTCCTGTGGAGGAGGTGTGGGGAATCGAACCCGGTTCTCCAGACCAGACGCCACTGCTCCAAACCACATCATGGTGGCTCTCACGATTAAGCTCAGAGCCCCTACAGCTGCCCAGGGGCCTCCTGGTGTCTTGGGGGGTCATTCCAAGAAGCACATTCAGACACACACACCCAGGTTTACTCTGGTGGCAAGCATAAATTTCTTGGCAGGCCAGGTCAGTTGCAGGCACCATGTGTGTGTGTGTGTGTGTGTGTGTTTGGATGCCCTTTCCCCCCTCCACCCCCAACTGGCAGGACCTCCGAACTCTCTCTGCTCGTCCCTCCTTGCTCGTCCCTCCTTTCCCAGGCCAGGGGTGTTTGGGCTTTGGGGCTTGGGCTCACACTCACCCGTGCAGGCGGAAGTTGTCTCCTCCTGGCTGCTCCCACTCAGCTGCCTGCTTTGTCACGAAGGAGCAGGCATTTATGCTGCCCCCGGGCAAACCCCCATTATCCCCCCACACACACACTGGGTCTCAAGGGCTGGGGTGCTTCTCCGAGGAGAAAGACTCTTGAAATCCCAAACGCCCACAGAGCTCCCAAGATGAAGGGCAGGAGGGCGTCTGGTTCAGACACTGTGTGAAAGAAGAGGTGGGACTCCATGGACCATCGGTCTAACCCAGCTCTGCCTCTCTTAGGCTTTTGATAAAAGTTTCCATAAAGCTGGAAAAGGGACAGCCCAAATGATCACGAGTCAGAATATTTTTGCTACGAGGAAAGTATTTGCAGCTTTCCATTTTTTTTTAAAAAAAGCTTTATTAATGATACCATATTGCTATGAATAGTACAACGCTACCCACTAATAACAAAAATTATCTCCTCCTCTGGTTTTGACAGCTTGTAGTACTGTTTCATAGGGGCTCCGATCCCACACATGCGCCCCAAAGCAACATTTGGCATGCTTTTGTCCTATAACAATAAACTTTTCCAGTACATTTTGTTTGGAAAATAACTGTTCTTCTAAACAAATCAATTAGAACCTGAACATGCAGCATCTGGATATTAATTAGTTCAAAAGTTTTATAAGTAATAAAATGGATTTCAATAGGGAGAAGTGTAAAGTACTTCACCTAGGCAGAAACAACATAACGCACAGGTACAGGATGGGAGATAGTTGGCTTGACAACAATACATGTGAAAGAGATCTGGGAGTCTTAGTGGACCACAAACTGAACATGAGTCAACTGTGTGATATGGCGGCTAAGAAGGCCAATGCAATTCTGGGCTGCATCAATAGGAGTATTGTGTCTAGATCAAGGGAAGTAATACTACCACTGTATTCTGTATTGGTCAGACCTCACTTGGAATACTGTGTCCAGTTTTGGGCTCCACAGTTTAAGAAGGATATTGACAAGTTGGAGCGTGTCCAGAGGAGGGCGACCAGAATGGTCAGTGGTCTGGAATCCATCTCCTATGAGGAGAGACTTAGGGAGTTGGGTTTGTTTAGTTTGGAGAAGAGAAGGTTGAGGGGAGACATGATAGCCATGTTTAAATATTTGAAGGGATGTCATGTTGATGAGGGAACTAACTTATTTTCTTTTGCTCCAGAGACTAGGACACGGAGTAATGGATTTAAACTAATAGAAAAGCAATTCTACCTAAACATTAGGAAGGACTTCCTGACGGTGAGGGCTGTTCAATGGTGGAATGTGCAGCCTCGGAGGGTGGTGGAGTACCGTCTTTGGAGGTCTTTAAGCAGAGACTGGATGGCCATCTGTCGGGAGCGCTTTGATTGTGGGATCCTGCATTGCGGGGCGAGGGTTGGGGTCTCTGGGGATGTGGGGGGGGGGAGGTAGTTGTTAATTTCGTGCACTGTGCAGGTTGGACTAGTTGGACCCTTCCAACTCTATGATTCTATACCCACAGTGTTCCAGCCCAGACTCCAGGCTGGCTTCAGACAGGGGCCTTTACCAAGGAACTTTTAGCCACGGCTGCAGGCTGTTGCAGCCTTGAGGTGGCTGCTGGACTTCCCGTGTCCCTGCCGATGCTCCTCGCTGCATTCCTGGGCAGGATCTTCTACTCTTGAGCATCCTACATTAAGTTGCCCGTGTGCAAAGCAAGGGTTTAGCAAATCAAGACAGGCAGAAACACCCTTTTTATTATTATAGACGGAATTAATTTGTACCTGCCTTTCCCTCCAACGTGGACCCACCGTGGCCGGTATCATTCTCCTCTCCTCCATTTTACCATCCCAGCAGGGGGTTCAGGAGTTCTCCTTTGCTAGGGAGAACGCTCAGGCAAAGGAACGTGTGAGACTGGCCCAAGGTCATCCAGCAAGAGGTCATCTGGGCCAGGAATCATAGAATCATAGAGTTGGAAGGGACCACCAGGGTCATCTAGTCCAACCTCCTGCACAATGCAGGAATTTCACAACTACCTCCCCCCCACACCCCCAGTGACCCCTACTCCATGCCCAGAAGATGGCCGATGCCCTCCCTCTCATGATCTGCCTAAGATCATAGAATCAGCATTGCTGACAGATGGCCATCTAGCCTCTTCTTAAAAAATCTCCAGGGAAGGAGAGCTCACCACCTCCCAAGGAAACCTGAGGAAGCACTTTGTGTCAGGAAGTTCTTCCTAATGTCTAGATGGAAACTCTTTGGCTTTAATTTCAACCCGTTGGTTCTGGTCTGACCTTCTGGGGCAACAGAAAACAACTCGGCACCCTCCTCTATATGACAGCCCTTTAAGTACTTGAAGATGGTTATCATGTCCCCTCTCAGTCTTCTCCTCTTCAGGCTAAACATACCCAGCTCCTTCAACTTTTCCTCATAGGACTTGGTCTCCAGACCCCTCACCATCTTTGTTGCCCTCCTCTGGACACATTTCCAACTTGTCTACATCCTTCTTAAATTGTGAAATGTGGTTTTGTTAGATGTTTAGGCAATTGCCCACTCTCATAAGGGGTTAATGTGAATTTAATATTTGTTTATGGACAATTTCTAATCACGTCGTCCATCCAGAACAAGCAAGATTTAGGAAAGAGTTCGGCACTATTGACCACTGCTTGACTCTTTATCAGCTGCTGCCACCGAATATTAAGGGTCCCTCCGAGCCCATGTTTGCTGCATTCATAGATCTAACAACTGCCTTTAATGCAGTTGATTGAAATCGACTGTGGGTGAAATGAGTGGGCACAATTGTTCTTGTTACGGGAATGTCACTCTGATATTTTTGCTAGAATGGTGGCCCTAACTGAGGAGATTCCAGTTACTCAAGAGGTTAAACAGGGATGTGTTCTGGCCCTACTGCTTTTAAATTTGTATTTAAACAACAGTGTTTCAAGTCTATCTGGCCCTGAATTCTTCCCACCATCCTTGGTTGGTTGGAAGGTATCTGTCCTCTTATACATGGGCAATATGGTGTTGGTCTCCTTCACCCATATTGGCTTAAGAAGGATGTTGCACAAACTGGGGCATTTCAGCCGGGATGAGACCTTAAACATTAATTTTGCCAAGACCAGGGTAATGGTCTTTGGGAAGAGACCTCAAAGGCTTAAGTGGTCAAGAGATGGAAATTCCGTTGAACAATGCAAAACTGTTAAATATCTTGACCTTTAAGGTGACCTTTAGTGAAAGCCTTTCATGGAAAGCCCGCTTGGCGATCACAAGATCCTCAGTTTTTAGAACCACAGGTGCCATCTTTATAACTCAAAATACAATACAAAAACACAATCAAACGTAAGTCATAAAATTATTAACAATTCAAACACCAACATTAAAAACCAAACTCTTTATTGAAAACTGAGCCAGAGCATCAAAAGAGCGTAAAACAGCTGTAAAAATTACATTAAAATATCAACCCCTTAATTAGAAGCCTGGGTAAAAAGCAGTGTTCTTAAAAGACAGTATGGTAGGGGCCAGGTAGGCCCAAGGGGGAAGGGCATTCCACAGGTGAGGTGCCACCACTGGAAAAGCCCTGTCTCTCGTTGCCACCAGCCTCACCTCTGATGATGGGGGGACAGAAAGAAGAGGAAGAAGAAGAAGAAGAAGAAACAGGAGGCTCTTGTAGGTTATCCGGGCTGTGTAACCGTGGTCTTGGTATTTTCTTTCCTGACGTTTCGCCAGCAGCTGTGGCAGGCATCTTCAGAGGAGTAACACTGTCCTTCAGTGGGATTTGCCAACTGTTGCTGCACTGGGTATTGGATGGACTGAACCAATACCAGTCTTGGTAGATGATCAGGGGTGCATAAAACTGTCACAGACTGAAAAGGTTAAGCCCCAAACCAAACGCACGGATGTTACCTATGACCTCCCGAGAGCCCCGCAAGAACAAAGGACTGATTGATATGCAAAGGCATAATTCGACTTCCGGTTTCCAGCGTGATACTGCAGGACGTTCAACGCTCTGCTCCATATTGGGAGCTTTCATTTTTCTTTGTTTTAGATTTTTTGGGGGGCTTATTTTATTTGGTTTTTAAATCTCCCGCTGCCTTATTTAAGTCTACTCAAGTTGTTATCTTGTTTTCTAGTTTTATGGGCACTGTCTTTCTTTTCTTTTTCGCCTTCCTCTCTGCCTCCCTTGCTGAATTGTAAGGGGTTTTAGGTTGGAGGGCAGGCAGGCAGAGGCACTCCCACAGCGCAAGCAGAGTGTCTATTTTATCTATTTATATTTTATCTAGTTTATATATATAATTTCACCTGTCTTTAGATATTATTGTTATTTCTTGTTTTTTATTTTAAGTATTTTAGCATGATGGTTGATACGTAGTGGTGGTAGGGTTGCCTTGTGCCCGGTGGTGGCGGGTAAAATCTTGCCAATCCACTGGGCTGCCCATCAACCAGCTGAGGGCTGACAGCACCATGGGCACACGGGCACGCACAACGAGCCTACGTCGCTTCCGGGCAAACTGTGGATGCTCTATCAACTTCGGCTGAAACTATGGTTTCGATAGAGTCTCAGCCGAGATTGACAAAGTGTCCGCATCACTTCCAAGTTAACCAGAAGTGACATAGACACTCGGGTGTGCGGGCGCATTGTGCCAGGCGCACGCGCACACCGCACGCTCCAAAAAACCTCCTGCCCATGGACCAACAGGACCTGGTAAGACTAAGTGGTGGGCAGGAAAGGGGAGTTTAGGAAGTGGGAGAAGGAAGGGGGGAGCTCTGGAAGGGGCTGTTGTCTCTTAATTGAGCTCTGTTGCGTTCCAAAGCGTTTGCTTTTCTTATTGGAAGGACGCCTCTCCTGCCTCTCCTTTTCACCCTCTCATTCTGCCTTGAGGAACAAGTTTGCTTACACTTTTGCTTTCTCATTAACTTCATGCTAAATTCTCACCACTTTTAACCCTCGCGTATCTATATTAGGTGGTAGAAATTTCCGTGCTGAGTCACAAACTTTTTATGTATATTGATTTTAGGTATGCAACATTGATATGCAACATTGACCAATGGAGGAAGAAGAAGAGTTGGTTTTCATATACCAACTTTCTCTACCACTTAAGGGAGAATCAAACCAGCTTACAATCACCTTCCCTTCCCCTCCCCACAACAGACACCCTGTGAGGTAGGTGGGGCTGAGAGAGCTCTAACAGAGCTGTGACCAGCCCAAGGTCACCCAGCTGGCTTCATGTGAAGGAGTGGGGGAAACCAACCTGGTCAACCAGATAAGCCTCCGCCGCTCATGTGGAGGAGTGGGGGAATCAAACTCGGTTCTCCAGATCTGAGTCCACCACTCCAAACCACCGCTCTTAGCCACTACACCACGCTGGCTCTCCAGCGGATGCAGGTCTTGGAAGCTAAGCAGGGTCATGGATGAGCTCACTAAACCATTACCTATTGAGTCTAATTGGAACCTTCTAACAAAAATGAACTTGCTGGAATAGTAGGGTTGCCAACTGCCAGGTAGTAGCTGGAGATCTCCTGCTAATTCAACTGATCTCCAGCCGACAGATCAGTTCATCTGGAGAAAAATGGCCGCTTTGGCCATTGGATACTATGGCACTGAAGTCCCTCCCCTCCCCAAACCCCACCCTCTTCAGGCTCCGCCCCCAAAATCTCCTGCCAGTTGCCAAGAGGGACCTGGCAACCCTATGGAATCGTCCTCCTGGCACCACCGAGAAGAGGTGCTGGAGAAGGGACTGGGCAGTGGCGTGAGTGGTGGTGACGGGCGTGTTGTGTGAAGTGCCTCTTTTACAGGCAAACCCAGAAGGCCTCGGCTGAGCTGAGCTGGAGGGACACAGTGTCACTTCCCTGCCAGTAACCTGCGGGAGAGCTCAGCCTACTCTGCTGTTCAGAACCAGGTAGGGTTGCCAACTGCCAGGTAGTAGCAGGAGATCTCCTGCTAATTCAACTGATCTCCAGCCGATAGAGATCAGATCACCTGGAGAAAAATGGCCGCTTTGGCCATTGGACTCTATGGCATTGAAGTCCCTCCCCTCCCCGAACCCCGCCCTTCTCAGGCTCCTCCCCCAAAATCTCCCGCTGGTGGCGAAGAGGGACCTGGCAACCCTAATGATCCAGGCCAAGACCATCCTGGGCCTGGTGGTGGACGAGAAATAGATTTCCGTTGTGGTGGAGGAAGGTGCCACCAAAGCACAGCTGACTTTTGGCGACCCCTCGTGGGGTTTCCAAGGCACGAAGCGTCCAGAGGTGGTTTCCCATTGCCTGCCTCTGTGTAGCAACCCAGGACTTCCTTGGCAGTCTCCCATCCAAGGACTGACCGGGGCTGACCCTGCTTAGCCTCTTAGATCTGATGCGATTGGGCCAGCCGGGGCCACCCAGGTCAGGGCAAGAGAAGTCCAGAGCCGGTTTGCCACTGCCTCCCTCCGCATAGTGACCCTGGGTTTCCTCAGTGGTCTCCCATCTGACTAGCTAGGGTTGACCCTGCTCAGCCTCCAAGACCTGCAAGATCAGGCTATCCGCCCCCCCCCCCCAGGTCAGCACAACTTTTGGTTCTGTATTGTTCTATCTCCTTTTTCAAGCCCTGAAGTTTCAGTGTTCATTAATAAACCATTAAGTTAAATGAAACTGGGTGTTTGTTGTTGCTCCACTATGAAATAAACAGTTTAATTCATGTAAATAACTGCAACTGGGTGTGCTCAATCCATTTGAACTCTAGGTGGCCCTGTAATACAGCATTTCGTGGAGAGCATCTTCCTTGCTTTCCCTCCGGGCTGCCTCTTGCCATGCTCGGTCTTTGCCTGTGAGCAAGTTCTTATATCCTAAAGGTCTCCTTGCTGCTGGAAGAGCTGTGGTTAGTTGATGCTTTTTGCCAACCCTGTTGTTGTGGTAAACGCTATGGGAAACCACTCGGCGTGTGTGCGCGGTGGGATTATTTCCCCAACTCTGTTAGCACAGGCATCCCAGCTTATGGCTAAAACAAGTAAAAGTCCATTGAACAGAACTTCCCAAACAATTCTCTGTGGGGACACAAGGGGTTATTTCTTGCAACAGCCCTACTAAGATGCTTTGAGGGGATGGAGCCTAACCAGGGCTTGGTCACCCCCAAGCGCAGGTCAGGCAGGTGTAAGGTGCAGGTCTCCTTCTGGCCCTCTCTTAAAAAGCAGACCTTCTTCTGCCTTGGCGAAGATTGTTTTTGGAATGGGCGGCGTCTAGGGTTGCCAGCTGGGAAGGCATTGGGGGGCTGAGAGAGTGTGTGTGGGGGAATGGCATTCCTTGGCACCATTGCCCCCTGCTTTGTTACTGCTGCTCCACTGAGTGAGGAGGGAGGCCAGGTCATTGGGGGCGGGAGGGGGCCACTGTGGGCAAGCTGGCGAGACCAGTGACGTCGACTTTCCACAGACAAGCCTACTTTCTAACGTCACAAAAGCACTTTTGATATAAGGACTGAATAAGGCACTTTCGAAGCAGATGGCCATCTTGAACCTTTAGTAGTGGAGTACCCAGAAACTGCCTCTGCCCTTGGAGCCGTCTCTGTCTCTCAACACCAAGACTGGCCCAACTGTGAGGGGGCATCCCTTTAGATGTGGAGATTAAAATCTCTCTGGCCGAATCAAAGCTATGCATTAATCACTCTGGACCATCAGTTCCCAACCTTATTGGAAGAGTGACCCACAAGGTCAAATTTACTTGGTGTGGTGACCCACTGACTTATTGTCATGTGGATTTTGGACCATAGGTTTTTGACAGCCACTGTTTTTATGTATTTCAACTTCATGTTTTCCTATTTTATAACCGTTATTTAAATCTAAGTTATCCAAGCAAAAATGTACTTAACACACTTAATGTTGAAATTGTTGAAATATTTATTGCACTTACATAAATTATTCATAGTTTTGGGATGTAAATGTAAGAACACAACTATCCAACTGCAGGCTGTAGCTTCATGAACTATAAAAATTATAGACACAGCAAATGGATCTTGTTGAACCCTGAAAGCTAGCAGATCTTTTTATTCTTTGGCTAATTAACATTTAATTTAAAAAAGCACCAAGAATTAATGCATCTGTTCCACACCCCCGGCGGAATGCACAATCCTTTGCTTGTCTATTCAGAAGTAAGTGTCTATGTTGAACAAAGCTTACTCCCAAGTAAGTGGGCAGAGGATTGCTTTGCAAGAAAGCCCCGTTGAATTAAATGGCATTTACTTCAGAGAAAACAAACTTCAGTGGAACATTTCTCCTACCTCACAGGGTGTCTGTTGTGGGGAAGGGAAGGTGATTGTAAGCCGGTTTGAGTCTCCCTTAAGTGGTAGAAAAAGTCGGCATAAAGATGATCTTCCTGAGGCTCAGTACTGGAATCATAGAAAGAATCATAGAATCATAGAGTTGGATGGACTCATACAGCCTAGAGCATCCCTGACAAGTGTTTGTCCAGCCTCTGCTTAAAGACTGCCAGTGAGGGGGAGCTCACCACCTCCCGAGGAAGCTGATTCCTCTGTTCAGCATGCAAAAGGTCCCAGGTTCAATCCCTGGCAGCATCTCCCGTTAAAAGGGTCAAGCAGGAGGTGACGTGAAAGGCCTCTGCCTGAGACCCCGGAGAACTGCTGCCAGTCTGAGTAGACAAGGCTGACCTTAATAGACCAAGGGTCTGCTTCTGCATTAGGTAGCTTCATGTGTTCAAAAGCTCCCAGGTATGGAGAAGCCACATAATAATTCCTTTACAAGTCCAGGCTCCGGTGTTCATTAAAGTAGTCAGGACAAGCGGCTGGCCAGCGTTCCCTGCAGTGGCCAGGGGCTGATGCGCAGATGCTGCGCTGGGCACCAGAATGGCAGCCCTTCCTTGACCAACTGCAACCAGGTGGAGACTGGCCTTGGATTTTGCAGCCCTGACTCCTGAAGCAGTCCTGGCTTGGCAGGAGACGTAAACCACAGACTGTTCCCTTGAAATAAGAGGGCTGGCCATGTTGGCCTGCAGTAGAACAGCTAAGTTTAAGTCCAGGGCCATCTTAGAGGTCAGTGAGATTTTTTGGGATATAAGATTCTCATCTCACTAATGATGCTAATTTTCTGCCCCCAAGCCTTTCCCCTCTGCTGTAATCAAGCTGATTACTGGCTGCGCTGTACTTCTGCATCCTGGCTCCCTTCTTGGCAACACCCCTCCCTCCTTCTGGCTGGGATATCAGGGCTCAGGGATCTCCATTCCGTCTTGTGTCTGGCAAAGGGAGCTTTGACTCTTGAAAGCTCACCCCCTGGGAATCTTGATGGTCTCTAAGGAGCTGCTGGTCTCGAATCTCGCTGTTCCCTTGAAGTGGAGCTTTTCATGCTGTCAAAACCAGCTTTGCAGTTTGTTGCCTTCCAAAGAGAAGAAAGCACACAGAGACCTTGGATCACTGGGCGTCCCCAACCCTTTCTCTGGGCTTCAAGCCACCCGCACGTAGAAGACTCACTATCAGCCTGCTTCGTATCTGCTTCGTCTTCACGCCATACACAATGGGGTTCAGCATTGGTGGCACCAAGAGATAGAGGACGGCCAGCAGAATGTGGACTTGGTGAGGGACCCCGTGGCCAAAACGGTGTGTCAGGAAGGAGAAAAGCCCGGGGATGTAGAAAATGAGAATCACGCAGCAGTGAGAAGCACAGGTGCTGAGGGCCTTCAGCCGCTCTTGCCGGGACGGGAGGGCAAAGACGGCCTGGAGAATCATCACATAGGACAAGGCAATGGAGAGGACGTCCGAGCCCACCACGAAGAGGGCCACTGCCAGGCCGTACATCTGGTTGACAGTGGTGTCCCCACAGGCCAGCTTGACCACAGCCATGTGCTCACAATAGGAGTGGGGGATGACTCGGTGTCCACAGAAGGGCAGATTTTGGAGGAGGAGGGCAAAGGGGGTGATGAGGATCAGGCCCCGGAGGATGATGACCAGCAGCATCTTAGCCAGGGTGGAGGTCTTCAGAATGGCGGAATGCCTCAGGGGGAGGCAGATGGCCACGTAGCGGTCCAGGGCCATGGCCACCAGGATGCCGGACTCCACAGAGGAGAAGGCGTGGATGAAGAACATCTGGACCAGGCAGCAGTGGAAGCCGATGGCCCGGGGGCCCAGCCAGAAGATGGCCAGCATGAGGGGCAGGGTGGAGGTGGAGAGGACCAGGTCGGTGACGGCCAGCATGGCGAGGAAGAGGTACATGGGCTGATGCAAGCTGGGCTCCGTCTTGATGATCACGAGGAGCAAAGCGTTTCCCACCAGAGCCAAGAGGTACATGGAGCACAGGGGGATGGACAGCCACCTCTGGGTGGCCTCCAGGCCTGGGATGCCAATTAAGAGGAAGGAGGCAGGCCTGGAAGTGGCGTTGCTGGCAGGAGACATGAGGGCATCCTGTGAAAAGGTTCCACCACCTGCAAGTAAATGGGGGAATTGGCACAGGCAGCCAACAGGAACCCCCACTGCCTTACACTGAGCCAGACCATCGAGGTCAGCCTGGTCCACTCAGACTGGCGGCAGCAGCTCTCCAGGGACTCAAGCAGAAAAGGGTCTTTCCCATCACCTGATGGTTTTTTAGCTGGAGATGCCACTGGGGATTGAACCTGGTACCTCCTGCATGCCAAGCAGTTGCTCTACCACAGAGGCACAGCCCCTCCAGACCCGACCATGGCAGGGTGTCCTGCAGTGCTCTCTCTTACCCCTGGGAAAACACAAACCCATCCAGAAGTGAGAGAAGGAGTCTTGTAGTGCCTTAAATACTGATATTTAAGGAAGCTGGGGAAGAGCATCTGCTTGGCATCCGGAAGGTCCCAGGTTCAATCCCTGGCAGCATCTCCAGTTAAAGGGGACCAGGCAAGAAGGTGATGTGAAAGACCCTTTTCTGCCTGAGACCCTGGAGAGCTGCTGCCAGTCTGAGTAGACAAGACTGACCTGGATGGACCGAGGGTCTGGTTCAGTATAAGGCAGTTTCATGTGTTGGGAAGGGGCTGTGGCTCAGTGGTAGAACATCTGCTTGGCATGCAGAAGGTCCCAGGTTCAATCCCCGGCATCTTCCGATGAAAGGACAGGGTAGTGGATGATGTGTGACCCTGGAGAGCTGCTGCCAGTCTGAGTAGACAAGACTGACCTGGATGGACCGAGGGCCGGATTCAGTCGAAGGCAGCTCCATGTGGGCTCGTGTCTCTCTTACATACCCTTCAGTGAAATGAACGGAAGTAGTGGATGCGGCCTTGGGGTTGAGCCAGGAGCAGCTGTTGATGCCCTGCAAGAAGAAGAAGAAGAAGAAGATTCTCCACTTAAGGGAGAATCAAACCGACTTACAATCACCTTCCTTTCCCCTCCCCACAACAGACACCTTGTGAGGTAGGTGGGGCTAAGAGAGCTCTAAGAGAGCTGTGACTGGCCCAAAGTCACCCAGCTGGCTTCGTGTGAAGGAGTGGAGAAACAAATCCAGTTCACCAGATTAGCCTCCGCCGCTCAAGTGAAGGAGTGGGAAATCGAACCCGGTTCTCCAGATCAGAGCCCACTGCTCCAAACCACCGCTCTTAACCACTACACCACACTGGCTCTCAAGAGCTTGGCTTGACCCTGGCTGGTGTCTCTTGCTGAGGACAACAAGACTCACCTGGGAGGTGCCTTGCTGGAGTGACCACTTGGTTTCTGCAGGCATGATCCTGCCAGATCGGGCCCCTCTCTATAGCGCAGCAGTTGAGAGAGGTATAAAAGTAATAATACAAAAAATACCCTCCACCTTGTTCTCTGTCCTGGATCATTTTTCCATGTGGGCACACCCTGCCTTGATGAGGAGCTGGGGTGACCCGCGGGGTGCCTCGGTCCCAGGGACAAAGTCCTCACGTGCTGCTGACAGTCACGCTCAGGAGTTCTGTGCTGGGAATGTAATTCCCAGTTCTGCATGATAGGCCTGGTCGGATCAGGACCATGGGTTGGGAAAACGGACGGTGCAGGGGGGGACAGGTTTGCACCCCCTTTCCATGCATGCTGCATTCCCATTCCAGACTGGACCCCCGCCCACCTGGGCACTCCAGAGCGGAACGGGGGTGGATATTTGGGAGAACAAGGAGGGCTTTGCAAGGAGCAGACAGGGCCCTGGGAGACTCAGGCTCAACCAGTGTGGGGGCCTCTGCTTCTTCTGAAGAGCCTGTGGCTCCATCGCTCTTAGCCACTACACCATGCTGGCTTGGATTGCAGCTATGCATTCAGTCCCAGCGCCCTCCCTTCTGACCTCAAGGGCTGGCATGAAAGTATTTGTTTGCCCGTCACTCCTTCTTCCTCAAATTTAGGGCTGATCCCTGCCAGCTTCACCCGTAGTTCTTGGCCTGGGCTTACCTGTCAGTCATACCCCTCCGTGTGCCCAGCCACCCCTCACTTTCCCACGATGCCTTCGTCTTGGCAATGCCTCCTGGATTCCACTGCCTGTGGTCATGGCTATAAATGCCTTTGCGCCATCCTCCGGGCCGGTCCGTCCAGCACACCTCCTCCCTGGAAGACATGAGCAGCAGCTGCCAGGTGCTTTGGGCTGGGTCAGCTCGGAATAGATTTGTCTCTGGGGGAGGCGCTTAGTTCCTTCCCTGCACCCTTGGGGAAACAGAGAACGCCAGCCTTTCTGAGGAGATGAAGGTGACACCAAGGTCCCCAGTGAGGGGGAAGGAGGAAAGCAGCAGTCCAGAGAGGGGGGCTCATTCATGCCCCACTTGGGTCTGGGGGCCTCCAATCACCCATGGCACCGTTGCTCTGAAGTGCTGCCTAGGTGATGATGAAGAAGAAGAGTTGGTTTTTATATGCTGACTTTCTCTACCACTTAAGGGAGACTCAAACCGGCTTACAATCCCCTTCCTTTCCCCTCCCCACAACAGACACCCTGTGAGGCAGGTGGGGCTGAGAGAGCTCTAAGAGAGCTGTGACCTGCCCAAGGTCACCCAGCTGGCTTCGTGTGGAGGAGTGGGGAAACAAACCCGGTTCACCAGATTAGCCTCCGTTGCTGGTTGGCCACTGTGTGGACTTGATGGGCCTTGGTCTGATCCAGCAGGGCCTTTCTTATGTTCTTATGCTCATGTGGAGGAGTGGGAAATCAAACCCAGTTCTCCAGATCAGACTCTACCGCTCCAAACCACTGCTCTTAACCGCTACACCATGCTGGCTCTCTTCCGACAGATCATCTGCTTCAAAAGTGGGGTTCCAAGATTGTTCATCTCCCCAGAAGGATTCAGAGGTTGGGGCCACAAAGGCAGCTTATCCTGAAGGTTTCCTCTGGGGCTGAGTCAGGCCTGTCAATCAGTCCTGGAGAACATAAAACGGAAGTCATAAATAAAACCCTTAAAACGGCCAGGTCTGAAAGGGCTTCTCTTGCCACGTCCAGCCTTGTAAGTCGCAGAGGCTTAGCTGGGAGCTGACTTCACCCCACCCTCGCTGGCTCCACGTGTGGTTTCAGGGCACCTTTTGGGATACAGCTGAGGTACAGCAGCCGGGGTTGCCAACTCTGGCCTGGGACATTCCTGGAGATTTGGGCGTGGAGCCTGGGGGGCAGGGTTTGGGGAGGGGAGGGACCTCAGTGAGGTATAAGATGCAAAACAGACAAAAGGAAGTATTTCTTCACACAAAGCATCATTAAATTGTGGAACTCCCTGCCCCAGGATGTGGTGATAGCTGCCAACTTGGAAGGCTTGAAGAGGGGAGTGGACATGTTCATGGAGGAGAGGGCTTTCCAGGGCTACTAGTAGAAATGAATACTAGTTGTGATGCATACCTATTCTCTCCAGTACCAGAGGAGCATGCCCATTATATGAGGTGCTGTGGAACACAGGCAGGACGGTGCTGCTGCAGTTGTCTTGTTTGTGGGCTTCCCGGAGGCACCTGGTTGGCCACTGTGTGAACAGACTGCTGGACTTGATGGGCCTTGGTCTGATCCAGCACGGCCTTTCTTCTGTTCTTAATGCAACAGAGTCCAAATCTGCCATTTTCTCCCGGGGAATGAATCTCTGCAGTCTGGAGGCCAGTGGTCATTCCAGGAGGTCTCCAGGCCCCACCCGGAGGCTGGCAACTCTAGAGACAGCCCATCTGGCTTTGAGGTCTACTTCTACGTATGATGGGCCCCATCCAGATAATCCCTGCAAAGGCTTCTCCACTGCTCGAATCCTCCAGCCCTGGAGGTGGCCAGCAGTTGCTGGTGATGCCACAGGGCTCTTCCCAGCCCCCCCCCGCCACGCATGGCCCCATGTGATGAGCTCTGTGTCATATGTCCAGCAAGGAGGAGCTGCCCTGGTGCAATTCGTGACAGACAATCTTCTGCTGCAGCGGATGCACAATTGGGGAGGGGGGGTTTCTAAAGGCATGGGCCAGAGTGCCCGAGTTCCTGAATCCCAGCCCCTTCTTCATTCCTCCCCGTGAGATCTTCTGGAGCTTTTTGTTTGGGAGTCCTTTGCAAAAAATGACTGTGGCGCTAGATGAGCCTTCTTCTTATGGCCAGGAGAGATGAGGAGGGGCGGCCCAAACGAAGTTTTGGGGGTGCGGGGCTTTGCGGCAGCCCAATGGAGGGCAAAAACCAGCCTTTGGACTGGTCACCGTGTGTGTGTGTGTGGTGGTGGTGGGGTTTCTTTTCAAGAGCAACATTCCCATGACGTAGCTATAGCTCATGACCATCTTTGCCCATGTGAACCGGCCAGAGCACTTGCATCTTCTTTCGAGGCCCTGCTCAACACAAGCACAGTGTTGTGGGCACGCTGGGTGACTGCTGGAGATGAAGCCTTTTTGCTGGTGGCTCCTAGATGATGGAAACAGGGAGAGGGAGGGGTTGAGGCTCAGTGGAAGAGCATGCCCTTGGCATTCAGAAAGTCCCAGGTTCAATCCCCGGCATCTCTAGTTAGAACAAGATCAGGTCATAGGTGGTGTGAAAGACGCCTGCCTGAGACCCTGGGGAGCCGCTGCCAGTCAGAAGACACAACACTGACCTTGGTGGATGTAGAGTGTTCAAAACAGATGAAAGGAAGCGTTTCTTCACACACCTAGTTCAGGGCTTCATGGGATTCGATTGGGGGACACATTTAGCCTCTCTGGCTACAGCTGCTGAGGCTTATTTTTATCCTTCCTTATGTTGAGTGTTTCCGTCCTGTTGCCTTTCTATTTAAAGCACTACAGAAGGCAGTTTGCATAACCACAAGACAACAAACAGTAGGAAAAACACTGAGCTCGTCAGCGGCTGCAAGGGGAAGCCACCCTGGGCCAGCAGGCCAGACGGAAAGGAGCTGCCCTCTAAGCCAGGGGCCCCTCGCCTCCTCCGAAGCTCTGCAAACAAAAGCAGAAAGTCCGGAGCAATTAGGAGCAAAGGTGACAGGCTGGTCTCCTCAAGGAGGGAACTCGACACATGAAGAGGTGAAGCTGCCTCATGCCGAATTACTCAGACCATCTACCCGCTGTCATGAAGGAGGTCCAAATCAGCCAAGCAGAGCAGGTATAATTATATTTATTGTGGACGTACAGCATAAGATCGTGGGCCAGGCCGAACCAGGACAACTTCCCCAACAATGACCAAACTAGGCCACTAGGTGGCAGCACCGACCATGCTCTAAGAACTTAAAGAACCTACAGAGGGTGATTCAGTTCTTTGAGGATGTATCATAAGAACATAAAAAAAGCCCTGCTGGATCAGACCAAGACCTATCAAGTCCAGGAGTCTGTTCATATGGTGGCCAACCAGGTGCCTCTAGGAAGCCCACAAGCAGGACGACTGCAGCAGCAGCATCCTGCCTGGATTCCACAGCACCTCATATAACAGGCATGCTCCTCTGAGACTGGAGAGAATAGGGATGCATCATGACTAGTATCCATTTTAACTAGTAGCCATGGATAGCCCTCTCCTCCATGAACATGTCCACTCCCCTCTTCAAGCCTTCCAAGTTGGCAGCCATCCCCACATCCTGGGGCAGGGAGTTCCACCATTTAACTATGCGTTGGGTGAAGAAATACTTCTTTTTGTCTGTTTTGAATCTCTCATGTTAGCCAAATTGCTCTTTAACTTGGGGAATTAGCAAGCAAGATGGCAAACTACAATATTTATATAGCGACAGCAACCTTTGTATACCAGAAATGGTAAATGTGACCTTTAAATAAAGACAGAAGCAGAGGATTCCGAATTAAGAGAGTTTACGTTGTTTTCTTTCAAATCAGTGATGCATACACACATACAGAGAAATCTAAGAAATAAGAGAGAGGAGTACAGAGACATTTGCCGTAAGGCAGGTAGGAATATTTTTACGGGGATATATGATACCTTACTGTAGTCCAGAGTTCCATAGGATCAAGATGAATAAATAGGGGGGGCATGGGGAATAAATAGAGGGCAGGGGTAGCCCCCTGCGTACTCTAGCATGACTGCTCACTCCGGCAGAGTGGCAGGCTGTATGAAAAGGGAAGCCCTAAGGTAAAACTATGGGTTTGGGCCACCCCAGATATACTGTTTTTCTGGGGGCTGGGAGAGGGGATTTACCCCTCCTAGGTTTCCAGGTGACAAAAGGTGACAAAAGGATTAATCTGTGGCTGCCGAGGTGGGCTAGTGAGAATTTGGAAATCTATTCTGATTCCAATGGCTTTTGCAACCTGGGAGGAACCGGGAGATCTCTGCTGAAGTGATTAGCTTTCTGGAATAATAGGCACAATCTCCGCAAACGTATGGGGCTCGCTGGTGCATAGCTGGAGGGACAACTCATCGCTGATATCAGGATCGCTGCTGATTGCCCATTAAGCTGCTGATGTTACAATGGGAAAGTGGGGTGTTGGCACTGACTACGTGACTGTCTGCTTTCCATGACATGGCTGCGGCTGGAACAGAGTTTGCACAGGAACATGGAGTCTCTCAGGTTCACTGGAGGTTGCCCTTGCTTCTGCTTCCTAGCTGCCGGCTGCACGGAGCTCACAGGAGCGGCCGTGTCAGTTTTAACGGAGCATGCAGCAGCCGTCCAGTAGCGTTTGGAGCAGGTGCGCGGCTGGAACAGTAGTCGTGTGCCTGCATATTGGGTTGCCAGGTCCAGTCTGGGAATTTAGGTGGCCCGAATGCTTTCACTCACCCTACAGCTTCAGCAGATGACCTCTGGTATTATGAGAGAGGGAGAAAAGCTTCTCCCTGTCCACTCTCGCCATACCGTTCATAATTTTATAGACCTCTATCATGTCTCCCCTTAACTGCCTTCTTTCCAAGCTAAACAGCCCTAAGCGTTTTAACTGCTCCTCATAGGGCAATTGCTCTAGCCCCCTGATCATTTTGGTTGCTTTTTTTCTCCACCTTTTCAAGCTCTGCAATATCCTTTTTTAGGTGTGGTGACCAGAACTGAACACAGTATTCCAAGTGTGGTCTCACCACAGATTTGCACAAGGGCAGTATGACAGCAGCAGTTATATTTTCTATTCCTTGACTAATTATGGCCAGCATGGAATTTGCCTCTTTCACAGCAGCCACACGCTGGGTTGACATCTTCATTGAGCTATCCACTACCACCCCAAGATCCCTTTCTTGGCCTGTCGTTGCCAGCACAGATCCCATCAGTGTATATGTGAAATTGGGATTTTTGCCACAATATGCATCACTTTACACTTCCTCTCATTGAATCTCATTTGCCTTTTAATGCCCATTCCTCCAGTTTCCCCACTTGCCAAATTCAGCTATGATGAAAATGCAACAAACCCGGACAAGTTGTTGTCACAGTCTCTGACATGTTACAGCACATAATCTATAGTATTCTGTTGTACATGTGTAGAATTATTTCCTATAAAACTAAAAAGCTACACATACAAACTGCTGAACAGTTATATAACTGAAGGTTTAGTTACTTTCAAAAGAGAAGGAACAAAAGCCTCTGGCTTCATTAAGCTGGTTTCTGAAATACTCCTGCCATCTGTCAGGAGAAATGCTTCTTCCACCCTTTCAAGGTCTTCCAGTGGGAAACCTTTCACCCTTCCAAGATAATTCTTTTAAAGTAATCTTTAAGTGAAGAACTTAATCACCTTTTTTAATGTAAGAGCCTCTTCATATCTTATCAGTTAGAATGTCTTACTGCCCTCTTGAAGGACATAGAATGTCTTCCTGCCCTTTTCAATGCCATTATCAATGTCATTGAATGTTCTCTACCCTAGTCAAGGCTATGTAATGCAATGTAAGCATATAATTGTGTTTTATGATTTAAATGTGTAGACATTATACTATTGATTCACAAATATATGTAATGAATGCATCTTGTGCTGAGGATGACAATGATGTTAAAATTGGGTATATAGAGTGATTACAAAGCTTAAAACTAATAGTTTTATGGTTTAGTAAAATAGACTAAGAGGATGTGGATGTCCAAATATGGTCTTATGAGTGGAGCAACTTAGCACACTAAGTGAGGTAGCTTAGCACCTACCTGTTGCAGGGTTATAGAACCCTCCAGATAACAAGTGTGCAGAATCTTTTTTACCTCCTTTTCAAGGAGTTTGAAACAGTATAAATACAGGCACAGTAGGACTAGATTTTCAGAGCTCAATCAGAGTCTCTCAGAAGAAAGGCTACTGGTATGTATGGTTTTGACTTATTCTAGATATTGTGAATTAGATACTTTAAACTGAATGAGATTTATTTGACTGTTATATTTGAAATGGATTTTAAAACTGAATAGTATGTAATACTTGCTTACTTTTACTGCATACATTGTAACAGAATACATTGTCACTGCATATATTGTAACAGAGTGTGAAGACTTTGTAATTTGCATTTACACATTTTTACTAGAAGTATATCAATAAAAAGACTTGCTTTTAACAAAGTAAGTAAAGTCGTTGAGTCCTGCTTTGGTGACTGGCTGAAAAAGATAACATATCGCTTCTCAGGAAGTGGTCCTTTCTAAGAGCCTAGTCACTTCAACAGCCCGACCCGCTTCATTGTGTCCTGGGAAAGTTCTGAACATTAGAATTAGAAGAATCTAGAAAGAACCGCGCCCTTTGTGCCATAAAGCTTGGGCTATTCTCCTGCGGATCTCTCTGGTCCTCACCCCATAAATGACCGGGTTGAGCACTGGGGGCAGGATCACGTAGAGATTGGCTATGAGTATGTGGGCATAATGTGGGATGTTTTGTCCAAAGCGGTGGGTGAGGAAGGAGAAGAAGGCTGGGGTGTAGAACACAAAAATCACGGCCACGTGGGAGCTGCAGGTGCCCAGGGACTTCAGCCGGGCCTCCTTGGAGGGCAGCCGGAAAACGGCACGTAGGATTTGCACGTAAGACAAAAGAATCAGGACCACATCCAACATGAGGAAGGTAATAGTAAACAAGCCATAAATCATATTGATCCTGATGTCGGCACAGGCCAGCTTGGCAATGCCCATGTGCTCACAGTACGTGTGGGAAATAATGATCCGAGGACTACAGAAAGGCAAGCGCAGAGTAAGCATAGCAATGGGAAATACGAGGATAAACGTTCTCAGCACCACTATGGAACACAGCCAGGCTACACGGCTCTTGGTCAAGATCATGGCATACCTCAAGGGGTGACAGATGGCCACGTATCTGTCAAAGGCCATACAGGTCAGCACAACGGACTCCATGCCCGTGAAGGTGTGGATGAAGAACATCTGGGTCAGGCAGGCCCCAAAGCTGATCTCCCCGAGACCAAACCAGAAGATGGCCAGCATCTTGGGCAGGGTGGACGTGGAGAGGCCCAGGTCGATGGCCGAGAGCACCGAGAGGAAGTAGAACATGGGCTGGTGAAGGCTGGCCTCTGTCTTCACAATGAAGAGGATGGTGGAGTTCCCCAGCAGGGCGATGAGGTACCCCAGGCAGAAGGGGACCGAGAGCCAGGCGTGAAAGGATTGTAGCCCAGGGACACCCAGCAGGAAGAAGGTGGGCAAATAGGAATGGGTGCTGTTCAACAGGTAGAGTCTCCTGTATCCCGGAAAGTAAAGTAAAAAAGATGGCAGAGTGTGCAGCAGTATGTGTCCACCACCAATAAAGAGGTGATAATAGATTCATTTTAGAAATATTTTGCCCCATGTGTTTCAAATAATAACCTCTCCTCAGGCACAATGTAATGTGTAGTTCTTATCCCATAATTAAGTACGTAGTAATGTATACATTACATACCATTCCTTCAAGAAATATAATATAATATAATATAATATAATATAATATAATATAATATAATATAATATAATATAATATAATATAATATAATATGTATAAAATGGGCGATAGAGATCACATTGCAAATCTACATTGGTTATTGGAGCATACGAGAGAATTTCAGAAGAAAATCAGCTTGTGTTTCATAGATTACAGCAAGGCTTTTGACTGTGTGGCTCATGAAAAGCTATGGCTGGTTTTAAAGGAAATGGGTGTGCCACAACATCTGATTGTTTGATGCACAACCTGCGCTCTGGACAAGAGGCCACGGTTAGGACCGAATGGTTTCCAATTGGCAAAGGTGTCAGACAAGGATGTATTTTATCTCCCCATCTCTTCAGTCTGTATGCAGAAGATATCATAAGGAAAGCTGGATTGGATTTAGATGAAGGTGGAGTGAAACTGATGGAAGGAACCTGAAGAATCTGAGATGCAATAATGACACCACATTATTGGGAGAAAACAGTGAAGCCTTGAAATGACTACTGATGAAAATTAATGCAGAAAGTGCCAAGGCAGGATTATAAGAGAACAGCAAGAAGACAAAAGTAATGACTACTTGGGAATTACTCAATGTAAGGCTGATGATGAAGAGATTGAAATGGTTCAAGATTTTCTATTCCTTGGCTCCAAGAAATCAGAACCAAGATATCAGAAGGAGACTGAAATTGGGAAGGGAAATCATGAAGGAGCTAGAAAAGTTCCTTGAGTGTAAGGATGTGTTATCAGTGATCAAGATCAAGATAATTCATACTATAGTATTCCCGATTACTATGTATGGGTGTGAAAGTTGAACAGTGAAGAAAGCTGACAGGAGGAAAGTTGATTCATTTGAAATGTGGTGTGGGAGGAGAGTGGACAGCCAGAAAGACAAATAAGCGCATTCTAGATCAAATCAAGCCTGAACTCTCCCTAGAAGGTCACATTATGAGATGACAAGAACCCCCGGAAAAGACAAGAATTCTAGGAACAGTTGAAGGCAGCAGCAAAAGAGGAAGATGCAACATGAGATGGACGGACTCCATCAAGGAAGCCCCGGCTCTCCGTCTGCGAGACCAGAGCAAGGCTGTTAACAGCAGGACTTTTCGGAGAGGTCGTTAATTCAGAGGGACACCATAAGTCGGAAGCAACTTCATGGCACTTGACACACACACAAAATATAATCATAATATTGTGAGCTGCCTTGAGCACCATAGGAGGAAAGGGGGATAACAAATATTTTGACTAAAAAACAAACAAATGGAATTATTGCACCCATTGAAAGAAAGAGGGGCTGCAGATGCCCTGGAATACCAGGGAATTCCCTGGTCAGCTATACTTCTGACCTTGCTATTGAACCAGCTTATCTTCCACTAGATTTCATGTCTCTCCTACTTTGCTTCTCATATTTTGGGGTGGCCCCCACCCACACTGTACCTGCTTCCCCCTCGTGCTGGATAGAGCAGGTCCTGCCGGCTCACCTGGTGAGCATACCGGTGGTCGTCTTCTCAGAGTCAAAGGGGACGCCCAGGTGAGGGGCTGGCAGCTGCTGCATCCTAGCTGGGGCTCCCTCTGGTCAGCTCTGAGGCTGCTTAATGGAGCCACAAGGATAATTTATAGCATCTGCTTGGAAGTCCATGGTTGGGGCCTAAGTAACCATCTTCCCTCCCTTGGAGTCCCAGAGGCGAGCTCCCCCATTGCCCACGCCTGGAATGTCAGGGGGATCTCGAGGAACTGACGTCCCCCTCAGGTCTCAGCCTGGCTTCCATGGAGGCCTTGAGTGCCAGAGACCCCGGGGGAATGGAGGGGGGGTTATGCTGAAAGAGGAGTGGTTTTTTTTACCTACACTCTGGGCTAGAAAGAATGCACAGACTGCCTGAAGGTAATCCCAGGGATATACCTGTAATCATTTGTTTAGTTTTGTCGAAGGCTTTCACGGTCAGAGTTCATTGGTTCTTGTAGGTTATCCGGGCTGTGTGACCGTGGTCTTGGTATTTTCTTTCCTGACGTTTCGCCAGCAGCTGTGGCCGGCATCTTCAGAGGAGTAACACTGAAGGACAGTGTCTCTCAGTGTCAAGTGTGTAGGAAGAGTAATATATAGTCAGATTGGCTTGGCTTCCTGTCCTAAAAACCTCCAGACTAGCAAAGACTATAGTCCACAATAGCCATGCAGATTAGCTTTGGATTTCACACATTAACAGATCACTTCAGGATACAATGGTTCCATATTAACATACCACACCCTCATTAGCACATTATCTTGATACTTACAGGACAATGGTTAGCACATTACCTTTGATACTTTTTGCAGGACAATGATTCAGCTCAAACCCAACCCCTGTATCCCTCCAGATGGGACTGGGTGAGCCCCATCTTTTAAACTACTCTTCTGCTATGCAGACTAGTCTTCAGTTGGGTGCTATACCTGGAAAGTTGGTCAGACAAAGTTGGCTCCAATTACATGACCCCTTCCTCAAAAGGGCCCCCACTATTGGGCCCTAACAAAACCACTCAAAAAAGAAAGAAAAAAGGGGTAAAACACAGAGCCGTGCCTCTGAGCAAAGGCAAATAGCTGAACCCGGGAATCGCCTACTCGGGAATTGTCTATTTGGCTTCTGGTAGACCCCCAGGTTTTGGCGTTCGGCAATCCTGAAGCCTGAAAATTACCAAAACAGCTAATTTCAGGTTTATTTTCAGTTTATCAATATACACAGCCCTACTGAGAGGTTTCCAAGTTCAATTTCCAGCATCTCCAGTTCAAAGGACCAGTTAGTAGGTGATGTGAAAGACCCTTTTCTGCCTGAGACACTGGAAAGCCGCTGCCAGTCCGAGTGGACAATCCTGACCCTGATGGACTGAGGGTCTGATTCACTATAAGGCAGCTTCACGTTTTCATGCGACTGTCCCATCGGGCAGGTTTGTTCTCAGTGTTTCCGCTCTAGCCAGGCAGCCCACCGTATCAGTGACTTTGGCTGGGCTTTCTGATTCCCTCCAATAAGCCCAGTGACCAGGGACTTGCCAGGCTGGGGAACAGCTTCCCTCAAAAAAGCTGCAAGGCAGGTGGGGATGATTGAGGCAAGGCCTGTTACTGGGAAGCCACCAGTCTGCAGAAAGCTTGCCAACCTCCAGATGGTGTCTGGAGATCTCCTGCTATTACAACCGATCTCCGGGCAACAGAGATAAATTCTCCTGGAGAAAATGGCCACTTTGGAAGGTAGCATCTATGGCATTAGATCCCATTGAAGTCCCTCCCCTCCCCAACCCCCACCCTCCTCAGGGTCCACCCCACAAATTTCCAAGTATTTCCCGACTCGGACCTGACAACCCTCATCTGCAGTGAAACCTCCCATGGTTCAGAAGAATGATCAGAACATCTAATTATCAGATCTTCTTGCATTTGTGGCATTTTGCAGTCTTTGCTGGACATTCTGTCCTATATGGATGCTGCAGCGTTTGCATGTACAACAGCCCTGCTTTTGGGTATTGCAAGATGGATTTTGTGGTTGGGGGTGGTGTCTCTGGGTTGGCAGAGGCTAATCTGGTGAACTGGATTTGTTTCTCTGCCCCTACACATAAAGCCAGCTGGGTGACCTTGGGCAAGTCACAGCTCTGTTAGAGCTCTCTCAGCCCCACCTACCTCACAGGGTGTCTGTTGTGGGGGGGGGGGAAGGGAAGGTGATTGTAAGCCGGGTTGAGTTTCCCTTAAGTGGTAGAGAAAGTTGGCATATAAAAACCAACTCTTCTTCTTCTTCTTCTTCTTCTTCTTCTTCTTCTTCTTCTTCTTCTTCTTCTTCTTCTTCTTCTTCTTCTTCTTCTTCTTCTTCTTCTTCTTCTTCTTCTTCTTCTTCCCCATTGCTGAATAATATATCCTTTTAATAGTTAAATCAATGAGTGCAATATTTCTGCCAAGTTCCACAAAAATTGCCCAAACATTGTGTCATCCCCCCAAACCTTTTTAGCTATGTAGAGGACCTTGGGGCCTCAATCCCCTGGGATGTGTGATATCCAAGGTTGGTAAGCTGTTTCTGGAATAGGATACCTGTTTTCATCCAGTTTTTATAGCAGCTAGGACTTTGTCTAGTTTCTTGTAATGTTCTGTAATGGTGAACAACTACCCCCATGAGGGAAGCATTCTTTTAAAAACCGACATATGGAAACAAAAAGTCTTTTTGCTTGTTCTAAAGCAACTCATTAACCAGTAAACCATATGGCTATATGGAGGGAATTATTCTCTTTAATAACCAATCGCTAGAGTTATCAGCTCTCTGACCAAAGAGAAGTCAGAAGGTTTATGCATTCAAGGTGTCAAGAGAAAACACTGTATCCCAGCCAAAGGTAATTCAAGGTGATCTTTTAAGATTTTTCTTCAAAACCAGTCTAATCACTCTTGAGATGAGTAAATACAAAAGAATCACAATGATAGAAAAATACTGGTATAGGTAAATGAAATCAGAAACAGAAAGACATACATCTCACCCCTTATCCTATTTTGAGATTAAAAGATAAAGTTTCTGAGTTTCTCACAAAAGCACTTTCAGAAAGATTGGAAACTCACCCAATTCTGTCAAATCAATTAATTTATCTCATCCTAGGATGTAAACACGCCCAGGCCTGGATTTAACTTTTCAACAGCAGTGTTGCACACCACTGACGACCTGTTTGTTCTTCACATGGCAAAATTTATTTCTGGGCGAGCAAAAATGCCCCCCCTGGACCCGCGGAAAGGCGCGGTTGTGTTTTTAATGGCTTTATTCGGCCAGATTTTTTCCCGAACTTTGAATTCGCGCTGAATTGCACGGACCCGAAGCGGGGGAGTTCGGACTTCGGCATATCCCGAATCCAGACGGGCCGAATTCGGCTGAATCCGAACTATAACGAATTTTTTTTTTCAACAGCCCTAGCCAGAGCTCCCCCATTGCCCAGGTCTGGAGCGTGATCCTGAGGCCATGGTGTCAGGGGAATCTTGAGGGGCCAAAATTACTGACCTTCCTCCCAGGCCTCAGCCATGCTTCCCTGGTGGCCTCTAAAGCCAGAGACCCCCTTCCATGGAGAGGGGTGAAAGAGGAGAGAATAATTTAGATACACTCTCAGTTATAGGCTAAAGAGAATTCACAGTCTACTTGAAGATAATCCTGGGGATGCATCTATATTAATTCCTTTAATTTATTTGTTTAGGATATTTTTATCCTGGTCTTTCTCCAAGATTTTTAAGGCAGTGTATATAATCCCTTCCTTCTCCATTTTATCAGAAGAAGAAGAAGAAAAAGAAGAAGAGTTGGTTTTTATATGCCGACTTTCTTACCACTTAAGGCAGACTCAAACCAGCTTACAATTGCCTTCCCTTCCCCTCCCCACAACAGACACCCTGTGAAATAGGTGGGGCTGAGAGAGTTAATGAAACTGTGACTAGCCCAAGGTCACCCAGCTGGCTTCATGTGTAGGAGTGGGGAAACCAACCCGGTTCACCAAATTAGCCTTCGCCACTCATGTAGAGGAGTGGGGAATCAAGCCCGATTCTCCAGATTAGAGTCCACCGCTCCAGGCCACTTCTCTTAACCTCTTCACCATGCTGGCTCTCAAATCCAACAACATTGTGAGGTAGGTTGGGCTGAGAGAGAGCGACCAGCCCCACATCACCCGGTGAGCTTCCACTGCAGACTGGAGTTTCGAACCTGGGTCTCCCAAATCCTAGTCCAACACTCTCATCTCTAGATTTCCAGCTAGTCAAATCCAAAGAGATTTGTCTGGATGTTGAGGAGCAGGCGTTCGTGCTCCCCCTTGCCGCCTGGTTCCAGTCCTGGGGAATGGCAGGGCAATGCTGGGGCCCCAGCCAAGAGGCCCGTGACAGGGGGTGGTGGTCTGAGTGAAGACTCTCCTGGCTGGTGGTTTCATGCTCAGCACCACCACTCTGGCTGGGCAACTCACTGGATTCGTGACCTTAGTTGGGCTTTCTGATTTTTTCCAAGCACCCCAGTGACCACAGACTTGCCAGGCTGGGGGAAGAAGAAAAAGAAGAGTTGGTTTTTATACGCCCATTTTCTCTACCATTAAGGAGTCTCAAAGCAGCTTACAATCTCCTTCCCTTCCTCTCCCCACAACAGACACCTTGTGAGGTAGGTGAGGCTGAGAGAGTTCTGAGAGAACTGTGACTGTCCCAAGGTCATCCAGCTGGCTTCATATGGAGGAGTGGGGAATTGAACTCCATTCTCCAGATTAGAGTCCGCTGCTCTCAGCCACCGTACCATGCTGGCTCTGAGGGACAAGTTGCGAGGCAGGGTGGGGATGACCGAGGCAAAGCCCTATTACCGGGAATCCCTCAGTCTTCAGTGAAACGTCCCACGAGTCAGCAGAATTGTGATATCATCTAATTAGCCCCAGGAAGAACTGGTCATTGGTGTTATCTTGCTTTACCACCAGGGTTGCCTGGTCCCCCCCTAGCCATGGCGTGGGATCGGGGGATGGGGGGTAGGGTTTCCAGCTCCAGGTTGGGAAACTCCTGGAGATTTGGAGGTGGAGCCTGGGGGAGGACAGGGACCTCAGTGGGGTACAATGCCACAGAGTCCACCCTCCAAAGCATCCATTTTCTTTGGGGGAACTGATCTCTTTAATCTGGAGAGGAGCTATAATTCCGGGGGATGCCCAGGTCCCACCTGGAGGCTGGCATCCCTATTTATCCCCTATCTCTTTCCTCGAGGGTCCCTAATAGTTTCATTTTTGTAACCTGCTGAGAAGAATCTACTTTCTCATGCACCCACTTATAAACGCCTCTGCAGGTTCTCCTACTTTCCAATTCTGTTGGTGAGAGCAAGTCTTTCCAAGGAGGAGGTCCTTCTTAGGCATGAAATATTCACCAGATCTCCCCAGGGCTAAGAGAAATTTATTCTTCTCCTCTTCGGCAGCAAATACAAACGAGTTAAATATCTGCTCTGCTTGTGGGCCCATGGCATGGGCCTTTTCCGCACGAATGGTTTACAGCGTTTCATACCGTCAAAAGCTTCATTTTATTTTTTTTTCATTTCTGCACGTTTCCCCCTCCATCATTCTCCCCCCTGTTGTTTTCCTGAACACTTTTATTGTGAGGTTTCCCCCACCCCTCTGTTTCCAAGCCAGCTGTCCTCCAGTGTGCGAACTTCTTGAAACGGTCTTAATTTCTCTGCTCCACCAAACCCCCTTCCCTATTCCTGTCCACTGTTTTGCTCATCTCCCCTCCTTCCCCCTCCCTCCACCTATTTCCCTCCCTCAATTCTTAAAAATTGTTAGATGAGAAACTTAACAATCTAACGCTGGATCGAATGGACACATGAAGCAAGAATACCCCCCTTGCATTCCTCTGGGCTATACGTCTGCTACCCTGACCTTCTCATCTTGGGAAAACCAGAAGGTTTAGAGAGTTACTTGGTAAAATCATCCAAGAAAAACAGAAAATGAATTTCTCCCCCTAATTAAAAAAATTTTTTGACGAGAAGATTAGCGATCTAACACTGGATCGAATGTATGCATAAATTTGAGACGAACTCTCCCCCTTTCTGCATTCCCCCTTTCTGCATTCCCCCTTTCTGGACTGTGTTGTTAAGTGAAGAGTTTGGCAAAGTCCAGACAGAGGGGGAGAGCCCCAAATTGGTTTCAGGTGAAACTGACAAAGGTGGGTTGTGTTTCCGTTTGAGGCAACGTTTCAGGGAGGAGCGCTGGGCTGGGCTTGTTGGTTTAAGTGGAGAGTTTTGCCAATTCCTGGAAAGAGAGGGAGAGCCTCAAGTCAATTTTGGGTGAAACTGACAAAGACATTTTTAGATTTGCAGGCACACCTGGGGTGGGGGTGGGGGAGATCTGGTCAATTTCACTTCTCCAAAGAGCTCTGTGCTCCAGCTCAGTGTGGGGCATCCATTTTGCGTGTAAACTTTCCCAAATGTATATAATGGTGGATGAGACACGTGTGTTTCCCTGTCTAACGGTAGTGTGCATCAGCGCTAGAGCACATATACAAAAACATACCAAAAAATTAGGGGGAAGTGGGGGGAACGTCCAGCATGATCATCCACAATGTCACAAATCATGTGACGCCCCCACCAGAAAACATAGTTTTTTGGGAAAACCAGTGCAGACAGGATAAAACTGATTTAGAAGTTTAAAAACAATGTTGCAAAAGAGGTGTGCAGACAAAAATCGTGGAATGCAATTCCAAGCCTCGCAAATCGACCACGTGGAAAATCTGGAGTGAGCGATGCATGCGGAAAAGGCCATTGATTAGGGAACATACCTGAATGTCCTATTCTGAATCGTGGAGGTTGGCAACCCTATTTGTAGGGTTGCCAGGTCCCTCTTTGCTATCGGCGGGTGATTTTGGGGGTGGAGCTTGAGGAGGGACTTAAATGCCATAGAGTACAATTTCCAAAGCGGCCATTTTCTCCAGGTGAATTGATTTCTATCGGCTGGAGATCAGTTTTAATAGCAGGAGATCTGCTATTACCTGGAGGTTTAACAAACAACAACAAGCACTGATGGCACACAATTTATATAATGATATAACTTATATAATCCCATACAATATATAACAATATACAGAAAAACCAATTGGTCCCCAAAAAATCTGTAAAATTGACAGAAACTGTGATGTTGCGCTAAATGGCGATGTGGCTCCAGTTGAAGCGGAGGCGAGGCGGCACTCCGAGAAGGTAAGTGGAAAACCCGGACAGGAGTTCCGTGGTGCGAGACACAGAAAGGCATGTGTCAACGTGTTCAATGATATGAAGTTAATCTGAGTGAGCCGCAATTATGCTATAATTTTACTTCATCCCGAGATGAGAGACCGGTAAAACCCATTTCGCCGTGGCTTCGCTAATAGCCATCCTTCGATCTGCAAGCTACATGCTTTCCAGCGTTTGAGATAGATAGTCATTTCTCGCTATACCATACTTCCCCTATGGACAAAGCCATGGCGAAATGGGTTTACTGGTCTCCCATCTTGGGATGAAGTAAAATTATACCATAATTGCGGCTCACTCAGATGAACTTCAAATCACTGAACGTGTTGACACACACCTCTCTTTGTCTGGCACCATGGAACTTCTGTCCGGGTTTTCCACTTACCTTCTCGGAGTGCCGCCTCGCCTCCACTTCAGCTGAAGCCGCATCGCCATTTAGAGCAACATCACGCTTTCTGTAAATTTTACAGATTTTTTCGGGACCAATTGGTTTTTCTGTATATTGTTATATATTGTATGGGATTGTACCTATATCATTATATAAGTTGTGTGCCATCAGTGCTTGTTATTTGTTAAATTACCTGGAGGTTGGCAAACCTACCTATTTGGCATGCTAGGCCTTGTTTTCTGATTCTTTCCCCTCAATAGCTCAGGAGGGCCCTTCAGCCCCACCAGGGTCTCTAGGGAGTAGTTTTGACTTATGCCACCATATCAGATTAATAATGCCAGGGACTTTGTGACTTTTAAACAAGAACTATTTATTCCAAACATAGAACAGAGCAGTTTCTCTACCATGTCCTTCTACTCTTTCCGTCTTCCTTGGGCCTAGTAGAGGATCATATTTCATTCTAGCTCCCATCACAACCATGCAGTCTTTCCCCATAGTTTTCCGCTGCCAGCTCAGACCCCATCAGTGTGTATCTAAAATGTTTTTGCTGTGGGGGTGCATCACTTTGCAGTTAGCCCGCCTTTCATTGGCTATTTTATTGCTCATTCAGCCAGGTTCAAAGTTCCTTTGTGGGTACTCACGACTCCCAGGTGGGTCATACCAGCCAATCCACATGTCCTGCAGGCTGGCAGGCAGGCAGGTCTGCAGAGATAGGAGAGAACATTGGCCCCTTCCCAGATACAGATGGCGTGTCTGCCTGAGGGCAAAGCCCCACCCCAGACACCATGGAGTGCCAGTGACCAGCCCAGAGGAAGAGACCGAATCACCCCACTGATGCAGACTCTGAGATCTCTCAACACCTGTCATTCCCTGAGCAAGAACCAAAGCAGCCCTCTGTTCCCCCTGAATCTCCACCTGCTCCCAGGTAGAGGAAAAAGGCGGGCAATGCCTTCATTTTATTCATAAAGAAGTTTGTGTGAGGGTGACGTTTAAACGAAACCAGAGGTGTGGAATGGGGTGTGTGTGCTAAACCCTTCTCCATCCCCTGCTCTGCTTGGAGCTGCAAGCCTTCCCTCCCCACTCCAGCCTAACTGCCCTGTGAAGTCACCGCTAGGCCAAATAATGCTTAACCTCCCCCCCCCATGGTGTCCATATAATGAAAAGAGGACAGGATGTAGCTCCTGCCACTCAAGTACTCCATTGAGACACCCCCTCCAGCTTGGGGGTCCTGGGAAAAAAGGGGGAATCCCGCTTACAGACCACTCCTTGCCTCTCTGGATGCTTCCTTGGAATTTCTTATGTAATAGTGATAAGCACTCAGATATTACCCGGTGAAAACACAATAAAAACATTTCTATTCCTTTAATCCGAATTGAAGAATGACAGCTGGCATTACTTGGACATGTTTGGATCAGTCCACTATTTGGCAGTTACCTAACATAATTAGCCCGGAGAAAAGTCTGAGAATGGGCTGGCTGCTTAGTCGCGGGCTGCAGAGATTCAGGAGCTCCCCCCCCCCTTCCTCCCTGGGAAAAACAACGGCAGGGTGGAGCCCGGCAGAGGGAGGTGGGAGTGCTGGGCTGCCCTTCAACTGTGTGGTGTAGTGGTTAGGGCATCAGACTAGATTCTGGGGCAACAGGGCTCTGCCATGCCATGGAAGCTTGCCAGGTGACACTGGGCCAGTCACTCACTCTCAGCCTAGCCTACCTCACAAAATCCACCCTGTGAGGTAAACTGTAGGAGGGGACAACAGTGTTGGAAGCCACGCCAGAACAAAGCTTAGACTTGAAAACGGAACTTGTTTTGGTGGCCTCAGATGACTTTAGGGCCTGGCTCAGACTTCCCCATCGAATGCCACGAGCAGAGGGATTTCCCCTTTGACAACATCCATGTTTGTTTTAATTCTTGTGGCTTTTCTTGTGGCTAATCATGATGTTCACAGTCCTGAACCTCCCACCCCCACCCCCAAGTGTCTACCTCCGAGATGCTACCGAGATAGCTGAGGAAGGGACCCTTCCCCCACTCCTTGCTTGTTCCTCGATTTTGGCACTCAGGTGTATTTAGTGAGCTACCTATTAAAATAGTTATACCCTGCCTTTCTTTTGTGATCCAAGGCTGCTTACAAATCCAAAACCTGAAATACATAAAGCACCATAAAAACCCAGGTTAAGAGATGCTTCAAGCATGAGGAATGGCTGAATCCAGCTGATGAGTTTCCTACGTGGACAAGGGCTTTGTGCGAGGGAAAGACAGTCACCGTCGCTTGTGAAGGGGTTCATTTTGCCAAGGTGCAGGATGAGTTAACCAAGGCCAGCAGTCATTCTAGGGCGACATTTGCCAGCTGGCTTGTGGCAAACTGTCCCTGAGCTGCCCTGTGCTGAGAAGAGTAAGGAGACCCCTCGGCTACACGTGGCTCTGCTTTCCCAGCATCCCATGCTCCTCGCAGCAGGCAAGGCGCTGCGAGCATAGAATCATCGAATTGGAAGGGACCACCAGGGTCATCTAGTCCAACCCCCTCCACAATGCAGGAAATTCACAACTACCTCCCCCCCCCACACCCCCAGTGACCCCCCACTCCATGCCCAGAAGATGGCCAAGATGCCCTCCCTCTCATCATCTGCTTAAGGTCACAGAATCAGCAATGCTGACAGATGGCCATCTAACCTTAAAAACCTGCAGGGAAGGAGAGCTTACCACCTCCCGAGGAAGCCTGTTTCACTGAGGAACCGCTCTAACTGTTGGAAAATGCTTCCTAATGTCTAGTCGGAAACTCTTTTGATTTAATTTCAACCTGTTGGTTCTGGTCCAACATTCTGGGGCAACAGAAAACAACTCGGCACCTTACAGTCTGCCTTACAGAAAGCAGGCGCCACCTCCCCAGTCATGGGGATTCCGCATCATCCCTTGAGCTGTCTCTTGGGGCCTTGCTGACTTGGGTGGTCTAAATGCTAAAAGCGGACCCTGGTTCTGAGAATCAGGTAAAGGCTGAAGAGTGGGGCAAAGACCATGGGTCTGCATCTGCTTGGACAAGGTCAATGGCGCTTGCCAATTCAGACTGGGGCTGCGTGCACAGAGGGTAGAAGTTAAGTCTCTACCAGCTCCTTGGTTTTGCTCACTGGAAGTGGGTCGCCTCCTGCCCTGTGATTATTATCAGCATTCTCAGGGTGGGGAAAAACTGGGTTAGGAGGCTGCCAGGTCCCTCTTTGCCACCAACAGGAGATTTTTGGGGCGGAGCCTGAGGAGGACAGGGTTTGTGGAGGTGAGGGACTTCAATGCCATAGAGTCCAATGGCCAAAGTGGCCATTTCCTGCAGGTGATCTGATCTCGATTGGCTGGGGATCAGTTGTAGTAGCACAAGATCTCCAGCTAGTACCTAGAGGTTGTGCAATCCTAAGAAAAAAATCTCAGTACACTGCCACAACTTTCCTTTCAAATATATTTCTCTCTCTTTTTTTCTTTTCTTTCCAAAGTTTCTTAACTTGTCTTAACAATTTATACAACAACAAGGTTATAAGTTCCAATACAGTTTAACTTCACTATACAATTACTTCATTACACTTAATACCTTCTCAGAATCTTTAACATAAATGAGTACTCCTCGGGAACAACGAAATGCCGGCAGCTAAGTCCTTACTCGCAAGTAAGCAATATAAAGACAATGTTGTGAGGAACGCTGTACTCTCTATGTCCTTCCTTTGAACTGCAAGGGTGCAGTCAGAATATTAATACATGGTCTGAAGAAGCTAATTATACACAACGCGAAACAAGAGGCAACCGGGATCTTGTTACATCTTTGTATGCTGTATATGAATGTTGAATGGATCCACATTCAAAATACACAGCTTTTTACAGCCAAAAGAGAAACACCGGCAGGAACGAGATTCCATCATTGTGATTGGACCAGTCCACATCACCTGACCGCGGAAGTGGTGCGGAGTACAGTGTTCCTCACAACATTGTCTTTATATTGCTTACTTGCGAGTAAGGACTTAGCTGCCGGCATTTCGTTGTTCCCGAGGAGTACTCATTTATGTTAAAGATTCTGAGAAGGTATTAAGTGTAATGAAGTAATTGTATAGTGAAGTTAAACTGTATTGGAACTTATAACCTTGTTGTTGTATAAATTGTTAAGACAAGTTAAGAAACTTTGGAAAGAAAAGAAAAAAAGAGAGAGAAATATATTTGAAAGGAAAGTTGTGGCAGTGTACTGAGATTTTTTTCTTAGGATTGCACAATTTTATATCAGTACCTAGAGGTTGGCAACCCTAACCTGGGTTCATGTGCAGGCAAACATACCTGCGGGGGTGCGGCCACCTTTCAGACTGGCCGGCCCCATCTCTCCCGGCCAATCACCAAATGATGCATTACAAGGAGGTCGAGTGCTGGGATGATCCTTCCTGACTTGAAGATGGGATAGCCATCTTCAAGTACTTGAAGGACTGTCACATAGAGGATGGTGCCGAGTTGTTTTCTGTTGCCCCAGAAGGTCGGACCAGAACCAACAGGTTGCAATTAAATCGAAAGATTTTCTGCCTAGACACCTGGAGGTGTTTAAGCACAAGCTGATGGTCATCTGTCAGCAATGCTGGTCATGTTCATGGAGGAGAGTGGTATTCATGTGTGTGTGTTAAGTGCCATCAAGTCGCTTCCGACTCATGGCGACCCTGTGAATGAAAGTCCTCCAAAATGTCCTGTCTTTGACAGCCTTGCTCAGATCTTGCAAACTGAAGGCTGTGGCTTCCTTTATTGAGTCCATCCATCTCTTGCTGGGTCTTCCTCTTTTCCTGCTGCCCTCAACTTTTCCTAGCATGACTGTCTTTTCCAGTGACTCTTGTCGTCTCATGACGTGACCAAAATACGACAGCCTCAGTTTAGTCATTTTAGCTTCTAGGGTCAGTTCAGGCTTGATTTGATCTATAACCCACTGATTTGTTTTTTGGCAGTCAATGGAATCTGTAACACTCTCCTCCAACACCACATTTCAAAGGAATCTATTTTCTTCCTATCAGCTTTCTTCACTGTCCAGCTTTCACACCCATACATAGTAATAGGGAATACAATGGCATGAATTAATCTAGTCTTGGTGGCCAGTGACACATCCTTACACTTCAAAATATTTTCTAGCTCCTTCATGGCTGCCCTTCCCAGTCTCAATCTCCTTCTGATTTCTTGGCTGCAGTCTCCCTTTTGGTTGATGGTGGAGCCAAGGAATAGAAAGTCCTGAACAATTTCAATTTCCTCATTGTCAACCTTAAAGTTGTGTAATTCTCTTGTAGTCATGGCTACTCATCAAAATGAATACTAATCATGATGCATACCTATTCTCTCTAGTATCAGAGGAGCATGCCTATTGTGTTAGGTGCTGTGGAACACAGGCGGGACAATGCTGCTGCAGTCGTCTGGTTTGTGGGCTTCCTGGAGGCACCTGGTTGGCCGCTGTGTGAACAGACTGCTGGACTTGATGGGCCTGGGTCTGATCCAGCAGGGCTTTTCTTATGTTCTTATGACCTTAGGCAGTTCCTGAGAGGGAGGGCATCTTGGCCATCTTCTGGGCATGTAGTAGGGGTCACTGGGGGTGTGAGGGGGGGAGGTAGTTGTGAATTTCCTACACTGTGCAGGGGGTTGGACTAGATGACCCTGGTGGTCCCTTCCAACTCTATGATTCTATGAAAAGGCCCTTTAAGGGGGAAGCCAGCATTCTTCCTCCTTGGTGCCATTTTCTTGCCAAAAACCAGCTTTCCCCCAGCTTCTTTCACATCCACCTGGTGGAAAAGGTGCACTAAAAGGTGACAATTTGCAACGGGGGGGGGGGGACAATGAGGGGAACTCAGCCCAGTCTCTCCCCCCCCCCCAGCTTCACTTCTATCAGTCTCCACAGTAGCATTCTTTAACCGTCAGGGAACTTCAGCTCTCCGGCTGACCACCCCCACCCTTTCAACCCAGCCCGATGCCCACAGCCCCCTGCCTCAGCCCAGACACTGCTAACAAGCTGCTCACCTGGCCGGGGGGTGGGGGCTCCTCTTCTTGCCGCCCGTAGGAGCCGAAGTGCTGCAGCACCCTTCTGCAGTGCAGCCGGCCTCTGAAGTACAGCCAGGCGTTCTTGGCACCGTGGCTGTTGTTCTCTCCCTCTCTCTCTATGTCAAATGCCATGCAGACCAGCACGACAGACTCCATGCCCGTGAAGGAGTGGATGAAGAACATCTGGGTCAGGCAGGCCTCATAGCTGATCTCCCCGAGGCCAAACCAGAAGATGGCCAGCATCTTGGGCAGGGTGGACGTGGAGAGGCCCAGGTCAATGGCCGAGAGCACCGAGAGGAAGTAGAACATGGGCTGGTGAAGGCTGGCCTCTGTCTTCACGATGAAGAGGATGGGGGAGTTCCCCAGCAGGGCGATGAGGTACCCCAGGCAGAAGGGGATGGAGAGCCAGGCGTGAAAGGTTTGTAGCCCAGGGACACCCAGAAGGAAGAAGGTGGGCGAATAGGAATGGGTGCTGTTCAACAGGTAGAGTCTCCTGTATCCTGGAAAGGAAAGTAAAAAAGATGGCAGAGTGTGTAGCAGTATGGGTCCACCACCAATAAAGAGGGGATAATAGATTCAGTTTGGGAATATTTGAAATAATAAGCCTTCCTCAGGCACAACGTACAATCTACTGTAGGCTTGAAGCGAACTATGGATTAAAACTTACATTCTGCAGCCTCATTTGGTCTCTCCCTGAAGGAGTCCTTGCTCATTCTAGGGGCTCATATCTTGCATCTCTTGCCCCTTCTTTACGGAAGTCAATCTTTGGCTATACCTCTCTAACTGCCTGTTGTATCAGCTTATCTTGATTTTATGTCAATCTTACTTTGCATCAACAATGTTTGGAGGTGCTCCCCCTCTGAATAAATGGATGCGTCTTCTGGTTGGCTCTTGTTTTAAACCAGCCACTGTTCTGCTGTGAAGATAAAAGCGTTGACTGAATGGGGGTCCTCTTCTGTGCTTCTGGGGGCCTGCTTTGTTTTGTGGCTACAGACTAACTGGGCCCCCTTCTGGAATGGTCCCCAGTGAGGGGAGCTCAGCCTGGTCTTGGCTGGATAGGGGGGAATCTCTCAGATCAGCTGCCTTTCTGTTTTCTTTGCCCCTCTCTTCCCGTGCCTTCCCTCCAAAGTTTGTAAGCCTAAAGACAGAGCCTCTCTGACTGCAGTGGTATCAGACGCTGTGAGATAGTTGTCTGAAAAGTCTGCTGAAAATATACTTTTAAAATCCCTTCTGAAGCAGCCACTTAAGAAAAAACCACAAATATTTGCATCAAAGAAATAACCTTCAGAGGGAGACAGAGCAGAGGAGGGCAAAGGGACCCATCCTGTCCTCTCACGAGCTCCGCCAGCACCCATCATCTTGAACAAAGCTGCTTGGATTGGCCAAGAGTCAGATCCCTCCCTCCACCTTTCCATGTAGCAATGAAGGCGCCCCCCCCATGCCCTTCACAATGGAATGGACAACTGTGTTGCAGAGTCTGCATATCAATAAACCCAAACCAAAAAAAATACCGAAAAAAGCAATTTCGGTAAATTTCTGGTTCGAGTTTAGCGAATGGCAAAGCCTGGGGAGAAAGGCAAAGCCAAATTTGCCTATTTTGGCTTTCCATGGCTCCTGGGGGGCATTTTTGCAGGTGGAGTCCCCAAATTTGCGGTATAGCTGCAAGGGACACTCCTTGCAAGAACCCTCAAGTTTGGTGAAGTTTGGGTCAGGGGATCCGATTTTATGGGGTTTGGCAGGGGTCGCCCCATCCTCCTCTATAGAAAATAGTGAAGTGGCTGTATTCAGACTTAGAGGGAACTTCACTATGTATCTCAATGGAGGAGGCAGGTTTTTTTGCAAGGAGAGTCCCTTGCAGCCACACTGCAAATCTGGGGGCTCTACCTGCAAAAATGCCCCCCAGGAGCCACGGGAAGCTCCTTAGACTTTATTGGACCTGTTTTTCAAAAAACTGGGAAAAAGCCAAATCCCCATATTTTCCGGTATGGGAATTCAGCATTTTTCGGGATTCCTGAAAAAAATCAGGTCCAATAAAACCCGAATCTGAAATTTACAGGATTGTTTTTTGTGTTTGTTTTTGCACAGTTCTATTGCAGACTATGTAGAATGGTAGAGTTGGAAGGGGCCACAGAGACCATCTAGTCCCACCCCCTGCTCAATGCAGGGTCAACCTAGCACATATCTGACAAGTGCTTGTCCAGCCGCTGCTTAAAGACTGCCAGAGAGGGGGAGCTCACCACCTCCCAAGGAAGCCCATTCCACTGCTGAACTCCTCTCACTGTAAAAAAGTTTTCCAAATTTTTTCCTTTTTGCCCATAATTTATGCCCATTATTGGGAGTCCTGTCCTTTGCTGCCAACAGGAACAGCTCCCTGCCCTCCTCTAAGCAACAGCCCTTCAAGTACTTAGAGAGAGCAATCCTGTCCCCCCTCAACCTCCTCTTCTCCAGACTGAAAATTCCCAACTCCTGCTGGACACCGCTGGGTTCTGCCAGGGGGATTCTTAAAGGAAGCACCACTGTGTAGTTGTGAGGGGTCCAGAGGGTCTCGCTTCCTTGCTGCCGTGCCCACCAGAATCAGGAGCGGGGCCACCGGGATGGCACCCCGTGCTTCCTGCCAAAGCAGAGTGTGAGGTGGGGCCATCCATGTGGAACACCCAGCTCCAGCTTCTTTGCTCTGCCAGTCGCCTCCGGAGGCTGAGCCCTGTTATTTGTCAAGTGAAATGACAGACTACGCCTGTGCATGTACAAAGAGCTCTGACGAGGAAACATAACTTGGCCAAAAGTCCAGTTGCTGTGGGCTGTGGCCAGGCCGCCCACTCCCTCCCTCCCTCGGGCGGCCTGGCCCCACCAAGCTCCTCCCCCCAGCCCCAGTCTATGGCTGCACCCACCCTGCAAGGAGGAGCTCCAGCCCAGAGGATAAAAGTCCCCTGCAGGTGTCTTGGCTCAGCCCAAACGTTTCCCGAAACAGCTGAGTGGAGCTAATCCCGATCGCCAGCCACCCGTCAGCCATGGAGCCCTGGACCGATGAAGAGAAGCAGATGATCTGCAGCATGCGGGACAAAGTGGATGTGGCAGAACTTGGAGAGCAAGCCCTCAGCTCGTAAGGCCCGTGGGCGCTCTGGGTGTGAGTGTGTGTGAGAGAGAGGGAGAGACCTCTGGGTGCTGCTTCTCAGACGAGAGTGACCCTACGTGTGTGTGTCTGTCTCCCCCTCCCCAGGTTGCTGGTGGTGTACCCCTGGACCCAGAGGTTCTTGGCCCAGTTTGGCAACTTTTCTGTTGCCATGGCCATCAGCACCAACCCCAAGGTGCGCAACAATGGCGAGAAGGTGCTGACCCCCATTGGAAGTGCCATAAAGAACCTGGACAACATCAAGACGACCTTTGCCAACCTGAGCTAGCTGCACAGCGATGAGCTGTACGAAGACCCTGAGAACTTCAAGGTGAGCTGGGGGTGGGGTGTGGTCTGAGTGCCTCTTGAGCTGCCCCAGCTGCCAGGGGGAGCCACCCCCCCCAGCATCCACACCACCTGCGGGCTCCTTTTCAATCAGCCTTCAGTGGAGAGAGTCTCCCTCCTCCTGGCAACTGGAAGAAAGAGAGCTGCTGGTGTGTGTGGGGGTGGGAGAGGAGACCCTGACCTCTGGTGAGTGGGGCATGGCTGGGAAGGATGAGGGGTGCCCCCAACATCTGGTCAGGCCTGAGTGCCGGTCCTGGGCTCCTTCATAGAATCATAGAGATGGAAGGGACCACCAGGGTCATCTAGCCCAACCCCCTGCACAATGCAGGAAATTCACAACTACCTCCCCCCCAAACCCCCATTGACCCCCTACTCCATGCCCAGAAGAATGCCAAGGTGCCCTTTCCTCTCATCATCTGCCTAAGGTCATGCTCTCCCTCTTCTCTTGCAGCTTCTGGGAGACGTCCTCATGGTCGTCCTGGCATCCCAGTTTGGAAAGGACTTCACCCCTGCCCACCACGCTGCCTTCCACAAGCTGGTCAGCAAGATGGCCGGAGCCCTGGCAGACCGCGACCACTAGTCCTGCTGCTGGGGCACAAATCGCCCTCCTTTCCCCTCCTCACCCCCTGGAATCCCATTCCAGCCCCCACCTCATATTACACCCTAATAAAAACCATTGTCTGCAAACTGAGCGGACTCCCTGTCTCTTTGCCGGGGAGGGGGGGATCAGAGGGTGCCAGCAATGCTGGACAAGGGGGCTGCTCTTCCCCCCCCCCAGACCTCGATTCTAGCCCTCAAAGTAGGCAATGGAAAAAGCAGAAGAATCTATAGATGGGAGAGGATTGGGTTGGGGAGACACACATCCCCACTGGGAACAGGGGGAGTCTGGAAGGGTTGTGTGTATGTGTGTGTGTGGGTATGTGCATGTAGGTTCCCCAGCAACTTCCTGCTTTCAGAACTCAATATTCCCCCCCATTTTTTGTCGATGTTCCCTATTCTGTACCACGGAGCACCACGGGGAGTGGGGGGTGGGGGCTGACACACAGGAATAGTTAAGAGCAGTCTACAAGGGTTGCCGGTTTCTCCACGCTCTTAATCCCCCCCTCCTGGGAGTCTTTGCCCAGGGCTTCTGGTGGGGCCCACTGCTGTTGCGCCCCCAACTCACTGATCGGCCAGCCCTCCACTGCCCTCCCAGTGACAGGCACTGCCCAGGGGCATGGGGGAAAGGGCTGCAGGGGGCAGTGGTGAGCGCAGGCAGTGGGAGAGCTCACAAGTGGGCAGGTGGAAAACAGGCGGGCAGGAGGGGGCGCGTGGGTGGGCGAGGGGGAAGGAGGGCATGTGTGGGGGCCTGGTGGTGGGTAGAGGGGGGCTGGGAACTCTGCCTGGAGCCCCTCAGAACTGGGAACCGGCCCTGTCCTGGCCTCCCTCCAAGGAGTTTGGCCCACTGCGGGGAGGGAATCCAAGCTTGCGAGGTCTTTCCTGGCATGCCCCCCCCCGTATCCGGTTCTTCCTCCCCTTGTCCTCACATCAGCCTGGTGAGGCAGATGAGGCCCAAAGAGTGTGGCGACCCAGTTCCTTTCCTTCCTTTATCCCTTAGAAGCTCTTTGATCCATTGATCGTGAGCAGCATGGTTTTAAATCTAATGTTTGAGAGATATGAGGACTGAAATAAATCTTGCCTCTGACCATGTAGCCTTGGGATCCCCGTCACTTAAAAAAAGCATTATGTCAGACACAGAGGCATTAGATTCATGTGTTAAAACGGGAGGGATACAGTATAATGTGATCTAAGTTCCTCATAAAAATGGCATTCCAAGAGGGCATGGCGACCCAGTTCCAGCCAGGGGGCTTCACGGCAGAGGACATTGGAACCCAAGTCCTCCAGCTCCTCAACCACGAACTATCTTGCGTACATGACAAACAAATCTCCTTTGTCATTGGTTGGGGCAATGAAGCAGGACAAAGAACCCCCCCTCCCCAGCCAGCCATCTTCATTTTCACGGTCTTGCTTGGGACCTGCTGGCTCTTCTAGATAGGGTTGCCAACCTCCAGGTGGTGAAACGTGAAGTACTGAGCAAAAGAAATAGCAACTATGGCTAAACGGTGTATACAATTGTATAACCATATATAACACTATTACATGCAGGAAACAATTACGACAAAGCACTGAGTCGCTGAGCTTGTAACATATGTAGGCCAACCCACAACAGCACATCAAGAATTGCAATGTTTATATGGTGACACCACAATATGCAGTCAATTAACAAATCAAAGCACGAAAAGAAGGTTGTGCCTACAGTCCATAAAGACACTCCGTTTCTCGTGCCGTGCACAATTACAGCCTCAGTCCAATTTTTTTTCTTTGTTCTTGCTTTCCGTCCTTGCCAAATAAAATTAGCGAGTTTTCTCTGCCAAATATTTAATGGGCTATCCAAATTTATATTTTTGGAAAAGAAATAATATTCTTGGCAATATATTCATCTTAATAACTAATATTCTGCCTAGTAATGATAAATTAAAATTTTCAGTTTCTTCATTTCTCTTATTTTTCTCCAAACAGTTTCATAATTATTATGGGAAAGTGTCAGGTTAGTATTTGTTATCGTAATTCCCAGATATTTTATTTTATTTACTATTTGAAAACTCAATCTCTGTTCCAGTTGTTTTTGACCCTTTAGGGAGATTTTTTTTAATATTATAGTTTTATTGACGTATGCAAAATATTGCAGAATATACCAAAATATACAAAAAGAAAACATAATACACAAAAAAGAAAGTGAAGAAAAGAAAGAAAAGGTGAAATATAGAACAATACAAAAACCGACTTCCAGCTCTCCTCATACAAAACAAAGTATTAAATCTAATATTTCTTTTGTGAGCAACTGACATGCTTACAGTCCCAAAGGCCGGTGCAGTTATATGGAGACATGATTTATGATGCCAAAGCCAATGGAAAAAAAAGTGAAATAGGATTCCGGTATGTTCCTATTTCAGAGTACCTCCTTCAGTCGTAATCAATGGCTTCATCTATCGCAAACAATGACTGGGCGTCTGTCATTGTCAGGCACTGGCCTGGAAGTCATGCCCTGCGCACAGGTGGCTTTCCAAGGACTCTGGCTTGTGTAGCTTTGATATTGTTTTGTCTGCTGAGAATTGCTAAAAGTGTGATAACTGTGAGCTGTAACTGTAAACCTTCCTGGGAACCAGGGAATTGTCCTGGCAACCAACGTACTGTTTGATTTCTGTTATTATGTGCTGCCCTGTCCCTTTCCCTCCATTGAAGTCCACGAATAGCTAACGTCAGTTGCTGCTCCTCACTGTAGACTTTCCTTAATAAACCTGCTGCTTAGGATACCTGCCTGGACGTCTGGTTTTTGGGAATTGCTAGGTGAACTCAGACCTGACAGTCGTGCCGAGCATCTGCTATGGCCTGCAGTACTTCTTAGTCTTCTGACAAGTTCGCTCCTCCAGACCACCCAGGTTCCAATTATTCTAATAGCTGCAACATTATGCGGTATGTCATGCAAGTACCAAAACCTGCATGCAAACTAGATAATTGTAAGAAATGAAATAACCCTGCATACCTTTTCCTCGGAGATACTACTAGTAAACCTCTGTCATCGACCACTAAAACGCACGTCATGACTTGCTTACAGTTTAAGGACGACTAAAAGCGCTTGCCAATTGTTATCAGGTTCAGTGTGCTCACTCAACATTCTTAAAGTGTCCGACTACAAACTGTTGAAAATAATAACGCTGAGACGGTAGTTATTAATCAAAGTAACAAACTTTATCTAGTCTATAGGGGAAAAGGTAAAACGGGAAATTCCTGATAAAATATTAAACCCCTAAACTCTACATAGTCAGCTTACTAAAACATTAGGTTACATACCAACAAGCAATTAGGCATGGCCGGCAAGTGGCTATACGACTGAGTTACAAATTAGCCATTTTACTAAAATCTCTACAAGAAACCAATTGAGCTCGTTAACCAACTCAAACAATGACGTAATTCAAATTGCCAAATCAGTTTGTCAAACACACCAAATAATACATAGGATTGGCTAAAAGCCAGATTATACTTCGAGGTCAGGTCTATGGTGTTGCTAAACAAATACATTAACCCCATAATGACTAAATTTAGATCTTGACTATTACAACACCAACAACATGATAAATCTCAAAAGAGGAATTTAGACCATTAGGTGTTGTGACGCAGAAAATAAAAATAAAAATAACCTCTTGCTGTAGGAGGATCTTCTCTACATTCTGCCTTAGACAAGCCGTTTATTCATACAGTCTATTTGACCAGCAAGAAGTTAGTATATCATATTGTCCAACTTGATAAAACTGTAAAAACTATTACAAATTACACAAATTGATAAAAAAAATATGGTAATAATAAGATATACAAAATTAGTGCATGACACAAAAGTGGCTTGCCAAATTAAAATTACTAAAAATATAGAAGTATAGAAGAGTTTAACAGTTTTTTTTCCACCCCATTATTGCGTATTTTAATTGCAATGGCACAGAATTTGGCAGTGGAATCTCCCCCAACAGAACATTCTGCCTTAGATACATCTTCTGCTGGAGCTGCCAGACAATAAAAACTGAAGATCTGTATCTGAGTGCCTCAATTCCCTGTAATGCTGTACCAGTGGTGCCTCTAAGACGCCATTCCTGATGTGGGAACGATGCTCCCTGATCCTATGTTTGCTTGACACATTGTGCCCACATATAGAAGATTATATGAGCAACATATTATATAGACCACATTTTTTATGTTAGAATTGCTAAAATTCTGCAATCTGAACCAAAAGTCCATCCTTGTCCATTTGAATTCCCACACTGGAAGCGAAAAGGGACACGCCAGACATGACCCACATTCATGATGTCCGACTGGCATCTGTGATGTACTCCCCGCCTTCCTCAGGCTCCACACCCAAAACCTCCAGGTATTTCCCAACCAGGAGCTGGCATCCCTATGGCAGATGCAGGGAACCCAAGGGGAAGGTCTTGCCACAACGACTTTACTACAATGGTGAGATTCAAACTGAGGGCTCCCCCCAAGCGGCATCAGCATTCAGGGTTGCTCTGCAAGAGTCTCTGCGATAAGGTGGACATGCACCTTGAACCTTCCCTACAACCCTAAGTTCACAGCCACAGAACTGCTTGTGGTCCAGGGCTGCCTACTCAGGCTTAGGAAACTCCTGGAGATTTGGGCAAGAAGCCTAAGGAGGGCGGAGTTTGCCATTTCCTCCAGGGAAACTGATCTATGTTGTTGGCAGATCGGTTGTAATTCCAGGAGAGCTCCAGGCCCCACCTGGAGGCTGGCTATCCCAGGGTGTGGGGAGGCCTCTCGGATGAGATGGCTAAATCAGCACTGTAGGAAACCCATCGGAGGCCAGGGGTTTGTCCACACAGAATCCTAGAGGCTTCCTCTGAAGCTCAGGGACATGGCTGGGCTTCCCAATGCAAAGGGAGCATCAGAAAAAAGACCTGAAGGGAGAGCTCTGTTGCTGTGCAGATTAGGAAGGGTCTCTGGAAGAGAGGGCCCTGAACGCCTTCCTTGCATGCGCCTTTCGTGGTTGAAGAAGAAGAAGAGTTGGTTTTTATGTGCCGACTTTCTCTGCCACTTAAGGAAGAATCAAACCGGCTTACAATCACCTTCCTTTCCTCTCCCCACAACAGACACCCTGTCAGGTAGGTGGAGCTGAGTGAATGTGACTCCCCCAAGGTCACCCAGCTGGCTTAATGTGTAGGAGTGGGGAAACCAACCTAGTTCACCAGATTAGCCTCCGCTGCTCATGTGTAGGAGTGGGGAATCAAACCTGGTTCTCCAGATCTGACTCCACTGCTCCAAACCACTGCTCTTAACCACTACACAATGCTGCTCCACGTGGGGGATAAAGAGAGCCCTGAATATCTGGCCCTGTCTCTTCTCCCATACAGATCACATTGCAGAAAAGGCAGATTCTTTGGGGGAGGGGATGAGCCATGACATGGAGGAGGGATTGGGGGACCTGAGCGGAGGGTGCATGCTGAGGGCACCCAGGGTGGGAGGCTGGAGCAAGACTCTGGCCTTCTCGACTGGTGCAGCCAGAAAGACTCCAGAGCTGCTTCATGTCACCCCTGGCAAGAGCAAAAGGCTAGGAGGACTTTCTGGCGGACTTTCTGGCTTCGTCCTCCAGCCATAGACCATTGGGTTCAGTGCTGGAGGGACAAAGAGGCAGAGGTTGCTCAGGAGGATGTGGACGTAGGGAGCCACGCCGTGGCCGAAACGGTGGGTGAAGAAGGAGAAGACTGCTGGAGTGTAGAACAGCAGGATGATGCAGATGTGGGAGCTGCAAGTGCTGAGTGCCTTTCCTCGGGCGTTCCTGGACGGCAGTCGGAAGACCGCCCCAAGAATGAGGAGATAGGACAAGGCAATGAAGCACACGTCAAACCCGATCACCGTGGCAACCACAGCCAGCCCATAGGCGCTGTTGAGCCTGGTTTCCCCACAGGCCAGCTTGACTACCGCCATGTGCTCACAGTAGGAGTGGGCGACAACTCCGCTTTGGCAGAAGGGGAGGCGCATTGCCAGCAGGACCAGCGGAACCAGGAGCACCAATGCCCGGCCGACTATGGCCACGGCCATTTTGGCAATGGCCAAGTCGGTGTGGATCGCTGTGTACCGCAGGCCGGACTGCAGGGCAGTGAAGGCGTGGATGAAAAACATCTGGGCCAGGCACGCTTGGAAGGCAATGTCATGGGCACTGAGCCAGAAGATGGCCAGCATCTTGGGGATGGTGGAGGTGGAGAGGCCCATGTCCACCACGGAGAGCATGGCCAGAAGCAGGTACATGGGCTGGTGGAGTGTGCGCTCCAGGCAGACGACAAGCAGGATTGTCCCGTTCCCCACCAGCGCCAGCAGGTACATCACGCAGAAGAGGAAGGACACGGGCATGTGAGCAGACTCCAGTCCAGGTATCCCCACCAAGAAGAAAGATGGCCAGATGGCAGAGCCGGTGTGGTTGGGCTGACTCATGGCAAGCGGGGCAGACAGCCCCCCCTTGGGTGCCCTGACACCTGCGATAGGAGAACAGTCAGACTGGATCCATCCACTGGGAGGCGCTGTGGCTTAGTGGCACAGCCTCTGCCTTGCTTGCAGAAGGTCCCAGGTTCAACCCCCAGCATCTCCAGTTGAAAAGATCAAGCAGTAGGTGATGCGAGAGACCTGAGGCCCTGGAGAGCTGCTTCCAGTCTGAGCAAGCAATACTGACCTGAAATGACTTCATGTGTTTATAATCATGATGTTCACAGTCCTGAACCTCCCACCCCCACCCCCAAGTGTCTACCTCCGAGATGCTACCGAGATAGCTGAGGAAGGGACCCTTCCCCCACTCCTTGCTTGTTCCTCGATTTTGGCACTCAGGTGTATTTAGTGAGCTACCTATTAAAATAGTTATACCCTGCCTTTCTTTTGTGATCCAAGGCTGCTTACAAATCCAAAACCTGAAATACATAAAGCACCATAAAAACCCAGGTTAAGAGATGCTTCAAGCATGAGGAATGGCTGAATCCAGCTGATGAGTTTCCTACGTGGACAAGGGCTTTGTGCGAGGGAAAGACAGTCACCGTCGCTTGTGAAGGGGTTCATTTTGCCAAGGTGCAGGATGAGTTAACCAAGGCCAGCAGTCATTCTAGGGCGACATTTGCCAGCTGGCTTGTGGCAAACTGTCCCTGAGCTGCCCTGTGCTGAGAAGAGTAAGGAGACCCCTCGGCTACACGTGGCTCTGCTTTCCCAGCATCCCATGCTCCTCGCAGCAGGCAAGGCGCTGCGAGCATAGAATCATCGAATTGGAAGGGACCACCAGGGTCATCTAGTCCAACCCCCTGCACAATGCAGGAAATTCACAACTACCTCCCTCCCCCCACACCCCCAGTGACCCCCCCACTCCATGCCCAGAAGATGGCCAAGATGCCCTCCCTCTCATCATCTGCTTAAGGTCACAGAATCAGCAATGCTGACAGATGGCCATCTAACCTTAAAAAACTGCAGGGAAGGAGAGCTTACCACCTCCCGAGGAAGCCTGTTTCACTGAGGAACCGCTCTAACTGTTGGAAAATGCTTCCTAATGTCTAGTCGGAAACTCTTTTGATTTAATTTCAACCTGTTGGTTCTGGTCCAACATTCTGGGGCAACAGAAAACAACTCGGCACCTTACAGTCTGCCTTACAGAAAGCAGGCGCCACCTCCCCAGTCATGGGGATTCCGCATCATCCCTTGAGCTGTCTCTTGGGGCCTTGCTGACTTGGGTGGTCTAAATGCTAAAAGCGGACCCTGGTTCTGAGAATCAGGTAAAGGCTGAAGAGTGGGGCAAAGACCATGGGTCTGCATCTGCTTGGACAAGGTCAATGGCGCTTGCCAATTCAGACTGGGGCTGCGTGCACAGAGGGTAGAAGTTAAGTCTCTACCAGCTCCTTGGTTTTGCTCACTGGAAGTGGGTCGCCTCCTGCCCTGCGATTATTATCAGCATTCTCAGGGTGGGGAAAAACTGGGTTAGGAGGCTGCCAGGTCCCTCTTTGCCACCAACAGGAGATTTTTGGGGCGGAGCCTGAGGAGGACAGGGTTTGTGGAGGTGAGGGACTTCAATGCCATAGAGTCCAATGGCCAAAGTGGCCATTTCCTGCAGGTGATCTGATCTCGATTGGCTGGGGATCAGTTGTAGTAGCACAAGATCTCCAGCTAGTACCTAGAGGTTGTGCAATCCTAAGAAAAAAATCTCAGTACACTGCCACAACTTTCCTTTCAAATATATTTCTCTCTCTTTTTTTCTTTTCTTTCCAAAGTTTCTTAACTTGTCTTAACAATTTATACAACAACAAGGTTATAAGTTCCAATACAGTTTAACTTCACTATACAATTACTTCATTACACTTAATACCTTCTCAGAATCTTTAACATAAATGAGTACTCCTCGGGAACAACGAAATGCCGGCAGCTAAGTCCTTACTCGCAAGTAAGCAATATAAAGACAATGTTGTGAGGAACGCTGTACTCTCTATGTCCTTCCTTTGAACTGCAAGGGTGCAGTCAGAATATTAATACATGGTCTGAAGAAGCTAATTATACACAACGCGAAACAAGAGGCAACCGGGATCTTGTTACATCTTTGTATGCTGTATATGAATGTTGAATGGATCCACATTCAAAATACACAGCTTTTTACAGCCAAAAGAGAAACACCGGCAGGAACGAGATTCCATCATTGTGATTGGACCAGTCCACATCACCTGACCGCGGAAGTGGTGCGGAGTACAGTGTTCCTCACAACATTGTCTTTATATTGCTTACTTGCGAGTAAGGACTTAGCTGCCGGCATTTCGTTGTTCCCGAGGAGTACTCATTTATGTTAAAGATTCTGAGAAGGTATTAAGTGTAATGAAGTAATTGTATAGTGAAGTTAAACTGTATTGGAACTTATAACCTTGTTGTTGTATAAATTGTTAAGACAAGTTAAGAAACTTTGGAAAGAAAAGAAAAAAAGAGAGAGAAATATATTTGAAAGGAAAGTTGTGGCAGTGTACTGAGATTTTTTTCTTAGGATTGCACAATTTTATATCAGTACCTAGAGGTTGGCAACCCTAACCTGGGTTCATGTGCAGGCAAACATACCTGCGGGGGTGCGGCCACCTTTCAGACTGGCCGGCCCCATCTCTCCCGGCCAATCACCAAATGATGCATTACAAGGAGGTCGAGTGCTGGGATGATCCTTCCTGACTTGAAGATGGGATAGCCATCTTCAAGTACTTGAAGGGCTGTCACATAGAGGATGGTGCCGAGTTGTTTTCTGTTGCCCCAGAAGGTCGGACCAGAACCAACAGGTTGCAATTAAATCGAAAGATTTTCTGCCTAGACACCTGGAGGTGTTTAAGCACAAGCTGATGGTCATCTGTCAGCAATGCTGGTCATGTTCATGGAGGAGAGTGGTATTCATGTGTGTGTGTTAAGTGCCATCAAGTCGCTTCCGACTCATGGCGACCCTGTGAATGAAAGTCCTCCAAAATGTCCTGTCTTTGACAGCCTTGCTCAGATCTTGCAAACTGAAGGCTGTGGCTTCCTTTATTGAGTCCATCCATCTCTTGCTGGGTCTTCCTCTTTTCCTGCTGCCCTCAACTTTTCCTAGCATGACTGTCTTTTCCAGTGACTCTTGTCGTCTCATGACGTGACCAAAATACGACAGCCTCAGTTTAGTCATTTTAGCTTCTAGGGTCAGTTCAGGCTTGATTTGATCTATAACCCACTGATTTGTTTTTTGGCAGTCAATGGAATCTGTAACACTCTCCTCCAACACCACATTTCAAAGGAATCTATTTTCTTCCTATCAGCTTTCTTCACTGTCCAGCTTTCACACCCATACATAGTAATAGGGAATACAATGGCATGAATTAATCTAGTCTTGGTGGCCAGTGACACATCCTTACACTTCAAAATATTTTCTAGCTCCTTCATGGCTGCCCTTCCCAGTCTCAATCTCCTTCTGATTTCTTGGCTGCAGTCTCCCTTTTGGTTGATGGTGGAGCCAAGGAATAGAAAGTCCTGAACAATTTCAATTTCCTCATTGTCAACCTTAAAGTTGTGTAATTCTCTTGTAGTGATGGCTACTCATCAAAATGAATACTAATCATGATGCATACCTATTCTCTCTAGTATCAGAGGAGCATGCCTATTGTGTTAGGTGCTGTGGAACACAGGCGGGACAATGCTGCTGCAGTCGTCTGGTTTGTGGGCTTCCTGGAGGCACCTGGTTGGCCGCTGTGTGAACAGACTGCTGGACTTGATGGGCCTGGGTCTGATCCAGCAGGGCTTTTCTTATGTTCTTATGACCTTAGGCAGTTCCTGAGAGGGAGGGCATCTTGGCCATCTTCTGGGCATGTAGTAGGGGTCACTGGGGGTGTGAGGGGGGGAGGTAGTTGTGAATTTCCTACACTGTGCAGGGGGTTGGACTAGATGACCCTGGTGGTCCCTTCCAACTCTATGATTCTATGAAAAGGCCCTTTAAGGGGGAAGCCAGCATTCTTCCTCCTTGGTGCCATTTTCTTGCCAAAAACCAGCTTTCCCCCAGCTTCTTTCACATCCACCTGGTGGAAAAGGTGCACTAAAAGGTGACAATTTGCAACGGGGGGGGGGACAATGAGGGGAACTCAGCCCAGTCTCTCCCCCCCCCCCAGCTTCACTTCTATCAGTCTCCACAGTAGCATTCTTTAACCGTCAGGGAACTTCAGCTCTCCGGCTGACCACCCCCACCCTTTCAACCCAGCCCGATGCCCACAGCCCCCTGCCTCAGCCCAGACACTGCTAACAAGCTGCTCACCTGGCCGGGGGGTGGGGGCTCCTCTTCTTGCCGCCCGTAGGAGCCGAAGTGCTGCAGCACCCTTCTGCAGTGCAGCCGGCCTCTGAAGTACAGCCAGGCGTTCTTGGCACCGTGGCTGTTGTTCTCTCCCTCTCTCTCTATGTCAAATGCCATGCAGACCAGCACGACAGACTCCATGCCCGTGAAGGAGTGGATGAAGAACATCTGGGTCAGGCAGGCCTCATAGCTGATCTCCCCGAGGCCAAACCAGAAGATGGCCAGCATCTTGGGCAGGGTGGACGTGGAGAGGCCCAGGTCAATGGCCGAGAGCACCGAGAGGAAGTAGAACATGGGCTGGTGAAGGCTGGCCTCTGTCTTCACGATGAAGAGGATGGGGGAGTTCCCCAGCAGGGCGATGAGGTACCCCAGGCAGAAGGGGATGGAGAGCCAGGCGTGAAAGGTTTGTAGCCCAGGGACACCCAGAAGGAAGAAGGTGGGCGAATAGGAATGGGTGCTGTTCAACAGGTAGAGTCTCCTGTATCCTGGAAAGGAAAGTAAAAAAGATGGCAGAGTGTGTAGCAGTATGGGTCCACCACCAATAAAGAGGGGATAATAGATTCAGTTTGGGAATATTTGAAATAATAAGCCTTCCTCAGGCACAACGTACAATCTACTGTAGGCTTGAAGCGAACTATGGATTAAAACTTACATTCTGCAGCCTCATTTGGTCTCTCCCTGAAGGAGTCCTTGCTCATTCTAGGGGCTCATATCTTGCATCTCTTGCCCCTTCTTTACGGAAGTCAATCTTTGGCTATACCTCTCTAACTGCCTGTTGTATCAGCTTATCTTGATTTTATGTCAATCTTACTTTGCATCAACAATGTTTGGAGGTGCTCCCCCTCTGAATAAATGGATGCGTCTTCTGGTTGGCTCTTGTTTTAAACCAGCCACTGTTCTGCTGTGAAGATAAAAGCATTGACTGAATGGGGGTCCTCTTCTGTGCTTCTGGGGGCCTGCTTTGTTTTGTGGCTGTAGACTAACTGGGCCCCCTTCTGGAATGGTCCCCAGTGAGGGGAGCTCAGCCTGGTCTTGGCTGGATAGGGGGGAATCTCTCAGATCAGCTGCCTTTCTGTTTTCTTTGCCCCTCTCTTCCCGTGCCTTCCCTCCAAAGTTTGTAAGCCTAAAGACAGAGCCTCTCTGACTGCAGTGGTATCAGACGCTGTGAGATAGTTGTCTGAAAAGTCTGCTGAAAATATACTTTTAAAATCCCTTCTGAAGCAGCCACTTAAGAAAAAACCACAAATATTTGCATCAAAGAAATAACCTTCAGAGGGAGACAGAGCAGAGGAGGGCAAAGGGACCCATCCTGTCCTCTCACGAGCTCCGCCAGCACCCATCATCTTGAACAAAGCTGCTTGGATTGGCCAAGAGTCAGATCCCTCCCTCCACCTTTCCATGTAGCAATGAAGGCGCCCCCCCCCCATGCCCTTCACAATGGAATGGACAACTGTGTTGCAGAGTCTGCATATCAATAAACCCAAACCAAAAAAAAATACCGAAAAAAGCAATTTCGGTAAATTTCTGGTTCGGGTTTACCGAATGGCAAAGCCTGGGGAGAAAGGCAAAGCCAAATTTTTTTTTATTGTTTTTTTTTCTTCATAACAACAAAAAAGAAATAAAAAAAACAAAGAAACAACAACAAAAAATACAAAATACATAAAAAGAAGAAAAAATAATAATAATACATACAATTATAGGGCATAATTACTGGTACATTATTATTCATATAAGTATATATATTGCGCCCTAATTCAAACAACCCCCACCACCGTGCCCATCACCCATGAACTTCCGATGGAGTGTCGTGTCATTAGAAAAAATCACTTTATTTTATCTTAATTGAAATCATAATATACTATAATTCGTTAACTATATTTTTAAATTCTGTTTTTGCCAATTTATCCCAATATGCAGCGGCCTTTAACCATGTATTCTTAAATTCGTCCATGTCTTTAGCTTGTAAAGACAGTGTAAGTTTGGCCATCCGCATATACATCCATAGTTTTTCTCTCCACTCTTTAATTGAAGGTTTATTTGTTTGCTTCCATTTTTTAGCAATAACAATCCTTGCTGCTGCGAAACTATATTGGCATACGACTCTGTCAGCTTTATTCAAGTCTTTTTGTGGTATACCCAACAAGCAAAAAGCGGGATCTCTCTTAATTTTTACTTTAATCAGATTGTTAGTCTCATTAACAACTAGTTGCCAGAATCTCCTAATTTTTCCACAAAACCACCATATATGCATAAATGTACCTATCTCTGTGCTACATTTCCAACAGAGGGCTTCATCATGTTTCCTCATTTTACTTAGTAAAACCGGAGTTATGTGCCATCTATAAAACATTTTATATAGGTTTTCCCTTATTTCATTCGAAATAGTAAACCTAAACTCATTTTTCCACAAGTTTTCCCAAATTTCCAAGTCAATATTATAACCCAAATCTCTCATCCACTTCAACATAACCGGTTTTATCCTTTCCTGTTCTAAATTCAGTTCTATGAGTATTTTATAAATCCTTCCAATCAACCCTTTATTACCCTTTAAAAGTATTGCCTCAAAATTAGATTTAGTACAATTAAATCCAAATCTGTTATCTTTAAGAAAAACGTCTTTTAATTTATAATACATAAACCAATCTTTTATTTGAAGTTGTTCACGTGTCTTCAGTGTCCATACCCCATCTCTGAAATCTAACATTTCTCTATAATTTCCACAATCCAAATTTAAATGTGCACCTCTTCGCATAAATGCCTCTATGGGATTTAGCCATCCGGGAGTTTTAGCTTCTAGAACAACTTTATATTTATTCCATATTTGTAATAAGTTTTTCCGGATAATGTGTAAGTTAAATTCTTTATTCACTTTATGTTTCTCATACCATAGATAAGCATGCCACCCAAAACGAAGGTTATATCCTTCTAATTCTAATAGCTTTGGATTCTCTAATAGGATCCAATCTTTAATCCAGGTGAAACATGCAGCTTGATAATACAGTTTTAGATCAGGTAATCCCAATCCTCCCGTTTCCTTTGATTCGATTAAATTATTATATGCAATCCTATGTCTTTCTTTACCCCAAAGAAATGCCATAATATCTTTTTTCCAATTTTCAAATGTCTGTGTACCTGTCACTATTGGTAAGTTTTGAAACAAAAAAAGCATTTTAGGTAATACCATCATTTTAATTACAGCTATTCTTCCCCAAAGTGATAAGGGTACTTTTCCCCAACATATCAGGTCTTTTTTTATTTGTTTCCAATGAGTTACATAATTGTCCTGAAATAAATTAAGATTATTATTCGAAATCACTATACCCAAATATTTAATTTTATTATCAATACTGAGTCCCGTCTTTTTGCTTAATATTTGTTGCTGTGAAAGAGTCATATTTTTAACCAATATTTTAGTTTTAGCTTTATTAATTTTGAAACCTGAAAGCTTTCCATAAACCTCCAAAATTTTATTCCATCTGTCAAACTGTTCAGTCGGATCTGTCAGAAAACATACTAAATCATCAGCATAAGCCTTAAGTTTGTATTGATTTCTCCCAATTCGTAAACCTACTACATCATTAGATTTTCTAAAATTATTCAATAAAATCTCTAACACTAAAATAAAAAGTAAAGGGGAAAGAGGACAACCCTGCCTCGTTCCCCTTTGAATTTCAATCTTTGGTGATAATTGACCATTTACAATCAAACTAGCTGTTTGATATGTATATATACCTTTTATAGCAGTTTTAAAACTTTCACCAAAATCCATAAACTCCAAAACCTTAATCATAAACTGCCAATTAACATTATCAAAAGCTTTTTCAGCATCCAAAAATATTAGAGCTATTGGTGTTGTATCTTGTTCAGCATATTCTAAGAGATCTATTACCACCCTGACATTCTGACTAATCAGCCTACCTGGTAAAAATCCAGCTTGGTCTTCGTGTATTAATTGATTCAATACTCTTTTTAATCTATTAGCTAAAATTGCTACATATAATTTATAATCAATATTTAATAGTGAAATTGGTCTATAATTTTTAACTTCTAATGGATCAGAGTTAGCCTTTGGTATCAGTGCTATATTTGCTTGAGTCCATGTCTGGGGAATAATACCTTTTTTCAAACCTAGATTCATCACTTCCAAAAGATAGGGACTTAACTGTTCTTTAAAAGTTTTATAATAATATGCTGTAAAACCATCTGGTCCCGGAGATTTATTCAGTTTACTTTTATTAATTGCTTGTTCCAATTCATCCTTAGATATTGGGGAATCTAACCATTCTTTGTGATCCTGTGTTATTTTTCCCAAGTCACATTTAGTAAGATAAACTTCCATCTCCTCCTCTGAAACTAAATTCTTTTTGTATAAATCTATATAATATTTGACAAATGTATCAACTATATCTCCTTTAACTCTTGTTATCTTACCATTCCTTCTAATTTGGGTTATTGGTACTTTTTTTTCTTTTTGTTTGAGTTGCCAAGCTAACATTTTACCCGGTTTGTTGGCATGTTCAAAAAATCTTTGCTTATTATACATCACTCTTCTTTCTATCTCTTCAGCGATTAAAAATTCATACTGGTGTTGCCAATTTCTAATCTTATTCAATTGCTCTTGTTTAACTTCTTTATCTTGCAATCTACCCAAATCTCGTTCCGCTTGTTTTATTTCCTCTAGTATACCTTTTTTCTTTTTTTCCCTTTCCCTATAATATCTGGTATTCTGTTGAATCAAAATTCCCCTAATTACTGCTTTACCAGCATCCCAAACTATTTCTTTACTGGTACCTTTATCTATGTTTTCATTAAAATAATTACATATGTCCACCTTCAGTTTATCAACTATTTTGTTATTTTTTAAAAGAAAATCGTTAATTCTCCAGGGCTTATAACCTCCATTTCCCATTTCGATTTTAACTAGAACCGCATTATGATCTGATAACACCCTTGGCAGAATCTCTGAATTTTCTGATTTCTCTACCAGGCCCTTTGACATCCATATCATGTCTATCCTGGAATATGTAAGATGTCTCTGTGAAAAAAAAGTATATCCCTTTTTATTACCATGCATCAACCTCCAGACATCAAACATATCCCACTGATCTACAAGAGTGTCAAAAATTTCTGGCAGTTTTCCTTCGTTGTTTGCTTTTTTCTTTTTCCCAGATCTATCAATCTTAGGTACCTTAACACCATTATAATCTCCCATCCATATCATTTTTTCAGTAGCAAATTCAGCTAATAATGTAGTTAGTTTTTCATAAAATAACTTCTGGTTTATATTAGGTGCATATATTCCCACAAGTAGCACCTTTTGAAAATTAAATAATAATTCCAACATCAAAACCCTTCCCTCCGTATCTTGGTAAATAAGTTTTGGTTGGAATGAAGCAGGGATATACATAGCAATACCATTAGTTTTCTTACTATCATTACATGCTGTAAATAGAGTACCCAATCTTGTTTGTTCTAGTCTGAATACATCACTTGAGAGTATATGCGTTTCCTGTAAACAAATAATACTTGCATTAGTTTTCCGTAAATGATGAAATACTTTCCTCCTCTTATTGGGAGAATTCAGTCCATTCACATTCCAAGATAAAACCTGTAACATATCAAATTTCAGTTATAGTCCATATTCCCACATTCAATTTTTGCATACATACCACCAACCACTACCACCCCCTACCCCCCATTATTCATTCTTCTGTATCATCATTTGGAGAGTCCTCTGTTGGAATTGTTGGTGTGTCTCCACCTCCAGAAGCTTCAGATGCCTTTTCTTCTTCTGTAGATTCTCTGGTTGGATGTTGTTTAGCTGCTTTGGAAGGTTTGGCTAGTTCAGTGTCATATCTTCTTAAGAACTGGTCTGCCTTATCCACATCAGTGAACTTAAACCTCTTCGCCTTGAAAGTAAAGGATAGACCCTGTGGGAACTCCCATCGAAATTGTATTCCACTGAGCCTTAAGCGTTGAGCAATCTCCATAAAATCCTTCCTTTTTCTCAGCAACCTTGCAGGTACTTCTTTCATCAATCTCAGAGACTCATCTCCAACCTTCAGTGGTGTCTTGTAATGAGTGTTAAGTATTAAGTCTCTGTGACTTCTGGAGAGCAGTTGGAGCAGGCAATCTCTGGGTACTTTATTCCTTGTGGCATATGCCGAATTTATTCTGTAAGTTGTCACTATCATCCCTGCAATGACTTCTTCAGGTTCTTGTAGAAAATCCGCCAAGAGGACTGTTAAGTAGCCACGTAAGTCCCGATCCTCAATTTTCTCTCTCAGACCACGTATACGTAGGGAGGATTCCTTTATCTTAAGTTCCATCATTGCCATCTGGTCATTTTGTATCTCTTGTCTGTCATCTGCAGATGTTATCGACATTTCCAAGGTATCCACCTTCTTCTTGATTTCTTTAATCTCCTGTGAGTTTTTTTTGAGCTTGGTTTCAACCTTATCTTGTCTGACAGATAGGGCAGAGATTGAGTCCTGAAGAGCAGCTATTGCAGCAGAGTTCTGGGCTGTGACAACTGTATTTTGGGATAATTCCTGCTTCATTTCTGTAACATCCTGGTGAGTCTTAGTTAGCAGTTCAAACACAGAGTTCAGAGTCACTTCAGGTTTTGATTCAGGTTTAGTTTTTAAAGGCATCTTGGCTGTTATAGATGTAGATGCTATTGGAGAAGTTATCAGTTTGGTTGTCTGAGTTATTTGGGTTACAGAAGAACGTCTGATAGGGGGCTGTACCACCAACTTTGTGTCCTTAAGAATGTCCTTAGTATGCTTCTCAGCCATTAATACACTAGAAGAAAATCTGGTATTTGTAATCCAAGGAGGGGGGGGGGCAAAAAGTCTCTTTTTAGCTCATTTTAAACTTTATTCAGATGGAGAAAAAAAACCGTTTGGAGAAAAAATCACTATGACATCTATACTGCTCTAAGCCATGTCACTTGATTATTCTCCACTTCTTGCTTTTAATTTCTCAGATCTTGTTTGGCAAAGTATTTTTCTTTCCAAAGTGCGTCAGCCAACTGGCAAAAAGCCAAAAGAAGAAATCACAGAGCGTAACTGAATTATAGATAGTTCAGAAATGTCTCTTGTAAAAAGGAATAATGCCACACACCCCAAATTAATACTTGTGAAGAATATAAAATTTATTTAAAGTCCAAAGTTGGAGAAAGGAAAAAAAAATCGGGTCCCACCTCGCTCTCTCCTGCCGTCTCTTTAAGATGGCGCCGGCTCTTCGCTGAAGACCGCCAGAGCAACCGCCGCCGATTTCTCGGCGGCTATCACTCCGATGGCGGCTCCAGCACCGGCACCCGACTCTGCACCCCCTCTTTCGCCGAGGGGTGCCGCTTGCCGGATGTTTCGGGGGCTGATTTAAAGCCCCGCGGCAGCGAGCAGCAGGAGCGCGGCTTGGCGCTTGCGGCGGGGGGGTCGCCCGACCCGGAAGTTCGGCAAAGCCAAATTTGCCTATTTTGGCTTTCCATGGCTCCTGGGGGGCATTTTTGCAGGTGGAGTCCCCAAATTTGCGGTATAGCTGCAAGGGACACTCCTTGCAAGAACCCTCAAGTTTGGTGAAGTTTGGGTCAGGGGATCCAATTTTATGGGGTTTGGCAGGGGTCGCCCCATCCTCCTCTATAGAAAATAGTGAAGTGGCTGTATTCAGACTTAGAGGGAACTTCACTATGTATCTCAATGGAGGAGGCAGGTTTTTTTGCAAGGAGAGTCCCTTGCAGCCACACTGCAAATCTGGGGGCTCTACCTGCAAAAATGCCCCCCAGGAGCCACGGGAAGCTCCTTAGGCTTTATTGGACCTGTTTTTCAAAAAACTGGGAAAAAGCCAAATCCCCATATTTTCCAGTATGGGAATTCAGCATTTTTCGGGATTCCTGAAAAAAATCAGGTCCAATAAAACCCGAATCTGAAATTTACAGGATTGTTTTTTGTTTTTGTTTTTGCACAGCTCTATTGCAGACTATGTAGAATGGTAGAGTTGGAAGGGGCCACAGAGACCATCTAGTCCCACCCCCTGCTCAATGCAGGGTCAACCTAGCAAATCCCTGACAAGTGCTTGTCCAGCCGCTGCTTAAAGACTGCCAGAGAGGGGGAGCTCACCACCTCCCAAGGAAGCCCATTCCACTGCTGAACTCCTCTCACTGTAAAAAAGTTTTCCAAATTTTTTCCTTTTTGCCCATAATTTATGCCCATTATTGGGAGTCCTGTCCTTTGCTGCCAACAGGAACAGCTCCCTGCCCTCCTCTAAGCAACAGCCCTTCAAGTACTTAGAGAGAGCAATCCTGTCCCCCCTCAACCTCCTCTTCTCCAGACTGAAAATTCCCAACTCCTGCTGGACACCGCTGGGTTCTGCCAGGGGGATTCTTAAAGGAAGCACCACTGTGTAGTTGTGAGGGGTCCAGAGGGTCTCGCTTCCTTGCTGCCGTGCCCACCAGAATCAGGAGCGGGGCCACCGGGATGGCACCCCGTGCTTCCTGCCAAAGCAGAGTGTGAGGTGGGGCCATCCATGTGGAACACCCAGCTCCAGCTTCTTTGCTCTGCCAGTCGCCTCCGGAGGCTGAGCCCTGTTATTTGTCAAGTGAAATGACAGACTACGCCTGTGCATGTACAAAGAGCTCTGACGAGGAAACATAACTTGGCCAAAAGTCCAGTTGCTGTGGGCTGTGGCCAGGCCGCCCACTCCCTCCCTCCCTCGGGCGGCCTGGCCCCACCAAGCTCCTCCCCCCAGCCCCAGTCTATGGCTGCACCCACCCTGCAAGGAGGAGCTCCAGCCCAGAGGATAAAAGTCCCCTGCAGGTGTCTTGGCTCAGCCCAAACGTTTCCCGAAACAGCTGAGTGGAGCTAATCCCGATCGCCAGCCACCCGTCAGCCATGGAGCCCTGGACCGATGAAGAGAAGCAGATGATCTGCAGCATGCGGGACAAAGTGGATGTGGCAGAACTTGGAGAGCAAGCCCTCAGCTCGTAAGGCCCGTGGGCGCTCTGGGTGTGAGTGTGTGTGAGAGAGAGGGAGAGACCTCTGGGTGCTGCTTCTCAGACGAGAGTGACCCTACGTGTGTGTGTCTGTCTCCATCTCCCCAGGTTGCTGGTGGTGTACCCCTGGACCCAGAGGTTCTTGGCCCAGTTTGGCAACTTTTCTGTTGCCATGGCCATCAGCACCAACCCCAAGGTGCGCAACAATGGCGAGAAGGTGCTGACCCCCATTGGAAGTGCCGTCAAGAACCTGGACAACATCAAGACGACCTTTGCCAACCTGAGCTAGCTGCACAGCGATGAGCTGTACGAAGACCCTGAGAACTTCAAGGTGAGCTGGGGGTGGGGTGTGGTCTGAGTGCCTCTTGAGCTGCCCCAGCTGCCAGGGGGAGCCCCCCCCCCCCAGCATCCACACCACCTGCGGGCTCCTTTTCAATCAGCCTTCAGTGGAGAGAGTCTCCCTCCTCCTGGCAACTGGAAGAAAGAGAGCTGCTGGTGTGTGTGGGGGTGGGAGAGGAGACCCTGACCTCTGGTGAGTGGGGCATGGCTGGGAAGGATGAGGGGTGCCCCCAACATCTGGTCAGGCCTGAGTGCCGGTCCTGGGCTCCTTCATAGAATCATAGAGATGGAAGGGACTACCAGGGTCATCTAGCCCAACCCCCTGCACAATGCAGGAAATTCACAACTACCTCCCCCCCAAACCCCCATTGACCCCCTACTCCATGCCCAGAAGAATGCCAAGGTGCCCTTTCCTCTCATCATCTGCCTAAGGTCATGCTCTCCCTCTTCTCTTGCAGCTTCTGGGAGACGTCCTCATGGTCGTCCTGGCATCCCAGTTTGGAAAGGACTTCACCCCTGCCCACCACGCTGCCTTCCACAAGCTGGTCAGCAAGATGGCCGGAGCCCTGGCAGACCGCGACCACTAGTCCTGCTGCTGGGGCACAAATCGCCCTCCTTTCCCCTCCTCACCCCCTGGAATCCCATTCCAGCCCCCACCTCATATTACACCCTAATAAAAACCATTGTCTGCAAACTGAGCGGACTCCCTGTCTCTTTGCCGGGGAGGGGGGGATCAGAGGGTGCCAGCAATGCTGGACAAGGGGGCTGCTCTTCCCCCCCCCCCAGACCTCGATTCTAGCCCTCAAAGTAGGCAATGGAAAAAGCAGAAGAATCTATAGATGGGAGAGGATTGGGTTGGGGAGACACACATCCCCACTGGGAACAGGGGGAGTCTGGAAGGGTTGTGTGTATGTGTGTGTGTGGGTATGTGCATGTAGGTTCCCCAGCAACTTCCTGCTTTCAGAACTCAATATTCCCCCCCATTTTTTGTCGATGTTCCCTATTCTGTACCACGGAGCACCACGGGGAGTGGGGGGTGGGGGCTGACACACAGGAATAGTTAAGAGCAGTCTACAAGGGTTGCCGGTTTCTCCACGCTCTTAATCCCCCCCTCCTGGGAGTCTTTGCCCAGGGCTTCTGGTGGGGCCCACTGCTGTTGCGCCCCCAACTCACTGATCGGCCAGCCCTCCACTGCCCTCCCAGTGACAGGCACTGCCCAGGGGCATGGGGGAAAGGGCTGCAGGGGGCAGTGGTGAGCGCAGGCAGTGGGAGAGCTCACAAGTGGGCAGGTGGAAAACAGGCGGGCAGGAGGGGGCGCGTGGGTGGGCGAGGGGGAAGGAGGGCATGTGTGGGGGCCTGGTGGTGGGTAGAGGGGGGCTGGGAACTCTGCCTGGAGCCCCTCAGAACTGGGAACCGGCCCTGTCCTGGCCTCCCTCCAAGGAGTTTGGCCCACTGCGGGGAGGGAATCCAAGCTTGCGAGGTCTTTCCTGGCATGCCCCCCCCGTATCCGGTTCTTCCTCCCCTTGTCCTCACATCAGCCTGGTGAGGCAGATGAGGCCCAAAGAGTGTGGCGACCCAGTTCCTTTCCTTCCTTTATCCCTTAGAAGCTCTTTGATCCATTGATCGTGAGCAGCATGGTTTTAAATCTAATGTTTGAGAGATATGAGGACTGAAATAAATCTTGCCTCTGACCATGTAGCCTTGGGATCCCCGTCACTTAAAAAAAGCATTATGTCAGACACAGAGGCATTAGATTCATGTGTTAAAACGGGAGGGATACAGTATAATGTGATCTAAGTTCCTCATAAAAACGGCATTCCAAGAGGGCATGGCGACCCAGTTCCAGCCAGGGGGCTTCACGGCAGAGGACATTGGAACCCAAGTCCTCCAGCTCCTCAACCACGAACTATCTTGCGTACATGACAAACAAATCTCCTTTGTCATTGGTTGGGGCAATGAAGCAGGACAAAGAACCCCCCCTCCCCAGCCAGCCATCTTCATTTTCACGGTCTTGCTTGGGACCTGCTGGCTCTTCTAGATAGGGTTGCCAACCTCCAGGTGGTGAAACGTGAAGTACTGAGCAAAAGAAATAGCAACTATGGCTAAACGGTGTATACAATTGTATAACCATATATAACACTATTACATGCAGGAAACAATTACGACAAAGCACTGAGTCGCTGAGCTTGTAACATATGTAGGCCAACCCACAACAGCACATCAAGAATTGCAATGTTTATATGGTGACACCACAATATGCAGTCAATTAACAAATCAAAGCACGAAAAGAAGGTTGTGCCTACAGTCCATAAAGACACTCCGTTTCTCGTGCCGTGCACAATTACAGCCTCAGTCCAATTTTTTTTCTTTGTTCTTGCTTTCCGTCCTTGCCAAATAAAATTAGCGAGTTTTCTCTGCCAAATATTTAATGGGCTATCCAAATTTATATTTTTGGAAAAGAAATAATATTCTTGGCAATATATTCATCTTAATAACTAATATTCTGCCTAGTAATGATAAATTAAAATTTTCAGTTTCTTCATTTCTCTTATTTTTCTCCAAACAGTTTCATAATTATTATGGGAAAGTGTCAGGTTAGTATTTGTTATCGTAATTCCCAGATATTTTATTTTATTTACTATTTGAAAACTCAATCTCTGTTCCAGTTGTTTTTGACCCTTTAGGGAGATTTTTTTTAATATTATAGTTTTATTGACGTATGCAAAATATTGCAGAATATACCAAAATATACAAAAAGAAAACATAATACACAAAAAAGAAAGTGAAGAAAAGAAAGAAAAGGTGAAATATAGAACAATACAAAAACCGACTTCCAGCTCTCCTCATACAAAACAAAGTATTAAATCTAATATTTCTTTTGTGAGCAACTGACATGCTTACAGTCCCAAAGGCCGGTGCAGTTATATGGAGACATGATTTATGATGCCAAAGCCAATGAAAAAAAAGTGAAATAGGATTCCGGTATGTTCCTATTTCAGAGTACCTCCTTCAGTCGTAATCAATGGCTTCATCTATCGCAAACAATGACTGGGCGTCTGTCATTGTCAGGCACTGGCCTGGAAGTCATGCCCTGCGCACAGGTGGCTTTCCAAGGACTCTGGCTTGTGTAGCTTTGATATTGTTTTGTCTGCTGAGAATTGCTAAAAGTGTGATAACTGTGAGCTGTAACTGTAAACCTTCCTGGGAACCAGGGAATTGTCCTGGCAACCAACGTACTGTTTGATTTCTGTTATTATGTGCTGCCCTGTCCCTTTCCCTCCATTGAAGTCCACGAATAGCTAACGTCAGTTGCTGCTCCTCACTGTAGACTTTCCTTAATAAACCTGCTGCTTAGGATACCTGCCTGGACGTCTGGTTTTTGGGAATTGCTAGGTGAACTCAGACCTGACAGTCGTGCCGAGCATCTGCTATGGCCTGCAGTACTTCTTAGTCTTCTGACAAGTTCGCTCCTCCAGACCACCCAGGTTCCAATTATTCTAATAGCTGCAACATTATGCGGTATGTCATGCAAGTACCAAAACCTGCATGCAAACTAGATAATTGTAAGAAATGAAATAACCCTGCATACCTTTTCCTCGGAGATACTACTAGTAAACCTCTGTCATCGACCACTAAAACGCACGTCATGACTTGCTTACAGTTTAAGGACGACTAAAAGCGCTTGCCAATTGTTATCAGGTTCAGTGTGCTCACTCAACATTCTTAAAGTGTCCGACTACAAACTGTTGAAAATAATAACGCTGAGACGGTAGTTATTAATCAAAGTAACAAACTTTATCTAGTCTATAGGGGAAAAGGTAAAACGGGAAATTCCTGATAAAATATTAAACCCCTAAACTCTACATAGTCAGCTTACTAAAACATTAGGTTACATACCAACAAGCAATTAGGCACGGCCGGCAAGTGGCTATACGACTGAGTTACAAATTAGCCATTTTACTAAAATCTCTACAAGAAACCAATTGAGCTCGTTAACCAACTCAAACAATGACGTAATTCAAATTGCCAAATCAGTTTGTCAAACACACCAAATAATACATAGGATTGGCTAAAAGCCAGATTATACTTCGAGGTCAGGTCTATGGTGTTGCTAAACAAATACATTAACCCCATAATGACTAAATTTAGATCTTGACTATTACAACACCAACAACATGATAAATCTCAAAAGAGGAATTTAGACCATTAGGTGTTGTGACGCTGAAAATAAAAATAAAAATAACCTCTTGCTGTAGGAGGATCTTCTCTACATTCTGCCTTAGACAAGCCGTTTATTCATACAGTCTATTTGACCAGCAAGAAGTTAGTATATCATATTGTCCAACTTGATAAAACTGTAAAAACTATTACAAATTACACAAATTGATAAAAAAAATATGGTAATAATAAGATATACAAAATTAGTGCATGACACAAAAGTGGCTTGCCAAATTAAAATTACTAAAAATATAGAAGTATAGAAGAGTTTAACAGTTTTTTTTCCACCCCATTATTGCGTATTTTAATTGCAATGGCACAGAATTTGGCAGTGGAATCTCCCCCAACAGAACATTCTGCCTTAGATACATCTTCTGCTGGAGCTGCCAGACAATAAAAACTGAAGATCTGTATCTGAGTGCCTCAATTCCCTGTAATGCTGTACCAGTGGTGCCTCTAAGACGCCATTCCTGATGTGGGAACGATGCTCCCTGATCCTATGTTTGCTTGACACATTGTGCCCACATATAGAAGATTATATGAGCAACATATTATATAGACCACATTTTTTATGTTAGAATTGCTAAAATTCTGCAATCTGAACCAAAAGTCCATCCTTGTCCATTTGAATTCCCACACTGGAAGCGAAAAGGGACACGCCAGACATGACCCACATTCATGATGTCCGACTGGCATCTGTGATGTACTCCCCGCCTTCCTCGGCTCCACACCCAAAACCTCCAGGTATTTCCCAACCCGGAGCTGGCATCCCTATGGCAGATGCAGGGAACCCAAGGGGAAGGTCTTGCCACAACGACTTTACTACAATGGTGAGATTCAAACTGAGGGCTCCCCCCAAGCGGCATCAGCATTCAGGGTTGCTCTGCAAGAGTCTCTGCGATAAGGTGGACATGCACCTTGAACCTTCCCTACAACCCTAAGTTCACAGCCACAGAACTGCTTGTGGTCCAGGGCTGCCTACTCAGGCTTAGGAAACTCCTGGAGATTTGAGCGAGAAGCCTAAGGAGGGCGGAGTTTGCCATTTCCTCCAGGGAAACTGATCTATGTTGTTGGCAGATCGGTTGTAATTCCAGGAGAGCTCCAGGCCCCACCTGGAGGCTGGCTATCCCAGGGTGTGGGGAGGCCTCTCGGATGAGATGGCTAAATCAGCACTGTAGGAAACCCATCGGAGGCCAGGGGTTTGTCCACACAGAATCCTAGAGGCTTCCTCTGAAGCTCAGGGACATGGCTGGGCTTCCCAATGCAAAGGGAGCATCAGAAAAAAGACCTGAAGGGAGAGCTCTGTTGCTGTGCAGATTAGGAAGGGTCTCTGGAAGAGAGGGCCCTGAACGCCTTCCTTGCATGCGCCTTTCGTGGTTGAAGAAGAAGAAGAGTTGGTTTTTATGTGCCGACTTTCTCTGCCACTTAAGGAAGAATCAAACCGGCTTACAATCACCTTCCTTTCCTCTCCCCACAACAGACACCCTGTCAGGTAGGTGGAGCTGAGTGAATGTGACTCCCCCAAGGTCACCCAGCTGGCTTAATGTGTAGGAGTGGGGAAACCAACCTAGTTCACCAGATTAGCCTCCGCTGCTCATGTGTAGGAGTGGGGAATCAAACCTGGTTCTCCAGATCTGACTCCACTGCTCCAAACCACTGCTCTTAACCACTACACAATGCTGCTCCACGTGGGGGATAAAGAGAGCCCTGAATATCTGGCCCTGTCTCTTCTCCCATACAGATCACATTGCAGAAAAGGCAGATTCTTTGGGGGAGGGGATGAGCCATGACATGGAGGAGGGATTGGGGGACCTGAGCGGAGGGTGCATGCTGAGGGCACCCAGGGTGGGAGGCTGGAGCAAGACTCTGGCCTTCTCGACTGGTGCAGCCAGAAAGACTCCAGAGCTGCTTCATGTCACCCCTGGCAAGAGCAAAAGGCTAGGAGGACTTTCTGGCGGACTTTCTGGCTTCGTCCTCCAGCCATAGACCATTGGGTTCAGTGCTGGAGGGACAAAGAGGCAGAGGTTGCTCAGGAGGATGTGGACGTAGGGAGCCACGCCGTGGCCGAAACGGTGGGTGAAGAAGGAGAAGACTGCTGGAGTGTAGAACAGCAGGATGATGCAGATGTGGGAGCTGCAAGTGCTGAGTGCCTTTCCTCGGGCGTTCCTGGACGGCAGTCGGAAGACCGCCCCAAGAATGAGGAGATAGGACAAGGCAATGAAGCACACGTCAAACCCGATCACCGTGGCAACCACAGCCAGCCCATAGGCGCTGTTGAGCCTGGTTTCCCCACAGGCCAGCTTGACTACCGCCATGTGCTCACAGTAGGAGTGGGCGACAACTCCGCTTTGGCAGAAGGGGAGGCGCATTGCCAGCAGGACCAGCGGAACCAGGAGCACCAATGCCCGGCCGACTATGGCCACGGCCATTTTGGCAATGGCCAAGTCGGTGTGGATCGCTGTGTACCGCAGGCCGGACTGCAGGGCAGTGAAGGCGTGGATGAAAAACATCTGGGCCAGGCACGCTTGGAAGGCAATGTCATGGGCACTGAGCCAGAAGATGGCCAGCATCTTGGGGATGGTGGAGGTGGAGAGGCCCATGTCCACCACGGAGAGCATGGCCAGAAGCAGGTACATGGGCTGGTGGAGTGTGCGCTCCAGGCAGACGACAAGCAGGATTGTCCCGTTCCCCACCAGCGCCAGCAGGTACATCACGCAGAAGAGGAAGGACACGGGCATGTGAGCAGACTCCAGTCCAGGTATCCCCACCAAGAAGAAAGATGGCCAGATGGCAGAGCCGGTGTGGTTGGGCTGACTCATGGCAAGCGGGGCAGACAGCCCCCCCTTGGGTGCCCTGACACCTGCAATAGGAGAACAGTCAGACTGGATCCATCCACTGGGAGGCGCTGTGGCTTAGTGGCACAGCCTCTGCCTTGCTTGCAGAAGGTCCCAGGTTCAACCCCCAGCATCTCCAGTTGAAAAGATCAAGCAGTAGGTGATGCGAGAGACCTGAGGCCCTGGAGAGCTGCTTCCAGTCTGAGCAAGCAATACTGACCTGAAATGACTTCATGTGTTTATAATCATGATGTTCACAGTCCTGAACCTCCCACCCCCACCCCCAAGTGTCTACCTCCGAGATGCTACCGAGATAGCTGAGGAAGGGACCCTTCCCCCACTCCTTGCTTGTTCCTCGATTTTGGCACTCAGGTGTATTTAGTGAGCTACCTATTAAAATAGTTATACCCTGCCTTTCTTTTGTGATCCAAGGCTGCTTACAAATCCAAAACCTGAAATACATAAAGCACCATAAAAACCCAGGTTAAGAGATGCTTCAAGCATGAGGAATGGCTGAATCCAGCTGATGAGTTTCCTACGTGGACAAGGGCTTTGTGCGAGGGAAAGACAGTCACCGTCGCTTGTGAAGGGGTTCATTTTGCCAAGGTGCAGGATGAGTTAACCAAGGCCAGCAGTCATTCTAGGGCGACATTTGCCAGCTGGCTTGTGGCAAACTGTCCCTGAGCTGCCCTGTGCTGAGAAGAGTAAGGAGACCCCTCGGCTACACGTGGCTCTGCTTTCCCAGCATCCCATGCTCCTCGCAGCAGGCAAGGCGCTGCGAGCATAGAATCATCGAATTGGAAGGGACCACCAGGGTCATCTAGTCCAACCCCCTGCACAATGCAGGAAATTCACAACTACCTCCCTCCCCCCACACCCCCAGTGACCCCCCCACTCCATGCCCAGAAGATGGCCAAGATGCCCTCCCTCTCATCATCTGCTTAAGGTCACAGAATCAGCAATGCTGACAGATGGCCATCTAACCTTAAAAAACTGCAGGGAAGGAGAGCTTACCACCTCCCGAGGAAGCCTGTTTCACTGAGGAACCGCTCTAACTGTTGGAAAATGCTTCCTAATGTCTAGTCGGAAACTCTTTTGATTTAATTTCAACCTGTTGGTTCTGGTCCAACATTCTGGGGCAACAGAAAACAACTCGGCACCTTACAGTCTGCCTTACAGAAAGCAGGCGCCACCTCCCCAGTCATGGGGATTCCGCATCATCCCTTGAGCTGTCTCTTGGGGCCTTGCTGACTTGGGTGGTCTAAATGCTAAAAGCGGACCCTGGTTCTGAGAATCAGGTAAAGGCTGAAGAGTGGGGCAAAGACCATGGGTCTGCATCTGCTTGGACAAGGTCAATGGCGCTTGCCAATTCAGACTGGGGCTGCGTGCACAGAGGGTAGAAGTTAAGTCTCTACCAGCTCCTTGGTTTTGCTCACTGGAAGTGGGTCGCCTCCTGCCCTGCGATTATTATCAGCATTCTCAGGGTGGGGAAAAACTGGGTTAGGAGGCTGCCAGGTCCCTCTTTGCCACCAACAGGAGATTTTTGGGGCGGAGCCTGAGGAGGACAGGGTTTGTGGAGGTGAGGGACTTCAATGCCATAGAGTCCAATGGCCAAAGTGGCCATTTCCTGCAGGTGATCTGATCTCGATTGGCTGGGGATCAGTTGTAGTAGCACAAGATCTCCAGCTAGTACCTAGAGGTTGTGCAATCCTAAGAAAAAAATCTCAGTACACTGCCACAACTTTCCTTTCAAATATATTTCTCTCTCTTTTTTTCTTTTCTTTCCAAAGTTTCTTAACTTGTCTTAACAATTTATACAACAACAAGGTTATAAGTTCCAATACAGTTTAACTTCACTATACAATTACTTCATTACACTTAATACCTTCTCAGAATCTTTAACATAAATGAGTACTCCTCGGGAACAACGAAATGCCGGCAGCTAAGTCCTTACTCGCAAGTAAGCAATATAAAGACAATGTTGTGAGGAACGCTGTACTCTCTATGTCCTTCCTTTGAACTGCAAGGGTGCAGTCAGAATATTAATACATGGTCTGAAGAAGCTAATTATACACAACGCGAAACAAGAGGCAACCGGGATCTTGTTACATCTTTGTATGCTGTATATGAATGTTGAATGGATCCACATTCAAAATACACAGCTTTTTACAGCCAAAAGAGAAACACCGGCAGGAACGAGATTCCATCATTGTGATTGGACCAGTCCACATCACCTGACCGCGGAAGTGGTGCGGAGTACAGTGTTCCTCACAACATTGTCTTTATATTGCTTACTTGCGAGTAAGGACTTAGCTGCCGGCATTTCGTTGTTCCCGAGGAGTACTCATTTATGTTAAAGATTCTGAGAAGGTATTAAGTGTAATGAAGTAATTGTATAGTGAAGTTAAACTGTATTGGAACTTATAACCTTGTTGTTGTATAAATTGTTAAGACAAGTTAAGAAACTTTGGAAAGAAAAGAAAAAAAGAGAGAGAAATATATTTGAAAGGAAAGTTGTGGCAGTGTACTGAGATTTTTTTCTTAGGATTGCACAACCTCTAGGTACTAGCTGGAGATCTTGTGCTATTACAACTGATCCCCAGCCAATCGAGATCAGATCACCTGCAGGAAATGGCCACTTTGGCCATTGGACTCTATGGCATTGAAGTCCCTCACCTCCACAAACCCTGTCCTCCTCAGGCTCCGCCCCAAAAATCTCCTGTTGGTGGCAAAGAGGGACCTGGCAGCCTCCTAACCCAGTTTTTCCCCACCCTGAGAATGCTGATAATAATCGCAGGGCAGGAGGCGACCCACTTCCAGTGAGCAAAACCAAGGAGCTGGTAGAGACTTAACTTCTACCCTCTGTGCACGCAGCCCCAGTCTGAATTGGCAAGCGCCATTGACCTTGTCCAAGCAGATGCAGACCCATGGTCTTTGCCCCACTCTTCAGCCTTTACCTGATTCTCAGAACCAGGGTCCGCTTTTAGCATTTAGACCACCCAAGTCAGCAAGGCCCCAAGAGACAGCTCAAGGGATGATGCGGAATCCCCATGACTGGGGAGGTGGCGCCTGCTTTCTGTAAGGCAGACTGTAAGGTGCCGAGTTGTTTTCTGTTGCCCCAGAATGTTGGACCAGAACCAACAGGTTGAAATTAAATCAAAAGAGTTTCCGACTAGACATTAGGAAGCATTTTCCAACAGTTAGAGCGGTTCCTCAGTGAAACAGGCTTCCTCGGGAGGTGGTAAGCTCTCCTTCCCTGCAGGTTTTTAAGGTTAGATGGCCATCTGTCAGCATTGCTGATTCTGTGACCTTAAGCAGATGATGAGAGGGAGGGCATCTTGGCCATCTTCTGGGCATGGAGTGGGGGGTCACTGGGGGTGTGGGGGGGGGAGGTAGTTGTGAATTTCCTGCATTGTGGAGGGGGTTGGACTAGATGACCCTGGTGGTCCCTTCCAATTCGATGATTCTATGCTCGCAGCGCCTTGCCTGCTGCGAGGAGCATGGGATGCTGGGAAAGCAGAGCCACGTGTAGCCGAGGGGTCTCCTTACTCTTCTCAGCACAGGGCAGCTCAGGGACAGTTTGCCACAAGCCAGCTGGCAAATGTCGCCCTAGAATGACTGCTGGCCTTGGTTAACTCATCCTGCACCTTGGCAAAATGAACCCCTTCACAAGCGACGGTGACTGTCTTTCCCTCGCACAAAGCCCTTGTCCACGTAGGAAACTCATCAGCTGGATTCAGCCATTCCTCATGCTTGAAGCATCTCTTAACCTGGGTTTTTATGGTGCTTTATGTATTTCAGGTTTTGGATTTGTAAGCAGCCTTGGATCACAAAAGAAAGGCAGGGTATAACTATTTTAATAGGTAGCTCACTAAATACACCTGAGTGCCAAAATCGAGGAACAAGCAAGGAGTGGGGGAAGGGTCCCTTCCTCAGCTATCTCGGTAGCATCTCGGAGGTAGACACTTGGGGGTGGGGGTGGGAGGTTCAGGACTGTGAACATCATGATTATAAACACATGAAGTCATTTCAGGTCAGTATTGCTTGCTCAGACTGGAAGCAGCTCTCCAGGGCCTCAGGTCTCTCGCATCACCTACTGCTTGATCTTTTCAACTGGAGATGCTGGGGGTTGAACCTGGGACCTTCTGCAAGCAAGGCAGAGGCTGTGCCACTAAGCCACAGCGCCTCCCAGTGGATGGATCCAGTCTGACTGTTCTCCTATTGCAGGTGTCAGGGCACCCAAGGGGGGGCTGTCTGCCCCGCTTGCCATGAGTCAGCCCAACCACACCGGCTCTGCCATCTGGCCATCTTTCTTCTTGGTGGGGATACCTGGACTGGAGTCTGCTCACATGCCCGTGTCCTTCCTCTTCTGCGTGATGTACCTGCTGGCGCTGGTGGGGAACGGGACAATCCTGCTTGTCGTCTGCCTGGAGCGCACACTCCACCAGCCCATGTACCTGCTTCTGGCCATGCTCTCCGTGGTGGACATGGGCCTCTCCACCTCCACCATCCCCAAGATGCTGGCCATCTTCTGGCTCAGTGCCCATGACATTGCCTTCCAAGCGTGCCTGGCCCAGATGTTTTTCATCCACGCCTTCACTGCCCTGCAGTCCGGCCTGCGGTACACAGCGATCCACACCGACTTGGCCATTGCCAAAATGGCCGTGGCCATAGTCGGCCGGGCATTGGTGCTCCTGGTTCCGCTGGTCCTGCTGGCAATGCGCCTCCCCTTCTGCCAAAGCGGAGTTGTCGCCCACTCCTACTGTGAGCACATGGCGGTAGTCAAGCTGGCCTGTGGGGAAACCAGGCTCAACAGCGCCTATGGGCTGGCTGTGGTTGCCACGGTGATCGGGTTTGACGTGTGCTTCATTGCCTTGTCCTATCTCCTCATTCTTGGGGCGGTCTTCCGACTGCCGTCCAGGAACGCCCGAGGAAAGGCACTCAGCACTTGCAGCTCCCACATCTGCATCATCCTGCTGTTCTACACTCCAGCAGTCTTCTCCTTCTTCACCCACCGTTTCGGCCACGGCGTGGCTCCCTACGTCCACATCCTCCTGAGCAACCTCTGCCTCTTTGTCCCTCCAGCACTGAACCCAATGGTCTATGGCTGGAGGACGAAGCCAGAAAGTCCGCCAGAAAGTCCTCCTAGCCTTTTGCTCTTGCCAGGGGTGACATGAAGCAGCTCTGGAGTCTTTCTGGCTGCACCAGTCGAGAAGGCCAGAGTCTTGCTCCAGCCTCCCACCCTGGGTGCCCTCAGCATGCACCCTCCGCTCAGGTCCCCCAATCCCTCCTCCATGTCATGGCTCATCCCCTCCCCCAAAGAATCTGCCTTTTCTGCAATGTGATCTGTATGGGAGAAGAGACAGGGCCAGATATTCAGGGCTCTCTTTATCCCCCACGTGGAGCAGCATTGTGTAGTGGTTAAGAGCAGTGGTTTGGAGCAGTGGAGTCAGATCTGGAGAACCAGGTTTGATTCCCCACTCCTACACATGAGCAGCGGAGGCTAATCTGGTGAACTAGGTTGGTTTCCCCACTCCTACACATTAAGCCAGCTGGGTGACCTTGGGGGAGTCACATTCACTCAGCTCCACCTACCTGACAGGGTGTCTGTTGTGGGGAGAGGAAAGGAAGGTGATTGTAAGCCGGTTTGATTCTTCCTTAAGTGGCAGAGAAAGTCGGCACATAAAAACCAACTCTTCTTCTTCTTCAACCACGAAAGGCGCATGCAAGGAAGGCGTTCAGGGCCCTCTCTTCCAGAGACCCTTCCTAATCTGCACAGCAACAGAGCTCTCCCTTCAGGTCTTTTTTCTGATGCTCCCTTTGCATTGGGAAGCCCAGCCATGTCCCTGAGCTTCAGAGGAAGCCTCTAGGATTCTGTGTGGACAAACCCCTGGCCTCCGATGGGTTTCCTACAGTGCTGATTTAGCCATCTCATCCGAGAGGCCTCCCCACACCCTGGGATAGCCAGCCTCCAGGTGGGGCCTGGAGCTCTCCTGGAATTACAACCGATCTGCCAACAACATAGATCAGTTTCCCTGGAGGAAATGGCAAACTCCGCCCTCCTTAGGCTTCTCGCTCAAATCTCCAGGAGTTTCCTAAGCCTGAGTAGGCAGCCCTGGACCACAAGCAGTTCTGTGGCTGTGAACTTAGGGTTGTAGGGAAGGTTCAAGGTGCATGTCCACCTTATCGCAGAGACTCTTGCAGAGCAACCCTGAATGCTGATGCCGCTTGGGGGGAGCCCTCAGTTTGAATCTCACCATTGTAGTAAAGTCGTTGTGGCAAGACCTTCCCCTTGGGTTCCCTGCATCTGCCATAGGGATGCCAGCTCCGGGTTGGGAAATACCTGGAGGTTTTGGGTGTGGAGCCGAGGAAGGCGGGGAGTACATCACAGATGCCAGTCGGACATCATGAATGTGGGTCATGTCTGGCGTGTCCCTTTTCGCTTCCAGTGTGGGAATTCAAATGGACAAGGATGGACTTTTGGTTCAGATTGCAGAATTTTAGCAATTCTAACATAAAAAATGTGGTCTATATAATATGTTGCTCATATAATCTTCTATATGTGGGCACAATGTGTCAAGCAAACATAGGATCAGGGAGCATCGTTCCCACATCAGGAATGGCGTCTTAGAGGCACCACTGGTACAGCATTACAGGGAATTGAGGCACTCAGATACAGATCTTCAGTTTTTATTGTCTGGCAGCTCCAGCAGAAGATGTATCTAAGGCAGAATGTTCTGTTGGGGGAGATTCCACTGCCAAATTCTGTGCCATTGCAATTAAAATACGCAATAATGGGGTGGAAAAAAAACTGTTAAACTCTTCTATACTTCTATATTTTTAGTAATTTTAATTTGGCAAGCCACTTTTGTGTCATGCACTAATTTTGTATATCTTATTATTACCATATTTTTTTTATCAATTTGTGTAATTTGTAATAGTTTTTACAGTTTTATCAAGTTGGACAATATGATATACTAACTTCTTGCTGGTCAAATAGACTGTATGAATAAACGGCTTGTCTAAGGCAGAATGTAGAGAAGATCCTCCTACAGCAAGAGGTTATTTTTATTTTTATTTTCAGCGTCACAACACCTAATGGTCTAAATTCCTCTTTTGAGATTTATCATGTTGTTGGTGTTGTAATAGTCAAGATCTAAATTTAGTCATTATGGGGTTAATGTATTTGTTTAGCAACACCATAGACCTGACCTCGAAGTATAATCTGGCTTTTAGCCAATCCTATGTATTATTTGGTGTGTTTGACAAACTGATTTGGCAATTTGAATTACGTCATTGTTTGAGTTGGTTAACGAGCTCAATTGGTTTCTTGTAGAGATTTTAGTAAAATGGCTAATTTGTAACTCAGTCGTATAGCCACTTGCCGGCCGTGCCTAATTGCTTGTTGGTATGTAACCTAATGTTTTAGTAAGCTGACTATGTAGAGTTTAGGGGTTTAATATTTTATCAGGAATTTCCCGTTTTACCTTTTCCCCTATAGACTAGATAAAGTTTGTTACTTTGATTAATAACTACCGTCTCAGCGTTATTATTTTCAACAGTTTGTAGTCGGACACTTTAAGAATGTTGAGTGAGCACACTGAACCTGATAACAATTGGCAAGCGCTTTTAGTCGTCCTTAAACTGTAAGCAAGTCATGACGTGCGTTTTAGTGGTCGATGACAGAGGTTTACTAGTAGTATCTCCGAGGAAAAGGTATGCAGGGTTATTTCATTTCTTACAATTATCTAGTTTGCATGCAGGTTTTGGTACTTGCATGACATACCGCATAATGTTGCAGCTATTAGAATAATTGGAACCTGGGTGGTCTGGAGGAGCGAACTTGTCAGAAGACTAAGAAGTACTGCAGGCCATAGCAGATGCTCGGCACGACTGTCAGGTCTGAGTTCACCTAGCAATTCCCAAAAACCAGACGTCCAGGCAGGTATCCTAAGCAGCAGGTTTATTAAGGAAAGTCTACAGTGAGGAGCAGCAACTGACGTTAGCTATTTGTGGACTTCAATGGAGGGAAAGGGACAGGGCAGCACATAATAACAGAAATCAAACAGTACGTTGGTTGCCAGGACAATTCCCTGGTTCCCAGGAAGGTTTACAGTTACAGCTCACAGTTATCACACTTTTAGCAATTCTCAGCAGACAAAACAATATCAAAGCTACACAAGCCAGAGTCCTTGGAAAGCCACCTGTGCGCAGGGCATGACTTCCAGGCCAGTGCCTGACAATGACAGACGCCCAGTCATTGTTTGCGATAGATGAAGCCATTGATTACGACTGAAGGAGGTACTCTGAAATAGGAACATACCGGAATCCTATTTCACTTTTTTTTCCATTGGCTTTGGCATCATAAATCATGTCTCCATATAACTGCACCGGCCTTTGGGACTGTAAGCATGTCAGTTGCTCACAAAAGAAATATTAGATTTAATACTTTGTTTTGTATGAGGAGAGCTGGAAGTCGGTTTTTGTATTGTTCTATATTTCACCTTTTCTTTCTTTTCTTCACTTTCTTTTTTGTGTATTATGTTTTCTTTTTGTATATTTTGGTATATTCTGCAATATTTTGCATACGTCAATAAAACTATAATATTAAAAAAAATCTCCCTAAAGGGTCAAAAACAACTGGAACAGAGATTGAGTTTTCAAATAGTAAATAAAATAAAATATCTGGGAATTACGATAACAAATACTAACCTGACACTTTCCCATAATAATTATGAAACTGTTTGGAGAAAAATAAGAGAAATGAAGAAACTGAAAATTTTAATTTATCATTACTAGGCAGAATATTAGTTATTAAGATGAATATATTGCCAAGAATATTATTTCTTTTCCAAAAATATAAATTTGGATAGCCCATTAAATATTTGGCAGAGAAAACTCGCTAATTTTATTTGGCAAGGACGGAAAGCAAGAACAAAGAAAAAAAATTGGACTGAGGCTGTAATTATGCACGGCACGAGAAACGGAGTGTCTTTATGGACTGTAGGCACAACCTTCTTTTCGTGCTTTGATTTGTTAATTGACTGCATATTGTGGTGTCACCATATAAACATTGCAATTCTTGATGTGCTGTTGTGGGTTGGCCTACATATGTTACAAGCTCAGCGACTCAGTGCTTTGTCGTAATTGTTTCCTGCATGTAATAGTGTTATATATGGTTATACAATTGTATACACCGTTTAGCCATAGTTGCTATTTCTTTTGCTCAGTACTTCACGTTTCACCACCTGGAGGTTGGCAACCCTATCTAGAAGAGCCAGCAGGTCCCAAGCAAGACCGTGAAAATGAAGATGGCTGGCTGGGGAGGGGGGGTTCTTTGTCCTGCTTCATTGCCCCAACCAATGACAAAGGAGATTTGTTTGTCATGTACGCAAGATAGTTCGTGGTTGAGGAGCTGGAGGACTTGGGTTCCAATGTCCTCTGCCGTGAAGCCCCCTGGCTGGAACTGGGTCGCCATGCCCTCTTGGAATGCCGTTTTTATGAGGAACTTAGATCACATTATACTGTATCTCTCCCGTTTTAACACATGAATCTAATGCCTCTGTGTCTGACATAATGCTTTTTTTAAGTGACAGGGATCCCAAGGCTACATTGGCCGAAAACGCACGGGCACTTACTCCTGTCTCCGCCCAGTCTCCTCCCATCTTAACGCCATTTTCAGCCCGCAGCAAAATCCCGCGAACGTACCACGACCCCAATACTCCTGGCTGAGGCTATTTTCAACCCAATTTGAAAGCGCGTTATTGTTGGATCCCCTACCCCGTTAACGCTGGTTCGCCGCACAATACTGCTTCCGGCGTGACGTTTTTCCGCCCGACCTCGAAGTCCTTTTTCTGTCTCCTCTGCCTGCTCGCCAGCGTGAGCGATGCCAGGACATCCCGGAAGCGGGGCGTGGACAACAGAGCCGTTAATGTCCTGCCCGCCAAAATTTCCCACCCTATCACCGTCTGCCCGAGATTCTTGATTACCGCTTGCTCCCAGTCCTCGGTAAGGACATGTCTGCCTCTAGCCGACCTATTGGGGTGAGGGGGGTCTCCTGGAGGGAGAGGGAAACACTCGATCTGATTGGTTTCTGGGGTGAAGCTAAGGTGCAGGAGGCCCTGGGGTCGTGCCATCGCAACTATGATGTGTTTGAGCGTATAGCTCGACAGATGCAGGGCAGGGGGCATTCCAGAACAGCGGTTGAGTGCAGAAACAAGACCAAAACTCTGAAAAAAGATTACAAGAAGTCAGTGTCTCACAACTCCATATCGGGCAATGATCCTCACTACTGCCCCTACTTTCACCATTTGCATCGAATTTTTCGTGGAGACCCAAGCATCTCACCCCAGAATCTAGTTAAAAGCATGAATCTGGTAGTGGTTACCGATGATCATAGTCCCGAGTATCCTGCAGCAGAGGGCTCCGCAGAACTCTTCAGCCATGAATTTGTCCCCGCTTCTTCTAACAGTTCCGCCTTCAATCGCAACATGTATGGTGAGTAAGCTTTATCATTGTGGGAAACCAACCATTTCAATGGGTCCCCAGCGTTGAATAATGATTACTGAGGTCTGTGGACGTTTTGTGATTGCAAAGAAATATTAATCCACTTTTTTCAAAGCTATCAAACCACTGTTCCCTACAGAGGCGGATCTCAGCCAAAATACCCAGTATATGGAGGACGGCGTTTCTTTGGAGGAGGTGGATTCCGATGAGACCATTGTCTCGCTATTTGGGGAAAAGGATTCAGCTGTGGGCATCAATGCAGGTGTGTGTTTTTTTTTCTCCCTTGTGGACAACAAAAGAACAGTGTGTGGAACGTCTTGTGAGAGAGAATGTGAGCAACTGCAGCACAGCCAAAATTAAAGCGAGATTGCTGTTCGCCATCACATTGTTTTCTCTCATGGTTTGCATCAAATGACATGTGTGCATGACTGTGGCTCCCTTTTCTCCACCCAGACCACTGCCATTGACACGGAGTCAATTAGAAGGAGCCAGCGGCCTTTTGATTATAACATTTGCCCTTTATTCATTATACCGATCCCACAGTACAGGGGCAAGATGAGCACCATTGCTAACGGATCACGTTACTACTTGTCAACGGTGTTTATTAGAACCACCCTTTGGGACATGGTTGACTCTAAAGCAATGTGCTTGGCTCCACACTGAGCACGCCGTTTGGGTGGTTGTGTTGCTTATTCTTAACAGTCAATTTATCATGCCCTGAAATCTCCACTATCTCTCCTCAAACTGGTTTCCCTGAAGAGCGCGGGGGCGTTTTCTTTTTCCCTAACCGCCTTAGACTGCTGGACTTCTTGCGTTTTTAACTAATATCTCAATTGCTTGCCTCAGGTGAAATCGTGGGACGACAAGAAATTAACATTGCTGAACATCAGTCTACAGCTCCTCTGACAGGTTTGTGTGGTTACTGTCATGCTTCTTTGAAAAAATTTTTTTGGAGATGATTGATTTGATACAACGGACATGCGTGGAGAGGAAAGTTGCCTGTGTTGACATCTTTCCCAATGTGGAGTACCTAACTTGGTTTTATTTTTTATTTTTTGGGGCACATGAACTTTATTTTCCCCTTCAGATACACAGTGCCATCTTGTTCTGTGTCATTCTCTGGTGAACCATTAATATTTACACCTGAGATGACAGTGCCCATCATGAATTTTGAGACAAACAACTTCACAGGGTTGATAAGTGGATGCCATTGCCTGACCCAGTGAATGAGAACACCTTGAGCGCGACTGGATTGTTCAGTGTTTGAATATACATTAACTCCAAACTTTTTACTCCCCAAAGAACTTCCAGGAAACGAAGCTAGACAGCGTGAAATGGTTGAGCATGGAGGGGCTGCCGGTGCATTCTCTCGGGAAAGTTCAGGTGAGCTCCAATCACAGAGATGTGATTTTTGGATTTTGACTTACTACTGGTTTGTGGTGCAAATGCTGAATGGATGAAGATAAGGATGGCATTTACACTTACAGTCTACATCATCATACTATCTGCCTAATTTTTTCTCTCTAGGCTAACTATTGCTGAGTTCACCTGAGGAGATAAAATGCAGGGAACGGATCTTTTCCGGTCACGCTGCTGACTTTTTTCTTTCAGGAACTCTTCTTCTATTAGTGACAATTAGGTGAAGCAATTGTCCCTTATTGTGTTTATTTTGACGGTTTGTGTTCCCCATCTAGTTCCCGCCCTAACCTCCTTTTTTTGGTACCACTGTCGCAAAGGTGCATCACAACCAGAGATTTTCTTTAAAAACTTTGTGCGAAATGTCACTTTTTTGCCTGTCCATGGATAGAGGTTAGCCAAGACCTAGTTTGCAGGTGTGATTTGCAAACTTTGCGATGCAAAAGGTTTTCCACCTTTAATTATCAACATAACCAAGAAATCACATCAAAACAGACCAAGCTTTTAGGGCAGTGATGAAACTCTGGGATTTTCACCATAGGGCATGTAAATGCATAATGTGAAGAGTGCGGAGAGGGTGCTTAATTACTCAACTCTCCAGCTTTTATGTTCACCCCCAAGATCAATTTGTACTCTGGCACACCGTAAGTTATGTCTGCTGCTCAAGCAACTTAAACTTTCAAACATCACGAGAGTGCTGTTTCGCCGTGATAATTTTCTTTCCACTCAATGCTTGATAATGTTCAGTAGACACATTCTTGCCAGTGTGCTTTTGCAACATTGGCCTCGATCCGGGGGGAAAGCATGAAAAGCTCACCAAGAATTTGTCTGAGCATCTGCTTGGATATCCATACCTGAGTAAGGCGATCTGATAAACTGACACTACTATTCTGTAAATGAGCCACTGTTACAGCAACATGAAATCTCCACTCTATTTTTCCTGGGTTTGGATGGGGCAATAACGAAAATCACGCCTTTGACAAGAGGTGAGAATCATTTTCTTCTTGGAATTACCAATCATTTGTGCAAATTAATAAAATGAGATGTAACTTTGGTGTCTCGGTTTGTTAATTTCACAACTCAAGGGATGTACGTGTATCTGACGACCTCCTCATTGTCCCGTCAGACCAATTCACTTCAACATGACTTCAAACAATGCTGTGTTGCTGTGGCGATTGGTTGAAGGTGTGAGGTGGACCGTTCATGGGCCACGTTGTGCGGTTGCCATGGGATAAACAGAATTCTGCATGTGACCGTTATTCTAAAAACAGGAAACTTACGTTTTCGAATTTTGTGCCATAGGTGGGGCAGAACAGCAGTTGGCCTCTGGTCAGCAACCGGGGGAAGAATCTCCAGCAAGCCGGATCGAGAATGAAAGAAAAAGAAAAAGGAGGGTGGCGGTCTTGACTGATGTGGCCAATGCCTTGATGGAGCAGGGAGAGAGAGAGGAGATCTCAGCCTTCAAGAGGCATGAGGATGTCATGTCCGCAGAGCGCCTTAGGCGTGATGTGGAGGAGAGGAGATTCCAGGCCGAGGAACGTCGTACAGATCTATTCCTCGCGGAGGGAAGGGAAGATAGAAGTGCTTTCATGGAGGCTATGGATCGCAATGCTGACATAATGTCTGCTGCGGTATCCGCAATTCAAAAAATGGGAGATTCAATTTCCAAGCTGCAAGAGTTGCTGCAAGCTACGGTAACTCGTCATCAAATGAGACCAGATCAAAGCAGAACCACACCTCCATTAGAAAGTGTGGAGAATAGGGTCAGTGGGGATACAGCGTTAGTACAAAAGAGGGATAGGGTTAATATGGGAAGTGTTGTCCGCAAAGGGACAGACATTGACGGAGAGTCTGGCGTTCGGAAAAGGAGGTCCTGCATTGGGAAGTCTAGGGATAGACTGACAATGTAGAATGGGGTGGGTGTTTTGCTTTGCCACTCCATGCATCTTATGATGCCAGAAATTCAGAAAATAAACACATTCCAGACCATGACGGTTTAACCTTTCAGATTTTATTCACTACTGTTAAATGTTAGGCGGAGAAATATTGTAACATGCCAAATCATAGAGGCGAGCTAAACTGGTTAAGTAAAGGCTTTTCTGTGACAATAAGTTCTCCTGTGTGGATGAGTCTTCTTTCATTGGATTAACGTTGGTCATTAGGCAAATGGTATGATCTTTGGAGGGACGGGGATATTTCTATTAATTTATCAGAGTCTCCTTAACCTCTGGCATTTTCGCGACATTAGTTAATTCAATCAATTGTAAGGAGAGGAGCTGATTCAAGCATTTGTGAAGAGTTAATAATAACAATGATGTCAGTATCACAACGATTTAACACCAGGCTAAATTATTGGACACCAAGCATGTCGGACAACAGTCTTACTCTTCTTTGATTTCTTCGCACTGCACGATCCAATCCGTTCTGAACATGTACTAGCGTGGAAACTGTGGAAGAGAATGGACTTCTTAGAATTGTTTCATAATTTGTCACTTCTCTGAGGTTAGAATATGCTTATTTGTTGCAACCCCTGTTCAACTCCCACACTCCTTACAAGCAGTAATTTTTAATGTGGGGAACTCTTGGCAATGGACATAAATTAATAATTACTAAAGTTCTTTACGCAAGGGACTCACATGGGTCTTTATTGGAATGGGGGGCTTAATGCAACTCACTAGCATCGCTGAGACGTTTATCGATGACAACCAATGAGTGTCTGATGAATTCTAGGTCAGCATTGCCCTCCACATTAATGCCAGAGTTGAGGTGGGAGGCCTTCATGTGTCCATCCTGCCCCTCTCCAAAGTTAACGTTTGACTGACCTTCTGGAAAGGATTTATTTTCATTGTCAAACTCTGCTGAACTTGAAAGACATTGTAAAATCAAGTGTCATCTAAAGAGAGGAAACGTTTTAATTTAAAGAAACAAAGATTTACCCGTGCATGGTGAGGTTTCTCCCTCGGTAAGCACCTGTTTCACCGTAGGCCTGTTGGACAGTACTCCATCAACATTTCTCCCCTGAACATAATCGTCCCCTCCAAAGTTTGTGTCAATCAGAATTCGCTGTCCACAACGTGAGCAGAGATGGCGTACGTTATGGGAACCTGGGGCTGAACAGGAAAACAATCTGAATCCAACAAAATGAGGACGTGGTAAATTTTAGAAATTACTCCTTAATTAAATACACTGGATTGCCCACGGGTGACAACTGCTATGTAAGGTTTCATGCCCAGCGCGGGAAAATCAATCATAATTTGAGTTTCTAGTTGGTTTTGGAGGAGGGGCTTCCTTAAACCAATGAGGCTGATGAGACATCGTTTTCGCAGTCCAGGTAACCAGCAGTCAGATTCACACATGCAGACATGACTTTCCCGTATCTCCTAGTCACTAAATCATGCCTGCCAACCAAGCTGAGTCCAAAATTGCACAAAACTCCTTCTCATAACCACCAATTGTGTATTTTTTTAAAGCTTTCCATAATGACTAAAAGGCGTACAATTTTTCGCAACAGAAGCAGAAAAATAAAATCCCCCCCCCTCAATCAACATTAGGTTTGCCACCCACCATTACAGATAACATTACTTGACATTGGGGAGAACTGTGGACAGAAATAGTTTGGCTGTGCGTGGACTTTTAAAACCCGGGGATAATGTGGCCCTTGACATTTCTAGCAATAACCACATCACCTTGGTCCCTACCTTGTATAGTCTTCTCATTGTTGTGGAGATGGTCTCTGGTTACACCTGGAATGCTTGCACTTCCAATCACACCACGCTCCTCCTCCGAGGAGTCCTCTGTGGCTGATTCTGCTTCTTGAGTGAGTTCTCTGTGTTCACCCAAGGCAGTGGCTTGCATTGCTTTCCCGGTCGTTGCTGTCACGCAGTTCATGCGTCATAAACAGAAAATATTAATGCCCATTAGGTGCACACATAGAGTTGGTCAATAATTTGAAAATGAATGCTTTTCAATTATATTTTGAATTGAGCGCAGTCAAATATGGCTGGTGTTAGTGGAAAAGTACACCCATCTCCTTGGGAGATTTCAAGGATGGGTTGTGCTTGCATGTCAGAGTGTCATTGGTGCGTTTCCACGAATGTGTCAGAGTTCTGTTGATTATGCGGTTCTCAATTTTGCTGAAGGTTAGGAGACTCTGATTTGAATATCATCGCATTAAAATAAACCAGTTTCTACTTCTCCACCCACCCCTGCCGTTGACAGCGCTGTTAATCATGCTCTGCTGTGAATATGCTCCTGACAATGGTTAGTTAGGGGCATGGTTTGATGCAAATCACCAGTACAGCCTCGGCCTTTTAAAAAGAATGGGGTTGGGGGAATTAGCTTGACTTTGAGGGTAAGTTACACTCCTATTCCTGCATAAATGATTGCTGGGTTACGCATTTTTTATTAAGACTACTTCAAGGAAGCTAATCAAATGGGTGGCAACTCCACTCTTATCATTAATGATAAGACTGGTTCGCCTCTGAAAGGGTGTTCTGCTTCAAGCGCTTCTTTAGGAAACCCCGGGCAAGGTATATGGCAGTCTACTGCAAACCTCGCAGTTTCCTCCCTCTTGTCATGCTCGCTCTACCTGGTGAGTACACTTTCAAAATTAAATGTGGTTTAAAACACCAAACGAGGCGGGGGCAGCCCCCAACACTTGCCTGCATGACGTCTGTCCCGCCAATGTGGCTTTCCAGCAGCACTCCACAGACGGAGCATTATAGGGAAGTGCGCTGGCTGCGCGGACCGCGGTGGGATGCCCTTGAAATTCTCGAGAGCCTCGAAGAAACTGTTCTTTATCCTTTTAAACTTGGACCGACATTGCTCCAACGTTCTGGGGTACCCTTCCAAGGAAAGTTGCCTGGCTATCCGGGAATAAACAGAGGCATTTCTCATGTGTGTGCTGGTCATCAGCTTGTGGGAAATACCACTCCTCTCAACGTAGCGCAGCATGATTGACTCTTCCCCCCGCTGCCAAAAAGTTCCATTTCTTTGGCGCGGAATTTTTAAATCAAGACACCTGCCAAGGGCAAGCGTGTCTTTCCTTGTCGTCTCCTGCGGAGTCAAGGACCGTGATGTCACTTTGGAGTGTGCACTCGAGGAGCTCTACAACAATCCAGGGAACACACCGGAACAAAATAAACAGACGGCACAGGAAGCAGGGCAAATTACTACTTCCGCTTCCTTCCCTAGTCAAGACACTTCCTCTCGAATACTGACTTTGAGGGTTACTGTTTTTCCTAAATTAAAAATTAATCTCCCCAAAAGAAAATGTCAAACCATGTACAAGTTTTCCTGGAAAGTGTCCAAATTTTACATTCCGTGCATTTGCTGTGATTGCGGAGGAGCGTTGTGGGTCCATGACTAACGCGTTCTTAGGTTGGATGCGGAATCATGAATGCTGTAGTCATTCTGCGCAATGGATACTCCCCAATGCACTCAATCGTGCTTGAGTTTAAAGATATCTGAAATCGCCTCTGTTAGAGCGTTCAAGGCATGCACCGGTTCAGTGACAGAGACGGTGAGGGGAAGCTTCTAGAAGGAATGAAAGATCAGCCAATTGAAAGCAGTGGCAAACGCAACACGGCCCATGTAAGATTGTGGGGAAAGAGAGTGTCGGTGGACTTGCATTGGCACCATTGGAAATCAATAGAGCGCATCAGAGGAAGCAATGAAAACGTGGTCTGGAATTTTGTGTTAAGGTTCTCAAAACCATTCAGAGATGGGGATAGCAGATCCCGTGGGGGAGAGAAAGCATCTTGTTCCGGCGGAGTTTTTTTTTATTTATGACAGAAAGCACCGTGATCCCCTCTAGTTGAACACTGAAGGTGAAAACAGATCCCAAAGGGAGGTTGAAGCCTCTTGATCCCCCTGAGCGTTTATGCTGATGGTAAGGCGAGACCCCGGTATCTCCACCATTCTTGCTAGGTGGTGTTAACAGATCACCATAGAGAGTACATGCCCGTTGGACCCACAGATGGTTACTTGGATGGGGATAGCTGCCCTTTGAAACCCAGATGTTATGATCGCTAGTGATTACAGATCCCAACGGTCACTCCCCTCGGGGATCTCTCATCCTCACCGAGGAACAGTTCTGGGGGCACCAGGGGTGGAAATCTAAACAAGCTGAGGATTTCTGGGTGTCCAATCTGCTTTCACAGCACATGGGGATCTGTCACCCAACCATGAGAACAAGCCTGGGGGTGGCACGGGGATTCATCCACACCCAAAACAAAATCCTGGTGTCCAAGACGCTATCAATCCTCTAGGGGATCATTCTTCACCACTGAAGAGTTATGATTGGGGTATCAGGGGATGTCATTGCCAGTCTAAGATTCTACATGTGGTCCAAGAGGTTTTAGTTGGCCTTGGAGATCTGCTCTTACCAAACATGAGCAATTCATTTGGTCCAAGTTGCTTTCTCATCACTTAGGGTTATGTCACCACCTCCTACTGTCGGTCTAGAGCGTGCACCTGGGAATGCATTCCAGGTGGAGTTTTCTACTGTGTTTTGGCTGTGATGTCTTTCACGGGATTCATTTCAATTTGACCAACACTCTCTTCTCTCCCATCACTTAAAAAGGGCTGTGCAGCCTCTCCCCTCGCTTCTAATGGGAACAAATGCAATTTGATAGCCAACTGTTCCTGGAGAGTGTCTAACAAAGGTGCGCATGCCGCCATTAGACACCCCTTTTCTAGCCACATGTGATTAATAATGGAGATTTCACTCTTAATGGGACAATGACACTCTCAATACTGACATCTCTCCTATTCTCCCAGTTCTGAAAGCTGAACTTAGACTTGCGCATTCACAATTAAGATGGCGTAACAGAAAGATGATGCATCTGCTATGTGACCCATTTTTTGGGTTCACGAACCATAGCTCCTACGAGTTTAAAGAGGGAGCACTGTGGAAGAAATCCATCGACAACCATCATGAGATTAATGTGCCTTCCGAAACAAGCAAACACTGAACCAGACCAAAACGAGTTGGAAATTTGTAGTCTGGGTCAAATGGTCTGAACATTTGCTCATTCTCGCATTTTAGGGATTTCCTTCTTTAGACAACACAAGCTTGGTGCTACCTTAACAATGCCTCCATATATTTTAACCATCTATGAACTTTCGGTTTACTGGAATCAAACAATGGGCAAGGCATGTCACAAGAGCGGTGTGCGTATGTCAAGTTGATTTTGTTGGGCGAATGCTATGTTTGTTGAGATGTCAAGGGGCATTTCTAACCTATTGAGTAAGCTTTAACTAAGGGGAAAAAAATAAGAAGCCCATGAGAGAGAAACTACGTGCCGCGGTGACAGTTCCTACAAGACTTAAGTTGCGCGCTGGGAACTCCCTTTCAGTGAAAGAGTGTCTGCTGAATTGTCTTGAAATCCATTGTGCACGAATCAAACATCCTAGGGAGGGTGGGGATAAAAGAGGTGGGCACAAAAAATAAAAAAAAACCCAAATTAAATCGAAGCAGATTTCATCAATTGGTGTGGGACTCCTGGTGAAAGAGATAAACTTTTCTGCGAAATCTGGTATTAAGCATGGGACCCACTGCAAGGAGAAGTGGGTGCTCCCAACATTTCTTAATTGAAGAGTCACAGGGACACTTAAACTGCTGCTCATGCTCTGGACGTTTTGATAATCCCTTTTTAACTCGAAAAAGGTATAGCAAGATGCATTAATGAGTCCTACACAATCCAAGCTACATTGATGTGAGGTCAAAAGGTCAGTTTGGGAAGTGGATTGTTAAATGTAACTCAAAGGAATGGTCTCTCACAATCCTGGAATGGTCAACTCTTCTTAACGTTTGAGTTTGGGCACTCCTCAGATCGTTCCCACCGTATCCATTTACTAGAAGGATGGGTGGAAAGTAGAGGTCATGACTCAAACTGAGATGTTGGCTGTATCCAGGAAAGGAGAAAAGACCATAGAATTGCTGTTTTTTGCACCAAGGCAGAGCTGACATGCGACCGAGGCCAAGACTTCCTAGAGATCACAAGCACTCCCAGCTAGTCATGAAAAGTCTCAACAATGGCATTCTGTGTTCTCTTTACTCAGAAAAGTTTGGAGACCTTCCCCGTCACATCGCTCCTTCACAATTCAAATTTTTCCCGCTGGTCCATGTGTGGTTGTGTGTGGCCTCATCGGAGTTACTGCAATGCTGCAGTTTCTGTGGGGCAAGAAACGCGTTGTTTGGGTTAACCCTAAGGATAAGTATTTTAAACATCCAACAATGTCATCATGGCCTTGGGGGGGGGGGAGTGATGTGGTGACTGATCTTAGCCTGACAATAGGAGCCAATATTGCGATCATCGAAAGAAGACCCTGTAACCATTCAGCACTAGATTTTGAATGCTTCCACAGAAGACAGTGATCATCATATGCTGTCATGTGGCGAGTAGGCACGATAATCCAAGCGTGTCCTCAAGCACGCGACCCTCCCCTCCAAACCATCACTGTGAAAAAGAACCGCTCGCAGTTGGGCATACAAGATCCATGAACTTGTCCAACCTCACTCTCTTAACAAGACGTTATTATGCAGCACGGCAACAGTATTGCAGCGTGCAAAAAAGTTCATTGGTAAATTTAAATTTGCATCAGGAGTCAGATTGAGATGTTTTCCCTGGTGTTCTAAATGCATCAAAAACTGTGTTTTGGCCAACACTCGAGAGTTGATTGTTCACAAGCCTCCGACTCACCACTGTAAATTGAGAGAGCTAAAGGAGATTAACAAGTTGGAATCTGTTGACAACAATGTATTACAAAAGGGAAGAAAAAAACAAAAACAAAAAACCCCTTGAAATGCGGTGTCCAAACTGTTCTCACGCTAATTTGGTCCTTAGTCTCCAACACACACGTTGCCCTGACATTTGACTTGGTTGGCCTCTTTCGCACTCATGGGTAACGACATCAAACGGCAATGAGTCCACTTTCGTCAATACATCTTATGGGGAAGCGTGAGAGCAAGGGTTAGACAGAAAAGCTTCCCTTCCCATGAGACGTACATAATTGGAAACCCCTCACCCAAACTCCACCAAAATGGCAACATGTGCTTTTCCATGCCGTGAATAAGGTGGTCACGTCCAGGGAGTGTATACATGCGAGGGAACATTACCTGTGTGAGAACATCGGTCATGGGCCATGACATCCTAAGTTTATGCGCATCCTACCCGACACGTCAAACAGAGGTTGCATTTTGCCTCTCAACCCCGCTGTAGATGCCCCCATTCCTTGCCGAGGTGCACCCAATTTTTAGAAGAAGACAGTAAGCGTGCTGTGTTAGGTGTTTAACCGTGCTTTGAATAAAAACCCTTTGAAGGAGGTTGTGGCACCCTGGAAAGGAATGAAGATGGAACGCTTGGAATATCTCTCCAAACGATGATCTATCCTACCCTGACACAAACAATGATGCGCCACATCACGCTGTCCCTGCCAAAGGAGTAACACTGGTTTAACGTTGCGTGCATCCCCCATTAAACCTGCAAACATGTGAACATTGGTCAGCAATCACACAATGGAGGGCACCATTTAACCTAAGTTTTTTGTGAGCTTCCACTGTACAATGAAAAGTAAAATAAATTATAAACCATTGCAAAAAACAGTAAAACTTTAATGGCTACCCTAAATTTTCTCAACAGTGAAGGTGTGATTCCGAAGCGTTGGAATGGTAACAATTTTCAAACATGCAATACTTAAAAAGAATGCAAAATGAAAGATTACTCAACAAATAAAGTGAGATTCTTAACCAAACCAGTTGGCTTTGTTCCGAAATGAGAATCAAAATCCAGAAGAACAGTTGCCTCGTGTTCTCAAACTGTTCAAATGGGCCACCATGGTATCCAGGCGATGCTCCATTACCCTCAGACGTCGCTCAAGTAGGCGCACTAAGATTTAAGAAGAGAGAACAATGCTGACTTGCATGTTTTGGGCGAACATTAGTACTTACCATTCAATTCTTGACAATCGAGAAAAGATCTGCCCCGTGCGTTGGCTAACACTGCATTACCAAACCTGGCCCCTAGTTCTTGAATTCAAAAATGGCCGCTCATCACACTGGAACTTACTGTCATAACTCCAACGTTTCTCCATCTGAGCCAGGAGTAAATAGCTTGGACAAATTCCTCGACCTGGTAAGATAAAAACCGCCAATAGTACATCCGGAAATCATATCAGCGATTGAGCACAGTATTCAGTTCCGCAAACCACATTGTGTGAGAGTTTCCCCCCCCCCTTTTGAGTTCCATCTTCCCCTGATTGGAAAAAAATATGATAAGGTTCTCCTATACTATAGGCGGAATGTAGGGGAAATCACTGTAACTGGTCATCTCATTACTGCTGTGGTCCAGGAACTCTAATTGTGATCATAAAAAGAGGGGAGTTTAACAACTTAAGTCTTATAGCAAATCTGATTGTCATGTTCCTGTAACAACACGGTGAGGCAACAACAACAGAGTCAATAGGAACAGAAGGAGGGCCTGGATCGCCGTGGCATTTCAAAGGTAAGATGGCAGACTAAAGACACAGTTGGTCTGGTTTTGATTAGCGCAACCGTCTGAAGTAAGTTAAGCCTTAATTCAAGGCGTTTTCAGGAAATGATATATCAAAAAAATGTTATTTCATGATCAGGATTGGCGAATGAGCGCTGAACAGCAGCACCAGAAATTCTACGAGAAAGCATTTCAACAACGCACCCACCTCTTACTGTGTTCTCCCCCGGGTTGACATTGGCCCATGCGAGGTCCACTCTCTCCTCCTCCCCTGTTCGGTATAGAAGAAAATGGTGACGTTATTGAAAATACTTTGCATGTTAACAAATGATACAGAGTTCACCTTTACTTTTGTGAATCTACACTGAACTCTCGCCACCGATCCTCTCTCTTTTCAAACTCACAATCTTGAGTCAATGAGTAATCCATCCATCCGCTCGGCATTAGCACATTCACACTAATCATTGATGAGAGGAGGACCGCCTTTCACCAAAAAAATTGGACCCTGTAAAAAAGGTGCCACCCTTCTACAGAAAACTTCATTCCTGTTTGGGTCTTTTTTTTTCATCTGTCCGACTCGCTCAGGCTTTATCAACTCTCCCAAAGAACCCCTTGATCCGATGGCCACACACGGCAACAGCAAGCAAATTTGAAGACCCAAGTGCAGTCATCATCTGTGAATTAGAAAACCTTTCCTCGCAGCCGACGTAGCCCACGCTGAACTGTCAGTTTTGGGGATACATTCTCATGCATTCCCCTGGCTCGCAGTGATATCACGGAGAATCCCTACCCCTGAAAATATGACTAGACAAGCAATGTCGAGGTTCATTATGCTGGCCCGTTTCCAGCCCTTACTTTTACTCCTGACTCTTGTGGACCACGTCATGTGGCCATTGTCAAAACCCCTTTTTTACTGTTGAAAGAAGAGTCAGTTCTGAATTCAAACTTATACTTGCAATGTTGCCTGTAAAAAAAAAAAAACACCCACCTTTTAAATTTACTGCCTAACCATTAACCAGAGATCCGTGAACTTCAGCAGAAATCTTTGAACTCTTCCGGAACACGGAAGGCTCCCCAAGGGTGATGAAAGCCTCTGGTTCAGCAATAATATTTATTGAGAGGGGATTTCAGCCTAAGGCAACCCGAGCAATGTGTTTGGGTGGTGAGGTGAGATCACCAATGGTAGGACACAACTCTAGGATTGCCATACTAATTTAAGGGGTGGGCGACAGTGGCCCCTTGGACCCCCGGAAGTATTATTTGGTGGTGATGACAGATCCCCAAGTGGTATGAAAGCCTCTTTGATACCCAATAGAGTTCTTTGATAGGAATGACAACCCCGGGAACCCATAGAGGGGTTCTTAGGGGATGATGACAGATCCACCATGGGAGTGAGATCCCCCGGGAGCCACAGAAGTATTCCTGGGCGGGGATAAAAGTACCTGGCACCCCTTGAAGTGTTCTTTCTTGATAATGACAGATTCCAACGGGAAGTCAAAGCATCTGGGAGACAGAGGCTTTCACTCACGTTTGGGATATGTCACCTCCACCAAAGAACACTTCAGGTTGTCCCAGGGGCCGACATCCCCTACCAAGATCACTTCTTGATCTCGCCAAGGCTGTCACTGGCCTTTGGAATCTGTCATCTCCACCCAAGAACACTTCCAGGGATCCAAGGGGCTATCATGCCAACCCAATTACTGTTCTTGGTCTCCCTGACGCTTTCTGTTCCCTTGGTGACCTCTAATTTCCGCCCAAGAACACCTCCGGTGTTCTCATGGACTGTATTACCCACCCCAAGACAGTTATGGGTGTCCTGGACGCTCTCACTCCCCCTGGGTATCTGTGTTCACCACCTAAGGAAATTTCTAGGTTTGTCAGTACCTCTAATCCCAACCACAGAACTCTTATTGGGGACCAAGAGGCTTACACTCCCCTTGGGGATCTGTCATCACCACCTAAGGAGACTTCTAGGGGTCCCAGGGGCTGTCATCCCCAGCCAAGAACATTTCCGGGGGTCCCAGAGGCTTTCACTCCTTTAGAGGATCTGTCATCACCACCTAAGGAGACTTCTAGGGGTCCCAGGGGCTGTCATCCCCACCCAAGAACACCTCCGGGGGTCCCAGAGTCTTTCACTCCTTAAGAGGATCTGTCATCACCACCTAAGGAGACTTCTAGGGGTCCCAAGGTGCTTTCATCCCCACCCAAAAAGACTTCTGTGGGTCCCAGAGGCTGTCACAGCCCCTGGGGATCTGTCATCACCACCTAAGAACATTTTTGTGGTCCCAGGGGCTGTCATCCCCACTCAAGAAGACTTTTGGGGGTCCAAGAGGCTGTCACTCCCCTTGGGGATCTGTCATCACCACCTAAGAAGACTTCTAGGGGTCCCAGGGGCTGTCATCCCCACCCAAGAAGACCTCTGGGGTTCCCAGAGGCTTTCACTCTCCTTGAGGATCTGTCATCACCACCTAAGAAGTCTTCTAGTGGTCCCAGGGGCTGTCATCCCCACCCAAGAACACCTCCGGGGGTCCCAGAGGTTTTCACTCTCCCTGAGGATCTGTCATCACCACCTAAGAACACTTCTAGGGGTCCCAGGGGCTGTCATCCCCACTCAAGAAGACTTCTGGGGGTCCCAAAGGCTGTCACTCCCCTTGAGGATCTGTCATCACCACCTAAGAATACTTCTAGGGGTCCCAGGGGCAGTCATCCCCACCCAAGAAGACTTCCGGGGGTCCCAGAGGCTTTCACTCCTTCAGAGGATCTGTCATCACCACCTAAGTTCACTTCTGGGGGTTCCAGGGGCTTTCAATTCCCTTGCGGGTCTGTCATCCCCACTGTAGAACACCTCTGTGGGTCCCAGGGGCTAGAACACCTCTGTGGGTCCCAGGGGCTTTCAATCCCCTTGGGGTTCTGTGATCCCCACCTCAGAACAGTTTAGAAACCTTACTGCGAAATCCATTCCACGTTTTCTTTGCAACCGTTTTTGGGCTGTAATGTCTTTCAATGCAGTCAATGCAAGTCAACCGACACTCTTTTCCCCCATCATCTTCAATGGGCTGTACAGCCTCTCCCATTGCTGCCAATGGGCTGACTTTGTCATTCGTTTTAGTACATCCCCCTGAGAGCTTGGTTGTTAGAAGCATTCTCCGTTAAGGGTGATTTCAACCAACGATGGGGTGTGCTGAGTTGGAGATCGATAGTAATCCTCCCTCTACTTAAGTCTTACCACTGCAGAGTATTAAATACTGGGACTTACCCACACATCCCTCTGTCTGTCCATCTGGATCGAACGCCCCCGGATTCAGAAAATGCAACCAATGACGCTGCATCATTTGCACGTGCAACATTGGCATCTCCACCTCTTGCACTCTAGACGCTGCCAGTAGAGTACGCGCTTTTTCGAACTCCAAACAAAGACCGCGATACTTCGCCAAGCATTGTTTTCCACTCCTCCCCCACCAGCCGAAGGCCGTGAGCGAACTTGCCATCTGTTCGAAAAGTGATTCGATCGCGGTCTCTGGGTGTCCCAGGACATTAAATCCAAGCCCCCGAGCATCCAGAAAACGGATCATGAGCCTCAGTTCCTCAAGGCCCCACTGACGCGACTCCATTTTCAATAGTTTCTGCTTCGGTTGGGGTCAAAGGGTTCGGAAATGAGGCTCTTTGCAAGCGGAAAGGGCAAGCGCTTGAGGACACGTGTTTCCCACGAGATGATCGCGATATCGAAATCCCGTTGAAGCGACCTTGCCAATCCCTTCTGCACATGCCCAGTTGTGACGTCCCCTAATACCCCAAACTAAACAATCTTTTTTTTCTTGCAAATAAGGGTGGTAAGCTACACTTCTAACACGGGCCAAGTAGACTCAATTATTGATATTGTTTGTAAAGGACCCCGCCTAATTAAAAATCTTGGCCAATGGCTGTACATTCCCAGACCCACAGATGGAAAATCCTTTATTTTTATGGGTTTTTTAAAAGGGATGAGATATCCATGCACCCTGGCAAAATAAAGTTGCTTGAGCTCATGAACCTGTTTTCCCTATTCCTCGCGTCACTTCTTTTTAGGATGTATTTTATAAGTAAGAACTTCCATTTAGTGTGCGGGCAAACTTTTAATAATTTATGCACCGCGCCACGGAGGGGGGATGGGGGGAAAACCTGCATTGTCATCTGACTGCAGAAAGTGCTCTCGAAGCCTCTTTTATAATTGAACGCCGGAACCCGGATGGTTCCTTGTGCAAGGGACATTCCTGTCGAAATGGACCCCCTCCTTAGTTGTTGACAACTCCCTCCTCCCACCCGCTCTGCCTTCACCAGACTAATGCTTTCCTGTCAAAAGTGCTTCAGTCGCCAGAGCATCTGTTCTCCTTAACATATCCCCCGCTTCAGGATCCAATGCGTTCAAATCTCTCCCGCTGAAGTCACCTTGAACACCACCTGTGCGTACTCCCGGTTCTCTTTTCAAATGCGTGAGTAATCAGGCTTTTGTAATCAAAAAAAAACTTTGTAGGTGCCAATATGCACAGTTAACCAGTGAGTGATTAAAGTGATACTATTTTTCAATGAGAATTAATCTGAGCCGTTGTAGACTCCGCAAATTCATGGAAGAGTTTTTCTCACTCTGGCCAACCAGTGTATACCTAAAGAATTGTCTCAGAAAAACAAATGTTTGATGCACATGAATGATGTCCCACGGAGAAAGATTGCGTGGAATCATTTTTCCATTATTAGTGGTCATCACTGCAGTGAACAGCCCATACCCCAAACGTCAAATCTATAAGTCCAAATTGCAGCACAGAGGGAGTTCTGCTCGCGACAGGGGCAGAGTGATGAGGAATTATCATCCAAATAATTTTTCACACTAATACTTGTGAAACTGAAAACAGTCTGAACCACAAAGCATCGCAAGCGTCATGTGGCCAGTTGCTTAGCAGAGAGTAAGTTTTTAGAGAGCCTGATCTTAATCTGCTCGTGTGTCACCTGAGGCTGAGAGCATGAGTGGCCCCACAGTTTTAGAAATACGAAGTGAGGAAATCTCCCCTTTAAAGACACCCATCCTTTTTTTTAACGGATTTCATTATTTTGTCAAAATACTATCACACGGTCATATTCCAAGTTATTGACAGTTATCATTTAGGTAAAACACACAATGTCAACTGAAAAAATCAAAATTTATTGTGTCAAACACAATCCAAAGTTGAGAACGCGGTAACGTGTAGGAGAAATGCTCATTCCTGAGGCTCCAACTCTCTGATCTCAGTGAGTTGTGTTACTGCAAATGTGGGTGGCTATAACATCCCGAATCCGCTTGCCCATGTTAAGGTGACGTTCATCGTGAGGGTTGTAGGATTCAGAAGCCTCTCGATGAACCACCACATCGTTCTCTTCCTGACAATCAGACACGTTAACTCTGTCAAGCAAGCAACAGCATGCGTGACCTTTACGTTCACAGATGTTGTGCAATGCGACACAAGACGCAATAATTGCGTTAGCATTACCCAAAGCCACACTCAGTGGACCAAACAAGCAGCGCCATCGCCCCTTCAGACGACCGAATGCTCGTTCAACAACGTTGCGAGAGCGACAGATGGCACGGTTAAATAACCTCTCCTTTCGAGAGGAAGGTCTAAGGTAAGGCTTCATTAGCCAGCGCCGCATGGGGTATGCCCCATCCGCGATCATCAAAGCGGGGACAACAACCCCCCCCAAAGAGATGGTTGGATTACCTGGGATAAAACCCCCACTATCCATTGCCCTGCATAGATTTGACCGTGCGAAAACACACGCGTCGTGAGCTCGGCCGGACCAGCCCACCTCGCAGTCTATGAAACAGCCTGTGTTGTCCACCGTTCCTTGTAATTGAATGGACGAAACATTCTTCCTATTGCCAAACTCTGCCACCTTTCCTCCTGGGTTCCGGATCTGAATGTGACACCCGTCAATGGCCCCCACACAGTGGGGCATCCCCAGGCTCGCGAAGCCCGCCATGTTCTGAAAAGCAATGTTTTCAAAGGTTAAATAGATTGCAAAGCGTATCAAAAAATATTCTCAGATTCGCTCTTTTTGAAGGATTCGGAAACCATGGTTAAGAAACCACGAGGTCAAGACGTGGCCACCATCGTATTATGAATCTCGCAGCACCTTAAGGAAAAGGAGACACAGAAATTGATGATGGCCGTGATGTGATCATAAAGCTGATTGAGGGGAGTAAATTTTTTTTCTCTGTGGTGTGGAAGTGCATTGTTCTGGCTCAAAGCATTAACAGAAGGGGGAATGCGTCCGACATGACAGCGTGGACGGGAGTGCTAGCCATTATTCCACACATGGCGTTTTCGTTTTTTACCTCAAATGCTTCACAGAAAATTTTTTTTTCTTTGACGGCCGTCCCACGAAACACACACCACCCTTCCCCACAATCAACAAATACATCAGAATCCTAATCAGAAAAGCATGCGAAAGTTAAACACAGGACCACGCACCTTGTACACTTCTCCATCCAGGCGTACTGTTTTACTGAACAGCTCACGCTGAATACAGACAGTCACCTCACGCACTATTTCGCCCACGGTGGTGGGGCCCACTCCAAATTGGGTAGCGACAACCCTGTAAGCATGCCCATTTGCAAGGTACCACAGCGCTATCGCCACCCTCTTCTCCACCGAAATGGGTGACCGCATGACAGTTGTCCGCTTTACCAGACCTCCCCGAAGCCGCCCCACCATCTCGAAAAAAGTGGCTCTGGTCATGCGGAAGTGCTGTATCCACTGTTCGTCGCCCCAAACACGGGAGACCAGGCGCTCCCACCAGTCCGTGCTCTTGGGGTACTGCCAATCACGACGTTGCATGGGGACACTGGCCAGGGTGAAAAATTGTCTTCGGGATCTTCTGAAGAAAGTTGTAACGGGGCAGTATGGCTTGGCTTTGAATGGTCTTTTACCAAGGGTCAGCTTTCTCATCATTCGCCTTCTTTTGCCCCTTCTTGCAGAAAAGGAGGACAAAATCACAGAAGCGCCTCTGACGGCCGTCAGCACAGTTTCCAGTAACACTCGCATCTCCCCCACCAAGATTCCAATCAAAATTGCCTGCACATGGAGGCTTTCCATCCCGAGAAACTCTGCAGAGGTCTCGAGGGTTCACATTAAGCGCTGGCGGGTCATGGAGCACGCTAAAGCGTCACAAGGGATTGCGGTTTGGAAACTCAAATGCTCGATATGGCGAATTTTTAACAAAAGTTTTCAAAAAAAAGGGATGGCAGGCTGTCATTGGTTGATTTGAGTCCACCAATCAAGACATGGCGCTGCGCATGCCGGGAAGAGATTGCGTGTGTCCGGCGATTTGAAATTTGAAGCCAGGAGCAGCATGCAGTCTCGACCAGGCTCACCGCACAGATTGTCCACCAGCCCGGGTTCGTGAAATCCGGGGTGGAAGGGGGAGGAGACTGGGCGGAGACAGGAGTAAGTGCCCGTGCGTTTTCGGCCATTGTCAGAGGCAAGATTTATTTCAGTCCTCATATCTCTCAAACATTAGATTTAAAATCATGCTGCTCACGATCAATGGATCAAAGAGCTTCTAAGGGATAAAGGAAGGAAAGGAACTGGGTCGCCACACTCTTTGGGCCTCATCTGCCTCACCAGGCTGATGTGAGGACAAGGGGAGGAAGAACCGGATACGGGGGGGGGGCATGCCAGGAAAGACCTCGCAAGCTTGGATTCCCTCCCCGCAGTGGGCCAAACTCCTTGGAGGGAGGCCAGGACAGGGCCGGTTCCCAGTTCTGAGGGGCTCCAGGCAGAGTTCCCAGCCCCCCTCTACCCACCACCAGGCCCCCACACATGCCCTCCTTCCCCCTCGCCCACCCACGCGCCCCCTCCTGCCCGCCTGTTTTCCACCTGCCCACTTGTGAGCTCTCCCACTGCCTGCGCTCACCACTGCCCCCTGCAGCCCTTTCCCCCATGCCCCTGGGCAGTGCCTGTCACTGGGAGGGCAGTGGAGGGCTGGCCGATCAGTGAGTTGGGGGCGCAACAGCAGTGGGCCCCACCAGAAGCCCTGGGCAAAGACTCCCAGGAGGGGGGGATTAAGAGCGTGGAGAAACCGGCAACCCTTGTAGACTGCTCTTAACTATTCCTGTGTGTCAGCCCCCACCCCCCACTCCCCGTGGTGCTCCGTGGTACAGAATAGGGAACATCGACAAAAAATGGGGGGGAATATTGAGTTCTGAAAGCAGGAAGTTGCTGGGGAACCTACATGCACATACCCACACACACACATACACACAACCCTTCCAGACTCCCCCTGTTCCCAGTGGGGATGTGTGTCTCCCCAACCCAATCCTCTCCCATCTATAGATTCTTCTGCTTTTTCCATTGCCTACTTTGAGGGCTAGAATCGAGGTCTGGGGGGGGGGGAAGAGCAGCCCCCTTGTCCAGCATTGCTGGCACCCTCTGATCCCCCCCTCCCCGGCAAAGAGACAGGGAGTCCGCTCAGTTTGCAGACAATGGTTTTTATTAGGGTGTAATATGAGGTGGGGGCTGGAATGGGATTCCAGGGGGTGAGGAGGGGAAAGGAGGGCGATTTGTGCCCCAGCAGCAGGACTAGTGGTCGCGGTCTGCCAGGGCTCCGGCCATCTTGCTGACCAGCTTGTGGAAGGCAGCGTGGTGGGCAGGGGTGAAGTCCTTTCCAAACTGGGATGCCAGGACGACCATGAGGACGTCTCCCAGAAGCTGCAAGAGAAGAGGGAGAGCATGACCTTAGGCAGATGATGAGAGGAAAGGGCACCTTGGCATTCTTCTGGGCATGGAGTAGGGGGTCAATGGGGGTGTGGGGGGGAGGTAGTTGTGAATTTCCTGCATTGTGCAGGGGGTTGGGCTAGATGACCCTGGTGGTCCCTTCCATCTCTATGATTCTATGAAGGAGCCCAGGACCGGCACTCAGATGTTGGGGGCACCCGTCATCCTTCCCAGCCATGCCCCACTCACCAGAGGTCAGGGTCTCCTCTCCCACCCCCACACACACCAGCAGCTCTCTTTCTTCCAGTTGCCAGGAGGAGGGAGACTCTCTCCACTGAAGGCTGATTGAAAAGGAGCCTGCAGGTGGCGTGGATGCTGGGGGGGGGGCTCCCCCTGGCAGCTGGGGCAGCTCAAGAGGCACTCAGACCACACCCCACCCCCAGCTCACCTTGAAGTTCTCAGGGTCTTCGTACAGCTCATCGCTGTGCAGCTAGCTCAGGTTGGCAAAGGTCGTCTTGATGTTGTCCAGGTTCTTGATGGCATTTCCAATGGGGGTCAGCACCTTCTCGCCATTGTTGCGCACCTTGGGGTTGGTGCTGATGGCCATGGCAACAGAAAAGTTGCCAAAGTTGGCCAAGAACCTCTGGGTCCAGGGGTACACCACCAGCAACCTGGGGAGGGGGAGACAGACACACACACGTAGGGTCACTCTCGTCTGAGGAGCAGCACCCAGAGGTCTCTCCCTCTCTCTCACACACACTCACACCCAGAGCGCCCACGGGCCTTACATGCTGAGGGCTTGCTCTCCAAGTTCTGCCACATCCACTTTGTCCCGCATGCTGCAGATCATCTGCTTCTCTTCATCGGTCCAGGGCTCCATGGCTGACGGGTGGCTGGCGATCGGGATTAGCTCCGCTCAGCTGTTTCGGGAAACGTTTGGGCTGAGCCAAGACACCTGCAGGGGACTTTTATCCTCTGGGCTGGAGCTCCTCCTTGCAGGGTGGGTGCAGCCATAGACTGGGGCTGGGGGGAGGAGCTTGGTGGGGCCAGGCCGCCCGAGGGAGGGAGGGAGGGAGTGGGCGGCCTGGCCACAGCCCACAGCAACTGGACTTTTGGCCAAGTTATGTTTCCTCGTCAGAACTCTTTGTACATGCACAGGCGTAGTCTGTCATTTCACTTGACAAATAACAGGGCTCAGCCTCCGGAGGCGACTGGCAGAGCGAGGAAGCTGGAGCTGGGTGTTCCGCATGGATGGCCCCACCTCACACTCTGCTTTGGCAGGAAGCACGGGGTGCCATCCCGGTGGCCCCGCTCCTGATTCTGGTGGGCACGGCAGCAAGGAAGCGAGACCCTCTGGACCCCTCACAACTACACAGTGGCGCTTCCTTTAAGAATCCCCCTGGCAGAACCCAGCGGTGTCCAGCAGGAGTTGGGAATTTTCAGTCTGGAGAAGAGGAGATTGAGGGGGGACAGGATTGCTCTCTCTAAGTACTTGAAGGGCTGTTGCTTAGAGGAGGGCAGGGAGCTGTTCCTGTTGGCAGCAAAGGACAGGACTCCCAATAATGGGCATAAATTATGGGCAAAAAGGAAAAAATTTGGAAAACTTTTTTACAGTGAGAGGAGTTCAGCAGTGGAATGGGCTTCCTTGGGAGGTGGTGAGCTCCCCCTCTCTGGCAGTCTTTAAGCAGCGGCTGGACAAGCACTTGTCAGGGATGTGCTAGGTTGACCCTGCATTGAGCAGGGGGTGGGACTAGATGGTCTCTGTGGCCCCTTCCAACTCTACCATTCTACATAGTCTGCAATAGAGCTGTGCAAAAACAAAAACAAAAAACAATCCTGTAAATTTCAGATTCGGGTTTTATTGGACCTGATTTTTTTCAGGAATCCCAAAAAATGCTGAATTCCCATACCGGAAAATATGGGGATTTGGCTTTTTCCCAGTTTTTTGAAAAACAGGTCCAATAAAGCCTAAGGGGCTTCCCGTGGCTCCTGGGGGGCATTTTTGCAGGTAGAGCCCCCAGATTTGCAGTGTGGCTGCAAGGGACTCTCCTTGCAAAAAAACCTGCCTCCTCCATTGAGATACATAGTGAAGTTCCCTCTAAGTCTGAATACAGCCACTTCACTATTTTCTATAGAGGAGGATGGGGCGACCCCTGCCAAACCCCATAAAATCGGATCCCCTGACCCAAACTTCACCAAACTTGAGGGTTCTTGCAAGGAGTGTCCCTTGCAGCTATACCGCAAATTTGGGGACTCCACCTGCAAAAATGCCCCCCAGGAGCCATGGAAAGCCAAAATAGGCAAATTTGGCTTTGCCTTTCTCCCCAGGCTTTGCCATTCGCTAAACTCGAACCAGAAATTTACCGAAATTGCTTTTTTCGGTATTTTTTTTGGTTTGGGTTTATTGATATGCAGACTCTGCAACACAGTTGTCCATTCCATTGTGAAGGGCATGGGGGGGGGGCGCCTTCATTGCTACATGGAAAGGTGGAGGGAGGGATCTGACTCTTGGCCAATCCAAGCAGCTTTGTTCAAGATGATGGGTGCTGGCGGAGCTCGTGAGAGGACAGGATGGGTCCCTTTGCCCTCCTCTGCTCTGTCTCCCTCTGAAGGTTATTTCTTTGATGCAAATATTTGTGTTTTTTTCTTAAGTGGCTGCTTCAGAAGGGATTTTAAAAGTATATTTTCAGCAGACTTTTCAGACAACTATCTCACAGCGTCTGATACCACTGCAGTCAGAGAGGCTCTGTCTTTAGGCTTACAAACTTTGGAGGGAAGGCACGGGAAGAGAGGGGCAAAGAAAACAGAAAGGCAGCTGATCTGAGAGATTCCCCCCTATCCAGCCAAGACCAGGCTGAGCTCCCCTCACTGGGGACCATTCCAGAAGGGGGCCCAGTTAGTCTGTAGCCACAAAACAAAGCAGGCCCCCAGAAGCACAGAAGAGGACCCCCATTCAGTCAACGCTTTTATCTTCACAGCAGAACAGTGGCTGGTTTAAAACAAGAGCCAACCAGAAGACGCATCCATTTATTCAGAGGGGGAGCACCTCCAAACATTGTTGATGCAAAGTAAGATTGACATAAAATCAAGATAAGCTGATACAACAGGCAGTTAGAGAGGTATAGCCAAAGATTGACTTCCGTAAAGAAGGGGCAAGAGATGCAAGATATGAGCCCCTAGAATGAGCAAGGACTCCTTCAGGGAGAGACCAAATGAGGCTGCAGAATGTAAGTTTTAATCCATAGTTCGCTTCAAGCCTACAGTAGATTGTACGTTGTGCCTGAGGAAGGCTTATTATTTCAAATATTCCCAAACTGAATCTATTATCCCCTCTTTATTGGTGGTGGACCCATACTGCTACACACTCTGCCATCTTTTTTACTTTCCTTTCCAGGATACAGGAGACTCTACCTGTTGAACAGCACCCATTCCTATTCGCCCACCTTCTTCCTTCTGGGTGTCCCTGGGCTACAAACCTTTCACGCCTGGCTCTCCATCCCCTTCTGCCTGGGGTACCTCATCGCCCTGCTGGGGAACTCCCCCATCCTCTTCATCGTGAAGACAGAGGCCAGCCTTCACCAGCCCATGTTCTACTTCCTCTCGGTGCTCTCGGCCATTGACCTGGGCCTCTCCACGTCCACCCTGCCCAAGATGCTGGCCATCTTCTGGTTTGGCCTCGGGGAGATCAGCTATGAGGCCTGCCTGACCCAGATGTTCTTCATCCACTCCTTCACGGGCATGGAGTCTGTCGTGCTGGTCTGCATGGCATTTGACATAGAGAGAGAGGGAGAGAACAACAGCCACGGTGCCAAGAACGCCTGGCTGTACTTCAGAGGCCGGCTGCACTGCAGAAGGGTGCTGCAGCACTTCGGCTCCTACGGGCGGCAAGAAGAGGAGCCCCCACCCCCCGGCCAGGTGAGCAGCTTGTTAGCAGTGTCTGGGCTGAGGCAGGGGGCTGTGGGCATCGGGCTGGGTTGAAAGGGTGGGGGTGGTCAGCCGGAGAGCTGAAGTTCCCTGACGGTTAAAGAATGCTACTGTGGAGACTGATAGAAGTGAAGCTGGGGGGGGGGGGAGAGACTGGGCTGAGTTCCCCTCATTGTCCCCCCCCCGTTGCAAATTGTCACCTTTTAGTGCACCTTTTCCACCAGGTGGATGTGAAAGAAGCTGGGGGAAAGCTGGTTTTTGGCAAGAAAATGGCACCAAGGAGGAAGAATGCTGGCTTCCCCCTTAAAGGGCCTTTTCATAGAATCATAGAGTTGGAAGGGACCACCAGGGTCATCTAGTCCAACCCCCTGCACAGTGTAGGAAATTCACAACTACCTCCCCCCCTCACACCCCCAGTGACCCCTACTACATGCCCAGAAGATGGCCAAGATGCCCTCCCTCTCAGGAACTGCCTAAGGTCATAAGAACATAAGAAAAGCCCTGCTGGATCAGACCCAGGCCCATCAAGTCCAGCAGTCTGTTCACACAGTGGCCAACCAGGTGCCTCTAGGAAGCCCCCAAACAAGACAACTGCAGCAGCACCATCCTGCCTGTGTTCCACAGCACTTAATATATTTGGCCTTCTCCTCTGATCCTGGAGAGAATAGGTATGCATCATGACTAGTATCCATTTTGACTAGTAGCCATGACTACAAGAGAATTACACACCCTTAAGGTTGACAATGAGGAAATTGAAATTGTTCAAGACTTTCTATTCCTTGGCTCCACCATCAACCCAAAGGGAGACTGCAGCCACGAAATCAGAAGGAGATTGAGACTGGGAAGGGCAGCCATGAAGGAGCTAGAAAATATTTTGAAGTGTAAGGATGTGTCACTGGCCACCAAGACTAGATTAATTCATGCCATTGTATTCCCTATTACTATGTATGGGTGTGAAAGCTGGACAGTGAAGAAAGCTGATAGGAAGAAAATAGATTCCTTTGAAATGTGGTGTTGGAGGAGAGTGTTACAGATTCCATTGACTGCCAAAAAAACAAATCAGTGGGTTATAGATCAAATCAAGCCTGAACTGACCCTAGAAGCTAAAATGACTAAACTGAGGCTGTCGTATTTTGGTCACGTCATGAGACGACAAGAGTCACTGGAAAAGACAGTCATGCTAGGAAAAGTTGAGGGCAGCAGGAAAAGAGGAAGACCCAGCAAGAGATGGATGGACTCAATAAAGGAAGCCACAGCCTTCAGTTTGCAAGATCTGAGCAAGGCTGTCAAAGACAGGACATTTTGGAGGACTTTCATTCATAGGGTCGCCATGACACACACATGAATACCACTCTCCTCCATGAACATGACCAGCATTGCTGACAGATGACCATCAGCTTGTGCTTAAACACCTCCAGGTGTCTAGGCAGAAAATCTTTCGATTTAATTGCAACCTGTTGGTTCTGGTCCGACCTTCTGGGGCAACAGAAAACAACTCGGCACCATCCTCTATGTGACAGCCCTTCAAGTACTTGAAGATGGCTATCCCATCTTCAAGTCAGGAAGGATCATCCCAGCACTCGACCTCCTTGTAATGCATCATTTGGTGATTGGCCGGGAGAGATGGGGCCGGCCAGTCTGAAAGGTGGCCGCACCCCCGCAGGTATGTTTGCCTGCACATGAACCCAGGTTAGGGTTGCCAACCTCTAGGTACTGATATAAAATTGTGCAATCCTAAGAAAAAAATCTCAGTACACTGCCACAACTTTCCTTTCAAATATATTTCTCTCTCTTTTTTTCTTTTCTTTCCAAAGTTTCTTAACTTGTCTTAACAATTTATACAACAACAAGGTTATAAGTTCCAATACAGTTTAACTTCACTATACAATTACTTCATTACACTTAATACCTTCTCAGAATCTTTAACATAAATGAGTACTCCTCGGGAACAACGAAATGCCGGCAGCTAAGTCCTTACTCGCAAGTAAGCAATATAAAGACAATGTTGTGAGGAACGCTGTACTCCGCACCACTTCCGCGGTCAGGTGATGTGGACTGGTCCAATCACAATGATGGAATCTCGTTCCTGCCGGTGTTTCTCTTTTGGCTGTAAAAAGCTGTGTATTTTGAATGTGGATCCATTCAATATTCATATACAGCATACAAAGATGTAACAAGATCCCGGTTGCCTCTTGTTTCGCATTGTGTATAAATAGCTTCTTCAGACCATGTATTAATATTCTGACTGCACCCTTGCAGTTCAAAGGAAGGACATAGAGAAGCTAATTATACGCCCCTCCAGACCCCCAGTCCCCTGGGACAGAAGAAGGTGGCCTTCTGCACCTCACAAGGAGGCTTTCTGGCTTCCCTGACAGCATCCTTGGGAGGGTCATTGCAGGATATGCGAAGCTTCTTTGGGGAAACGCAGGCAATGTGCTTGGGAGACAGACGGGTGCACCCTGGGGATTGTTGGACTCCAGTCACCACCAGGGGTCAGCCACAATCATTCCCCCTTTGTCTGGTGTGAGTTGGCCCCCCCTTGACAGCCTTGCATCCAGGGCTGCCCCCCCCCCCACTGAGCCACTTCCCGCTTGCCAGCTGTGCCCAGCTCTGCTTGTTCTCGCTGGGGGGGTCTTGCTCGGACGTTCTTTTCCAGTTCTGGGCACAGATGATGCAGCTTCCATAATTGCAGGATACGACCGGATCCTTCTTTTGCTGCTTCTGGGACAGAAATGTCCTGCTGCCGAGTGCGGGAGAGGGGCGGGTCTGAGCTGCCAGTCTGAGCTGCCAGGCTTCCAGGTAGCACCGGGACCTAAGCAAGTCAGGGCCCCACGTGGCCTGGGCAGCTGGGCAGGGCCCGTCGTGACGAAAAGCCCTGCCCAGGTTTTTTAAAAGCATTTTTACACTCAAGCTCAAATTTGAGGGAGCTCCATTGGCCCCACAAGTTAGAGACAAGACATATGTCATTTCCTTCCGTTTAGCTGGAGCGGTGGAGTCTGAGCTGGAGAACCAAGTGTGATTCCCCCCCCCCCACTCCTCCACACGAGCGGTGGAGGCTAATCTGGGGAACCAGGTTGGTTCCCCCAATCCTCCACATGAAGCCAGCTGGGTGACCCTGGGCTAGTCACAGCTCTCTCAGCCCCACCTACCTCACGGGGTGTCTACTGTGGGAGGGGAAGGGAAGGAGATTGTAAGCCAGTTTGATTCTTCCTTAAGTGGTAGAGAAAGTCGGCATAGAAAAACCAACTCTTCTTCATCTATAGCTGCCAAGTCGGTGTCATCTCCCTGGTTAAGAGTTACTCACTGGGATGATCAAAGACCCAGAGTCCCCCCCCCTTTCCCCCTGCAGGAGCAGAAAGGCCCTTCTTCCACTCATGCCAGCTGGGGAGGGGATTTCCCAGGACAGGGGTGCCCCTGTTGGTGTTTGGAAGAAGTATCAGACACCTCAGCGGCGAGTGAATACAGCAGAGTCAGCACGTAGTATAAAAGTGCTATTTTATTATACAGTGACAAAATGCTACGCAAAGCATCTACTTCTCACAACCCACACCCCAATACATATATGATACACTTATATACATATCTGGCATAGTCTCCCAGCCAATCAACTGTTGGCTGCCTTGTCTCCAGGACCATCTAGCTCAGTCCAGTACAAGCCAGTTTTTCTGCTCAGTCATTGAGCTGTCATGTGACACCACCAATCACCTGGCTGTCACTTAGATCTTTTACATCTTTTACATCTGCTTGCCATGTGCAGTCTTACATGTCAACACTCCTCCTAGACTGACATTGCAAGCCCCAATGAATCCCGAAATTTCACAAATTTCTCCACTGGTAAACATTTAGTAAAAACATCAGCAATGTTGTCACTTGAAGCACAATGTTCCAGTTTTATAAACCCATTGTTCACCGCTTCCCTGACATTGTTGTATCTTATATTGATATGTTTACTCCTAGTTCTGATGCCTAGGTCTCCTGCCAACTGCTGCGCTGCTGTATTATCACAAAATACCCTTACAGGCAGACTCCATTGCAGGTTTAAATCTTTAACCAGTTGTTGTAGCCACTCCAACTGTATCTCACAGTCACTAATGGCTGAGTATTCAGCTTCACACGTACTTGTGGAGACGTGAGTTTGTTTCAAAGACTTCCACATGATGAGGGCCCCATGCAGATACACTGCATACCCTGTAGTGGATTTCCCGTCTTCCCTGTCTCCCCAACTAGCATCACTGTAAACCGTGACTGGCTCCTCCTCATCAGCTTTGAGTTTTAATTTAGCTGAAGAAGTGCCCTTCAGATACCGCAGCACTCTCTTTGCTGCTATCCAGTCTTTTTCATAAGGACAAGCACACCTTTGACACAATAAATGTACAGCCATACAAATATCAGGTCTAGTCCAACAAGACAAGTATAGCAATGACCCCACCAGGGACTGATATAATACCTTGTTGTGGAACTCTTGTCATCCACCTCCCGGGCATACCCTGTTGTCATGGGGGTATCGGTGCACTTGGCTTCTGCCATTCCAAATTTCTTTAGAAGCTGTTCAATTTTCTTGGTTTGGTTTAATTCAAAACACCCCTCTGAGTCTCTGGTTATTTCAACCCCCAGACAGTTTTGAATATTCCCCAAATGCTTCATTTTGAACACACTCCCAGCAGCCTGTTTGAACCACTGCAATTGTTCCTCTGTGTGGAACATCAGGCAGATATCGTCCACATAAACCACGAGCACACATTCCGTGTCACCCACGCATTTAGTGAACATGCAAGGATCTGCCACACCTTGCTTGAAACCTAGTTTGATTAAGGCCTTGCTAAGGCATTGTGACCATGCCCGAGCACTTTGTTTTAAACCATAGATGGCCTTATGCAGTCTCAGCACTCCCAGCTCATCTTTGCTTGCAAACCCAGGAATTTGTTCCATATACAATTCCTCGCTCAGATTTGCATTCAGATATGCAGTTGTAAAATCAAAATGATGCACCTGCATACTGTCCCTTGCAGCCTTGCACAGTGCAGCTTTTAAAGACTCTGATTTTACAGTCAGGGCAAACACCCCGTCAAAATCCTGTCCCTCCCTCTGAGAATAACCCTTGGCCACTAACCTGGCCTTCCTAAGGATTTTCCCATTAGGCAGATATTTGACTTTGTATAGCCACCTGCACCCAATTGCTTTCTTTTGATCAGGCAGGTGAGTCAGGGAAAATACCTTATTATCCTGGAGAGAGTCATACTCTGACTTCATGGCTTCAAGCCAACCCTCTTTCTTTCCCTTCTAGCAACAACACCTCCTGGTAACTTTGTGGCTCCTTCACATACACATGATTAACATCATTTGTTTCAAAACCATATCTTACAGGAGGAACTCCCTTGTTGCTCCTGCTTGACACTCTAGGCACAGACCTTCTGTGTCGGGCTATGACATAATCATGGTATTTCTATGAACATGTGCAGAATTAATTCCATATAGAGCTTAAACACATCATGCAAACTGAGCCACTATAGAGGATTGTGTAATGTATAATGAAAGTCTGTGTCATGCTGACAGGCTAGCTCTGTGTCAGGCTGACAGACTACTCTCAAGGTTAGCTCTATCAAAGCTAACTACTAAAGTTACTCTGGCTTTGTCCTTGAAGGGGGCAGAGCTGAGCACCTTCCCTTGAAGGGGCAGCGTAAAGCACTTTGTCCATAAAGTGTGCAAAAGTCACCTTTCTGACTCAGCTGTCGGATGTCAGAATCTCAAAGGCCTTTTCAAGGTCTCAATAGCTGAAACTGTGCTATTGAGGCATTTAAGTTCTCTTAAAGATAAGAGTAACAGGCTTACTTGCTCTTCTGTAATCTGCCCAAGGCTGTCAGTTACTAAAAGATGTTACACAATGACCAAATGTAAACAATGACTCTTTGCAAGTGACAATGTCAGCTATAATTGTGTTTCATGAGTTATATAGTTAAACGTTGTGCTACAGATTTCTAAGTAGTCTCATTTAATGCGTATTGTCCTATCGAAGAGGATGGTATAGAAATTAAATATGTAACGTGATCATGTACCTAAGAAATGAGTATTTATACTTTAGGCACAGAGGAATGAAAGGGAAGGATGTCCATATTTGGACAATAAGATATCAGAGGACAGGAGCAGATGCCACTAAGCTCCTGGTATCTGATAAGAGAGAATAAAGGTACCCTTTTGAAGGATAAGGAAGAGGGGATAAAGGAACACTCTTAATGGGTCTAGAAACAGCATAAATACAGCTGCAGAACAGCTAGCACTTTAAGAGTGTTATGACTGACAGACTGCAGCTGTCTGGAATGACACTTCTCCATCTCAAAAGGCTTGAGATGTAAAACATTGAAACTCTGTCCTTGCGTGGACAATAGTTCTCAGAGATATCTTGAAGTATCAAGATCTGGATATTTCAACATATCTTACTTACAGTCTTCTTGTGAGACTGCTCTATTCCTAGAAGAGGATAGAGACCCTTAGAATTCCTATTTTTTGAATGGGAATCTAAGTGCAGTGATTTTTCCATGTATTGGAACACTGAGAGTCCATCAGATTTATGGATTCTTACAAACTAAGCCTATTTGGCTTACCAGTGCTAAGAAGCATCCTGAACACAGGGCTAATAGCTAGACCTCTGAGATTGTGTCAGAACGTCCTCTACTTAACAGAGGGACTTCTGAACCTCCTCAGAGCAAGAGACCAGAGAAGGGAAAGGAGGCTCTCTGTACTCTGTGAGATATGCACAATGCACATACACAGATTGGCACAGTCAAAGAGACTGTAAACAGCTTTAAGCTAACACATAGTATTTATATATTCAGCATTGCTGTCTAAAACTAGAAAGAGCATGCATAGCATGTACATACACAATGCCTGATCTTAATGATGATCAGTTAAGAATATTAATAGAAGTCTTTAAAGGATTCAAGACTTAGCAAATACAGATACTCTGGGATAACTTCATATGTTCTCATAGAGCTTAGATTCTTAAAGGACTCCAGATGACACAGATGACACAGCAAGGTATAGTGTGTCTTCTGTACAGAAATGTTATGATGTTTTGAATGATTTAAGTTAGGATGCTTCTAACCAAATCTTTCTTCAAAGAATTAACCATGTTTTGACAGGATTTCTGTAACCTTATATTCTGAATGAAGGTGCATTGCACTAAGGATACTTTATGAGTATATTCTGACTAAAATACTCCTTTATGGAGGCATAGAGAATGTGAATGATTACTTGCTACATAAACATGTTTAAGACTAATGATGTCTATCCTTATATGATATTTTAAGGCTTTGCAACCAAAAAGCATATATTATATAATGTAAATAAATGTGTTTTTTATATACTTCTACTCTTGTCCATTATTATAAATTTATTGGCGTGTTCAAGAGATGTCCTAGGAACAATAACAAGTTTCTAGGAACCGTTGATTCCGGTCTAGTGGTGTCTCGCTGAATAAGATAACATATCCCTTCTCAGGAAGGGGTCCTTTCTAAGAGTGTAGGCACTTAACGGCCCGAACCGCGACACTTCCACCTTGTTCACTCTCTGATGGATCTTATCCCAATTACTATTTTCACAGAAATTGGCTGATCTGCTGTAACTCAGACAATTGTGTTCATTGGCAAACCTGTAGGCTTTCATGCCTGTTTGATACCCAAGGAAAGTGAGCTTTTTGGCTCTAGCTCCTCCTTTCCTTCTCTGGTTTAAAGGCACATTTACCCAGGCTTTCACCCCAAACACTCTGAGATAGCTCAGACTCGGGTCCTTTTTATACAGTGCCCTGTATGGGATATCATCTATGGATCTGGTCCAGATCCGATTAGAAATATAACAAGCTGCCTTTAAAGCCTCTGCCCAAAAAGTCATAGGCAGTTCTGCATCTCGCAGCATGGCATACATTTTTGTTTGCAACATCCCACCATGCCTTTCTGCAATACCATTTTCCTGAGGGGTTGAAACATTAGCCACCCTGTGTTGCACACCTTGTTGCTGCAACCACTTGGCAAATGCATTGGACATGTACTCGCCCCCAAAGTCTGTCTGTAAAGCACTTAGCTCTTGACCAAGCTGCTTCTGTACTCTTCTAGCCCAGTACTTGAAGGTCTCAAACACATCTGATTTCTTTTTGATGGGAAACACCCAGGTGAATCTGCTGTGGTCATCTGTTAAAATTAATGCGTACCGGTTCCCTGAATGGCTCTCTCTAAAAGGACCTATGACATCGCGATGACATAGCTTTAGAGCTCTTTCAGACCTTCTATCACTGTGTCTAGCCACTGGGTAGGCTTTAGATTTGACACTCTTACAGACCTCACAGTCTAGAAACCTTTCACACTTCTTCACTTTCTCTTTACCCAGTAGAGATAGTGTTTTATTTATTGCCTCATATCCAGAATGAGCTAGACGTCTATGCAATAAATGAATGCAGCTGTCATGCAAGCTTTGATTAAGTACTGTCTTAGCCTTCACATGAACATTCTCCACCACATATACATTATGACATAGCTTCCCTCTCAGAAGCACCTCTCCATTCTTTGCTATCTGGCATGAGTTTTCAGCAAAAGTCACAGTAAACCCTGCATTATCTAATGCACAGACACTTAGCAAATTTGTTTCAATAGTTGGCACACAAAGCACCTTTTTAAAGACATAGTCCAGTGCAGGGAACCTCACACTTCCCTCACACACCACATCTGCGTTGCTTCCATCAGCCAGGCTTACGTGCTTCAGGCTTGAATTGTGTGCTTCCTGTAATTGCTCCTTACTCTGACAAATGGTTTGTGAAGCTCCAGAGTCTAGGATCCACATGTCAGTAGAGTCATTAGTCTCTGTCCTCACTAATGACGCTGTCTGGCTTCTGGCTGCGCCTGCTGATGACTGCTCCCCTCGACTCTTTTTCTTGACGTCAGGGCAGTCGCGTTTTAAATGCCCTTTCTGACCACATAAAAAGCATCTTTTAACTTTTAAAGCCACATGTTGTAAATCCAACGACAGGTGCTTTTTCTCTGCAAACTTTTCCCTGTTAGCGCAGTAATCCGTCTTATCTTTTCCTCCCTCGGACCGGGCAGGCTTCCCAGATGCCGACGCAATCAATCTCTGCTCAAAATCCAACAAACGTCCAGCCGTATACTCCCACGTCTGCTGGCCTGTGTCCAGAGATTCCAAAGAAGTGATTAACATATTGTAATCCTCCGACAGAGAGCTTAATAGTATGAAGACCTTGTCTTCCTCCAACACAGCTTTCCCCCTCTGTTCCAGCATTTGGAAGCACTCTGCTAAAGAGTTCATGTGCAATCTCACTGGCGCTCCACTTTTCAAAACCGTCCAATACATCCTTCGGGTGATAGCCATCAAAGAGCCAGCTGTCTTTTGTACATAAACTTGTTTAAGGGAATTCCAAGCTGTTTTCGCCTTCAAAGCTCCCGTAATATAAACAAGCTGGTCGTCTGCCACGCTCAGCACTATGGTTGCTAGTGCCTTCTCATCTTTAATTACGTCTTGAGCTGTTTCTGGGTCTGGGAGGTCAGCTACATAATTCCACAACGCCTCTCTCTTGAGATAGTGCTGCATTCGCAATGCCCAGACCTCATAGTTGGTGGAGGTGAGCTTGTCCACAAGCAACGCTGTAGCCGCCTGTGCCATGTCGTCAGCACCCGGCACCTCAAGCTCTGTATCGCTCTCCTCCTCCGCCCCCGACAACTCACTGCCAGCAGATAGGCTCGCCTCCTCCTCTGCTCCCGACAATTCACTGCCAGCAGATAGGCTTGCCTTTTCCTCTGCTCCGTCTGAATTCACCTCAGACATTCACTCGCTCCCACTGCAGTCCACGGCACTTGTTCCACAGATAAACCTCTGTTCAGAACCTCCAGCACCTAGCGCAGTCGTTCTGGGCCCATAGCCCTGTTGGTGTTTGGAAGAAGTATCAGACACCTCAGTGGCGAGTGAATACAGCAGAGTCAGCACGTAGTATAAAAGTGCTATTTTATTATACAGTGACAAAATGCTACGCAAAGCATCTACTTCTCACAACCCACACCCCAATACATATATGATACACTTATATACATATCTGGCATAGTCTCCCAGCCAATCAACTGTTGGCTGCCTTGTCTCCAGGACTATCTAGCTCAGTCCAGTACAAGCCAGTTTTTCTGCTCAGTCATTGAGCTGTCATGTGACACCACCAATCACCTGGCTGTCACTTAGATCTTTTACATCTTTTACATCTGCTTGCCATGTGCAGTCTTACATGTCAACAGCCCCACCCCCTCCATGGTGCACATCCCAGGTACTTCTCAAGCCCCCCCCCCCAACCTTCAGGAGCAATAGGGGTGGTGGTGTCAAGACCAGGAAGCGTTTTTTTTTTTGGGGGGGGTTGCGTTTACCGAAAAATTCATGCCCATTATAATCTATGGGGAGTTTTTTCAAAGCTCCTTGGGGGGCATTTGTGCAGGCAGAGTCCCCAAATTTGCAGTGTAGCTGCAAGGGACTCCCTTTTCAGAGTTTGGTGAACTTTGGATCAGGGGGTCCAATTTTATGGGCCAGCAAAAGGGTTGCCCTTGTCCTCCAGGCATTTGTGAATGGAGCTGTCCATTGGTTTTCAGGTTCAAAAGTTCAGCATTGCTGAGGACTGGTGGAAAGAACCGATTCCAGGCTGGCGCCTCAAAGTCTGGGGTTTGCCTTAGTTTCTGGGTCACTTTGCATGATGTCCATGCAAATGAGCTTCCAAACGGAGGAAAAAGGCTTAAATGCAAGAGAAATAAGGCACGGAAAACATGCCTTTTGGTGGCAAATGTCATCCTGTGAGCAGTCCTTTATTGCGGTCATGAAAAATCTGATTCCAAGAGAATGGTGCGGGGAAATGATATCAGAGCCAGCCAAAGTCATGACCAAGACAGCTCATGTTAAGGAGATTGATCATCCACGTGGGTGAAGAAGTCTTCCTCAGAAGGCCCATGAGCTGCTGATGGAAACTAACCAGACAGGGTTCACCAGACAGGGGTGAGCCCCCGTCTTTTAAAGTGCAGAAAAGTTGGTCAGGCCAAGTTGGCTCCGATTACATGACCCCTACCTCACCAGTCAAAAAGAGAGAAAGAGAAAGGGTAGAAAGCACAGAGCCAATGCCTCTGAGCAAAGGTGAACAGCCAGACCTGAAAAACTGAATAGCTATTTTTCAGGAAACAACTATTCGGCTGTGGCTTTATCCTCAGGTTTTGGTATCCGGTAAACCCAAGTCCCAAAAATTACCGAAATGATTAATTTCAGGTTTATTTTCAAGTTTAGGTTTATCGATACGCACAACCCTAGTCTGGGGCCATTTATGCCTGGCTGTTTCCTCCGACTACTTTGGGGCTTTGCTTTGATTATGCTTGCATTTTCCAACCATTGGAGGTCGTCTCGCTCTTCCTGTACACTTCTGTGCGTTTTCCCAACATTTTCTGGATGCTGGCTAAGCACAAATCCAGAAAACACGGGTGAAAAGCGCGGAAATGCACGGGGAGATCGAAGCAACCTCTGAAGAAGAAGAGTTGCTTTTTATATGCCGATTTTCTCTACTTTTTAAGGAGAATCAAACCACCTACAATCTCCTTCCCTTCCTCTTCCCACAACCTTGTGAGTTAGGTGAGGCTGAGAGAGCTCTAAGAGATCTGTGACTAGCCCAAGGTCAACCAGCAGGCTGCATGTGTAGGAGTGGGGAAACAAGCCCTGGGGCTTGTCCTGCCCCACACAACAGGGAGAGTAGCCCAGCACTTGCCATGCCCCCCCAGCAGGCGGCAGTACTGAGCTGCTTGTGGCTCTCCGTGGTTCCAGTGGAGCAAATGAGAGATGGGAGGATTTGAGCCTCAGGAGAGCCCTTGAGATCATGAGCCAAGCGTGCTTGCTGAGAAGCCCGGCTGAACCTGGCCTCTCCCCCGGGGCAAAGAGGAAAGCATAAATGCACCTGAGAGTGAAGCGCATCTCTGTGCAGAGGCAGGCAGGACTTGGCCTCAGGACGGGCTGAACAGAAGTCACCTGTGCTGTAGCCAGGTAGGTTGGATAGCTTTGTACCAGTGGCTGCAGGGAGCTGAGATCCAAGCCAAGCTGAGGTCTTGATGCAGCCCTCAAACCTTCTCAGGTTGGTCGCTCTCTTCCTCCTCCTTTCTCTGACCTGTTTCCCTGATGATTTTCTGAAGGTGGGAAGCGTGTCCTTTCCAATGTGTTTCACTGCCCAGCTCATTGCAGGATCAGAAAACATTCTTTGGAACACTAACCTAATGTTCCCTCTTCCAAAGAAAGCCCCAACCCCTCACTTTGACCCCCTGGCCCTGCAATCGAAGGTTCGTTTCCACCCCCAACCCAAGAGCAAGCCAAGTTGCTTCCGACTGCATCAGACTCTTGGTCCTTTCAGCGTGCTCTGACTGGCAGCCTCCCTCCCTGTCAGAGAGTCTTTTCCAGTCCTGGTACCAGGAAACGTTTGACCCAGAGATGCCAGGATCTGAATACATGATTCCATTCACGGGTTCTATGACTGACCCACAGCTCCCCCCCCCCCACAGTTCAAGTCCCACTCCTCCATATTTGGATGGCTGCACACACTTTCTCTTTGCCTTTCTTTTGACAAGCTGCTCAGCCAGTTCTTTCCCCCTTCTCACACTGATCTTCTCCACCAGTCTTCCTTGTTATCCCAAAACTTTTATCCGGAGGCGCTGGCTTTCTTATAGCAAGGACTAAAGCCAGACGTGACTCTCTGGGTGTCTAGGGGTGGGCACGCGTGCCAAGCAGAACTAAGGGGCAGCCGGTCTGGTATCCTTCATGCTACTGGAAGGGATGCTGGGAACCAGCAAGCGGTGGTCTGGCCTGGGCTTCGGTGCCTTGTTCTCCAGAAGAGAAAACATTGCATGTGGGAGTGCAAGGGGGGGGTACTGCCCTCCCCAGTGTCCTTGGCCTGCATGTCATCATCAGAGTGTGAGAAGGGAGGCCGGAGTCAGCATAGTAGGGTGGCAGGGCAGGGCTGGGGGCTGGGTGCTGGGGGGTTGGGGGAGGTGGCCAGAGTCCTTGGTGAAGCTGAATTCAGGCCAGTGACTCTACAGGGGCCTCAGAGGCTGACCCAGAGATTGGCGCGAAAATAAAATATTTAGGCCGGGTGGCTGATTCTGCAAGCAGGGGACCTGAGCACAAAACTTGCATTCCTTGGAATGATTTTGTTGCAGATTTGCTTGGCAGCGGCTCGCCCAATCCAGCCCTCAGACGAACATCGCCATGGCCACCAACCACTCAGTCTTCGGCCCTCCAGCTTTCCTCCTGACGGGCTTTCCTGGGCTGGAAAAATCCCACGCCTGGATTTCTGTCCCCATCTGCTCCATGTACTTTGTGTCCATCGCTGGGAACTGCACCATCCTCTTCATGATCTGGACGGACCAAACCCTCCACGAGCCCATGTACTATTTCCTCTCCATGCTGGCGCTCTCGGACCTGGGCTTGTCTTCTGCCACCTTGCCCACCATGCTGAGCGTCCTTTGGTTCAACCACCGCCGGATCCACTTTGACGCCTGCCTGATCCAGATGTACTTCATCCACACCTTGTCCATCGCTGAGTCAGGCATTCTGCTGGCCATGGCCTTTGATCGCCTGGTGGCCATCCGCAACCCACTGAGATACACGATGATCTTGACCAATGACACCGTCATCAAGATTGGGCTGGGGGTTGCCCTCCGGGCTGCCTTCCTTGTCTTCCCTGCCTCCTTCCTCTTAAAGAGACTGCAGTATCACAAAGAGAATGTCTTGTCGTATTCCTTCTGTGTTCATCAAGATATCATGAAAGCTTCCTGCACAGACAGAAGAATCAACAGCATTTATGGCTTGCTGGTCATGCTCTCCTCCACAGCGGTGGATTCTCTGTTGCTTGTCCTCTCGTACATCATGATCCTGAAAACTGTCCTGGGTGTTGCTTCCAAGGAGGAACGTTTCAAGGCACTGAACACCTGCATCTCCCACATCTGTGCCGTCCTCACCTTCTACATCCCCATGCTTGGCCTCACTATGATCCATCGATACGGGAAGAGTGCTCCCCCCATCGCTTACATCCTCATAGCGAACATCTACCTGTTGGTGCCGCCTCTGATGAACCCGATCGTCTACAGCGTGAAGACGAAGCAGATCCGTGCACGGATACTCGGGAAGTTCCGGAAGATGACTGGGGCTTCACAATGACAGAATCTGAGCAATTAAAGTTGTGAGCTGGATGCGTTTTGTGAGATGCATTACAGTCATTGACCAGACTGGGGGCATTCTTGGAATCGAAATGTAGAAAGGTGGGGGAAATATTTCATACATAAATACTGACCAATGAGAAGGCGTAGAGAGGGAAAAGTTTCCTCTGAAACATCTCACGAAAGTGCCTGCAGATTGGGGAGGCTTCTCTGTTTCTAAACGCAAAGCTTGAAGGATTTGAGGCAACACAAGTATGAAAATTGCTTTGTCAGGGAGAGGCCAGCCAGATGAAAGTAAATCACAACCTGTGGACATGTCTTTGGTGAAAAACAGAGTTGGGCTGGTATGGTGATGCTGCACGCAGGTCCCCTGCTCACCCTCTGCTGGAGGGCTTGTGCTCGTTCGGAATTGAGCTCACTGGTTTATCGCAGATGAGACGGGCCCATCAGTTTCCGAGCAGGAGAGCAGTAAGTAAAAGGAATGTGGAGTTCTGCCTGTCTATTTAGAATCAATATAAGACGCCACGCAGGCATAGCAGCAGCTATGATATTACTCCTCTTTTCTTGTTGAGTTTCCCAGTTGAATGAGAGTTCAGGCAGTTTTTAACTGTAATTCAACTCTGGTGCTTAGATCTACCTTCATTTTGGACACTGAGTTGTAACAGTTACATAAAAAAAATAGATTGATTGCTTTTTGATGGAGATTTGAGAACTGAGATTGGGCTTCTTATCTTGCTATATCAGAAGTATCTCAGATGCACCTGCTGATTGGCTTATTTGTACTTATGTTACTTATCTCCTATTTAGTTATAAGCAATCAGATATCTAGGTATAAGCACATGATTGTAATAGATCAGATTTAGAGAAAGATATGATTGACATTTTTTCTATAAACATGCCCTCTTTTGACAAGCAAATCAGATTTCTCTGGCTGGAAGTCTCAGAAGAATAGGTGAGATCTCTAGGTGAGATTTTGGGTAACCTGGGCTTTATTTTTTGATAATCCCTAAAAGCAATGAGAAAAAAGCTGAAGCCTGATTTGTTTTATAAAACTATTATTTGCTATGATATGATTAAGCAATGTGGAAACTTTGATAATTTTAGCATGTACTTCCACAGCAACTGTAGGGTTAACTTTTTCATGTCTGTAATTTTTTTTCTGCCTTGCTCAATATAAAAGAATATTTCCCTATCTCAATAAGAGATAAATGTTTCTGCAGGTGTTCTGTCTGGTTTGCTGGTTAATAGTTCAGAGAACTGAACCTTATTCCCGACTGTTTTGTATTATCAGAGTTAAAGGTCATAAATTACCTTTAATATGATAACTCTGCTGCTAATCACTTTTGCACAGGCAGAGACTTAAAATTGTTTAGTACAGATCCTCTTATAGGATGCGGGAGGGAATCTCTTGTTGCTCTTGCTTCTGAGCAGTTCTTGTTCCACACTGATGGAAACTACAGCCAAGAAAGCAGGTTGGGAGCTTGAGGGTGTTTGTGGACTCAGCCTGGCTACTTGAAATGCTGGGAGCCCCGTCCATCAGCCACATCCGCTTTGCCAGCTTTGGCCCTTCTTGGACCCTCAGGTGTTCCGGCCATGCCCATCCATATGGTTGTCAGATGAACACATGAAGCTGCCTTATACTGAATCAGAGCCTTGATCCATCAAAGTCAGTATTGTCTACTCAGACTGGCAGCAGCTCTCCAGGTTTTCAGGCGGAGGTCTTCCACATCACCTACCTGCCTAGTCCCTTTAACTAGAGGTGCCAGGGATTGAACCTGGGGCCTTCTGCATGCCAACCAGAGGCTTTACCACTGAGCCACGGCCCCAACACATGAAGCTTCCTCGCGCTGAATCAGACCTTTGGTCCATCAAAGTAAGTATTGTCTACTCAGACTGGCAGGAGCTCTCCAGTGTCTCCGGCAGAGGTCTTTCTCATCACCTACTTGCCTGGACCCTTTAACTGGAGATGCCAGGGATTGAACCTGGGACCTTCGGCATGCCAAGCAGATGCTCTACCACTGAGCCACAGGCCCTCCACTTGGGTGTGGCATTGCGCTGCCCTTGAAAACCACCCAGAAACGCCAGCTGATTCCTACTGCGGCATCCTGATTATTTTCAGGGCCAGGCTGATGGGAACATATGCCCCCCCCCAACCTTAAGACACCTACCCTGGCTGCCACTTTGTTTCCGAGTTTGATTCATGGTTCTAGGTACGACCTTCAAGACTTCTGTGGCCTCGGACCCACAAGGACTCTCTCTGGGAATGTCCCCACGCATCAACGGCAGCCTTCGGGCTGCTACCTGCTGGCTGTCTCCCCCCCCCCCTACCCCAGGACAGTTTGCCTGGCATGAAGCAGGCCCCAATCCTTTCCCACTGCAATGAGATGGAGGTGAGGGAGAGGTCATCTTTAGAAATGTTTAGGAGGTGGTGGAAGGCCATTTGGTTTGCCAGGACTTTTGTGGTATGTAGACTCACCCCCCATTTTATAGGCTTTAAGTGGTAATGTTTTCACTGTGACTTATGAGCCACGAGGAAACGAGGGATGCAAATATTTAAACAAACAATAAATAGTTATTTTAAGCCCTGTTGTGTAGTAAATGTTTTTTTCCCTTGTGCAAAAGGGCTGGTATAAGGAACTCAGACCTTTATTAAAATATCAGCTCTCATGAGCCTCTTCTGCTGATGTCTTTTTTTCCCCTTTTCTGGGTGGGGGGGGCCGGTATGTGTTTGTGAGGGTACTGATGAAGATTTTGAGGGACCCACACATTCCCCTCCATCATTTATACCTGTTGATTCTCAAAGTGTTGAACATCCACCAGTTTTAACTCTTGAGATTCGTTATAATTGTCATTATTATTCGTTTAATTTAATAAAACATATAATCTGTAGTATGCAGACCCAAGGACAATACCCATTTACCAGAACTGGTTCACAGGACCCAACCCGTCAAGACAAGCTAATATGCTGTTCATCTGAAGATGCATTTATTGAACCGGTGATTCACTAGGATGAATTTCACGCAATTACGTATCCAGTGGTTCTTGTGCACTAAAGTGAGCGCTTTCATGCCCTTTTCAAAGTGAATAATCATGCGACTGAAGAAGCTTGCTTTGAAATGGGATTTTACCAGATTCCCCTCTAGCGATTTGCTTTGCTGTTCGCTTTAAATGTCTGTTTGATATCTGATTAATGACTTCAGATTGCACATCTATGAGTGACCCTGTTTCTGCGTGCTTCACAAAATATATATAGATGCTTGCACTAATATATAGTTGTATCTAGATTCTTTAATTAAACATATATGTTGTTGTTATAATTGGTATGTGGAATAGCACAATATTTTTACATAATTACTTTATGTTATAATTACACATTGTATGTCATGCTGTTATATCCATTTAGTCATTAGTGGCCTTGTTTTTCCAACCTGGAGGGTGGGAAAGCCCCCCCTCCTGGGTCAGATGTTGCAGTGCTCTTCTGACATGTTTCGCTCATGGTTTAATCTGGGGAACCGGGTTGGTTTCCCCCACTCCTACACATGAAGCCATCTGGCTGACCTTGAGCTAGTCACAGCTCTCTCAGCATCACCTACCTCACAGGGAGGGGAAAGGAAGGTGATTGTGAGCCTGTTTAATTCTTCCTTAAGTGGTAGAGAAAGTCGGCATATAAAAACCAACTCTTCTCCTTCTTCCTCTTCTTCTTTTCTTCCTTTCAAGCCTTCTCCCTTTGTGACTGAACATGACATTTTGTTTGGCCGCATAAAATAAACCTAAACTAATTTTTTCTTCACAAATGAGGAGTGCCTTTTTGAGGCTCATAGTTGTAGGGTTGAGCTGGATATAAACAGACAGGCCGGGTGCTGTTGGTGAAATGAGGATCTGGGACTCCTGGGTTCAAACCCCTGCTCAGCCAGGGAGCTCTGTGGGTGCCCTTGGGCCAGCCACACTCTCTCAGGGGAGAGAACCCACACGCACCCCCCCAAGGTCTTTGGCAGAAGGGCAGGATAAAACGTACTTGATAGGTGGACATTGTGCAGTTTGCACCAAACAAGGCCACCAATAGCATTGTCTTGATGGGAAGGACCATCAAGTCACAGCCAACTTATGGCGATCCTGCAGGGTTTTCAAGACAAGAGACATCCCGAGGTGGTTGGCCAATGCCTGACTCTGCATAGTGACCCTGGACTTCCTTGGGGGTCTCCCATCCAAGTACAAACCAGGGCCGACCCTGCTTAGCTTCTGAGACCTGATAAGACTGGGCCAGCCTGGGCCATCCAGGTCAGGACAACATTGCCTTAGCCTAAACCAAGAACTGCCCTGTGGCCATTTTTGCTGCTGTCTGGAAGCATCTGAGCACCCCATGGAGAGGATCGGGGAGGCGGGAGCGCCCCTCTGACCGTGCTGTTCTGGCCTGGAAAAGAAATCACCCACGTAACCTCGGAAGTGGCCTCAGGTAACTAACTTCACACACACTGTCAATGGCAGGCATTGGTTTAATTCTTGGCACCCGGCATGAATACATTTCTGGAAGTGTTTTTTTTTTTTTTTTAAATTCAGCATTCTACAAAATGTTCCACTTCCTAAAGCCCCTGTGTTGCCCCCTCTGGTTGTCCCGCCCCACTTGCCCCTCGGCCAGGGGCTTTGTCACCTCCCTTGTGCAAGACAGATTATTAAAACCTCCTGATGGCAATGGAGGAAGAGCCCCTTGAGGTCCCACACGGCCCCGCTGCTGAGTCCTCCTCTGGCCCAGCTCCAGGACCTGAATTGCTTTGCGCACATCTTGTGTATGTGGGGAAGGGCGGTAGGGTTGCCAGGTTCCTCTTCTCAACCAGCGGGAGATTTTGGGGGCGGAGCCTGAAGAGGGCGGGGTTTGGGGAGGGGAGGGACTTCAATGCCATAGAGTCCAATTGCCAAAGCGGCCATTTTTCTCCAGGTGATCTGATCTCTATCGGCTGGAGATCAGTTGAATTAGCAGGAGTTCTCCTGCTCCTACCTGGCAGTTGGCAACCTTAAGGGGCGGGCATCTGCCAACTCTCAGCTTTGTCCATCGTGTTGCCAACTCCAGGTTGGGAAATTCCTAGAGATGTGGGGGTGGAGCCTTTGAGAGGGTGGGGTTAGGGGAGAGTCATCAGCTGAGTATAACGCCATAGAGTCCACCCTCCCAAGCAGCCATTTTCTCCAGGGAAACTGGTCTCTGTTGTCTGGGGAGCAGTTGCAATTTCAGGGGATCTGCAGATCCCACCGGAAGGCTGACAATCCTACAATAGCAGGCTAAACATGGGGAAATGTCTGACTCTGAAGGTTTGCAGAGGGGCAAGGCAACTGGCATCGGGGGGCAACAGAGGGCGGCAAGCCGGCTTGTCTGCCAAAGACTTCATCGTATTTATTTACAATCTGCTTTTCTCACTGAGACTCAAGGTGGATTATGCCAGGAACACCAACACAATCAACAGGATGAGACATCTCATCAGCAATGTGATAGGACTAGAATAACAGAAATGTGAAACAAAGCATGAAGATTAGACATCACGTATCACACAGTGCAGGAAAGGGTATTACAAAAGTAGGAACCCACACAGTGAGAGCAGGAGAATGCATGCAGCAAACAGATAATACACACTGAACACTGTGGTATAGGTCACAGTCCCATTCTCTTTATAAAAGCACTTGCGTGGCCCCTTTTGTTATTGTATTTTCTTTATAACAATTGCTCACTGGAATAATTCTGTTTTACGACGTTAGATAAGTGGCAGGAGCCTAGGAGCCTTCCTGACCTCGCAAGGGAGGCCATTCCACAGGGCGGGGGCCACCACAGAGAAGGCATGTGGATGGGCATTTATTTCTTTAATTTTTCTGTCCCCACCGCTGCAAGTAGCAGTGGGAAGAAAAGGTTGCCCACTGAAGACCTCCCGCCACGACAGGTGACCTGGGAGCTCTACACAAGGAGGACCTTCCCACCCAACCTCCAGCCTTACACAGATGCCGAATGTTTCAGCAAGGAGGCAAAAGAGGGTATTAAGTCAGTCTTGATGAAAGGAAGGAGGGAAAAGCTTAAAAGACGTGGTCAGAAAGGAACTCCTCCTGACAGAGAGGCTCCAGGGGATGAGAATGCTGCTCTGGGGAACTTCTCCGAGATATAACAAATGCTCTTTTTGCCCAAAGACTGACTGTGCAGCCTCTTCCGCTTGGAGAATTGTACAACAGTCTTTTCTTTCTTTCTTTTTTTAAGCCTCCAGACTGTCCTTTCTGACTAATGCATCTAAACCCCATTTTCAAGGCTAGAAGATATATTAAAATATTCTAATGATTTAATCAAAGAAGAAAAGGTGGCTGATCATCCCTAAGGGCAAAAGGAAATGATACTACAAAACCTAATCTTGATGACAGTCCCCAGTTCCGAAAAAGTGCCCAGAAAAAGGAAAATATTGAGTATGGAACAGAAGAGTATCTGCCGAACTAGAATTGGTCTGATCCGGTGGGGATTGTCTTATGTTCTGAGATAGAATATGAAACACTTTCCTCATAATCCATAACATGACCTGTTTGTAATGGGGGGGGGGATTAGAAATTCATGTACTGTGTCGAGGTGAAGCACATCCCCTCCCGTTAAATGCTCCCATTTCCCCTTATTTTGAGATGAGAACTCAGCACATCCTTCCAGCTGGCACTGACATGGGGCCCAGCCGTTCCCGAATCACTTTGGTCCTTGCTGCATAGACAATGGGGTTGAGCATGGGTGGGAGGAGCTGGTAGACATTGGCCAAGAGGATGAGGACGTGCCGCGGGATGCCATGGTCAAACCGATGGGCAAAGAAAGAGAACAAGGCTGGGGTATAGAACAGAAGTATGATGCAGAGGTGAGAGCTGCAGGTGCCGATCGTCTTAAGGCGGGCATCCTGTGACGGGAGCCGGAAGACAGCTTTGAGGATAAGGATATAGGAGACAGTGATAAGCACAAGGTCTAGGACTGGAGACAAGAGGGTGGTCGCAAATCCGTACCAGATGTTGATGGAGATGTCTGCACACGCCATCCGGGCGATGCCCATGTGCTCACAGTAGGAGTGGGGCATGACCCTATGCCCACAGTACGGGAGCCTTCTCAGGAGGAAGAGGGTGGGGAGCATCACGCAAAAACTCCTCACCAGAGCAGCCAGGCCAATCTTGGCAATCACCAGAGGTGTGAGGATAGCCGCATACCGCAGCGGGTCACAGATCGCAACATACCGATCAAAGGCCATGGCCAGCAAGATGGTGGATTCCGCAATGAAGCTGACGTGGGTGAAGAACATCTGGGCGAGGCAGGCAGTGTAGGAGATCTCCTTGGAATATGCCAGGAGGACACTGAGGGTTTTGGGGACCGTGGAGGTCGACAAGACCAGGTCGGCCACGGCCAGCATGGCCAAGAAGAGATACATGGGCTGGTGGAGGCTGCGCTCAGTCACAATGAGGACCAGTAGAGAAATGTTGCCCAGGAGCGCCAAGACGTACATCAGGCAGAAAGGGATGGCCATCCAGGCATGATATTCCTCCATCCCTGGGATGCCCACCAGGATGAAGGATTCAGGGTAGGAGCTGCTTAGGTTAATGGAGCTTGTGGCGTCCTCACGCATTTTGGGTTCTCCTTTCCTGTAGATCCCTTATTTGAAGAAGCAGAGGAGGGATTGTGGCCCCCTCATGTGGAGGTGGGAACCGGGTGGTTCCTGTGGAAGGGGAAAGGCAGCTGCAGGCAGGTGGGTGGCGGGCAGCAGGGTGGGGGTGGGGTCAGGCCCGGGTCTGTGCATTTGTGTCTCAGCTGGAAATGAAAAGCTTCTCTTTTGATCATCTTCAGCTAATTTGTTTCATTTCTGTAGCTGAATTTTGAAGGAACAGGTGGTTGGTTAGTAGCTTAATAATATCCTTGATATTAAAGACCGACAAGATTTTTGGGGTCTGAGCTTTCAAGAATCAAATCTCCCTTCATCGGATCTCTGATGTAGGGAGCTCTGACTCTCAACAGCTCATACCCTGGAAATCGTGTTGGTCTTCAAGGTTCTGCTGGACTCAGATGTTTCTACAGAAGTCCAACATGGCTGCCCACCTGCAACTCTCCTTGATACTGAACACATGAAACCACACGAAGCAGCCTTCTACTGAATCAGACACCCCCCCCCCCGGTCCATCAAAGTCAGTATTGTCTACTCAGACTGGCAGCATCTCTCCAGGGTATCAGGCAGGGGTCTTTCACATCATCTCCTTGCCTAGTCCCTTTAAATGGAGATGCCGGGGGTTGAACCTGGGACCTTCTGCATGCCAAGCAGAGGCTCTCCCATTGAGCCACAGCCCCTCCCCTATACTGAGATTAATACTGAGATGATCTGGTTTTGTGGATGTGTAATTGGACGATTTTCATTGTGAGCCACTTTGATCCTGAGCTGGGGAAAAGAGGGTGATACATCTTATGAAAAAAAAATGAGTGGTAAGGAGTAGCCAGGAGGCTTAATTTACATTCTTCCACATCCAAAGACCAAACAGGTCGGGGCTGGACGAACTGCATCCAAGGGTGTGCAAAGAACTGGCTGAAGTAATTTCAGAACCACTGGCAATAATCTTTGAGAATTCATGGAGAACAGGAGAAGTTCCAGCAGACTGGAGGAGGGCAAATGTGGTCCCCATCTTTAAAAAGGGGGGGGGGGGAAGAAATTCCAAACAATTATCACCCAGTCAGCCTGACATCAATAGCAGGTAAAATACTAGAGCAGATAATTAAACAGACAGTCTGTAAGCACTTAGAAAGAAATGCCGAGCTCACTTACAGTCAACATGGTTTTCTCAAAAACAGGTCATGCCAAACTAATCTCATATCATTTTTTGACAAAGTGACAAGTATGGTAGATGAAGGGAATGCTGTAGATGTAGTGTACCTTGATTTCAGTAAAGCCTTTGATAAAGTCCCCCATGATCTTCTTGAAACAAAGCTAGTAAAATGCGGGCTGCACACTGCTACTGTTAGGTGGATTGGTAATTGGTTGACCAACCGAACCCAAAGGGTGCTCATTAATGGCACAACTTCATCCTGGAGAGGAGTGACCAGTGGGGTACCACTAGGGTCTGTCCTGGGACCGGTACTATTTAATATTTTTATAAATGACTTGGATGATGGAATAGAGAGCATGCTAATCAAATTTGCAGATGACACCAAGTTAAGAGGGGTAGTTAATACCCCGGAGGGTAGGGTCAGAGTTCAGAATAGACCTCGATAGACTGGAGAGCTGGGCCATAAGCAATAAAATGGATTTCAATAGGAGAAGTGTAAAGTACTTCACCTAGGCAGAAACAACATAAGGCACAGGTACAGGATGGGAGATAGTTGGCTTGACAACAATACATGTGAAAGAGATCTGGGAGTCTTAGTGAAACACAAACTGAACATGAGTCAACTGTGTGATAAGGCGGTGTGAGGGCCATGTGTCTGACTCCCCTTCCCCTTTGTGTATCCTTCATCCCTCTCCCCTTTGAACTCGTAAAAGCAGTTCACACCTCCCCGGGTCCAGGCGCCTCGTCTGTCCTTCCCAGGTGCCGTCTTCCCCTCCCCTGCTGCGCTTCCTGCATGCACTCCCTCGGGCCAGATTCGGCCTTGGAGATCTGATAGTCCTAACAGTCTCTCTGAAACCGTTTGATGTTTTGTATTGCACCAATCTATCTTGTAGCTTCCCATAACAGAAGTGTGAACCCTGATGCCCTGTAGGAGATATATTCTGTAACCCTGATTGTTAGCTCACTTGCAACTTTAAACTCGTGTCTGCCCTGCGCCATCTGAAGCTTTCAATAAATCCTTTGTTTCTGCATCTAAGTCTGAGCAAGTGATTTTGCGAAGTTAGCACAGTTTGGTTGGGACTCTCACAGGCGGCTAAGAAGGCCAATGCAATTCTGGGCTGCATCAATCGGAGTATTGTGTCTAGATCAAGGGAAGTAATACTACCACTGCATTCTGCATTGGTCAGACCTCACTTGGAATACTGTGTCCAGTTTTGGGCTCCACAATTTAAGAAGGATGTTGACAAGTTGGGGCGTGTCCAGAGGAGGGCGACCAGAATGGTCGGAGGTCTGGAATCCAGGCCCTATGAGGAGAGACTTAGGGAGCTGGGTTTGTTCAGTCTGGAGAAGAGAAGGTTGAGGGGAGACATGATAGCCATGTTTAAATATTTGAAGGGATGTCATGTGGATGAGGGAACTAGCTTGTTCTCTGTTGCTCCAGAGACTAGGACACGGAGTAATGGATTTAAACTAATAGGAAAGCGATTCCACCTAAACATTAGGAAGAACTTTCAGACGGTGAGGGCTGTTTGACGGTGGAATGCGCTGCCTCGGAGGGTGGTGGAGTCCCTGTCTTTGGAGGTCGTTAAGCAGAGGCTAGATGGCCATCTGTCAGGAGCGCTTTGATTGTGGGATCCTGCATGGCGGGGGGAGGGTTGGGGTCACTGGGGATGTGTGGGGGGGAGGAAGTTGTTAATTTCCTGCATTGTGCAGGGGGTTGGACTAGATGACCCTGGTGGTCCCTTCCAACTCTATGATTCTATGTCACAGTTGATTAAACTGAAGAGATGCCGGTTGATGACAAAGAAGGCCAAATGCCCTCTGGCACTTGCCAAGCGTAGAGAAGGGCACAGCCCATCTTAATGCCAGTCAGGTGCTCCTACTGCCAAATTCACAACCTCCCCACATACAGAGGGGGCACATCGACACACACTGTAGGCGCCCAGCTGGAAAAGAGGAGACTTCCAAAGTCCAGAAGCCGGAATTCTCATCTGTTACCTCAATTTCTCCCCAAAAGCTCCTACCACAGAAACAGAGTCCAAAACTAAGCCTGGCATTTTCTGGAGGCAGGAAAAGATTGGAAGGTGCGATCCTGCTGGGATCCGTTGGTGCTTGCCTGGGGCTGCCCGAATGAGGTTCAGAGGAGGATGAAGCAGTCAAGTAGTTAAGAGGTGTGTGGGGGGGAGAGGCAGAAAGTCAAGTCAAGAGCAACAATCATAGAAAGCCTCACCTGAGCATCGCCTGCGCTTCCTGAAGCATCAGCGAGTGGCCAGAGGCCGGCTCCAGGACAAAAGTCCCCCGCTGGAGCGGTCCCCAGAAGGCCACTCCCGCCCACGCAGAATCCTTCCCCTGCAATTCCAGAAGAGTTCGGGTATTTCTGGACTAACCTGCTTGGCTCATTCCACAGAGTCCAGTCACAGAAGTTGGGTTTTCTGCACGCAGAACTTGGATTTTAAAAATGGTTGCAAAGAGTAAGATTTTGGGGTACAGAAAAGGGTTTCCTTTTTTGTGGTTTCTCAACTAGGAACTTCCTAATTGTATGTCTTTGTATTGTTGTATTAGAATATCTTTGCATATTTTTGTAATTAAAAAAAAAACAGATCACCATTCCCCAAGTGATAAAATAATTCTCAGAATCCAAACACGGTCTCGAAGCGACTCACAGCAACTGGGGTGGGGGGAGCTCTTGTCCCGGATGAAAACGGCCAGCCTCTGCTTGGTGAGGAGCGAAGATCCAGTGTTGGTCAGGAGGCACTCGAGGTATTTTTATTGCCTTTGTAGGATTCCCAGGAGGTTCCCTGTTCTCTTTTGCAGTCCAGCAGTGCCAAGCAATGAAGCTGATCTCTCTCTCCCCCCCCCCCCGGTCGTTTTCTCTCTCTGTGTATGTGTGTGTGTCATTCCAGGGACATGAGGCATCTAAAGACAACCTGCCTCAAGAGGCTGCATCCATGCATGGCCTGCTGGGGAGAAGCTCCCATCTGTTGTATGGGAGCAGCTAGAAAAGTCTTCCGGGTGACATCAGGGCTCTGCGGGACCTCAGGGCCTATAATTGAGGACAGCTGCAAGATCCATCTTTACTGGCCTCCCCATCCCACCCCCTTTTTGAAATCTGGGGGCTGATCAGCTAATATTTGTCACTGGGGCACCTAGGGTAGTTAAAGCCATCTGAGTAGGGTTTTTAATGGTTTTAATTATTATGGTTTTAAGGATGTTTTAGATGTAATCTGTTTTTAATTATTGTTATCCGCCCTGAGCCTGGCTCGCTGGGGATGAGGGCGGGTTATAAATTTGAATAAATAAAATTTGACTAAATAGAAAAGGAGTCCTTGGAGAAACGGGAGGTGGCCCCAGCTGTTCAGTCCCCCCAGGAGTGGGGAGCCGCACCAGAAGGGCAGGCATCCCAGTGGGCGACTGCCTGGCTCCCCCACCCCAGCGGGCGACTGCCTGGCTTTGCTGGGGAACTTTGGGAGTTACTTTGCAATGGTCCCAAGAAGGAAATGCCACGTTGCCCCCTCCCAGACTCCCGCTCCCATCCCTCTTGCTGGGCCATTGTGCAAGCCAGGCTCCTGACCCAAGACCCAAGACCCCCCCCCCAGTATCTTCCTGTCTCTCTTCACAATCCATTTAGGTGAAAACCAATCTGAATAATTTGTTATTGCCTACCAACCTGGCCACCACACTGCTTATCCCCAGATCCAGATTGTTAATGATCGATTTAAACAGCCCTGGCCCCAACACCGGTCCTAGTGGGACCCTTCCGCTCTTTTCCATCCATTGCGAGAACTGCCCATTTGTCCTTACTCTCTGTGTCAGGTCATTTAACCAACGTTTAATCCATTTTATCTAGGCACCATGGCTAATGCCTGCTGATAGACCTGTCCTGCATGAATCAGTCCATTGATCGTCAAACTAGTGGCCACGATTACATCTGGTGGCAGTGAGTCCCGCAATTCCATTTTGGGTTGGTAAAGAAATACTGAATCTACTGCACTGCCCCATCAATGTCATGGGATGACCCTGAATCCTAATGTTATGGGGGGGGAGAGAGAAAAGTTCTCCCTGCCTACTCTCTCTATCCCATTGCGTGGAGCTGGCGGTGTGGGGATCATACACCATCTGAGCTTTCCCAGTTGCCTTCTTGGCTATCTGCCTGTTTTGAGGTTCAATTCAAGCTGCAGGCTTTAATCATGGGCTGGGACCAATCTGCCTGTCTACCTATGAATCCACATATGCCAGTTCAGTCCAGGGCAGCAGGTCCACATGATATGCCCACCACCACCGAAGTGGGTACTTAGTTGTTAGATCAGACAGGAGGTGATGTGAAAGACCTCGGCCTGAGACCCTGGAGAGCTGCTGCCCGTCTGTGCAGACAATCCTGACCTCAAGGGTCCAAGGGTCTGATTCCATGTAAGGCAGCTTCCTGTGTTGATGAGTGTTCAGTTTCTAAATACACACATACATACATGTTGGCCCATTATTTTCCAGTGTTGTCCCAGTTGTTTCCAAGCAACACACCCCACCAGCATGGTGTAGTGGTTAAAAGCAGTGGACTCTAATCTGGAGAACCGGGTTGGATTCCCCACTCCTCCACATGAAGCCTGCTGGGTGACCTTGGGCCAGTCACAGTTCTCTTTGAACTCTCTCAGCCTCACCTACCTCACAAGGTGTCTGTTGTGGGGATTTAAAGGGAAGGAGATTTAAATTCCAAGGCTCCTGCTCGCCAGAGGTTGCATTTTGATTCAGCTGAGCTGAGCTGGAGACTACAGGCAGGGGGTGAGTTTAAACTTTGCCTTTTTTAAACGCTGGGAAGCCTAACTAAACTGAGAATTTAACTGAGGTTTACTGGGAGAGGATTGTGGTTGTTGTGCCAGTGGGTGATTAAGGTTGATTGCTGCCTGAAAGCTTGATTGTTACCTTGTTAAGTGGAGCTGTTGTGATTGGAGCTTGTGTGAGAGAGGTGGGGGCTGTGAGCATTTAAATTCCAAGGCTCCTGCTCACCAGAGGCACTGTGGCTCTTAGCCTTTGGATCGTGACTGGGGATCTGTAGGGTGAGTATAAAATCTTGTTATCTTGGCAGAGTAACTCGCTCCATCTAGTTGGAGTACCAAGCAACTTTAATATCCCTGTGAATTAGTAGCAGATAGCTGCAGGACAAGGAACTCCGGCACTCAGTTCTTATTTGGTACAGGAAGAGTGCAAGAGAGTAAAAATCAGGGTTACAACACCAAAGAATAATATAATAATTAACTAATAAATAAAATACCAGTTATGAAGGTAGAAAGCCAGCAGGGGTCGGGGGGCTATCCAGTGTGCTGCATGGAGTGTCACATGTATGATTATCTGCCTGCTGGACAGAAGTCATGGGTGTGTGCTCGGTGCGGGGAGCTCCTGGCTCTCAGGAAGCGAGTTCACTTCCTTGAGGCCAAGGTAGCTCAACTGGAGGAGCTGAGGCAGGCAGAGAGAGAGGTGACTAAGGACTCCAGGGATGAAATAGTCACATCCCAGTCCCAAGGTGACGGCAACCTGCCGGTCACGGATGATGGAGCCCTTGGGGAAGGAAGCCATCTCACTGAGGTAGGGGAATGTCTTTCCTTAGAAGGGACCTCTTCCTTGGTGGATGAACAGATATCCTCTCGTACCGAGGATATGCCTCAGAGGGGAGGGGGGCTTCTTGTAGTGGGGGATTCAATCCTTAGGAATGTAGATAGCTGGGTTTCTGGCGGGTGCATGGACCGCATAGTGACTTGCCTGCCTGGTGCGAAGGTTGCAGACATTACCCGTCATATAGGTAGTCTGGTAGATAGTGCTGGGGAGGAGCCAGTGGTTGTGGTGCATATTGGCACCGGATGTGGGGAAATGTAGTCCGGAGGTCTTGGAATCCAAATTTAGGTTGCTAGGCAGGAGACTAAAAGCCAGGACCTCCAAGGTAGCTTTGTCAGAAATGCTACCTGTTCCACGTGCAGGACCAGCTAGGCAGGCACAGTTGGTGAGTCTCAATGCGTGGATGAGACGGTGGTACAGGGAAGAGGGCTTTAGATTTGTAAGGAACTGGGCAACATTTTGGGACAAGCCGGGCCTATACAAAAGGGATGGGCTCCACTTGAACCAGGATGGAACCAGACTGCTGGCGCGTAATATAAAAAAGGTGGCAGAGCAGCTTTTAAACTGAACCTGGGGGGAAAGCCAACAGGAGCTGAGAAGCATCTGGTTCGGGCAAACTCGGTGCATATGGACAAAGGGAAAATTGCTTCCGATTGCCCACATAGGAATTACTTAGACATGAAAGGGAATGGAAAAAGAATGATGCCCAAAGGCACATACCAGGTAAGTCGGAAGAGAGAAACAGTGTGGAGGTGTTTCTATGCTAATGTTAGAAGCCTCCAAGCAAAAATGGGGGAATTAGAGTGCATGGTTTTAAGAGAAAACATAGATATAGTGAGCATTAAAGAAACCTGGTGGAGGGGAGAGAACCAGTGGGATACAGTCATCCCTGGTTACAAGCTGTATAGAAATGACAGGGAAGGGCGTATTGGAGGGGGTGTTGTTATGTATATCAAGGAAGGCATAGTGTCTAATAAGCTAGAGACCATAAAAAGGGCAGACTCATCCACAGAATCCTTACGATTCTGGGCCCCAAAGGAGATTTAGTACTGGGGACGTTCTACCGGCCCCCTGACCAAATGGCTCAGGGTGATCTTGAGATAAATGTATGCTCCAGACAAGCCAAAGAGATAAAATTTTTAGACATCCTAAATGACTGTGCCCTCGAACAGTTGGTCATAGACCCAACCAGAGGGGAAGCAATCGTGGATTTAATACTGTGGTGCTGCCGGTGACTTAGTGCGGGATGTGGATGTAATTGAGCCAGTTGGCAATAGTGATCACAATGGCATCAAATTTAATTTAGCTGTAAGTGGGAAAGTGACTGGGAAATCTCACACAATTACCTTTGACTTGAAAAGAGGGAACTTATCTAAAATGAGAAAACTGGTAGAGGAAGTTGAAAGGAACAGTTAAGAGGGTTAAATCTCTTGAAAAGGCTTGGGGGTTACTCAAGTCCACATTACTCGAGGCTCAGCTAGCTTGTATACTGCAGGTCAGGAAAGGTAGAAATAAGTCCAAGAGGTCACCACCATGGCTAACGGGTAAGGTGAAGGAAGCAATTAGAGAAAAAAAGTCTTCCTTCAGAGACTGGAAGGTTTGCCCAAACGAGGCGAACAGAAGCAAACACAAACTTGCACAAAGGAAATGCAAGCAGATAATTAGAGATGCAAAAAAAGATTTTGAGGGGCTTATTGCTAAACACATCAAAACAAACAATAAGAAATTCTTTAAGTATATTAGGAGTAGGAAACCAGACAGGGAAGCGGTTGGACCATTGGATGACAATGGGAGTAAAGGAACTCTAAGGGAGGATAAAGCGATAGCTGAAAAACTAAATGAATTCTTCTCATCTGTCTTCACTGTTGAAGATACAGGGCAGATTCCTTCTCCTGAACAGAAATTTTGGAGAGGGGAAAATGAGGAACTGAGGCAAATAGTGGTAACAAGGCAGGAAGTCCTAGAATGTCTAGACAAACTGCAAACTAACAAGTCACAGGGACCAGACGGTATTCATCCTAGAGTTCTTCAAGAACTCAGATGGGAAATTGCTGAACTTCTAACAAATATATGTAATATGTCCCTTCGATCAGCCTCTGTACCAGAGGACTGGAGAATGGCCAATGTAACACCTATTTATAAAAAAGGTTCCAGGGGAGACCCAGGAAATTTCAGGCTAGTTAGCTTAACGTCTGTTCCGGGCAAATTAGTGGAAAGCATGATTAAAGATAGAATTGTCAAGCATATAGAAGGGCAAGGTCTGCTGGGCAAAACCCAACATGGCTTCTGTAAGGGTAGGTCCTGTCTCACTAACCTATTAGAGTTTTTTGATAGTGTCAATAAGCATGTGGACAGGAATGAGCCTGTGGATATTGTGTATTTGGATTTCCAAAAAGCTTTTGACAAAGTCCCCCACCAAACACTGAAAGCAAATTTCATAGTCATGGGATAAGAGGACAAGTCCTCTTATGGATTGAGAGCTGGCTGAAAAATAGGAAGCAGAGAGTAGGAATCAATGATCAGTTCTCCCAATGGCAGGATGTGAGCAGTGGGGTGCCTCAGGGATCTGTGTTGGAACCGGTGCTTTTCAACCTGTTCATCAATGGCAGTGCAAGAGTTATGAAGCACGTGGGCGCTGGGCGCTCTCTCCCCAGCTCATTCTGGCTGCTCTTCCCTCCTGGGGCCTGACAGTGCTGCTTATAACCCTTGTAACTGTTGGAGGCCAGGAGCTCCCTTCACCAGCATGGCTTAGCATCAGTGCAGGGTTTCCAGCTCTGGGGGTGGGGGGAACCAGGACCCGGCGGGGGGGGGGGTCGTCTTGCTGGGTGACTGTTGGGTACCAGCCAGAGAGCTCCTTGGGAGCTAAGGAGGGGGTGCCCAAGAATCAAGCTGGGTGGCAGTCTTGCCAGCTTTACACAGAAGCTTCCAGAGGGGCTGAAAACCTTCCAGCTGCTGCAACTCGGGTGTGTGTGCGCTTTCCGTGTTTTTCAAATGGTCTGGATTTAGGTAAGTCCAAACTGGGACTTAGTCAGGAGATTTCTTGGTTGCTTCTGCGTGAGCAAGTTCCCCCAGTCTTGCAGGGATTCCTCATCAGGACGGAGGTGCATGTGGTGAGACGGCCGGCCTGAGGGAGCTGGGTGAGTGCTGAAGGCGAGAGCGCGAAAGCCTGTGGAGCTGGTTCCAGACGGGACGCCCACAAGCTGGTGGTACCGTCAGGGCAGTCCTGAGGAATCAGAGAGAAGAAAGCAGGGGAAAGTGAGGCTATGGGGCTGACAGGAGGAAGGAAAGAGGAAATAGTGGGGGGGAGGCGGGGGAGAAAAGGGAGATGCTCTCCACAAGTCCTTGTGGGACCCCTGCTAATAGTTGTCCCAGCAGTGGACAAACTGTTTGGCTTACTCAGCAATCAAATGAACTAGCAAAACAGAAATCTTTAGTGGGGCATTTCTATACAGTCGAGCCTCTCAGGAGGGCGCTTTTGCAAGGGAATAGGATTGCCATCCACAGCAGTGATTACTGCAGTTATCATCTTGCTTTTACTGCATTGTCTTCTACCTTTGCCTTTCCCCTTTGTACATTCTTTATAGGATATGTTGCCTTAGGCAATTTATAGTGTACTCTGTCTCAGTGGTAGAGCCTCTGCTTGGCATGCAGAGGGTCCCAGGTTCAATCACCGGCATCTCCAGTTAAAGGGACAGGCAGGAGGAGATGTGGAAGACCTCTGCCTGAGGCCCCGGAGAGCCACTGCCGGTCTGAGCAGACAAGACTGATATTGATGGACCAGAGTCTGATTCAGTATAAGGCAACTCCATTTCTGTTCCTGGGTGTATGCATTATTTTCCAGTTCTGTATCTCTAGCCACATGATATCGCCCCCCCCGCCAAGCAGCCCCCTCTGCTCAGCTCTAAGCAAGCTGATTACAATAGGCACATACCTACCCACCTATCTCACAAGGTGCCTGGTGTGAGGAGGGGAAGGGAAGGTGATTGTAAGCTGCTTTGAGACTCCTTAAGGTAGACAAAATCAGGGTTTAAAAACCTACTCTTTTCCCCTTCATTGTGCCTTTGCATCCTTTACAAGCATTCTTTACATTACAAGCCAGGGTGGTGTAGTGGTTAAGAGCAGTGGACTCTAATCTGGAGAAACAGGTTTGATTCCTCATTCCTCCACATGAAGCCAGGTGGATGACCTTGGGCTAGTCACAGCACTCTCTGAATTCTCTCAGCCCCACCTACCTCACAAGGTGACTATTGTAGGGAAGGGAAGGTGATTGTAAGCCAGTTTGAGTCTCCTTAAGGTAGAGAAAAGTGAGGTTTAAAAACCTACTTCTTTGTTGTACCTTTGCACCCCTTTACAAGCATTCTTTTCAACACCCCTCCCATCTTCTGACTGAGATAAAAGGAACCAGAGATCTCCATTCCTTTGTTCCTGACGAAGGGAGCGCGGACTCTTGAAAGCTTATGCCCCCAATTCTTGTTGGTCTCTAAGATACTCCTGGACTCAAATCTCACTGGATTCCATCTACTAATGGAGGCCAGAACTGCAGACATCTCATGAAAAATCACCTTGAGATTGTGTTTGTGTGTGTCTCCATGAGCTCTTGCAAATGGAAGAAACTGCTGGTCTAACCTAGTCGAATTCCTTACGATCGGGGAGAGCAGATGCTGCAGAACTCAGGAAGATTAGGTGGGGCTGTAGCTTGGATCAGTGGGTCAGAACATCTGGAGCGCTTTGCTGTGCCCTGTCTCTTTGCTCAAACAGAGGGGGAAGTCTGGGGCAGAGAGGCCTGCTTTAGAGACAGGGGGAGAGGAATTTCTTTGGGGGTCTGCATGGTCTTTTAAGAGGCATTTTCATACATCCAGGGATCACGTATGCAGCATGGCGATCTCCAACCAGACGGAAGACAGACCGCTGCTCTTCATTCTGATGGACATCCCAGGACTGGGCTCCGGAAACGGCTGGCTGGCCATCCCGCTGGGCTCCATGTACCTCGTCTCCTTTCTCGGGAACGGCACCATTCTGGCCGTGATCTGGGCCGAGCGGGGCCTCCATGCGCCCATGTACCTGTTCTTGTGCATGCTGGCCCTGGCCGACCTGGGCCTCTCGGCATCCACTCTGCCTTCCATGATGAGCGTCTTCCTGCTTCGTTCCAGAGCTGTCAGGGCCGAGGCCTGCTTCAGCCAGCTCTTCTCCATCCACACTTTCTCGGTCATTGAGTCGGCTGTGCTGTTGGCCATGGCCTTTGACCGCTTTGTGGCCATCTGGAACCCTCTGAGATATGCCTCCATCTTGACCAGGTCGACGGTAGCCAAGATGGGTGTGGCCATTGTCTTCCGAAGCATCAGCCTCCATCTTCCTCTGCCCTTCATGCTGAGGGGGCTCAGGTACTGCGGGGCAGAGATGCTGTCTCATTCCTACTGCCTTCATCCAGACGTCCTCAGGCTGGCCTGTGTGGACACACGCATCAACAGTGCTTACGGCCTTTTTGTGCTGCTTTCCACACTCGGGCTGGACTCTGTCCTCATCCTCCTTTCGTACGCCATGATCCTCAAGACTGTGCTGAGCATCGCCACCTGGAAGGAGCGCCTCAAGGCCCTCAACACCTGCGTCTCCCACATCTGCGCCGTCCTCCTCTTCTACACCCCCCTGATGAGCCTCTCTATGGTCCACCGGTTTGGGAAGAAATTGCCCCCCCAGATCTACCTTCTTCTGTCCTACCTCCACTTCCTCCTGCCTCCTGTGCTCAACCCGGTGATATACAGCGTGAAGACCAAGGAGATCCGGCGACGGGTCTTTGGGATATTTCAGCGCAAAGCTTTGGGATTCAGGCTCTGATTCTGAAAGGGGATTTGCAGGGGGTGGGGGAAGGCTCTTTTTCCCTGCCTCCATTTGCTCACTGCCTCTTCTGCAGCCTGTGGAGAAATGCCTCCCCCTCCCCAGAAATCATATCAATATTCCAGTAGTTGGGACTGCACTCTGTGTATGTGCTGGAGCTTGGCTGCACATTCGCAGCTGGTAAGTGGTGGTTAAGAAAGGTGGTTTGGAGCGGCGGAGTCTGATCTGGAGAATCAGGTTCGATTTCCAACTCCTCCACATGAGCGATGGAGGCTAGTCTGGTGAACTGGATTTGTTTCCCCACTCCTACACACGAAGCCAGCTGGGTGACCTTGGGCTAGTCACAGTTCTATTAAGAGCTCTCTCACCCCCACCTACCTCACAGGGTGTCTGTTGTGGGGAGGGGAAGGGAAAGTGATTGTAAGCCGGTTTGAGTCTCCCTTAAGTGGTAGAGAAAGTCAGCATATAAAAACCAACTCTTCTTCTTAAGGAGAAAAAGAAGTTGCCATTCCCCAAGCGCTTTTGTGCTGAGAGAAGCAAACAGCTCAGGCTGGAGAGAGTCAAAGGGGTCTCCCCACCTGCTAGGTTGTCACACCTAACAGAAAGCCTAATGGGTATAGAGTTTTCTTCCTCTTGGTTAGGAAGATGACCACAGGTGGGGATGGATTCCCAAGGGGAGACTATAAAGTATCAGGACATGAGGAAGAAGCTCTCCTCTTTGGCCATCTTCGCCAGGATAAAATGGAGGAGAGGAAATCAACGTCAGTCACTTTGGGTCCCCACTAAAGTGAAAGGTGGGATATAAATAAAGTAAATAAGACAAGTTTGTACAATGGGAGCCTGTCTTTATCGAACGTTGAGGAACGGTGGGAGATGTCCCAACCTCTGAGAACTAAGGTCAGGGAGTTTTAAATGCTGCAACTTCACAAGATAACCAGCCTATAGTAATGTAACATGGTTAGAAGTCCAGAGTTTAGGATTTAGAGGGTTATGGGCTTCCACCATTTCTTTCTTACCCTTGGCTCACCTTGAAACAACCATGTATACTCTTTTTATTTGTTCATTAAACTTCCTTATATTTTGAATGCTCGAAGCCTGATCTCTGTATACGCACCATGACTTATTTGTTCCTGCTTTCCAAAAAGCAGCAAAGGGGAGAGGCAGAAGTGGAACTGGCCATCCCTTGAGCACAAAAGTGAGGAAGAGTGAAAGATCATAGAATCATAGAGGTGGAAGGGACCACCAGGGCCATCAAGTCCAACCCCCCCGCACAATGCAGGAAATTCACAACTACCTCACCCCTCCACACCCCTAGTGACCAGAAGATGGCCAAGATGCCCTCCCTCTCATCATCTGCCTAGATCGTCCTGCTCTAAGTTATGCAAGCGAAGTGGGAGAACTTTGAAGGGTAAATGCACCCGGGTTGCAAGCTCCAGGTTGGGAAATACCTGCAGAAAGAGTTGGTTCTGGTCCGACCTTCTGTTTTCTGTTGCCCCAAAAGGTCAGACCAGAACCAACGGGTTGAAATTAAATCAAAAGTTTCCATCTAGACATTTGGAAGAATTTTCTAACCATTAGAGGAGTCCCTCGGTGGAACAGGCTTCCTCGGGAGGTGGTGAGCTCTCCTTCTTGGAGGTTTTTAAGCAGAGGCTAGATGGCCATCTGTCAGCAATGCTGATTCTATGACCGTAGGCAGATCATGAGAGGGAGGGCATCTTGGCCATCTTCCGGGCATGGAGTAGGGGGTCGCTGGGGGTGTGGGAGTGGGGAGGTAGTTGTGAATTTCCTGTATTGTGCAGGGGGTTGGTGGTCCCTTCCAACTCTATGATTCTAGGGGTGGAGCCTGAGGGCAGGGTTTAGGGAGGGACTTCAGTAGGGTATAATGCCATAGAGTCCACCTTCCAGAAAGGCCATTTTCTCCAGGGGAACTGGATGGGTGTGTGTGTGTGGGGAGGGGGGTGTAATTCGATATAGTCCACCCTCTGAAGATGCCACTTGCTCCTAGAAACTATATAGATCCTGCAGATCAGTTGTAATTCCCAAAGACTCCCAGGCCCCCTCTGGAAGTTGGCCACCTCCCCTATGAGGCAGCCTCTGCGGCTCTTCCATGCAGAAAAGGGATGGTTCGTCAAATGAAGCCGGGGTAGAGAGAAGGGACAATTTTTTATCCCTCCCCCGTATTACTCGGAGTGGGGAGCCCCTAGTTGTCAGGAAATAGGACTGACTGACGGAAATAGTTCTTTATCCTACAAGTAATTAAACTGGAATTCACTGGCAGTGCCAGGAGGGATGGCCGAGAGCCTAGACGGCTGTCACAGGAGCTGCTGCCAATCTGAGCAGACAATACCAACCTTGATGACCCGAAAGACTGATCCACTAGAAGGCAGCTTCATGTGTTCAGAGGCCTCTCAGCCATTTGCTGGCCTCTGTGTGAGAAAGGATACTGGGGACTCGCTGGGCCATTGGCCTGGGCATCTTCAGTCAAAAAGACCTGGTGGTAAAACCAAAGCCTAACTGTGGAGCCAGTTCTGGGTTCGAGAGGCTGCAAGTCCCATAGAAGGGTTGGCTGCTTAGGGCAAAGTAGGCTGCCTTCTGTAGGGCTGGACCGTCCGTTCCCCTCGCTCAGTAGGGGCAGCAGCTCAGGCGCAGAAAGGCCTTTCCCTGCTTGGCTAGCCCAGTCCCCGGGAGCTGAACTTTGACCTGGGGTCCTGCTAGCTGTGGCCGACTCTGAAGCAGGACACGGCATTCCATCCAGGAAAGGTTGTGCTCTTACAGACAACAAGAGGTATTTCGCGAAGCAAGAGTAAACAAAACAAGAAAACGTCTGGCTTCAAACTCTAAATCCAATTGCCTTGATAAGCTGTGGTCCGTTACCAACCCTTTTGCTTTGCTTCTCCTTGCGAGGGCCTACTCTGCAAGGAGAGCGTGAATTTTCCCCAAACGAGGAACCAGGAACGGAGATGGCTGGGTTTTCCTCTACATCCCACTTGTAGGAACAGGTCCCAGAGCCCCCAGCTTCCAAAAGTCTTCTGAAGCCACGACAGTTCACAAGGCCAAGCGCCAGCCTTTCGGGCCAAGGGGGCTTTCTGAGGCACATGGGCAGAGATGGTGGGGGCAAGGAGCTGCCCTCTCCCTTGGGAGTGGGGGGACAGGTAAATAGGAGCGTGGAAGAGCTCTGCCTGCCTTTGCTCTTACACAGACGTTGCTGTGGCCCTCACACAAGGCGGCCGGCCCCAAACCCCGCCCAGCTGCCCACGCCTGTGATGGGTATTGAAAAGCAAGCAGCTTCAGGCCTGACCCAGATCCACCCCCTCATTCTTCCTCAGATTCCCCGAAAGAAGGACCCGAGGAACAGCCGGCCACGGAATGACAAGAGGAAGAAACATTTAAACTTTAATGCAGAATTCAATTTAGCCAAAAGCCCTCAGGCACAACACTTGAACCATAAACTACAAGAAGAAACACTGCTAATTCAAAGACCGCCCTCCCCCAGGTCAAACAATGACACACCTGTCAGTTAGAAACAGGTAAGGGCGAGGAAAGAGAAAAAGAGCCCCCTCCCCCCAGCTTTGAGCACTGGCTGCTCCAGAAAGACTTGGGCCCCACTCCGGGAGAACGACACGGCACAGCACTGCAGGTAGGTCGGGGGTGTGTGGACTCGGAGAGCTCGTGGTTGGCCCCGGATCTGGCCCGGTGGAGGCAAAGCCAGGGGCTGAGTGGAGGAGGCAGGCTGGGACGCTCTCTCTGACCCCCTCAGAGAAGACAACCCCCCCCCCAGCAGTTAGAAAACAAAAGGCGGGGGATGCGCTTGAAGAGCAGGCCACTCTGAGGAGGCCCCACGGCAGAAGAGCTGCGACCCCGTCCTTTGGAGGCTGCGCGGACCCAGAAGAAGCCCAGGCCCCGCCACCCGGGCCAGGCCTCACTTGAAGGAGTGCTTGATGGTGCCGCACAGATTCGCCAGCTGCACCTAGGAGAAGAGGATATGGCCTCGCTCAGCCCTCTAGCCACTTGGCAGAAGGGGCTCACGGCATGGGACAGTGCTGCTCTGGGATGGTGGTGGGGGGGAGGAGAGGACAACTGACCAGGCATCCCCGGAGGCAGGGTCCAAAGAGGCAGCCCCCTCTCTCCAATGAGAAGGGAGAATAAGAGGGTGTTCTCTCTGCCCCCATTCTGCCTGGACCAGAGCTGCAAAAGAGGACCCTCCTCCAGGGAAAGCAGAACAAGGGGGAGGGGAAGCTTCTTCCCCTAGAATGGCCACAGGACCAAGACCAGAGCAGAGGGGCTGCCCTGGCAGATTGCTCCCCCTCCCCAAGGCTTCTCTGCCGTCCTGTCCCTGCACCTCCTAACCAAACAGCTAACTGGAGAAACAAGGACTGAACCCGGGGGCCTTCTGCCTTGCCTGCCTCTTTCGCCAAACCCAGGAGACCCACCTCCAGGGCCAGAGAGCTGGGGGCTGCCCAGCCGGAAGCCAGGGAGGGAGAAATGCGTGCACCTCTCACTGAAGACAGAGAAGTGATCAGGCAAGTATGCAGGGGGGGAGGGGGGGAGAGAGCCTGAAACCTCACCCTTTGGCCCCATAACTAACTAGAATTGGAGCCACTGCAAATTCTAGAGGGGTAGCCCCGTTTGTCTATTGCAGCAAGACCCCGATCACTTTCCTCACTGCACCTCCAGCACGTGCCATTCACACGGGGTCAAGAGAACGAAGGAGCCATCAGGGGCAATCCATCCAGCTTTGCTCAACTGGTTTGTCTTGATAATGGCAGTTCCCCCTGCATGATTAACTCTGAATGGGAACGGTCTTTTCTGGATTCCTTTGCACGTGACCTTGTTCCGTCTCACCCAGGACTTCATGTATCCCACAGTCCTTTTGCCAATCTCCTCATCCCACTCCGGGAGGCACACAGTACAGCTGACGAAATGGGCTCTAGTCCACAAAACCTCCTGCTAGCCCACCCGCTGGTCTGAATTTAAGAGGCAACAAAAATCCAACTCCAGAGGATCTCTTTGTGAGCAAAGAACAAACCTGGGCAGCAGTAAAGCACTGGGTGGGATGGCTGGGGCAGGGGGACTCTGGGCTCTGTGAAAGGACTCACCGACAGCTTCTTCACGCTCCCCAGGGTGCCTGGATTCAAGTGCATCAGGTCCTGCTTGGAAAGCTTGCTGGCTCTTAAGCAGATGCTCTGCAAAGAAGAGGGAAAGAGGCCATCAACTCCCCCCCCCACACCTTTGGGGAGGGAGGGGCTCATGCCCAGCTAGCAAAGAAGAGTCCAGGGACTGCAGGCAGCTGCCTGGCCCAGGGAAGGGTAGCGCCTCTCCCCAGATGAGAGATTTCACACACACACACCCCAGCTTCTCTGGCCGTACCTCTCCTCCCCCAGCAGGGACGGTGATGAAGATGTCGCTGGTGGCCGCAAGGGGGCTGCCGTTTGCAGAGATGCTGAAGACCCGCTCTTGAGCCGCGGGAGCACGCAGGCCGGGTGTTTTGAAGACACTGGGGCAGGGGCCGGGGGGAAAGAAAAGCCCTCCGTAAGAAGCACTCCACAACAAGCCGTTTCCCGCAAGGACACCCAAACCGGCAGAAGCATGGGGCACCAAGCACCGCACATGATCAAGTCAGAGGTGGTATGGAAGAAGCCTTCCACAGGCAGGCCTGAGTGTGTGCCAGCGTGGCAGGGCGCTCCAGCCACAACCAGAGCTGCCACCGTAGGAGCTCCGATGGGCCATCAGGGAGCGGCTAAAACTGCCGCAAAGCCCCCCCTCCAGAGATTCGTTCCCGTCGCCAAGTTCTGACCAAGGCGGGCAGGGAGCTGGCGTGGCTCACCTGGAATCAAACTTCGGGGTGAGCAGAGGGGTGGTTCCCTTGAGGGCAGCTGAGTGGGCGGTCTGGCTGACCGTCGGAGTGACAAAGTTACCTTTGCTGGACCTGCGAAAGAAGGCCGCCAGAGGTGAGCAGCTTCCCTGGCCTTGAGGGGACAGGGGGGGCTTCCACTCCCCCACCCCTTCTAGCCCTTTACCTCCTGCTCAAACGCGTAGACCTGGCCGGGGGAGGCCTGCCCCTCCTTGACCCCGGGGGAGCCTTTTTGGTGGAGGTCTTTGCCTGAAAGACACAAGAAGTAGTCGGCCTCTGTCCCCACTCTACTAGCAGTTCCCAGGCTGGCGGAGCTGTGTCCGGTGAGCAGAGAACAGCCGTGAGCCCAGCAAGGGACGAGAGACATCGAGACATTAAGAACATAAGAAAAACCCTGCTGGATCAGACCCAGGCCCATCAAGGCCAGCAGTCTGTTCACACAGTGGCCAACCAGGTGCCTCCAAGAAGCCCCCAAACAAGACGCTAGAAGCATTATCCTGCCTGTTCTCCACAGCACCTAACATAATGGGCATGCTCCTCTAAGACAGGAGAGAATAGGTATGCATCATGACTAGAATCCATTTTTACTAGTAGCCATGAATAGCCTTCTCCTCTGTGAACACGTCCGCTCCCCTCTTGAAGCCTTCCAAGTTGGCAGCCATCACCACATCCTGGGGCAGGGAGTTCCACAATTTAACTATGTATTGTGTGAATACTTCCTTTTGTCAGTTTTGAATCTCTCACCCTCCAGCTTCAGCAGATGACCCCGCATTCTAGTATCATGAGAGAGGGAGAAAAGCTTCTCCCTGTCCACTCTCTTCAAACCGTGCATTGCTCCCCTTCCTGCAGAATCTGCATTCCCAAGAGCTGGAGACTCCGTGGCGGGGGGCACTGAGGCGCGTGGGGCTGGACTCAGCACAGGCTAGCAGCAACCTCAGTCTGCCCTCCCACCCCTGTAAACTCCTTCTCGGATGTTGTGCAAGAACACAAACCACGTTTACACAGACTCTCTCTTGGCGGGGGGGCGGGAGGGGGCTTTCATGCTCCAACGTCTGCTGAAGAATGGCATACAGAAGCATTCCTCCCCTTGGGCAGTGTCATGCCAACCCCTGGCCGTCCATGACTGCATCCAGCGCAGACCGTCAAGGAGGGCCAGGGGGGGCAGATCAGCCTGCAGCTCACCCAGGCCTGAAGAGCAGAGCTCTGGGGCCTCCGCAGAGGAATTTACCTTCTGCAGTTTCTGGACGCTGGACTCCAGGGCTCCACACGCATCACTCCCCAGCCTGGATCGCTTCCCTGCAGGCAGGATCGGCTGCCCCGCTCCTTCTTCTTCTATGGTCTCAATAGCCTGCTTGACTTTCTTAGCTGGGGTTGGGGGGGGGGAGATCAAAAGACAGTCTTTTCCCAAAGATATCAGAGTGGCAACTGGGTCCCTGCCCACCTCACAACACCCGCCCCCCCGGGAGGTAGGGGAGGCACAGAGAAAGAGGCGGGTTCCAGATCACCTGGGGAGCTTTTGGGCTGAAGGAGTTGGAGCCCACTTGGCCTCAGCCTTGGCTCCTCTCCACCAACCACAGCCCCTTTTGACCTTTAAGACCAACCTTTCCTGACTGTTTTGAGGGGCGTCTGAACGGCTTCCGCTGCCAGCTTGGTAATTTCCAGTATATCCAGGTCAACCTGCAAGGAAAAGAAGCGCTCAAGCAAGGCCGGCTCCCTGGGTTGGCCAACACCGCAGGCGGGACGGAGGATACCTACCATGGCAGCCTTCTCCAGGGCCTTTTCACCTCCTCCCAGAGCTGGAGAGACAAAAGGTCTTCATTAGAGCAGAGCAGCAGCCCTCCATCTCGGGGAAAGCGAGAAGAGGCTGGATGAAGTGATCCCCTGGGTTCGAGGTCTCCCCTTTTCCCCCCTGTGCTGCTCCTGGCGTGCTCACAAAGTTCAATGGGAGCAAGTCTGGAAGCCGCCTCTTGCCCCTGGTGCCAAAGGGCTTGGAAAATGCGTCCCCAGCCTAGTGACTCCACGACAAAATGCAAACAGCCTCCGACCCCATGGATCACTCGCAGGTGCTGGAGTTGCTAACTGGGCAGCTCCAGGAGACCTAAGCACCCCTCTGCCCCCCACCCCCTCACACACACCAGAACTGCATACCGTAGTAGCTGACCCAGTTCATCTCCTGCAGAGCTGCAGGCAGGCGTAGAAATTCCATGTTGTACATGTTGTCACTCTCCTTACATAAGCCCTCGCTGTCCACCAGGATCTGATCTTTGCGTGTCTGGACTGCAAAGAAAGGCTGGCCTGGGAATGGGGCACGAGCACCGGAGCCCCTGAGGCCTGTCTTGGTGTGTTAGGGACTTTCTGTGCTCCACAGGTGTACAGGGGGGAAAGGGTGGCCTCCAAGTTGCGTCTCCTGCCAGCTTGGCAGATTCCGGGGCTGAAAAGCCCAGCCTGCACCGAAGCGCCACAGAACCATCCCAAGGCAAACACACCAGAGGCCTTTTTGGCGAACTCCACTTGGAACCCTGGGAGCCAGTGTGGTGTCGTGGTTAAGAGCGGTGGACTCTGATCTGGAGAACCGGGTTTGATTCCCCACTCCTCCACATGAGCAGCGGAAGCTAATCTGGTGATTTCCCGCAAGTGAGACTAGAAATGTAACAAATGCTAGAACAATAGTTCCATATCCCACTCCAAAAGAAGACTTGAAGCACCTGGCAATAAAACAGCCGCAACATAAAACCGTAACACCCTGGAGGAGAGCGGGGTGCAGGATCGGACCCCAGCCATCCAAAACAGACCCCGCCCCTTCACAGCCCCTCCCCTCCAGGAAGAGAGGCGGTTACCTTCCTGGTCGAAGTCCTTCAGAAACGCATCCAACTTTTTGTTTCTCAGGGTATTTTTACTGGAGCCTCGGGCGGCTTTCTTCCTGGAAGGAGCCATGGCCGGAATCCTATGGGGAACATGAGAAGAAATGGGTTAAAAGTGCAGCCCAGAGGGAGGGACGGAGGCGTCTTCAAGGAGGCACTTGGGACCCAGCCTGGTGCCATGGGTGGAACGCCGGACCTGGATAAGAACGAAAGAAAAGGCCCCGTGCTGGATCAGACCCAGAAGGCCCATCAAGCCCAGCAGTCTCTTCACACAGTGGCCCCCCGGGAAGCCCACAAACAAGGCGACTGCAGCAGCAGCATTGACCCTGCCTGTGTTCCTTTGTGTGTGTTAAGTGCCGTCAAGTCGCTTCCGACTCATGGCGACCCCATGAATGAAAGTCCTCCAAAATGTCCTGTCTTTGACAGCCTTGCTCAGGTCTTGCAAACTGAAGGCTGTGGCTTCCTTTACAGTGTTCCTTTACAGCACCTGATATAACAGGCTCCTCTGATCCTGGAGATACTAGGTGTTAATCATGACTAGCGACCATTTTGACTAGTGGCCATGGACAGCCCTCTCCTCCATGAACATGTCCACTCCCCTCTTCAAGGCGTCCAAGTTGGCCGCCATCCCCACATCCTGGGGCGGGGAGTTCCACCATTTACCCATGGACCCGGGTTCGAGTCCCTGGTCTGCCTTGGGAGCCGCCTGGGCGGCCTTGGCCCAGCCCCTCACGCCCACCCTGACCGACCTCGCGGGGCTGTTGTGAGGATGGAGGGGTCCCAACGGGGGGGAGAAGTGGGGGGGGCGGCGGGCGGGAGGCCAAGAGTCAGCCGGGGGGGGGGAAGCAGAGCGCAGCAGGGGGGCCCCACGGAAGCCCCCTCCCCCTCCACTCACGCACGTTGCGGCCGGGCGCGGAATCGGGACCCGCCGCCGCCCTCCTCAACCGCCGCCCTCAACCGCCGCCAAATTGAAACTGCGGCGCCTCCGGGACCGCCGGCCAATCAGCGGCGCCTCCGGGACGGCCGGCCAATCAGCGGCGGCCGCGCACCGAGGCGCCGGGGCCAGAGCGGCCGCGGAAACCCCGAGAGCGCCGCCCTGCCGGCGGAGGAGACCCGGCGCGCCCGCAGAGGCTCTGCCGCTGAGCCGGGGCCCCTGCAGCCTTGGCACGGCAGGAGGCCACCCTGCAGGGAGCTCGTGCAGCGCACGAGCTCCCTGCAGGGTGGCCTCCTGCCGTGCCAAGGCTGCAGGGCCCCCGGCTCAGCTTGGCATGCAGGTTCAATCCCCACCCCCGAATCCAGGCTGATAAACAACCGTTCAGAGCCAGAGGTCTCCATTCAGACACTTTCCCCTCCCCTCCCCACCCTTGGTTGTGATCGCCCCAGACGTTCCCTACAAGTATGGGGCGATTCCCCCAGGGGTTCAAGGACCCTTGTGGGGCTGGCCTGCTCATGGGCGAAGGGATGCTCCTGGCAGCCCCAGAGAGGCAGCAGGAGGTCTCGTGCTCTCACCAGATTCCCCTTCCAGCCCCATGCACCCAACTAGGGTTGCCAACCTCCAGATACTAGCTGGAGACCTGCTATTGCAATTGGCAACCCTGTTGTGGGAGAAGCCCCCCTGCTGCTTGTGTCCCACGCTGCACCTGGTCCTGGGGGCACTGAATGACCCACTGAATGGTCCCAGCGGCCTGGAGTGGGGGGGGGGGAGAGAAGGGGAGGAGGGTTAGGGTTGCCAGGGCCCTCTTTGCCATCGGTGGGAGGTTTTTGGGGCGGAGCCTGAGGAGGGCAGGGCTTGGGGAGGGGAGGGACTTCAGTGCCATAGAGTCCAATGGCCAAAGCGGCCATTTCCTCCAGGGGAACTGATCTCTATCAGCTTAGGGTTGCCAACTGCCAGGTAGTAGCAGGAGATCTCCTGCTAATTCAACTGATCTCCAGCCGATAGAGATCAGTTCACCTGGAGAAAAATGGCCGCTTTGGCCATTGGGCTCTATGGCATTGAAGCCCCTCCCCAAACCCCGCCCTCCTCAGGCCCCGCCCCAAAAATCTCCCGCCGGTGGCGAAGAGGGACCTGGCAACCCTATATCAGCTGGAGATCAGTTGTAATAGCAGGACATCTCCAGCTACTACCTGGAAGTTGGAATTCAAAATATAGCACAAGACAATTGTTTCTAAAATGAGGAAACCAAACAATAGCAACTCATGCTATTACAGATATATATTGGAAACATTCAATAACCACAATTCTGGAGCAAAGAAATGTGTATCACAATTGGTCTAAGTAAGACCCCAGCCCTCAGCATAAGGCTTTACAATGCAAAATATAAGCCAAAATGTTCAGACCTTATTTAGTCCGTATTGATAATTTCATAATAATAATTTCATAATTTCAAAAAATTGAATAAGGACTGAGCATTTTGGCTTATATTTTGCATTGTAAAGCCTTATGCTGAGAGCTGGGGTCTTACTTAGACCAATTGTGATATACATTTCTTTGCTCCAGAATTGTGGTTATTGAATGTTTCCAATATATATCTGTAATAGCATGAGTTGCTATTGTTTGGTTTCTTCATTTTAGAAACAATTGTCTTGTGCTATATTTTGAATTCCACACTCCTGACTAAGCACTTGCAAGCCGTTTTTTGATTACTACCTGGAAGTTGGCAACCCTAGAAGGAGGGGGTGGGCTCCCTCTGATAGCTGAGAAGTCTGCCAGCGTGGGGGACCCCCCTCCTGGCACTGCTCAGAGCAGCCTTGGCATGGCTTTACTCTCCCTCCCTCCCTCTCCCCCTCCCCCTCTGTATGCAGAGCTTTCCCAGATGGGCCAGGCAGGGGTGGAAAGAAACCCAGCGTCAGGTGTAGCAACCCAAACAGGCCAGGAGGGAGAGCCAGTGACCTTCCCCTGTTCTCTGCCACTGGCATTTATGTATATGTATTTATGCATTTATTTCTTTATGCATTTATTATTATTCTGTCCTGCTCTCCCCAACATAGCTGGGCTCAGAGCAGCTGACAACAAAAGTTAAACACATTAAATACATTAAAGTCAATAAATACATTAAAACCATTTGTATAGTTATATTAAAATTCCCATATATCCAACAATTACTAAAACCAGAATATGCTGGTGGTAATAAGTACCTAAATGGCACAACTCAGCCGTGTCTCCGGTGTGCAAGACCAACCCATTAAGAATTTCTACCCAAGCATAGAAGACGGCAGCCTTTCCTCCGGACCAACAAGCCAGCCTCTGGGTGGCACCTGGAGATCTCTCAGAATCTCAGCATCTCCAGGCGAGAGACATCAGTTCCCCTGGATATAATGGCTGCTTTAGACGAGGGTGGACTCGAGGGTGTTATGCTCCACTGAGGTCCCTCCCCTCCCCAAAGTCCACCCTCCTCAGGCTTCACCCCCAAATCACCAGGAATTTCCCAGCCCAGAGCTGGCAACCCTATCCCAAATAGTGATATGAGCTCTCTTCTGCCCTTTTTCGGATCTAAGGAAACAGTGCCTCTGAGCATGTGTCTGCTAGACCACTATCTGCTACAGCTACTGGCGGAACAAACACAGGCCTGACAATTTGCTTTAGTTTTTAAGTTTTCAAAACATGTACATGTGTTCCTCTTTTCAGAACCAGAATCGTAGCAGATTTTAAATTACCCAGCGTGGTGTCGTGGTTGTGGAGTCTGATCTGGTGAACCAGGTTCGATTCCCCCACTCCTCCACATGAGCAGCAGAGGCTAATCTGGAGAACTGGATTTGTTTCCCCACTCCTCCACATGAAGCCAGCTTGGTGACCTTGGACTAGTCACAGCTCTCTTTGAGCTCTCTTGGCCCCACCTACCTCACAAGGTGTCTGTTGTGGGGAGGGGAAGGGAAGGCGATTGTCAGCCAGTCTGATTCTCCCTTAAGTGGTAGAGAAAGCCGTCATATAAAAACCAACTCCTTCTTCTTCTACCCCTAAGGAGGAAATGACACATTTATCACCTGTCTGCAGGATGGGGCGTTTGACATTCAGGGGAGAGCAGGGTCTCATTCTGCCACAGGATGGCACTCAGTAGGCAACCAAGGAGCTGAGGAAAGGCACCCTGGCTCCCTCCCAAAGTGAGGGTCCGGCTGCCGCGGTCTCCCAGCTTGCCTGGACACAGGGTTGCCAACTGCCAGGTGGGGCCTGGAGATCCCTTGGAATCACAACTGATCTCCAGATGACAGAGATCACTTTTCTGGGACAAAATGGCTGCTTTGGAGGATGGCCTGTATGACATTACATTCCTGGTGACCTCCTTCCCCTCCATGAGCTTAGCCCCCCCCCCCCCCCCCGGCTCTGCACCCAAATCTCCAGGAATTTCCCTACCCAGAGCTGGCAGCCTATTGAAACAGCTACAATTTCCACCATTTCCACCCGTTTATTTGGCCCTCCCTGGCAGCTGATTGGCCACAGTGTGAAACAAGATTCTGGACTAGGTGGACCGCAGGTCAGATACCAGCAGGTTCTTCTTATGTTCTTATTAAGTTCAGCATTACTAAGTGTAAGATGATGCATACTGGAACAAAAAAAATTCCTAACTTCAAGTATGAGTTAATGAGATCTGAACTGGACGAAACCGAATCCCAATGAAAGTCTCTACTCAGTGTGCAGCAGCTGTGGAAAAGGCAACCCCCGTGCTGGGGGGGGGGAGGAGGACGACGAGAAGAAGAAGAGTTTGCTTTTATATGCCGACTTTCTCTACCACTTAAGGGAGAACCAACCTGGCTTACAATCACCTTCCCTTCCCCTCCTCACAACAGACACCCTGTGAGGTAGGTGGGGCTGAGAGAGCTGTGAGTAGCCCAAGGTCACCCAGCTGGCTTCATATGTAGGAGTGAGGAAACCAATGCAGTTCACCAGATCAGCCTCCGCTGCTCATGTGGAGGAGTGGGGAATGAAACCCGGTTCTCCAGATCAGAGTCCACCGCTCCAAACCACCGTTTGGCGGATGAAACTACCAATACAGTAATGCCCTTGTCTAGAGCTATGAAGCCTCATCATGTGGAATACTGTTAGCCGTTCTGCTCACCGTATCTAAAAAAGGCCATTGCAGAGCTGGAAAAAAAAGGACAGACGAGGGCAATCCAGATGACTAGGGGGTTGCAGCACCTTTCCTATGAGGAGCAGTTAAAGAGACTGGGACTTTTCAGTTTAGCAAAAAAGGTGGCTATGGGGTTTCATACCCTGATCTATATGGCCCAGGCTAGCCCAGTACTGACAGATCTCATAAGCTAAGTAAGGTTGGTCCTGGTTAATACTTGGCTGGAAGCCCACCAGAGAAGCCCATGGCTGCTACGTGGAGGCAAACCACATCTGCATTCCTTTTGACTTGACCTGGAAGGCTCAGGCTAGCCTGACCTCAACAGATCTCAGAAGCTAAGCAGGGTCAGCCTTGGCTAGTACTTGGATGGGAAGTCCAGGATCGCTATGCAGAGGCCGGCAACGCCAAGCCACCTCTGTCTCTTGCCATGAAAGCCCTCCCCCTCCTCCCATCTCCCGATGGTCGCCAGGAGGGACCTGGGCAACCCTACTGTCACAGAACACAGACTTGATCCTTGCGAGATGAATTACACTCATGGAGGAGGGGGAATCACCTTTATTTAGAGATGCCAGCAGCCTCCAGGAGGGTCCTGAGGACCCCCCAGAATTACAGGCCATCTCCAGACTACAGACATTGGTTCCCCTGGAGGAAAGGGCTGCTTTGGAGGGTGGACTCTATGGCCTTGTACCTCACTGAGCTCCCTGCCCTCCCCAGGCTCCATCCCCAAATCTCCAGGAGTTTCCCAGCCTGGATCTGGCAACCCTACCCTCCGTCCCCCGCCAGTGTCCAGGGGGGACCTGGTGGCAACCCTGCCCGCCTGCCTGGCCAATATCTGCCTCCTTCCCACCAGCTGGAGTCTAGCGGGCTGCCCGGTGCCTTCCCCGCAATCGGGGCTGAGCAGCCCTTGTTTCTGTGGTGTCAGAGAACTGGAGCACCGCACCCGGGGCCAGCTCCAGGGCAGGGACCTTTATCTCCTGCTGAGCAAAGGCTCTGCCTGAAGCCAGCTAAGGTATCAGCGGAGCCAGGCGTGACTCAGCTGTGACTCAGCAGAACGGGCGGCAGGGCAGAACCGCAGAGTCATGGCACGAGAGACTCACCCAGTCCCTGTTTGTGGGGAACGTCCTGCCTCCAGATGCTCCTTCTGAGCCACCTTGGGCTAGCAGGACGGAGGGAGGGAGGGAGGGAGGGAGGGAGGGAGGGATGGTGGGGGGCATTCTTTCGGATTCAAAGAAGCATTTGTTATCTGTTATCCTGCCGGATCAGACCAGTGAGGGTCCATCCAGTCCACCATCCTGTATCACACAGTGGCCAATCAGTTCCTCTGGAAGTCCAACAACAGGGCATAGAGGCCAAAGCCTTCTCCTGAGAAGAACCTCAGAAGAGCCCTGCTGGATCTGACCTGTGAGGGTCCATCTAGTCCAGCATCCTGTCCCACACAGTGGCCAACCAGTTCCTCTGGAGGTCCAGCAACAGGCCATAGAAGCTGAGGACTTCCCCTGATAAGAGCCTCGGAAGAGCCCTGCTGGATCAGAGGGGTGGTCCCTCTAGTCCAGCATCCTGCCTCACACAATGGCCAGTCAGCTCCTCTGGAGAGCCAACAACAGGGCACAGAGGCCAAGGCCTTCTCCTGAGAAGAACCGCGGAAGAGCCCTGCTGGATCTGACCTGTGAGGGTCCATCTAGTCCAGCATCCTGTCTCCTGTTGACTGAGGGAAGGCCCCTGTCCCTTTACTCCTTTACAGGAGGGATAAACACTGTTCTTCCTCTGGGGGAGATTTTGGGGATGCCATTTTTTTAAAAGGATGCCAGAGCACACTATGGAAGCAACCCTTGCTTCACTCCCCCCCCCCCCAGTTTTCTATAAAAATAGTAAATGTTGCTGGAGATGTCATTAACTCAAGTTGCTGCCAGACCCGTTGGGGAGACTAGAATGGTTCTTCAAGACCCTATCAGGTTTTGGGAAGGGAAACGTACCCACTTTCTGTATGAGCCTGCTTCAGCAGTCAGGAGAGGAGCGGCTCTTGCAAAGTGAATGAACTGAGCACCCAACCGGCAGATAGGCGTCCTAGGCAGGGTGTTGTAGGGCACATGTATTGAGGTTAGGGTTGCCAACCTCCAGGTGGTGGCTGGAGATCTCCTGCTATTACAACTGATCAATTCCCCTGATAGAGATCAATTCCCGTGGAGAAAATGGCCGCTTTAGCCATTGGACTCTATGGCATTGAAGTCCCTCCCCTCCCCAAATTCCACCCTCCTCAGGCTCCACCCTGAAAACCTCCCACTGGTGGCGAAGAGGAACCGTGGAAACCCTAATTGGGGTGTCTGTGTGCACATGCACATGCTGGCGGAGGGGAGCCTCGGTGTGCCTGCAAGGGTGCCCCCCCCCACGCACTCGCTTGTGAGATGCTGGGAGGTGTGAATGGAGCAAGTCAGCCATGGCCCTCCAGGAAAAAAGCTCACCCTCCCAACTGCAGTAGAATGGAGGGCTGGCCTTCTCCTTGGGGGCCTTAATTCCTTATTGCTCCCCCTCCCCCCCCACAACAAGTGAGAAGGCCTCCTGCGCAAGCAACTAGCAAGGGCTGCCAACCTCCAGGTACTAGCTGGAGTTCTCCTGCTATTACAACTGACGTCCAGCCGGTAGAGATCTGTTCCCCTGGAGAAAAGGGCTGCTTTGGCAATTGGACTCTATGGCATTGAAGTCCCTCCCTTCCCCAAACCTCGCCCTCCCCTGGCTCCGCCCCAAAAATCTCCCACCGGTGGCAAAGAGGGACCTGGCAACCCCAAGGAACGGCCATGTCAGAAAACGGGAAACTTACAGCAGGCAGATGCCAGCCAGGGGCAGGACTGCCAGCAAAAGGGGAAGAGGGCATGAGCATGGCACTGGGGGGAGGATGAGATCGGGGGTGGGGGAAGAAGCTGCAGAAAAAACCTCAGTCTGGGGGGGGCACACATGGATAGCAAGATAAATGGTGTGTGAAAGGGGCCAGGAGGCAGAGCCCAGTGTCCTCATCATGGGAAAGCATGAGATGGTACAAAACAAGACCAACTGTGTGAAGTTGTGTGTGTGTGTGTGTGTGTGTGTGTGTGTGTGAATCATTAACACTATGGAGGGGCACAGAGCTTCAAGGCAGAGCCCACTTTGGATCTTGCTCTGAACCCCCAAATCCTTTTACAAGACGAGACGGAGGATTCATGTTGCTTTTCTCCAGTCACTGCTGCGCCTGCATGCGCCTGGGCAGCCTCCGGAACCCTCTTTGAAAGTCTCATGCCCCTTTCCTAAGTGGCACTTCATGTGTACCACGGCCCACATTATGCCACCTGCTGTGCCAGTGTCCTCAACCACTGGCCACTCTGCATTCCCACAGGGCCCGGCCAAGGGAGAGAGAGGCAGCTGCATAGGGAACTCGAGACACACACAGACACTCACACGCACACACGTGGGGCTTGTGCACTACAGCTGGGGAAGGTGCCCTTGAATGCATGGACACATTGATTGATTGATTTACGTTATTTATAGTCTGCCTTTCTCACAGGGTCTCCAGGCAGATGACCCACAGCAAGCCTGTACAAACATAAAAAGGGGACATTCAACAACCAGTGTGTTAGGGTTTTAGAGACCTGGAACCAGCCACAAAGAACTGAAGCATTGCATAAGTACTAGGACACATTAAGCGGCATAGAAATTACATTACTAGGATCCTACCTACAATAAGCCCTGACCTGGATGGCCCAGGCTAGCCTGATCCCATCAGATCTCAGAAGCTAAGCAGGTTCAACCCTGGTTAGTATTTGGATGGGAGACTATCAAGGAAGTCCAGGGTTGCTGTGCAGAGGAAGGCATTGGCAAACCACCTCTGTTAGTCTCTTGCCATGAAACCCCCCCCCAAAAAAAGGGTTTGCCATAAGTCAGCTGTGACTTGACGGCCCTTCACACACACACACCTACAATAAGCGCAACCCGGCAGTATAGACCAAAGCTTCTTAAACTGTGGGTCGTGACACCATATGGGGTCGTGTAACTGAATGTAAGGGTCGTGAAAAATTTGGCAAAAGTAAATGGTAAAATTATATGACTACCAAATAATTGTTTTAAAATAAATTTCTTTATGATATATTATCAGTAAATGTTAGATTTTATATACCTAAATACCCGAGGTCGCATAAATATTTCTTGGGTGAAAAGGTGTTGCGAGTGGGAAAAGTTTAAGAAGCCCTGGTATAGACCACACAGTCCTTAATTATTTATCCATGCAACACGTGAAACTGTCTTGTACTCTATCAGACCACCAGTCCATCAAGATAAGTATTGTCTATTCAGATTGGCAGCGGCTCTCCAGGGTCTCAGGCAGAAAAGGGTCTTTCACATCACCTACTGCCTGGTTGTTTTTAACTGGAGATGCTGGGTATTGAACCTGGTACCTTCTGCATGCCAAGTAGGGTTACCAGCTCTGGGTTGAGAAATACCTGGAAATTTTGGAGGTGGAGTCTGAGTAGGGCAGCATTTTGGGAGGGGAGGGACTTTTATGGGATATAATGCCACAGAGTCCCTTTTCCAAGGCAGGCATTTTCTCTAGGTAACCTGATTTCTGTTGCCTGGAGATCAGTTGTAATAGAAGTAGAAGGAGAAGAGTTGGTTTTTATACCCAATTTATCTACCTTTTTAGGGAGACTCAAACCTGCTTACAAATTGCCTGCTCTTCCTCTCCCCACAGCAGACACCTTGTGAGGTAGGTGAGGCTGAGAGAGCTCTAAGAGAACTGTGACTAGCCCAAGGTCTCCCAGAAGGCTAAATGTGCAGGAGTGGGGAAACGAACCCCTGCTCATGTGGAAGAGTGGGGGGAATCAAACCCAGTTCTCCAGATGAGAGGCCCACCACTCTACACCACTACATGCTGGTGGGAGATCTCTAGCTACCACCTGGTGGCCTGGCAACCGTCATGCCAAGCAAATGTTCTTCCACTGAGCCATGGACCCCCAACACACATGAAGCAGCTGCGTTAGACTGATTCAGACCCTCCTGGGTCCATCGCAATCAGTGCTGTCAACTCAGACTGGCAGCTGCTCTCCAGGGTCTCAGGCAGAGGTCTTTCACCTCACCTCCTGCCTGGTCCTTTCAACTGGAGATGCTGGGGATTGAACCTGGGACCTTCTGCATGCAAGGCAGACCCTCTGCCACTGAGCCACATTTCTTCTTTGAACCATAAAACAACTTGAACCACAAATATCTCTGAAATACCCTGAGGAAACGGAGGCCAGAGTCCCGGGCTCATAGCATGGTATGCGAGCAAAAGGGCTCTCCTTTGTGCCCGTTCGGAGGCCTCTATGTAGTGTTACCAACCTCCAGGTAGTAGCTGGAGATCTCCTGCTATTACAACTGATCTCCAGCCGATAGAGATCAGTTCCCCTGGAGAAAATGGCCGCTTTGGCAATTGGACTCTATGGCACTGAAGGCCCTCCCCTCCCCAAACCATGCCCTCCTCAGCCCCAAAAACCTCCTGCCGGTGGTGGAGAGGGACCTGGCAACCCTACTTCTATGGGCTCGCTCCCGCCCCAACCATCTGCACACTTCTGCTGCCCCTGGGACCTATGCCAGCAGGAAGCAGGACGTTCTTGGAAGCACAACGCAAGAGTGACAATCTGCCACAGACCCTCACAACCCTCTGCAAAGGAAGCCTAGATGCAGAAGGAGGAAGCAAACCGGAAGGCGGGGGACCCCCACAGTCAGTGGGCAGCCCTTCCTCGCTTCTGCCACCCTGTGTGTGTGTGTGTGTGGGGGGAGGGCATCTCAGAGCCAGCCCAGCCGCAGTGCCCCTCTGCCCTGGAAGCAGCTCCCCGGCTCCTTTATCGCACCCTCCAGGGAGGGTGGAGGCGGCATCTGTCAGGCCCCTGGGCCTCAGGGTGGGGGCTGGCTGCTTCAACTGCCTCCGCCAGATAGGGAAGGAAGCTGGGGCTGCAGGGCGGGTCCAGAGCCCCCTGAGAAGCTGATAGATCAAAGTGACAAAGCCAAGAAGCTCTGCACTGCAAGAGGGAAGGAAGGAAGGAAGGAACGGGAGGCCCTGCACGGATCGAGGCAGCCCCAGGCTCCATGGTTAGGGTTGCCAACCTCCAGGTGGTGGCTGGAGATCTCCTGCTATGACCACTGATCTCCAGCCGATAGAGATCAGTTCACCTCCCCATGGGGCTGCCAACCTCCAGGTACTAGCTGGAGACCTCCTGCTATTCCAACTGATCTCCAGCCGATAGAGATCAATAAACACTTTTCCTTCCCTGCCTCTCCATCTTTCCCAGTCTCCCCCCACCCCAAAAGGACCAGGATCCCTAAAAACAGGCTGCTAAAAAAAGAGCCCCCCCCCCCCACCGGCTGCCTCTCCCTCTTGATCCACGGTGACTTTGACAAGGTGTCTCCCTCTGCTCAAGTCACAGCGAACACACACCTACAACCGAGGCACGCTTGATTTATCTTCATATGTGTGTTGAGCAATTCTGACATTTCCTTTTTATATACATATAGCTGAATGTGTGATCCAAACCCCACAGTTCCTCAACATGGGTGGGCTCTTTCTCACAGATAGATGTGCATTCATGCAGGATGCTTGTGCCTTCACTGAGGCCATTCATGCAGGGAAGAGTTTGATACTCGCTCAAACCAGAATTTTCTTCTCCCGAGTTTAAAACGCCTGTTCATGGGCACGATTTAACAGGAGGAAGTCTGCAGCTGCATGGAGTGGGCTTATGCGTGATAAGCCTAATCACGCTGTACAACCACCATTCTTGCCCTCCCCCAGTCGTTGTTCCACTTTGGGAGGGCCAGAAAGCCCTGCCCCTTCCTTCACTTTCTGGACGCAGGCTTGTCACTCTAATTCCCTCCCACCTCCGGCAACCGGAAGAAAGTCTTCTAGGAGGGGGAGCTGGTGGTGTCTGCGTGGGGGTGGGAGAGGAGACCCTGACCTCTGGGGAGTGGCACATGGCTGGGAAGGACGAGGGGTGCCCCTCAACATCTGGATGGGGCCAGAGTGCCGGCCAAGAACTCCTTCACGCTCTCCCTCTTCTCTTGCAGCTTCTGGGGGATGTCCTCATAATCGTCCTGGCGTCCCACTTTGGCAAGGACTTCACCCCTGCCTACCACGCTGCCTTCCACAAGCTGGTCCGTGTGGTGGCCCACGCTCTGGCTCTCCGCTACCACTAGCCCTGCTGCAACGACACAAGTCACCCTCCTTTCCCAACATCACCCGCTGAGATCCCCTTCCAGCCCCCACCTGATATTACACCCCAATAAAAGCCATTGTCTGTAAACTGAGTGGACTCCCTGTGTCTTTGCTGGGGGGGGGGATCAGAGGGTGCCAGCAATGCTGGACTAGGGGCCTGCTCTTCCTGCCCCCCCTCCCAGACCTTGATTCTAACTCCCAAACTAGGCAATGGAAAAAGCAGGAGAATCCATGGATGGGAGAGGATTGGGTTGGGGAGAGGCCATTAGAGAGCTCACAAGTGGGCAGGTGAAAAACACGTGGGCAGGAGGGGGCGTGTGGGTGGGCGAGAGGGAAGAAGGGCATGTGTGGGGGCCTGGTAGTGGGTAGAGGGGGGCTGGGAACTCTGCCTGGAGCCCCTCAAAACTGGGAACCGGCCCTGTCCTGGCCTCCCTCCAAGGAGTTTGGCCCACTGCGGGGAGGGAATCCAAGCTTGCGGGGACGATACTGGCGTGGCACCTCCAGTATCGGGTTCTTCCTCCCCTTGTCCTCACATCAGCCCTGTGAGGCAGATGAGGCCAAAAGAGTGTGGCGACCCAGTTCCACCCAGAGGGCTTCAAGGCAGAGGATATTTGAACCCAAGTCCTCCAGCTCCTCAACCACTAACCATCCTGCGTACATGACAAAAACTCTCCTTTTTCATTGGTAGGGGCAATGAAGCAGGACAAAGCCCCCCCCCTCCCCAGCCAGCCATCTTCATTTTCATGTTCTTGCTTGGGACCTGCTGGCCCTTCTAGAACTTGGTGCTGAGTTGAGAGTCGGAACACCAGAAGAGGCTCCACTGGATCCGGCCAGGGAGGGACCCTCCAGCCCAGCATCCCGTCCCACCACAGCGGCCCACCAGTTTCTCTGGAGGGCCAAGAAATAGGGGGCACGGAGGCAGAGACCTTCCCCTGAGAAGAACCTCTGCTGGATCAGGCCAGGGAGGGTCCCTCCAGTCCACCCCCGTCTGCCATAGTGGCCAACCAGTTCCTCCGGAGGGCCAAGAAACAGGGGGCACGGAGGCAGAGATCTTCCCCAGAATGGTGCCTCCCGCCCTGGCCTCTCGGCTATCTGTCTACGAGAACGGAAGGGGCTTCCTTCCCACCACAGAAGTGCTTCATTCTTGCTCATGTCTGAGAATCCTGCATTCCCTGGGCAGTTTTGCATGGGGGCATGGGGGGGGGAGCAGGATCTGTTGGTCCTAAAGGGAGCCCTCTGATGGGGGGTGGGTGGGGGCTCAGTGGGCAAGCCCCCATCCCAATGGCCCCGGGTTCCATCTCCAGTCCACGGGTCTTGGGAGGCCGGCACTAGCAAAGCCCTCCCTGTGCTTGGGGCCGCCCAGATAGGCCTGGCTGGAGGGAGGGGTGTCCAATGGCCGGATTGGCTGTCAGGCAGCTTCATTGCTTCCTGTGGCTGGAAAGAGAGCGGAGTAGAAATCAATCAATCAATCAATCAATCAAACAAACAAGTTTTTGTCGAAGGCTTTCACGGTCAGAGTTCATTGGTTCTTGTAGGTTATCCGGGCTGTGTAACCGTGGTCCAAGACCACGGTTACACAGCCCGGATAACCTACAAGAACCAAACAAGTTTTTGATCATAGGGGGAGTCCAGCTGGGGAGCTTCCCAAAAATCCACAGCTGGACCCCGTTTGGTTCTGCCAGGGGGATTCTTAAAGGAAGCTCCACCGTGTAGTGGTGAGGGGTCCGGAGGGTCTCGCTTTCTTGCTGTCCAGAAGTAGGAGCGGGCCCACCAGGACGGTGTGCAAAGGGCCGTAACGAAGAAACAGAACTTGGGCAAAAGTCCAGTTGCTGTGGGCTGTGGCCAGGCCGCCCCCCCCCTCCCTCCCTCCCTCCCTCGGGCAGCCTGGCCCCACCAAGCTCCTCCCCCCCAGCCCCAGCCAATGGCTGCACCCACCCTGCAAGGAGGGGCTCCAGCCCAGGGTATAAAAGTCCCCTGCAGGCGTCTCAGTGCAGCCCAAACGTTTCCCGAAACAGCTGAGAGGAGCTCCCGATCACCAGCCAGCCGTCAACCATGGTGCATTGGACCGATGAAGAGAAGCAGATGATCTGCAGCATGTGGGGCAAAGTGGATGTGGCAGAAACTGGAGCCCAAGCCCTCAGCACGTAAGGCCCCTGGGTGCGAGTGCGAGGGAGGGAGGGAGAGACCTCTGGGTGCTGCTCCTCAGACGAGAGTGACGCTCCGTGTGTGTGTCTGTCGCCCCCCCACCCAGATTGCTGGTGGTGTACCCCTGGACCCAGAGGTTCTTTGCCCACTTTGGGAACCTCTCTGGCGCCACCGCCATCTGCGGCAACCCCAAGGTGCGCAACCATGGCAAGAAGGTGCTGACCTCCTTTGGAGATGCCATCAAGAACCTGGACAACATCAAGAAGACCTTTGCCAACCTGAGCGAACTCCACTGCGACAAGCTGCACGTCGACCCCGAGAACTTCAAGGTGAGCTGGGGGTGGGTGGGCTGGGGGGTGGGGTCTGAAGGCCTCTTGAGCTGCCCCAGGTCCCAAGGGGGAGCCCCCCCAAACCCCCCACGCCACCTCCGGGCTCCTGTTCAATCAGCCGTCCGTGGAGAGAGTCTCCCTCCTCCTGGCAACCGGAAGAAAGTTCTCCACGAGGGGGAGCTGGTGGTGTCTGCGTGGGGGTGGGAGAGGAGACCCTGACCTCTGGGGAGTGGCACATGGCTGGGAAGGACGAGGGGTGCCCCTCAACATCTGGATGGGGCCAGAGTGCCGCCAAGAACTCCTTCACACTCTCCCTCTTCTCTTGCAGCTTCTGGGGGACGTCCTCATAATCGTCCTGGCGTCCCACTTTGGCAAGGACTTCACCCCTGCCTACCACGCTGCCTTCCACAAGCTGGTCCGCGTGGTGGCCCATGCCCTGGCTCTCCGCTACCACTAATCACCTGGCGGGTCTTGCAGCCGCCTCCTTTCCCGTGACCGCCTAATAAAAGCCACGGCCTGCAATGAGAACGGACTCCCTGTGTCTTTGCTGGTGCGAGGGGGGGGGTCGAAAGGGGGCTGCGTTTCCTGACCCCCCAAGCCTAAATTCTAATTCCCAAACGAGGCATTGAGGAAAGCAGGAGAATCCATGGATAGGAGAGGGGATTTGTGTGTGGGGGGAGGTGAGACACACATTTCTATTGGGAAGCGGTCCTTGGGTTTCAAGGGGAAGGGGATCCATGTGTGTGTGGGGGGTGGGTGGGGGGAAAGAGATATTTGCACATAGGTTCTCCAGCAATTCATGCTTTCAAAACACACCGTTCAGTTCAAGCGGGCAGATCCTGCTGCTACCAAGAAGACTATTTCCTTCCAGGTACAGGCTGGAGGGGGGTTAGTTCACTGAGAGATTATGCACACACACACACTTTTTGTTAAGGGAGGTTGAAGAGTCACAGGCAGGTTGCCCCAGACCAGGGTCCACAACAAGGTGCCCGTGGGTGCCTTGGCACCCACCAATAGTTTTTGGAAAGGTGGTGGGAGCAAGTAGGGCCCTTGCCCTGGGGGGGTTTCTAACCAGTCACTGGAGATCCTGTTGGGGGGCCCATTTAAAACAACATGGCTTCTGTGGCAGTGGCAGACATCTGTGGGCCCTTTGCCTTCTCTTTCCAAGAGTATTTTTAAAAACTGCCCCTCTTCTCCCCTGCATTGGAATTCCTCTGGAGGGAGATTGAACCTGGGACCTTTGGCATGCCAAGCAGGTGCTCTGCCCCTGAGCCAAGCCAGGGAGAGGAGGGTTGAACGTGGGGGGCTCCTGGCCCAGGAGGCTGGGGAGGGTGGGGAGCAGCCCCCTGGCCAAAAAGGGGTGGGTGCTCTTAGTCCAAGCCTCCTCTTCTCTGGGCCCAAAAGCCAGGAGGGCTTCCCAGTGGTTGGGGCCATAGGGCTGCTGGCTCCAGGTGGAGAAATTCATGGAGATTTTGGGGTGGAGCCTGGGGAGGGTGGGATTTGGGGTGGGGAGAGAGAGCTCAGCAGGGAATGGGTCGCCATTGAGTGCCCCCTCTGAAGTGGCCAGGGGAACTGAGTCTGGAGGCCAGCTGTCAATCTGGGATCTGCATCTGGGGCGGACCTGTCAGATGCGCACACACTGGAAAAAGCTGTGGGATTGGTGTATCAGGCATGGTGGCACACACGCACACACACACCATGATGAAGCACAGAAGATGCCTTCTGCTGGATTGCGCCTGCCTGCCTGTGAAGCCCGGCACCCTGTCTCCGGCAGTGGGCAGCCCGATGTCCCAGAGGGGGAAGCTCACAAGCAGCCACAGGACTTCCTGGGCCCCAACCTGTGCCTGGGAGCTCTGCCGAGTGGGCTGAGCATGGGTGGGCTCTACAGGGAGGGGGGCAGGTGGGGGCTCAGGAGCCTGTCCCGAGGCTCCTTCTTGCTCCAGAAGGTCGGACCAGAACCAATGGGTTGAAATTAAATCAAAACAGTTTCCGTCTAGACATTAGGAAGAACTTTCTAACAGTCAGAGCGGTTCCTCAGAGGAACAGGCTTCCTCGGGAGGTGGTCAGCTTTCCTTCCCTGGAGGTTTGTAAGCAGAGGCTAGATGGCCATCTGTCAGCAATGCTGATTCTATGACCTTAAGCAGATGATGAGAGGAGGGGCACCTTGGCCATCTTCTGGGCATGGAGTGAGGGGTCACTGGGTGTGTGTGTGGGGGGGGTAGTAGTTGCGAATTTCCTGCATTGTGCAAGGGGTTGGACTAGATGACCCTGGTGGTCCCTTCCAACTCTATCATTCTATGAGGCATCAGTCAGGCACTGTCCAGTTCACACAGAAGTCCTCTTCACAAGTTATAGTGAACTCTCGTGCAATCTGGGTCCAGGGTACACTTGCGTTTTTGAATGCACGCGTGGAGTACCTCTCATGTTACATTCAGTCTGCATTCTGCTGATACAAACTCCCCATTTCTCCAGCTGCTGATCCCTGGTTTCCACTGCCCACTGAACGTGCCTTGGCTCCATCTTACAAGCGGGCGTGTCCACTGTAGCATGTCAACAGGGCTAGAGAACCATCAGAGAGTTCCTCCCCACAAGGGGCCCACGTTCTCCACAGGTACGTCACTTCAATGAGTGTGAGTTTATTTTTAGTGCCTACAAAGCGCTCGCCCCCAGCTGGGATCCCTGGGGGGCAGCAGAGCCCAAGAAGGGCTGCCTGGCATGAGAGCGGATAAGCCCTCCCTGGCAGCAATCTGCTGCCAGTGCTTGGGTCCTCCTGTGCAGGCAGACGGAGTCACCTGGCAGACGGAGTCACCTTGCAACAGCTGGTGGTGCCAGGTAAGACCTTGGCTTGTCAGATGCCAAGGGCTCCTGACGCCCAATAGCTGTGCCAGAGAGGGAGGTGGGCAGGGGCCGCCAGCCAGGTTCTCAGGGGTGCGTAAGATTGGAAACACACAAACGTCCCAATCTTTAAAAAGGGTCAGCGCTCTGACCCAAGCTGTTATCGCCCAATCAGCCTTTTGTCTTGCTTAGGCAAATTGTATTCCTCCTACTTATTAAAGAGGCTGTTGGACTCGGTTGAGAGTAATGACATCCTTGGCTGGGAACAGATTGGCTTTAGAAAGGTTGGTCTGTCACGGACCACTGTTTAGTGCTCTCCCATCTAGCCGAGAAATATTCCTCCCCCCGAAATGGCCCCCTTTTATGGATCTTAAGGGAGCTTTTGATACCATCCCGAGGAAGAGGCTATGGTTGAAACTATCACATTCTACTATGGCTAGGGGGTTACTATGGCTTATTCAGCAATTTCATACTGACCTCACAGCTCAGGTTCACTGTGGCAACCAAGGAGAAGTAACCGAGCCCTTTGAACTGGTCAAGGGAGTTAGACAAAGTTGCCTCCTTGCTCCTCTCTTGTTTAATCTATACCTGAATGATATGGCAACCAATTTCTCAGAGTTTTGCCACCCCCAAAGCTTGCAAGTTATCCCACCTTAATTCTACTCTATGCTGATGATGCAGTTCTCCTGTCCCGCACAAGAATTGGTTTGAAAAGATCTTTGCAAACTTTTTCTGAGTACTGCTCTAGGGAAGGTCTTAAAATAAACCATCATAAATCTAAGATTATGATCTTCACTAAGAGGAGAAAAATGCCTCTTTTTCGCTGGGTATTAGATGGCTTTGAGGTTGACCAAGTCAAGGAGTTTGTTTACCTTGGCATTCTGTTTTCCCATAACCTAAATTGGAATGCCCATCAAAAAGCAGTGTCCAACAAAATTAAACCTGGGTTGGTGCTATTGTCAACTTTTTTCACACCAAAGGTGGCAAATATATTCCAGGGGCTATTCAGGTTTTTAACCTGAAAATTACCCCAATTATCCTCTTTGGCGTTGCCATCTGGATTACAGTCATCAATGAATCAATAGATCGTCCACTGCTTCAGTTCTTACGAAAACTCCTAAATGCCTCTCGATGTGTTGCTGGCGTTACTCTTCGTTCCGAGTTTGGCCAAATGTCACTTGAAGCTAGGGCGTGGTTGGCCGCCTTTAAACTACACCTTAAACTGTGCTTTAGCACTGAGGGGTTCCTAGCTTCTCTGAAGCATGACCCTTTTAAATCCTCATGGCAAAAAATCTTAGATGAGAAATTGGCGTTGTTGGGCTTCTCGCAGGATATGTTATTAGATCTTGGGAAAACTGAAGCTTTTACCAAAATTAAAAAGCGCATTAAAGAGCTCGATTATAACAGCACTACTTTTCGTGCTCGTCGCGTCTGTTCACCCCAGTTCTTCGGAATACCCCCTCCACGTGGGCTGCCTGTCTATACATATTATCTGACAACTCCTAGTCTCAGTAGAGCTTTTTGCTTGGCTAGATTGAATGCTAACCCTTCTATGGTAATGCAGGGCAGAATTCTGAATATACCATACTCTGACAGGATCTGCCCTTGCTCTTCTGGCTCTATTGACTCATTAGCCCATGCCCTTTTGGAATGCTGCTTTTACAAGGAACACCGATTGCACTATATTTCCCCCCTTTTAATATACAAATCCAATGCCTCTGTGACTGACATAATGCCTTTTTTACTAAGCAATAGGGACCCCAAGGCTACATTGTCAGTGGCAAGATTTGTTTCAGTCCTTATATCCCTCCAACACTAGATATATGCTGCTCAAGATCAATTCATCAAGGAGCTTCTAAGGGATAAAAGGAAAGGAAAAGAAAGGAAACACACAAACACACGAAGCTGCCATCTACTGAATCAGACCCTTGGTCCATCAAAGTCAGCATTGTCTACACAGACTGGCAGCGGCTCTCCCAGGTCTTGGGTGGAGGTCTTTCCCATCACCTCCTGCCTGGTCCTATTAACTGGAGATGACGGAGATTGAACCTGGGACCTTCTGCATGCCAAACAGATGCTCTGCCACTGAGCCACGGCCCCTCCCCACAAAGCAGCAAAAACAGGGCTAACCCAAATAGGTGACAGACAAAATCCAAAAGCGACAGGTAAAGCCAGATCTCCCCCCCCCCGAATCACGCTTCTGCTTATTGCTTGCTGCCCTGCTTGGAGGTGAGGGTGTGGTCATGGGACAGCCTTGGTTCAGTGCCAGGAGGGCAACCCTAAGAACACTTTCTTGGGGACTAAACCCTACAGAATTAAACGGGACCGGCTTTGGGTTGCTCCCTTAATCTGTTGCTTGTCTTTCCCAATGCTCTGGTGCTTTCTGAGCCGTTTTGTGCCAGCTGGAGAGGAGGTTTGGCTCAGTGGTAGAGCATCTGCTCAGCATGCAGAAGGTCCCAGGTTCAGTCCCCGGCATCTCCAGTTAAAGGGACTAGGCAGGTAGGTGACGTGAAAGACTCTTTTCTGCCCGAGACTCTGGGAGAGCCGCTGCCGGTCTGAGTAGACAATACTGACTTTGATGGACCAAGGGGGGGGTTGATTCAGTATAAGGCAGCTTCATGTGGAAGAATTCTCCTTGGTTTTGTTTTTTCAAGGGTTCTGTATGTGATTCTGAGCACGAGGAGCTCCCTGCAGCCACTGGGACTCCTTGCAGTTCCCTCATTTATTTTCTCCATTTGCATAAACAGTGCAGGTCTGTACAGACATTCAAAGCTGGGCACACAAAAAAGGTCTTGGGGTGATTGTAGTATTTGCTTATTGATTAATACACGGTATTTATATGCTGCCCTTCTCCAGGGATTCTGCAGAGGCTAGCAAAATGCCAACAGGCAACAAGAATAATAAAATATATATATCATAGAACTGTAGAACCATAGAGCTGGAAGGGACCACCAGGGTCATCTAGTCCAACCCCCTGCACAATGGACGATTGCTTGTTTGGTTTTTCCAGTATATTAATGTGTGGGCACAATCTGGTAATGCATACGGTGCGGGGGGGGGGGGGAGATTGCTAAAGATGAGCTCAAAGAGTGGAAAGCAGCAGCCAGCACCACCCATTCCACTTTTGGGGCTTAGAAGTTCTCTTGCATTAAGCTGCAATGCAGAAGAAATGCCCCCTTGGGCAGGGCGAACTCCTGGGAGGTCAAAGGAATGGACGGGGGGAGGGGATCTGTCCATTCCCTAACGCACACAATCCACTCTCTGCCCCATTTGGTCTGTGAGGTGGGTCGGGGGGTGGCAGCTTCCAAGCCCCCCTCTCACAGCGGAAAAACACCAGGGCTGCCGGGGGAAGGTGGCAGAATTTCATATTCATAGATTTTCACTCTAGAATTTGTCGTGCCATCTCCTTTCCCATAGCTCATTATTTCCAAAGAACTCACAAAAGCTCATATTGAAATCAAGGCTGCTGGTCTTTCGGGCGCTGCTCTGGACTGGGGTTTAATTCCCCCAGATTTCACCAGTCTTGGAGCTGGGCGTTTCTCCCCTTGCCTTTGTCTTGAAGAGGCCTTTCCACGTATCCAGATGGGGTCGTCTCATTCACCCCAGCCTCCTCCTCCACTGTTTGATTCCACCTCCCACCCCCACACATCAGTTTTTGTGACGTTCTCAACCTGTGCCCTTGGCCGTCCTCCTGCACGCCCCCTCCATGCTGTGGGACCAGCGTGGGGCCAGCATGGTGTAGTGGTTAAGAGCGGTGGTTTGGAGTGGTGGACTCTGATCTGGAGAACTGGGTTTGATTCCCCACTCCTCCACATGAGTGGCAGAGGCTGATCAGGTGAACTGGGTTGGTCTCCCAACTCCTACACACGAAGCCTGCTGGGTGACCTTGGGCTAGTCACCATTCTCTCCAAGCTCACCTACCTCACAGGGTGTCTGTTGTGGGGAGGGAAAGGTGATTGTAAGCCGGTCTGATTCTTCCTTAAGTTATAGAGAAAGTCAGCATATAAAAGCCAACTCTTCTTCTTCTCAGCCCTGAAGCCGGCAGAGGCAGCCCCTGGCTAATGGCGGAAGTCAACCTCACCCGCTTCCAGCCTGCCACGTTCCACCTCACTGGCTTCCCAGGCCTGGAGCAGTTCCACCCGTGGATCTCCGTCCCTTTTTGCGCTCTGTACTTCACCTCCATTCTCGGGAACGGCACGATCCTCCTCATCGTCCGGCGGGACCGCCACTTGCACGAGCCCATGTATTTCTTCCTGTGCATGCTGTCCTTGAACGACTTGGGCGTCTCCCTCTCCACCCTCCCCACCGTGCTGCCCCTCTTCTGCTTCAGCGTCCACGAGGTGGCCTTCGATGCCTGTCTGGCCCAGATGTTCTTCATCCATTCCTTCTCCTTCATGGAATCCGGGATCCTGCTGGCCATGTCTTTTGACCGCTTCGTGGCCATCTGCAACCCGCTGCGCTACTCGACCATGCTGACCCGCCCTCGCATTGCCAGGATCGGCCTGGCCATCGTCCTCAAGAGCACCGTCATGCTCTTCCCCTTCCCCTTCCTCATCAAGCGCCTGCCCATCTGCCGCTCCAACGTCCTCTCCCACGCCTACTGCCTCCATCCGGACATGATGCGGCTGGCCTGCGCGGACATCACCATCAACAACGTCTACGGATTCTTCGTGGTTCTCTTCACGTACGGCCTGGACTCCGCCTTCATTATTTTGTCCTACATCATGATTCTAAAAGCTGTCTTGAATATCGCGTCCCGGGAGCAACGCCGCAAGGCCCTCAACACCTGCGTCTCCCACATCTGTGCCGTCTTGAGTTTCTACGTCCCCATCATTGCTGTCTCCGTCCTGCACAGGTTTGGGAAAGATGCTCCTCCAGCCGTGCACATCATGATGTCCAACGTCTACCTGTTTGTCCCTCCATTGCTGAACCCCATCATCTACAGCGTCAAAACCAAGGAGATCCGGAAGGGGATCTTCAGAATGTTTCATTGAGCTTGTGCAGGGCAGCTCAAGGAAAATGGCGGAGTTCTGCCTCTGTCCCCTCCAGCCCCCCATTCCTGCCTCTGCTTCCATGAGCACAGACCCCTCTGCCCATTGCAGCGAAGGGTGGCAGACCTCCAGGTGGGGCCTGGAGATCTCCTCCCCAAACCCTCTGCCCTCACCAGGCTCCGCCCCCAAATCCCCAGGACTTCCCCAGCCGGGAGTTGGCAGCAGCATACTTGGATGGCTGATTTAAAAGGAAATTTTGCACTCACTTGACAGCTAGGACAATATCAGACATGGGCATTTTCAAATATTGCTTCAGGATACTTAAAAAACAAAAACCTTAAACTTTCAGTCCAATGCCGCTTATCAGCAAGTATGGTGTAGTGGTTAGTGTATTAGGCTAGGCTTTGGGGGGCTCCAGGTTCGAATCAGCACACTGCTGTGGAAGCTCACTGGGAGACTTTGGTCCAGTGATACACTCTCAGTCTAACCTACCTGGCAGGGTTGTTGTGAGGACAAAATGGAGGAGATGAGAATAATGTTAGCCACTTTGGGTCCCAGTGGGGAGATAAGCAGTTTATAAGTGAAGTAAAACATAAAAAAATGATCACTTCCAGTTCATTTATTCCTTGGGATACTGTGGGGATTTAGAGTTGCCCAACCTCCAGGTGGTGCAAAAACGAACAGTACCAGGCTCAAACCTCCAGGTGGTGGCTGGAGATCTCCTGGGATTACAACTGATCTCCAGGCGACAGAGATCAGTTCCCCTGGAGAAAATGGCCCCTTTGAAAGGTAGACTCTATGGCATTATGCCCCATTGAAGTTCCCCCCCTCTCCAAACCCCGCCCTCCTCAGGCTCCACGCTGAAAACCTCCAGGTATTTCCCAACCCGGAGCTGGCAACCCTATGGGTTCCCCCTTCCTCACTGTCTTTTCAAAATTTCTAAACCCAATAGTATGCTGAAGGGAGAGACACAGAATATTAATTTAAATTTTAGAATACGAATAAAAATGTAGAGAATTTGTTTGACAGCCCACCCACCCACCCCGCAAAATTCTAATTCATCTTTGCTTCATTTCTGCACCCAGCATGGAAGCCAAATAGTAAGCAGGAGAGCCAGGTCGACTTTGCCCCATTGTGGAGGCCAAGGGAGTTGCCCACTTTTGGGGGGATGAAGAGCCCCTTCCTCCCCCGGGGAGCTGAAATGGGCCCCCTACCCAAAGGCACGGAGCCAGTTCTTGCCTCTGGGAGCTCTCTGGGCATGCTGCCAGGACTCAAAAGGACCCGAAGGCTGAAGTCTCTCTCTCCCCCCCCTCCCTCCCTGTTTTGCTCTGTTAGCTTCAGAACTGTGCTAGCAAAGATCAGAGCATGGCGGAGAAGCCTTGTGCCCACTTAGGGTCGCCAGGTCCCTCTTCACCACCGGCAGGAAGTTTTTGGGATGGAGCCTGAGGAAGGTGGGGTTTGGAGAGGGGAAGGACTTCAATGCCATAGAGTCCAATTGCCAAAGCGTCCCTTTTCTCCAGGGGAACTGATCTCTATTGGCTAGAGATCAGTTGTAATAGCAGGAGATCTCCAGCTAGTACTTAGAGGCTGGCAACCCTATGTCCACTCCATGGGCTGTGGGGGGTGACAACATGCTGAGTTGCCTGACTGTGTCTGGGTCTGCCTCCCTCAAGGTTACCAACTTTATTCCTGGAGATTTGGGGGGCGGGTTGCCTGGAGTATTCCCCCGTGCATGGAGAATTTGGCCCCATTGGCTCATAGGGCAAAAGAAATTACCTTCAAGGAGGCGTTGGGGGCCTCTGTCCTTGAGACTGCTGCTGTCCCAAAGAAACGACGTCCTCCCTGGGGTGGGAATGGACAGCTTCTTCTGTCCCAGTTCGATTGTCTGAATGCCTGTCTCAACTTTCCTACCCCCATATAGATTTCTTTATCAATAAAGAATATCCTTTCTTTTCGTAACACAGCAAGCCTTGTGTGGACTTTGCCTTGAAGCAGCCACCCCCCCCCTTCCCTGTGCTTACTCACAGCCGGCTCAAGCTAACACGCTGAAGTCCTTTCATCTCAGGAAATCTCGGCTTCTGTGGCCTGCCTCCAGTGGCCTGGCCATGCCAACTTAGCAGGTCCTGCATTTCATCCATGGTTTTGTATCAGCAGGGCAGTCCAGCCTGTGAGTAAGGGATCTTGCTCTTTCTCCTTTGTCCCGGGCATCAACTTATCCCTCCAGTTGACCATTATCCCGCCCTTTCCAAAAGGAGCACCAAGCGGCATATGGGGGGTTCTCTATTCCCCATTTTATCCTCACAACAACCCTGTATAGTATGTTAGCCTATGAGACCATGACCGGCCCAAGGTCTCCCAGCAAGCTTAATAGCTGAGGGGGAATTTGAACCTGGGTCTCCTAGGTTCTAGTCTGACACGCCATTCAGCAGGGGTCCCCAAACGTTTTGAGCCTGCGGGCACATCTGGAATTCTGACATGGCATGGTAGAATATCTACTGGAAGATAGGGTGATTTTTTTCTCACGCTCTGTGTCCAAATTTTGCTCTTATATCTGTTGGAAATGGAAGGCATTAATGATGAACAAAGATCTTATGGAAAAATCCTCAGACTAGCAAGCACAGGTGAGATGTTATAAATGGGAGCTGTATGGTTTTATCATAGGATGTATATTTTATATTTGATGCTGGCCTTTGGCTGTAATAAAGATGATTTGACATGGCCAGGTGGGCACAGCAACAAAATGGCTGCCACAAAATGGCTGCTGCAGGAGGCGGAGCCAGCCACAAAATGACTGAAGCTGAGCTTCAGTAACACAGGGAATGCCTTCTCGATGGACGCATGTCAATGCATTTCAGAGGCCTTTTTGCGTGGCAACCATTCCTGATGAAAGCCCCGGGGTTGTTGCAGCTGCCGGTCCAGAGCAATGACATTGGGGCATTCAGATGACAACTTTCTCTTCCTCTTGTTGACAAAAACGAAACCCTAGGGGCGTGAAGGGGATGGCTGCCACAGGGGTAGGGCTGCCAGTCAGCTGGCCGGTGCGGGGGCTTACCAGCAGCGGGGGAGGCCTAGCTTGGCGTCTCAGCGCCCTTGCTGGTGATGCAGTGATGTCGCTGTCCAGGGTACCTGGCAACCCTACACAGGAGAGGGGAAATGGCTGCTGCATTGGCGAGACAAGGAAACCCAGACTTTCTTGCCCACATGGCAAGCCACAACCTTTCCCAAACCGATCAGCAAAGCAGGTTTTGGAAAGACTATAGAAAAGTCAAGGAAAACACAGGTGGTACCCAGAAGCACCGTGACAGTTTGGGAAGGCAGGGAGAAAACTCACTTCCCAGGGGCATTCAAACCTGGAGCAAATCACCGGCATGGAGATGGCCTGAGCAGTCTCTGGACTAGTTTGGTGCTCACTCCTCCCCCAAGCCTTTCTCGTGGCTACTGAGAAGGTCAGTGTGCCACCTCTCCAGAACCTGCTTGTTGAACGTGATTGACTTCTCAGGTTTAGTTTGTTGTGGAAATTGATTTGTTTGGTGCTTGGGAATTTTAATGGAAACTGGGGTATAAATGTTTCACTTAAATAAGCCAAAAACCAAAATGCACTCCCAAAAGCCTTGAAGACACCATGCTGGAGACATTGGCCTGCCAGGGTTTTGCTACCTACAACTTGTGGAGGGGAGATGCCACGTCTCTGAAGAGACACATCTGACCGACAGCCATGGCTGAGCACAACTCTGTGGCGAGAGTCCAGAGCATCTTGCCAAGCTTTCGAAACATCCCCCCCCTCCATGTTCAAATCACAGGAACAAGTAGGAAAGTCTTGACTGTGCTGATGCAGTGTGACCAGCTGCATTGGGTCCCCAAGCGTCCCCCCTGCTCTTGACCTCCCCCTGGGTCACACTGAGTAGAGCACGCTAATTGGCCCCTGGCAAGTGCCTGGCTGGTTCCCGATGCCCACGTGGCACTCCTCCTGTGAGGGTGTGCGATGGTACAAATGCCACCTCATGTCACCCTACTTTCCAGCATTGAACTTCATCTGCCCCGTTGTTGCCCACTCACCCAATTCCTGGAGATCCTCCTGGAGCTCTTCGCAGTCGGCCTGGGGTTTTGTGCTTTCACACACGGTGTTCCTCCTTGCTGCTATCTTGGTGTCAGGAAATGAGCGTCGTTGGTCTTTGTGATGTGCCAGGAAACCTACTTACGTTCTGTAGGGACACTGGGTTGCTTCACTTGGCAAAGGCCTTTTATTTCCTTGCTGGAGCCATAGTCTGACTGAAGATGGATTTTCTGTCTTGTGTTACTGGCGTCTTGGGTTTGGGGGAGTCACTCCCCCCGTTACTTTCCTCCTGTGTCCTAGGGCCTTGTGGTGTCCCGGAACCTTTGGCATGTTTGGGGAACCACTCTCGTCCTTGTCAGTGAGATTTTCGAGACACTGAAAAAAAATGGGCTCCTTTGCTTTCTCTCAGTCAAACACCATTAGTAATTCATGAGCTACATTTTAGCAGGTGCAAGACTTAAAGTCATGGCACAAAAGAACAGGACTTAAGAAAAAAGAGCAGCTTTAAAAGGCCTGGAAAACTGTTATTCTAGGCCAATTAATGCCTGCCAAGGATCACCAAAACAACAGTAACCAGTGCTGGAGGCTTGGAAAGCACTTTTATATTTTGTAGCTCTCTACTTCAAACATGGACAGTCAGGTCTTGAATTTGTTATGATAGGATTCAAGTTTCCTTCTTGTATAACAAGAATGGGTACATGTTGCATGGAAACACTATTTGCAACAGGGATCGAAAAAAGAGTGACGTTCAGGTAAAGGGGCTTTCCAAAGCCACAGAACGAGTCCCCGTCCACCCCAGGGCCCATTCTCCTCTGTCTTTGCCCTTCAGCTCCATTAAACACTGGTCACTCTTGAAGCTCTCTTCTACTGAACCAGACCCTCGGTCCACCAAGGTCAGTCTTGTCTGCTCAGACTGGCAGTGGCTCTCCAGGGTCTCAGGCAGGGGTCTTTCACATCACCAACTGCCTAGTCCTTTTAACTGGAGATACTGGGGATTGAATCCGGGAACTTCTGCATGCCAAGCAGATGCTCTGCCACTGCGCTATGGCTCCTTCCTGAATGAAGCTGCCTTATAATGCATCAGACAACCAGTCCATCAAGGTCAGTCATGTCTGCTCAGATTGGCATCAGCTCTCCAGGGTCTCAGGCAGAGAAAGGACTTTCCTATCACCAACTGCCTGGTCCTTTGAACTGGAGATGCCAGGGATTGAACCTGGAACCTTTGGCATGCCGAGCAGAGGCTCTTCTATTCATTCTGGGCTCAACTGCGGGCTGCTCCCTGGTCTCTCTCATCCCTCACCACCATGTCTTCCAGATCTGGGATGCCGGCCAGGAGGAACGTGGGCGGATAGTAGCTCTGGTTTCTGAACAGTTCCACAGAGTTGAGCATTCTGCCATTTGTCACCTGCACGTACAGTAAAATTCCAGTTAGCTCTACAGCAGTGGGGTTGGGGGAGCCGGGCTGCTTTGCATTGGAGGACCTGAAGCGTCACATAAATGCCCACGGGGAGATTTTTGAGACTCGGATCAGATTCAGTTTCTTTCATTCAATGCATAAAAGGTAGCACAAACAGGAATTCATATACCATCTGGTATATTTTAATAGCTGTGAGAGTTAACATTTGCGACACAGAAATGGAACTTAAGAAAAAGGGAGGACTTACCTTGGTGTGTGATAGTCCACAAATTGTTGGCTTGCCAAAAACACACCAAAACCCCCACAGCACAGCTAACTGAAATGGAAGCTGGGAGATCTCCACTTTACGTTGTTTAACTGTCTACTTCAAACAACAATGATCAGCTCTTTTTTTGGGGGGGGGGTTTCTGATAAGCACCTGATTTTTCTTAGGTGTGGAATTGCTAATCTGTACATAATTTGAGTATGTACAAATTATTTGCAAGTAACAGATCGAGAGAGAGAAAGAAGAGGTGGGAAGTTGAGGGAAGGCATCTTTCCTGGGACACAGAATGAACCCCCGCCTGCAAGCTGCCCCTTCCCACCTCAGGCCACCTTGGGGTCTGCCCCCGGTGTCCATCCAAGTGGCCACCATTGACTCCCTCCCACTCAAGGGGCCACACCTTTTATGCCTGGCCGCCAAACCATCCTTTCTCTCTGGCCTCTTGCTTCACTCACCACTGCCGACGTCTCACCTTCACACACAATGTCCGGAGTGCCCAGGTTGGCCTTCCATTGAGGTGGCATTAGTACCATCCCACACCCTCACGAGAGGAGCGCTGGATAGCCATTGGGAACCAGCCATGGACTCGCAACACCCCAGTTAGCCTGTTGTGATTATTTACGACCCTGAGGGGAGGGGGGAGTTGCCAGCAGGGATGGCGCTTGGGGGCTAAATGTGCCAGTTCTCTCAGGGAGGGTTTTCGCGTTGCAAGACAGTTGGGTCTTTCCTGGATGTTCAGCTAATGGGAGTGTGAAGAGGAGTTGTGCTTGGAAACCACCACCGCACACTGTGGTGGGCATGACTTCCTGCGGTGTGCTTCTCTTGCAGTCTGGCCACTGGGCTGTGCTTTGCTCAGCATTTGGGCCCCAGAGGCATGGCTTGGTGTTGCAGATCTAGGGGGAAATGTGGGGTGCGGGGGAGAGGGAGGAAGGCCAGTGAACATGTGGTCAGTATTTAGGGTTGCCAACCTCCAGGTAGTGGCTGGAGATCTCCTGTTATTACAACTGATCTCCAGCCGATAGAGATGAGTTCACCTGGAGAAAATGGCCGCTTTGCCAATTGGACTCTATGGCATTGAAGCCCCTCCCATCCCCAAACCCCGCCCTTCTCAGGCTCCACCAGTTCCACCGGTGGCAAAGAGGGACCTGGCAACCCTAGGCACAATGGATGTGTGTGGGGGAAAACAGCCTAGTAAAGAAGAGCCCGGTGCCTGCACAGCTTGATAGGCCTCTTTAAAACCTCCAGCTAGTATCTGGATGTTGACAACCCTAGTGGGAGGGGGGAAGGTAGTTGTGAATTTCCTGCATTGTGCAGGGGGTTGGACTGGATGGCCCTGGTAGTCCCTTCCAACTCTATGATTCTATCAGCCGATCCCAGGCTGGGGGGGGGGCTATGGAAATTAGACGAGGGATAGAGAATAAAACTGCTGATATCATACTGCCCTTGTACAAATCTATGGTGAGACCACTCTTGGAATACTGGTCACCACACCTAAAAAAGGATATTACAGAGCTTGAGAAAGTGAAGAAAAGAGCAACCAAAATGATTAGGGGACTAGAGCAACTGTCCTATGGGGAGCGGTTAAGACGCTTAGGGCTGTTCAGCTTGGAAAGAAGGCGGCTAAGGGGAGACATGACAGAGGTCTATAAAATGATGCATGGTTTGGAGAGGGTGGACAGGGAGAAGCTTTTCTCCCTCTCTGATAATGCCAGAACACGGGGTCATCTGCTAAAGCTGGAGGGCGAGAGATTCAAAACAGATAAAAGGAAGTATTTCTTCACACAACGCATAATTAAATTGTGGAACTCCCTGCCCCCGGATGTGGTGATGGCTGCCAGCTTGGAGGGCTTTAAGAGGGGAGTGGACATATTCATGGAGGAGAGGGGTATTCGTGGCTATTAGTTAGAATGGCTACTAGTCATGCTGCATACCTATTCTCTCTAGTATCAGAGGAGTATGCCTATTCTATGAGGTGCTTTGGAACACAGGCAGGATGGTGCTGCTGCAGTCATCTTGCTTGTGGGCTTCCGAGAGGCACCTGGTTGGCCACTGTGTGAACAGACTGCTGGACTTGATGGGCCTGGGTCTAATCCAGCAGGGCCTTTTTTATGTTCTTATGACTCTGGCATTGCAGTCCCCCCCCCGCTCCCCAAACCCTGCCCTCCAAAGGTTCCGCCCCCAAAACCTCCCGCCATGGCAAAGAGGGCCCTGGCAACCCTATGCATGCCCTGGTAACATCTAGATTAGATTACTGCAATGCACTCTGTGTGGGGTTGCCCTGGAAGACAGTCTCTCGAAGATACTGTTGGTACAAAATACTGTAACCAGAGTGTGGATTGTCGGAACCATAACACTCCAATCTTAGCTCATCTACACTGGCATCCAATTTGCTTCCAGACTGAAGTCAAGGTACTGATATTGACCTTTAAAGCTCTGTACGGAGTGGGACCAGCATAGCTTAAGGACTGGCCTTCTCCCAAACGAACCCACTGCCATCTGAAGCTAGAAGGGTAGTAACCTGAGAAAGGGACTTCTCTCTTCTGGCACCAAAAGTTTGAAAATTATTCCCCAGTGAGATACCTCTGTCTCCCTCTATTGGTCTCTCTTGCCAGGAGTTGTTTCATCCGGCATACCCCCAATAATGGTTATTGGCCATCCTTCTAGTGGTCATTTAAAAAAGGTAAAGGTCCCCTGTGCAAGCACAGGGTCATTCCTGACCCATGGGGTAACGTCACACCCCAACGTTTCCAAGGCAGACTTTGTTTGCGGGGTGGTTTGCCAGTGCCTTCCCCAGTCATCTTCCCTTTACCCCCAGCAAGCTGGGTACTCATTTCACTGACCTCGGAAGGATGGAAGGCTGAGTCAACCTTGAGCCGGCTACCTGAAACCGACTAACGTCGGGATCGAACTCAGGTTGTGAGCAGAGCTTTTGACCGCAGTACTGCAGCTAAACACTCTGCGCCACGGGGCTCCTTACGAGTGGTCATTTGCGAGTTTCTAATTGAATTATTTTTATAATGTTGACTGTATTTTTAATTGTTTAATTGTTTTAATGTTTTCTATATTTGCTGCCTCGTAGACCCTGATTGGGAGGAAAGGCAGCATAAAAAAGTTTTAAACATATAATAAATAAATACATTTAGGCTAAAACCACTTCATTTGGGGACTTGGTTTTAAACTGCTATAACTGAACCTTAGACTTGTTCCAAATGTCAGGTTTTGACTGGATTGCTTCTTGCTCCTTTCATATGGATTTGCTGCTGTATTAGTGACCTTAATAAGACTGCTTTCTTATTAAGGATCTTTCTGTCTGCTATCTCAGCCCTCCCACTGAGATTTATTGTATCAAAACTGGGAGCTGGGTCAAATATGGAGCAAAAAATCCGCTCTTCATGTGAAAAAGGGGGAGCCCTTGGCATGATAGACCCCACACAGGGACTGATTGGGATAACAGCTGAGGCTGCCCAGCCCAACATCCTTCAGAAGTCCATGCAAGCAACATGTTCACTGGCCTTTCTCGCACTCCCCTTCAACCCCTGTTTCCCCCCCAGGTTTACACCTCTGGGGCCAGCGTGCCATGTTATGGCCACAAGCAAGTGTGGATCAGCTAGGAAAAGTGCAAGAGAACCAGACATCACAAACTCAGGCCCACACCAGTCTGCTGTGGTGGTTTCTCAACACATCTCCTCTTCACACTCCAATTAGCTGAACATCCAGGAAAGACATGACTGTCTTGTCAGGCACAAACAGTCCCTGAGAGGACAGGCGCATTTTGCCCCCAAGCGCCTCCCCTGCTGGCAGCTTCCACCCCCTCCGTTGTAAATAATCACAGCACGCTTTCTGGCTTGTTGCGAGTCCATGGCTGGTCCCCCACGGCCATCCGGCACTCCTCCCATGAGGGTATGGGATGGTACAAATGCCACCTCATGGAAAGCCTGACCTGGGCACCCCACATTGTGTGTGAAGGAGAGACATTGGCAGTGGTAAGTGAGGGAAGAGACCAGAGAGAGATGCCAAGGCATAAAAGGGATGGCCCCTGAGTGGGAGGGAGTCAATGCTGTCCACTGGGATGGACACAGGGGCAGACCCCAAAGTGGCCTGAGGTGGGAAGGGGCTGCGTGCAGGAGGGGGGGTCATTCTGTGTCCCAGGAAAGATGCCTTCCCTCAACTCCCCCCCTCTGTTACTTGCAAATAATTTATTTTGCATACAAGAACATGATAAAACATTCTGTTTTTACCTGTTTTTAACTGATCTTATTCCCTGGTTTCCGCTATTGCTACTGGTGGGCTTTTGGGGTTTTTTTTTGGGGGGGGGAAACAGGTCAGCTCCTCTTTATTATTTAATTTCTGACTTCAGTGTTATATTGAGAAATAATTTTATGGATTCATTTTTGTTGTTGCAAGCTGTATCAGATGCAGAGTTCGTGGGATATAAATATCGTACAATAGAACTTTTACGGTGAAATGCAGACATCATAAAATTTAGTGTAGCATTTTATTAAAAAGATCTAAGATTGATAGAATTCTTACTCCCCTAACATTACTAGGTTTATCTTTAAAAGTCCCTTTAGCCCTTGAACAGACCTTTGTATCAATTCATGTTATTCAAGTTATCCCATTCTGAAAAACGTGAAATAGAGACCTCATTTGTGGGGAAGAACAATCCCCATCTTTGTCTATCGCACAGATGAGAGGGAGAGTGTTCAAGAGATTTAACTCTTTTCTGTGAGGCTGTAAACAAACGGTTGTTGTAGGATATTCAGAACCAGCACCGTTGCTTGTCCTGCCCTGTGGGGTGAGAGCCAGCGTGGTGTAGTGGTTAAGAGTGGTGGTTTGGAGAGGTGGACTCTGATCTGGAGAACTGGGTCTGGTTCCCCACTCCTCCAGATGAGCTAACCTGGTGAACCAGATTTGTTTTCCCACTCCTACACATGAAGCCAGCTAGGTGACCTTGGGCCAGTCACACACTCTCCCCCCCACCTACCTCACAGGGTGTCTTGTTGTGGGGAAGGGAAGGGAAGGTGATTGTAAGTCAGTTTGATTCTGCCTTAAGTGGTAGAGAAAGTCAGCATATAAGAACCAACTCTTCTTCTTCCTCTTCTACCAACCCATTTGTCCATGGATGGTATGGTACCATCCATGGGAGGGACTGTGGCTCAGTTTGTAGAGCATCTGCTTGGCATGCAGAAGGTCCCCGGTTCAATCCCTGGCATCTCCAGTTAAAGGGACTAGGCAAGTAGGTGATGTGAAAGACCTCTGCCTGAAACCTTGGAGAGCCGCTGCTGGTCTGAGTAGACAGTAACTGACTTTGATGGGCCAAGGGTCTGATTCAGTATACGGCAGCTTCATGTGTATGGTAACATTTGATCCCACTGAGGATTGAGAGCCCTTTGAATTCCTCAGTAGTGATACAGAATTGACTGTTGATGAGTGGATGTCTGTGGATTCAGATTACCTTATGGAACTCTTCCTTGGCTGTGGATGAAATAGCCACTTGGACTGGGAAGACATCCAACCACTTGTCCACCATGACCAATGCCATGGCCCCCATAAATGGTCCACCATAATCAATATGAAAGCATACCCTTGGATGACTGGGACAATGCTCTGATATATGGGAGCAGAAGTCCACCAAGTTTCCCACAGCAGCGTTCATTTTGGACCACCGCATGTACCTTCTAACTGTTGCTTCATCCTGGTCATACCATACCTGGTTGTGACCAATGGACCTTCTTAAGAAGCCCAGCATGACTATGGGGTGGTGTTTCCACTGACAGTGGTGGCCCCCACCCAACTCTGCAGGGCCCACGAGTGGCAGCCACCATGCAGATACTGTATTGGACCCATTCCCTTGTTTTCCTCTACCTGTTCCTCTTTCTATAGGAAATAACAACCCCCTATGCTCCTTTGCAAAGCTCCACATGCATGAAAACCATGCTGAACCACGCATATCAGTGGCTATACTCGGAAAACATTAATGGGAACTGCGAAAGGTAGGATATATTTTAAATCTTTCATTTTGAAAGATGTTTATAATAGATTTAAATGTGGTTGCAGGGAAAACAATTATGCCTGTGAAGCATTCTCATTGGACTGTATGAGACAACACGCATGCGTGAAAGCTGAGCATGTGGGCGTGCTATTGAGCAGCACTTAGTCAATCCAATCATCAATAAATTGGTGGCATATTCATGACTGGTGACTATGAGGCAATTGATAACTGCAGGAGTTCAGACACCCGTAGATGGTGTAGCCCAACGCTAAAATCTAGCAGAGGCTTGTGGTGGCAAATCCTTCAGTTCCTCAAACAATCCCAACAAGGCTTTATGATCCATCAGGCTGGTGAATGGGTGGATTGGTGAATTTTTTTTTTACTCCTAATATGACTCCATTTATTTCTCTTCAGCTGTAAGCCAGATACTGCAGCATGTTAGAGGACCCCCCCCTCCCAATCCATGAGCTGTTCTCTTTCACTAGGTCCTGTGGTCAGCCCATCATTGACTTATGCTGCAGCATGGCTTGTTACAGTTAAGAGGTTCTCCAAAACTTTTTGAAGGATGATAGAAGCAGATGAAATTCCAAAAAGCAGGCTGCTGCACACATACAAACCTTGGCGTGCCTTGATTGTGGCTATTTCCTGGGAGCCCTCTGCCAAAACTAACGGTTGATATTCATGGAACACCTCCAGTTTTGTGAAACTGCCTCCCGTAGCCAGATCACTTTGAATACAGCTCCTCCAGTCTGGGAACCTGGTAGCTCTCCTATCTCCTGGAGCTGCCCATTTGAAATAGTTTCAGAGGGTAGCTGTTTTAGTCTGTAGTGGAACAGCTGGTTTTGAGTCCAGAAGCATCTGAGAGACCAACAAGAGTTTTGGGGTATGAGCTTTTGAGAGTTGAAGCTCCCAAACCCCCAAAAGGTGCTACCGGGCTTGAATCTAGCTGTTCCATTTGAAATTGGTTGTGTGATGCCGGCTGCTTCCAACTAGGGCTGTCGATTCGGTTCGTCCTGAACTGAAAAACAGCCGAATTTTCCCCGATTCGGCGGTTTCTAGTTCAGATGGAAGTGAATTCAAAAAAGGCGGGAAAACAATGAGCTGAATTCGGCGAGTTCGGGGCGATCGCTGAATAAATTCAGCAAATTCGGGGGCTCCGAATCAGCAGCATAACCATAAAGGCATTAAAAACACATTCGTTCCTTTCTGCGGCTCTGGGGGGGCATGTTTGGAGGTAGAGGTCCCAAAATTCCAGCGTAGCTTGTGGGGACCCTTCTTGCAAGAACCCCCATGTTTTGTGAAGATTGGGTCAGGGCCCCCCGAGATATGGGGCCCGGAAGGGTTCCCCCCAAAAATCTCCCACAGGAATAAAGGCATTAAAAACACATTTGCACCTTTCCGTGGCTCCGGGGGGATATTTTTGGAGGTAGAGGCCCCAAACTTTCAGCGTAGCTTGAGGGGACCCTTCCTGCAAGAACCCCCAAGTTTGGTGACAATTGGGGCAGGGGGTCCCGAGTTATGGGGCCCGAAAGGGGTCCCCCC